>NC_077245.1:73670631-74338478 GCF_947179165.1 Solanum dulcamara
AAATATTAGTAACTCTTGTCAAAAATTCTTTGATGGACTCTGTTGGTTTCATTTAGGCTAATTCGTACTGTTTTTTAAGCTCTTGCAATTTGATTATTTTTTTACATTTGCGGAACCTCGATGTGAACTCACCAAAATTGTCCGAGCCTTCTTTACTGAATTAGCATGTAAGAATTTATTATATACATGCAATTCGACCTTGCTATCAAGTTAAAAACGTGTCTTATAATTAAGTTGTCTATTTTTCTCCAATTGTTTAGCTACTTCACCGGTCAATGATGTGCCATCTAGGACTTTCACGAATTTATTATCAATAATGGACCATAGTCCAACGAATAAGCCTCAATAAATAATTGAGTTTGTTTGAATGAATTTATTTTAAACAGCTTATAAATTGAAAACAGCTTATAAGTCAAAAAAAATAAGTTGGGCTGCACCTATTTTTTTTTAAAAAAATTATAAACAGTTTTCAACTTATAAGTTATTTAAAATAAATCAATCCAAACAAGCTATGAATTTGTTTCCTACTTCATAGGATATTTGAGTTTATTCTATATAAATAAAGGTGCTTTGTTTAGTTTGGTTTACAATAAGTGAGAAAAAAATTAAGGGATGGTGTTTCCAAGTGAAAGTATCAAGGGAATGAACATAAGGGTGTTCAAGTGGAAACACCATCGTATGCTGTGCGATGTATATAGTGATTATGAGCAGTTTGGATCTTCATGCCCGCAATATGGATTTTTGTTTTTTCGAGTAAAAAGTGCTAATAATATTGTCCAGCCTTTCCTGTTAGTAAATGAAGAAGAATCGAAGTTTGTAGATCTAGTGAAAAGCATTGGGAACGCTTTGTGCCTATCAAATTTGTTTTGTTTGGACACAATTCATCCTTTAGCCAAAACTATCTCAGCTTATTTGAGAAGCTGTTATGGTAAAACTACTTTCTGTGCCTCATCTCATCCGGACGACATGAAGATTGTGGTGATTGTGGATGTGGAATTGTCACAACCTAATAAGGATAATGTGATCTGCTTAACTAATAATATGTACGAGATATTGTGGAATGGTGGTGAGAGAAGTGATGAAAAACTAGTTCATCATTTTTACATGTATGGAGTTCAAAAGTCTGATAATAAGAGGAGAATTGTATATGCAGATGGATATATATATATATGCATAAACTACAAATCGCTCGACTTGACATAGAGTTTGATGTTGAAAATTCTGATATTCGAGACATCCTTGATTCTATTTGTAATTACATGATAGAGGAAGTAATTGCCCTATGTATAAAAAAAACGTTGTGGTGCATGAATAGTTCTGTTATATTTACTTCCCTTAATTTCTGGTAAGTTCCACCGTAGGAGGAGCTAGGCCTCTCACAGACTGTTATTTCTTTGTGTATATATCAGTTCATCATCTATATCTATTTATCTATACTATATTAAAAATATGAATATCCTTAAAATATTGATTGAATTTTTTACCCTTCATTAAAAGATTCTGCTTTAGACAAAATCGTCTTTTCACAATTTTTCTTCAATTATTATACCATTATTCTAATACTATTAAATATTGACTATAATAAACTAATAAAATTAAAGGGAGAAGATTTTCGGTTAAAATCCTATACAGAGAATCCTTTTTCAACTATAATAGTCTTGATAAAAAAAATAGTCAAAAAACTATCAAAATAATAGGCATAAAAAAGGATTTTAAAAAGGTCCAAAACAATAGGCAAAAAAACAAGTCAAAAAAAGTTCAAAAAATTGGCAAAAATGTCAAGAAAAAAACGTCCAAAAAAATATGGGCTACTTTTAAGCCTAGAAATCTATTTTTATACGAATTTCATGTATCTCTAAGAATCACTTTAGGATTAAAATTTCTTTAACTAATTAATATTACTTTCATTAGTTGTTTCGCTTTATTTAGGTTTATACTATTCTATCAAAATTGTTGTATGTGAAAAAATAGGTTTAGGTTTAGAATTTTTTTATCAATTGAAAATCTTGATAGTATCTATAATTGAAGAGATAAATTTGCTTGTGATAATATTATTAACATTAGTTGTCTCTCTTTATTTAGGTTTATACTATTCTATCAAAATTGTTGTATGTGGAAAAATAGATTTAAGTTTAGAAAAAGTTTACCAATTGAAATCTTGATTGTATCTATGATTGAAGAGATAAATTTGTTTGTGATTAATAAATTTTAGTCTGTTCTTGAAATTTCTGAGCTTTTACTGAATATTCTAATTGAGTGTTTTTTCCTTGCAGGTTTGCATTTGTCTTGTCTAAGCAAAGATATGTTTTAGCTATTTGGGAAGCCAAGCGGAAAACTGATATTGCTTACGCAGTTGGTGTTGTCAGTAGGTTTCTCGACAATCCAGGAAAGCAGCATTGGGAAGCTGCAAAGTGGATACTCAAGTATCTGAGAGGAAGCTCAGATAAATGTTTGTGTTTTGGAGGATCAAATCCAATCTCGAAGGGCTATACAAATGTTGATATGGCAGGTGACCTTGATAACAGAAAATCCACTAATGGATATTTGTTAACTTTGTTAGGTAGAGCTATATCATGTTAGTCAAAGTTGCAGAAGTGTGTTGCACTGTCTACAACTGAAGCTGAGTATATTGCGGCTACTGAAGATGACAAGGAGATGATATGGCTCAAGCAATTTCTTCAAGAGCTTGGCTTGCATCAGAAGGAGTATGTCGTCTATTGTGACAGTCAAAGTGCAAAAGACTTGAGCAAGAACTCTATATATCATGTAAGGACAAAACACATAGATGTGAGATATCACTAGATTCGAAAAAAGATAAAAGACGAATCTTTGCATGTTTAAAAGATTTCTATAAATGTGAATCGTGCAAATATGTTGACCAAAGTGGTAACAAGGGACAAGTTCGAATTGTACAAAGAACTTGTTGGCATGAGCTCTCTCTGAGAAGATGAAGATAGCTCCTTCTAATGAATGAGACTGGAGGGGGAGATTTGTGGGGTCCAGTTCCCACTTATTTTTTTAAAAAGTTGCTGGCCATATTTTCTTTGTCAAAAGTTGGTGGCCATGTTTTTTCTTTTGTAAAAGTTACTGCAATTTGCAGCTTCTCCGTGTTGTTTGTCAAAGAAAGTGGCGAGGTAGCTGAGAAGAGTTCCTATAAAAGGATCTCTTCAGCTCCTCATTTGATACACCAAGACAAAGAGAAAAATATTTGAGCTGTGAGGTTTTCATAGACTATATATATAAGAAAATAGTGTGTGAAGAAAAAATAGAGTGCGAACGATATTTTTTTAGTAAGGTGGGAGATCAAAAGAGTGTTATTCCCTTTGAGTGTGTGGTAATCGTATTGTACTTGGTATTACCCAGTGTAAAATTTCTTACTATGATGATATCAGTTGCTCCTCTTGAACAATGGTTTTTTCCTTATTTAAAAGGATTTTCACGTAAATTTTTGATGTCATTATTTTTCCATTTTATTTCTACAATTTTGACCATATATATTTTTGTGTTATTCCACATTTTTCCAACAACTTTTTTCTCTGTTCATTGTTTGTGAAGCAAGAATCAATGATTACAACACTCATCCCGAAAGAAAGAATTTTGAAGGTCAAAATGTTAACATACCTACTTTTCTAGCTCAATTTACTGCTCTCTAAAAATATTATAATGGTAATCTGTATGGTTTAGGTAAGCAGACACAAAAATATGAAAGGAAAAAAGTCTTCCAACTTATATTAGCAAAATGACGTGCATCCAGATAATGTAAGAATATTTATCTACTTTTTCAGTCAAAAAGTGGCTCCGTGGCTGGAGTATAGTTATCACAAAGAAGCAAGAGAAAAAAGGAAGAAGGGAATAACCAATGGATAAAAAATAATAAGCAAAGGGAAGAAGAGTGTGTCCCTGTTTTATTTGTATAGATAGCAAAGATAAATTTTATTATCCTTTATACATGACCATTTTGCCAACAATCATGTTGGCTATTACTGTGAGCTAAGTTTCAATAAGCATTCCAACAAAAGGTAATGAACTCTCCATGACTTAGAGTAACAGAGAATTGGCCAGATAGGTCTGGATTTTGGCTTTAGGGAGATACTTCTCACATGAATCTCATGTGTATTGGTTCTGGCGATAAATAATTGACAGAGGTTAGGTAAGAGACTGAATGTGAACCAATATTCCAGATATGGAGTGCTCCATGTGAAAAAAAGAGGTATAATTTTGAGTTAGCTCCTAGGATCTACTCCAACCGTTAGAAATTGGTTAATCAATAAAGATAGATGTACTTGATGCAACGCCCAAGAGTTTGGCCCATGTCCTAATAGATAGGGGATGGTTTTGAGCCTTTTCTCCATGTTCTATGATTGTTCTTTTCCTCTTTTCTATTCTCTTATGTGTGTAATAATGCCTTTTGTGTTCTACAGGTTGAAAGGCAGCAATCTCAACAGTGGCAGCTTAGCTCTTTGTTCAATCGAACATATCTTTCCTCTGGACGGATCATAGGAAGTGAAGGTATGCTCTGAGATTTTGGCACTGATGGAGGAGAGTTTCTTTATTTTTGTGGTCAACATAGATATCATATCATATGGTTGATGATATGGAACTTCTTGCACAGTTCATTTATTTTTAACTTTCTGCATGATATTTATGGTCCTCTAAAAAGCTGAGCTGTTGTGTTCTCGAAACTGAACAATGACCATACCTTAAATTTTATGAAATATGGTAATGACTGTACTGGTTGATAATGCAGTCACTCCCTCAATCCCCCCACCCCACCCCCACGAAGAGGGATTGGTTACAAAATTTGTATGCACTAATCTTCATAGCCTCGTGCTGGTTAATTTTGTTTAAAGCTACTGATAATGGATGAAAGAAATTAAAAACATAAGACTGAAAGGAGCAAATCTGTTTCCAAGCAAGAACTTTAAACAAAAGGCCCTTTTTGTATTTATCAGTATCTTTAAACGAAAATCCTTGTGGGTAATGGATTCAAAATGAAGGTGCAAAAATAGAGCGCACTGATTATAACATTGAAATAGGACATAAGGCAGAAAAAGATGGTATTGGAGGTGAACAAGTGAGCTACTTTCTTATTCACAATCAATTTTTTACGGGTACGCCATCTAGAAGACAAGGTTCAGTAAGTTGAAGAGTGAGTTAGGAGTATGACATGATAAATGTACCAAAGGAAGTGAAGAAAAGTTCTCTAGAAGTCGAAATAAGATTATTATGTCAACCTCTCAGATCTGCACTTTTGTAGAAAATAATACATCTAATATCTTCTTGTAAATTCTCTCTGTTTTTGCCTAACTCTCATGCAGCATGCCGCTAACAAAAAAACTGCTTTGTATTTAAATGACAGACATGCATGTTATGGAGATGGAGTAAAGTTTGCTTATAGGGGTTTCATACTGTTGATGACCCCTGCACTTTATTGTTTTTGCAAATAATTTGGTTCGAACAGTTTTCTTGTGTTTTACAAGAGAAAGTTGGAAACCAATTTACCATTTTGTAAATGAACAAGCAACCTCTCGAGTCAAATACAATTCTTTTTCAGTAGTATGCTTCATGGAAGTGAGCTAGCAAACCCCCAGTTAACTGCAATACCTTTCAGTCATAATCCTTAAACAATGTTTTAAATGGTTGAACGATTGAAACCTTCAAATTGTCTTGTATAGTTGTATTGAGATAGCGTTGGAATATTCCAATCATTAAATAAGTCGTAATAGTATTTTGTCCATTATTTGAAATAAAGTACTAATACGTTGACATATTTTTTGTAATTTGTTTTAATTTCCTGATAGCTCTAGTATGGCTTCTATTGGAACATGCATCACTTTTGGATAGGTACATAGTTAAGTAAAATATAATAATAATAATGACTATGATCTTATCAAGCATGCGTGCATCCTTTATCTACAAATGGTATAATTGAAGCAGGTTGTTGCAATGAACAGAAAACCAGAGTATTTTCGTCCTCGGATGTGCATGATATGCAGTGGCGGAACGTGGAAGGGAGTCCACCGTTTGAAAATCACATTTTTGTATATACATCATATATAACATCAAAATTTTATTATATATATACAGTAAATGATGAACCGATGCAACTCGTATATACGCAACTGATGATATGGATTTCAAATGAAAAGGAAACATAAGAAGTTAATAGGTAGAAACTTAATGTATGTACTTCAAACATTTTAAACTTAATATAGTTTGAGTCAAGAACAGTTTTGTGAATGTTAGACGCTGATAAGTTAACATTTCAGCTTACAAGTTAGTGAATCCATACATATAAGAAGTTTATGTTTCAGTAGCAAACTTTATATAAATGAGCTAGCAAACATCCAAAGTTAAGTGCATTCCTTTTGGGTCATATACTTCCATGTCTTGTGAACCTTAAACTAGTAATGCTTCATATCATAGAAGTGATCGAGAAGCAGTCATAAGATCGTTTGAAAGCCAACCTTCATTGGATTCCAATCCAGCGGCAGTGTCGGAGTATGTTAAGGCACTGGTTAAGGCTGACAGACTTGATCAAAATGAGCTGCTCCGGACTTGTTGATGAAGGTATCTTCCTTTAATTAGTTTATCATGGATACCAATGACGCTGACAAGAGCTCTTTTCAGGGATTGCTGGTTCTGATAGGTCTCATATGGAGGAAGATAATATAGGGGCTTTGTCAGCTCTTGGAAATGTTGGGAAAATAACAAAGGTGGTGTTCTTGGTACTCGTAATACTCCTATACATATGGCAGCCGTTGAAGGAGGTGACTTCAAAGAACAGTTGTGGTGGTACATTCCTGTCTCTGGTTGTGGCCTTTCTCTTGATTTCTGGAGTTGGTGCTCTCATTGAAGATAGAGGAATCAGCAAAGGTGTAGGAGTTGTTCAATTTTTGATATGGCTTTTGAAGCCCTATTCAGATGCATTCTACTATTGTCTTTTTCTTAAGACCCTGCAACAAATCCAGGTACAAAGAAGGAGGGAAGAGAATATACCAAGTAATAAGTAGCAGTGCTAAGTCTACCAAAAAGATTCGAAAATAATAATAAAATAATATGATAATTGAAACACAGTAAACAACATACTATGATAGATTATTTTAAAAAATAATAAACAATGATAAAATCAAAAACAAGAACTAATAATACAACTAGTACCATGACAAACACCAGCCACGCTAAGCAAGACACCGTTACACAACCTACTAACCTTCTACCCCAATATGCTTTCTCCACACCTTCATATCTATTGTCATATCCTCGGTAACCTGAAGCTGGTAACACAACACAATCGTAAACAAAGAGTAATGAAAGATGAAAAGCTTTTGAAATACATTAACTGCCATGTTCAAGATTTTTACAATCACCAGCAACATGTCGACAAAAATTTTATGGAACTTTTTATTTTTTAATTTGTCTAATTCATTTAAATTTGAATCAATCATGTTTTAATATTGACTTTGTAAGTTTTGTCTTCAATTCTTTGAGATGTTTCGTTAAACATTTCAAGCTCATATTAATTAGATTATCAAATAATTAAATTTTAAAAAATACTGTCTTAAATTTGATTGTCTTCTAAAGGTAATAATTACTATAATATTGATTTTTGTAATAAAAAGTATTAAGAAATATTATATAAGTAAAAAGATGATACTCTAATTGGCATATCCAATGAAGTGAAGTTTTAATTTTATTCTTAAACACTTTTAGAATAATTTTGATAATTTATGTAACAAGTGATTATATTGAAAAAGTTTTCAAAACTATAAACAATAAAAGAGATTTAAACATTTGTATTGTTATGTAATGTACAATAATTTTTATATATTTATTCTTGTCTTACAAAATATTACAAGAACTATTATACTATTAATTGAAAAAGAAAAATAACTATTAAATTATAATCAATTAAAATATTTTTTAGAATTTATGATACATGAACTACTTACATTCATGTATACATATTTCCTAGGTTCTATGAACTATTTTGGATAAGAATGTATCTATTAATTATGACATTTAATATGGAAACTTTTGGAGTGATTTCTCAACCTATAAATAAGTTTGTCATTCACCACGGTAAGGGACACTTAAAGAGATTAAATAAGACTCTCTACATTATACTCTCCATTACCATTTGTCTTCCTTTCTTGTTTAGTATTCTTGTTTTTCCTCTTATTTTGCAACAAGTAGCATAAATATCAGAAGGTAATATCATATCGATTTTAGGTAATATATTTATAAAATACGTAGTTTTATAAAAAAAAAAATCATGAATTGATCACGTGGAGTTTTAGACTCAAATTATCCCTCGTCTATGGGAGTAGGTTCATTTTGGTCCTTCAAATATAACCAGAACATTTTTAATCTCTTAACTTTGCTAAAGTGAAGTATTTTTGATCTCCCTAACATAACAATGTCAAAAACTAACGGTAGGGACAATTTTTCTAATAGTGTGAATTTCAACTGACTGTGTTATCTCTTCTTGATTGATGCACATTTTATTTCTTTTTGTCTTCTTCATTTTTTAGGATTGATATAGTAATAGCTTGTTATATTAGAAGACAATACTTTAGAACGCAATAATCTACCCCATTCAAAAATAATAATATTTTTTTCTTAAAGACACTAACAAAATGGCCAACCTTAGAAAAACAACCATAATGGACCAAAACAATTGGCCTCAAAGAAACCCCATGCTCTTGTCTTAAATATAAAAGAATTATAGTCTATCTTTCTTATTGAAAAATTGTAGGATTTACAAGGGATTTATACAAGGAATAGGAATCCTAATTATCTGCTGATTTCAAGCGAATGACCGTTAGCTATAATGGGAGATCCCTGATTTGGGGCTAATAAATAAGGTATAAAACACCCTCCCTCAAACTAATGTTATGTATCACAAAGTATGAGTTTGGATAAAAGATAATTGTGTCTACTTCTTGACATGGCCTTTGTAAATAAATCAACAAGTTGATATTTAGAGGATATATACTTCAAGTTGATACTTCGATCTTCAACCAGTTCTCTGATGTAGTGACAATCTATATCTATGTGCTTGGTATTTTCATGATGAACAAGGTTTGTTGCTATTCTGATCGCACTAGTGTTGTCTCCATACAATGTGGTTGATCCGTTTATTTCGATGCCAAGTTCTAATAACAACCTTCACAGCCAAATGATTTCAGTGCATGCAACATACATCTTTCTATACTCTGCCTTTAAGGATGACTTCGATGTTCGAGATTGTTTCTTGCACTTCCATGAAATCATGCACGAGCCAAGAATCATGCACCAACCTATAGTTGATCGTCTTGAATCAGGACATCCTTCCCAATCTGCGTCAGCATATCCCACCATGTCTAACGATGAAGATGATGGGAATAAGAGACTCCGATTCACAGTACATCTTATGTATCTAATAACCCTGAGCAAAGATGAGTAGTGGAACTTGTAAGGCTTGGTAACAAATTGGCTTAACACCTGTACTGCATAAGAGATATCAGGACGACTCATAGTAAGATATATAAGTGATCCAACTAGGCGTCTATACAAGGTTTGATCTCTAAAAATCTCTCCTTCCTCTTTTTTTTGTATTTCTTATTCGCTTCCATTGGAGTATGGACCTTCTTATGATCAATAAGATTCGCTAACTAAACTATATCTTCTGCATACTTTTGTTGACTCAATCATATGCCTTTTTTTCGATAACTTACCTCCAAACCCAAAAAATATGTTAGCTTTCCTTGGTCCTTCATCTTCAATGAGGAGTAGCAGATCTTTTAAATGAGAGATTCCAACTTTATCGTTTTCTGTGATAATCATGTCATCCACGTAAAGAAGGAGAATAGTAATACCTGAGGTAGTCCGACGTAATAAGGAATAATCTGAGGTGCTATGAGTAAAACCAATATCTAAGATTGTAGTGCGAAACTTTTCAAATCAAGAGCGAGGAGCCTACTTTAATCCATAGAGAGATTTCTTAAGACGATACATCTGATTTAGATTTAAATATTTATAACCTGGTGGTGGATTCATATAGATCACTTCTTCCAAATCTCCATGCGGAAAAGCATTCTTAACGTCCAGTTGATGTGACTTCCAATCTTTTATTGATGCTAAAGCAAGCAATATATGTACTGTCGTCATCTTAGCTACGAGAGCAAATGTTTCATCGTAGTCAATTCCATATTCCTGCTTATATCCTTGAGCTATCAATCTTGCCTTGTGTCGATTTAGGGATTCATCAACTTTCATCTTGATTGAGTACACCAATCTACTTCCAATAATTGTTGCATATGTTGGTCTATTCACCATATCCCATGTATCATTCTCCTCATGGGCAACTAATTCTTCATGCATTACATCCTCCCAACATTTCTAACCACAAGAATGCATGTAAGAATTTGGCACAACTATAGAATTCAAGGTTGTTAGTAAGGCATAAGATCGACCATCTTCACCTGTTGAGTATCCATATTGCTTTGGAGGAGGAGCATGACGAGATGATCTTCTAATGGGGTCAACTATATTTTGACGTGTAGGAGAAGGTTGGTTATTAAGATTTAATGAAGAATTTTGTGGGTGAGGTAAAGGATTAGTATTTACCGAAGTAGTATCATTATCAAAAAAAGGACCATAGTCATAAGTAGTACCTATTGTGGCAGAGGACATGGTTGACGAAGAACCAGCGGCGAGGTGGCTATGGAAAGCAGAATCACGAGAAGAATTTTTTCAAGAAAGACATAGTAGAAATTTTTGAGTCTTTGTTAGCATGAATTAAAGAATTCTCAAAGAAGATAACATGTCAAGAAATTATCAATAAACGACGTGTGAAATCATAACACAAATACTCCTTTTGAATATCATTGTATCCCAAAAACATACACTTAACATCTTTTGAAGATAATTTATGACGTTTATGATCCAGAAGAAGAACAAAGCATACACAACCAAATACTTTAAGATGTGAATAGTCGGGCAATTTTTTGAAAATGACAAAATATGGACAATTTTGTTTCATCACCTAGGATGATTGTCTATTTATAAGATAAATAGATGTTTGGATTGCTTCAACCCAAAATATTTTTGTAACATTTAAAGTATTAAGAAGAGCTAAGGCAGTTTCAACAACATGTCTATTCTTACGTTCCACCACATTATTTTGTTCTGGTGTATAGGGGCAATAAAACAGATAAATGGTGCCTTTTTCTTGAAAAAAATTAGTGAGGTTTGTATTGACATATTCCCCTCCTTAATCTGAACTAAAAACTTGATCTTTTTCTCAAATTGGATTTCTATAAGGTTATAAAAAAAATTGACAATGTTTGGTACCTCAGATTTTTGCTTCAAAAAGAAAACCCATGTATAACGAGATGCTTAATCAATGAAGAAGATGAAATATTTGTATCCCAAACGAGATATAATTGAAGAAGGTCCCAAAATATCGCTATGAATTAAATCAACAACAACAACAACAACAATCCAGTGAAATCCCACAACGTGGGGTCTGGGGAGGGTAGAGTGTACGCAGACCTTACTCCTACCAAGGTAGGACGGCTATTTCCGAGAGACCCTCGGCTCAAAAAAGACACAAAAGGGGGTCAGATAAGGTTAAGAAATTCAAAGCGCTATAGAAAAATAAATAACGAAGGCATCACAGATAAAATAGAGTAATCAAAAGTACTGAAAGTAATAAATAGTAACAGAAATAGCAGAAATGAGAGCACAAGGAATTGTAATGTGCTAGTGCGCCTATGAATAGGGAAGAATAACGAGACTATGTACTAGCCTTCTACCCTAATGTGGGTCCTCCACACCCTCCTATCTAAGGTCATATCCTCGGTAAGCTGTAACTGAGCCATGTCCTGTCTAATCACCTCTCCCCAATACTTCTTCGGCCTACCCCTACCTCTTCTGTAACCATCCATGGCCAACCTCTCACACCTCCTCACTGGGTCATCTGTGTCTCTCCTCTTCACATGCCCAAACCATCTCAGTCGCATTTCCCGCATCTTGTCTTCCACCGAGGCCACTCCTACCTTGTCCTGAATAGCCTCATTTCTAATCCTGTCGCTCCTGGTGTGACCACACATCCATCTCAACATTCTCATCTCGGCAACTTTCATCTTTTGAATGTGAGAGATCTTAACTGGCCAACACTCTGCCCCATACAACATAGCCGATCTAACCACCACTTTGTAGAACTTGCCCTTAAGTTGTGGTGGCACCTTCTTGTCGCATAGCACTCGGAAGCGAGCCTCCATTTCATCCACCCTGCCCCAATACGATGTGTGACATCATCGTCAATCTCCCCGCTGCCTTGCATGATAGACCCAAGATACTTGAAACTACTTCTCTTTTGAATGGCTTGGGCACCAAGCTTAACTTCCACGCCAACCTCCTGAGGTGTCTCACTGAACTTGCACTCTAAGTACCCTGTCTTGGTCCTACTCAGCTTAAACCCTTTAGACTCCAAGGTATGTCTCCAATTCTCCAGCTTAGCATTAACTCCACTACGAGTCTCATCAATCAGGACTATGTCATCCGCGAAAAGCATACACCATGGCACCTCACCTTGAATTTGTCGCGTCAATGCATCTATCACCAAGGCAAATAAAAATGGACTTAGAGCTGATCCTTGATGCAACCCCATCCCAACTGGGAAATGCTCTGAGTCCCCTCTTACTGTCCTTACCCTGGTTTTGGCTCCCTCATACATGTCCTTGATCACCCTAATATATGCCACAGGTACATCTTTAGCCTCCAAACATTTCTATAGTATCTCTCTTGGAACTTTATCGTAGGCCTTTTCTAAGTCGATGAATACCATATGCAAGTCCCTCTTCCTCTCCCTATATTGCTCCACCAGTCTCCTCATAAGATGGATGGCTTCTGTAGTTAAGCGTCCCGGCATAAATCCGAACTGGTTCTCTGAAATAGACATGTCTCTCCTCACCCTCATCTCCACCACTCTTTCCCACACTTTCATAGTGTGGCTTAGTAACTTGATACCTCTATAGTTGTTGCAACTCTGGATATCCCCTTTGTTTTTGTATAGAGGGATCATTACGCTCGACCTCCATTCTTTGGGCATCGTTGACGTTTTAAAGATGACATTAAATAACCTAGTCAGCCACTCCAAACCTACCAAGCTGGCGCTCTTCCAAAATTCCCCAGGAATCTCGTCAGGTCCGGTTGCTCTTCCCCAGCGCATCCTACGAACAACACCCTTAACCTTTTCGACCTTAATACTCCTGTAATATCCAAAATTGCGACGCCTCTCTGTATGTTCCAAATCTCCCAACACAAAGTCTCTGTCCTCTACGTCATTCAAGAGTTTATGGAAGTATGACTGCCACCTCTGTTTAATGAGAGTCTCTTCTACCAATACTTTTTCATGCTCGTCCTTAATGCACTTCACTTGATCCACATCGCGTTCCCTTCTCTCCCGCGCCCTGGCTAGCTTGAACAATTTCCTATCCCCACCTTTTTCTTCTAGTTCAGCATAAAGGCGTTCAAAAGCTATCGTTTTTGCCGTCGAAACAGCCGACTTCGCCTCCTTCTTTGCTATCTTATAAAGTTCCTTATTCGTCCACTTCTCCACCCCATCCGTGCTTTCTATCAACTTTGCGTACGCCATTTTCTTTGCTTCCATCTTCCCTTGCACTTCTCCATTCCACCACCAGTCCCCTTGATGTCGACTACGACTACCTGTTGAGACTCCCAACACTTCCCTTGCTACAACCCTAATACAACTAGTCGTCCTATCCCACATACTGTTCGCATCCCCACTACTATTCCAGGCCCCCATGTCCCTCAATTTCTCTCCCATCTCCAGGACACTAGCCGTGGTCAAACTCCCCCATCTGATCCTAGGTCGATCATTCCCGACCCTCTTCTTCCTCGTCATCTTGAGCTTATGTCGGGTTGTAAGGTTGTCTATCGGAATGACCTTGCAGTCTTTGCACAGACCTTTATCATCCGTCCTATGGAGTAAAAAGTCTATCTGAGTCTTAGCCACCGAACTACTGAAGGTTACCAAGTGGTCCTCCTTTTTTGGGAAATTCGAATAAACTATCAACAACCCAAAAGCTCTTGCGAACTCCAAAAGTGAAACTCCTCCTCCATTTCTGTCCCCGAAGCCAAAGCCTCCATGCACATCGTCATACCCTTCCGAAATAGACCCGATGTGCCCATTGAAGTCCCTTCCCACGAAAAGCTTCTCAGTAGGCGGTATGTTTCCCACTAACTCGTCCAAATCCTCCCAAAAGCGCCTCTTCTCCTCCTCTGCTAAGCTCGCTTGCGGCGCATAAGCACTAATAATGTTCAAAGTGGTCCCTTCAACGACCACCTTAATCGACATCATCCTATCAGTGATTCTCCTAACCTCCACCACCTGATCCCTTAGATCAATGTCTACTAAAATGTCTACCCCATTCCTATACTTTGATCTACCAAAGAACCAAAGCTTATACCCGTCTACCTCCTTAGCTTTAGTACCTACCCATTTGGTCTCTTGGACACAAGCTATATTAATCTTCCTTTTCTTAAGAATCTTAACGAGCTCTATTGACTTTCTCGTTAACGTCCTAATGTTTCAAGAACCTACTCTTAGTCTAGACTCTCCTTTAACCCATTTACCCCTCCTTACCCTCGTCCCCGACCCTGAATGAGAACATGACCCTAATCTACCATCACTATCCAAAGCCACGAAAACGCGTATGAACTACTAAAGTATTTAATGGTCTAAAGTCAGCAAAATATAACGACAAGTGTATGAACAAAGAATATTTGGAAACCGGAGGTACCAACTCCAGTTGAAAAGAACCTGGTTCACGCCGGAAATATTGTTCACGCGCTGAAAAATACTGTTCACCTCGAAACACTGTCCACGCGCCGGAAACACTGTTCATGCGCCGGAAACACTGTTCACTCGCCGGAAATACTGTTCACCGCCAGAAACTACCGAAATACCTGTGCAAAAACTGCCCGAAAATCTACTAGTGGAGGATTTTCGATCGCAATCAAAGAGGAAAAAAGAAAAGAAAAAAAAACACAAAGAAGAAGGAAAGAAGAGATGAAGAGAGAGAACAGAGGGGAGAGAAATCTGGCCGGAAATAGTCTTCGCCGGTGGCCGCTTGGGGAGGTGGTGGCCTGGGTGTAGGTGAGATGGAGGTGGGGGTCAGGGGGGTCGGGGGTGGGGTGGGGGAGTCACTTACCGTTGTGGAAGATGAGAGAAGAGAGAAGAGAGAAAACTAATTAATCAAGCAAACTTCTTCCAAATCAGAATAGAGGCAGATTCAGACAAACACTGTCAAATTTCAACCGACGACAAAAGGAAAATCCAATTGGTAAATAGATGCTACTTGTGTTTGCACAACTCAGAATCCATCAATCATCTAATTGAAAAGGAAGTTTACGGCTCTTTGATTTTGCACAACTTTTACAAGGTAATTTAGAGGGAAAAATCAGTGAGTGTTTACCCAGCAAATTATAAGATTTCAACATAAAATTTAAACGAGAAGTGTGTGGATGACCTAAACGGAGATGCCACAAGTTCCACATTTTATTTGAAAACTGGATATCTTTATTAGAAGCTGAAAGAAAACATTGATGAAGTTTGGTATCCTGAGATTGAAGAAGAAATAGCCTGCCAACCTTTCATCCCCTGGCCATCATTTCTCCTGTCAATATGTTCTGAATAATACAACCATTAGGAGAAAAAATAATCTAAAAAATATGTTCCACAAGTTGTCCAGCAGATAAAAGATTCGCAGTAAATTTTAGTACACAAAACTTCTGAAAATGGTTTAACGGAGCCAATGGCTGATGCAGTTAGAACATGACCATTTGTTGTAACAAATTCATGTCTAGAGCGTGATTTAAATAAATCAGAAAAAAGTTTTTTATTTCCTGTCATATGATTAGATATAGTGGAATCAATATGCCACACCATTGAATTTGAAATTTTAGTTTTGCCAGGGTACGTAGCAGTCAGAGCTGAAGAGATTGCAGTAGGAAGAGCAGCCACTAATGATTCTTGTACCATTTTGTAGATATCATTGCGATCAAGCAATGTTGGTGCTTGATGTGTCTTTGTGCTTGGTGTTTCTTGTGTTCCAACATCCCTTGACATTGCCTGGAAGGCTTTATAAGGAGTTGAGCACTTGCTTGACCCAGATTTCTGACGACATTCTAGAATAATATGACCATCCTTCTTACAGTAATTGTAATAATTCCGCCTCTTGCAATGAGAAATAACATTCCCTGTTTCCTTACAATGATAACATTGAACAGGCTTGTTAGAGTTGCCGAAGGAAGAAGAACTTTTGTATGTAGCCATGGTTGTGTCCGTGGTAAGGAAATTCTCCGAAGAAGCTTGAGAACTCAATTGACTTTCTTCTCGAAGAACTTCAGAAACTACCACATCCAAAGCTGGTAGCTTTTCCCTGTTAAGAATGCTGGAACGCAAATGCTCCAACTCAGGCCTGAGTTTCATTAGAAATTGGATTATCCTTGTTCTCTTCATCGTAGTTATGAAATCCTTCAGTTCAGCCGCAAGGATAGAGGCAGCAAAAACCTGATCTTGCTCTGCCCATAAATTGAGTAGTACAAAATAGAAACAACGAACACTTTTCTCACCTTGTGTAGATTCCGCAAGTAGTCTTTCCAATTCAAATTCTCTGGCCAAATTCTGCTGGTTACCGAGGGTATGTAGATGACTCCACATTTTTGATGCTTTCTCAAAAGATATCAGTTCCATAGTTATATCAATAGAGACGAAATTAACAAGTCATGTGATAATTTTTCCATTGTCAGCCTCCCAAGCTTCTTTTTCTTTGTCTTCTGTAGGTACAACCTTTGAGCCATTTAGAATACCAAGGAGTCCTTTGCCTCTAATAAAGGCTTTGAAATGGAACTTCCAAATTGGAAAGTTATGCCCATCGAATTTTGTTGACAAGGTATCTCGTGAATCCATCCCGATTCAAAGAGGAAAAATAAAAATCTAAGAGAGTCAAGAACAGATTCGGAGATGACTGCGGGATGATGGATATGGATTGAGAATCCGAACCAAAGATGAATCAAATGAATGTACTGGGAAAGAGAGAAAAAAACTAGCAGTAAGGATTTGGAAAAAAATGAGCCTCTTGATACCAAATTGAATAACGGTAGAAACCCAGAACAATTCATATAAAAGAATTATAGTCTATCTTTCTTATTGAAAAATTGTAGGATTTACAAGGGATTTATATAAGGAATAGGAGTCCTAATTATCTCTGATTTCAGGCTAATGACCGTTAGCCATAATGGGAGATCCCTGATTTTGGGCAGATCCCTAATTTGGGGATGATAAATAAGGTATAGTCAACAATAACAATAACAACAACGACAACATGAGGTTTTTTCTGATAGACCCTTGGCTTGAGAACAGATTTGAAAGAAGAGCAAGAGTAAAAATAATGAAGAAAGAAAAGAACACTTGTACCCCCAAAAGAGAAATTATTTACAAGCGGCTACCCCTTTACTTTCATACCCCCTGTTTTTTACTGCTAATTTGCGTTTATCGCTTGATACCATCAGTAAAAACACTACTCAATTACTTGATAGATAGTAATTTTTCAGTGAAAAGACTGTTCAATTATTGTTTGATACCATAAAAACATATAGATATCATCAGAGTATATATATATATATATATATATATATATATATATATATATATATATATATATATACTTTGATGGTATTAAGGATGAAGAAGGAGTGGTTTATTAAATAGAACAAGAGGGGAGTCGGGTAAATAGTTTGGGACGTGGATCCAATCAGGATAAATAATTTGAATTGGATCCAATTTAGATAAATACTTTGCCTAATGGGTCTAATTTGTGTAGTTTTCTCTAAATTATATCCTTTATAAACTGAAATATCCTTTAACATTAAAGCACAAAAATGTCCTTTGAATTATCAAACAATTTAATATGGCACACATATTTAGAAACTAGAGAGGTTGTTTTCGATATACCCTTGGCTCGAGAACAGGTTTGAAAGAAGAGCAAGAGTAAAAATAATGAAGAACGAAAAGAACACATGTACCCCAAAAAGAGAACCTATTACAAGCGGCTACCCATTTACTTTCATACCCCATGTTTTTAACTGCCAATTCGTGTTTACTGCTTGATACCATCAGAGTATGTATCAACGAGGAAAAAATAGTGCTTCAGTAAAAACACTACTCAATTACTTTGATAGATAGTAGTTTTTCAGTGAAAGAACTGCTCAATTACTGTTTGATACCATCAAAGTATACAATATATACAATACCATCAGAGTATAGTATCAACGATGATGAAGCAGTGGTTCACTGTATGGAACAAGGGGCAATCGGGTAAATAGTTTGGGACGTAGGTCCAATCAGGATAAATAATTTGGATCGGATCCAATTCAGATAAATGATTTGCCTAATGGGTCTAATTTGTGTAGCTTTCCCTAAATTATATCCTTTAAAAACTGAAATATCCTTTAGCATTAAAGCACAAAAATGTCCTTTGAATGATCAAACATCTTAATATGGCATACATATTTAGATTTTAGTCAGAACCTTTACATATTCAAACTTTTACCTATCTAATTAATTCTCATAAATGTTTATTATATATATATATATATATATATATATATATCATCAATTTTTTAGATGATTTTTATAATTCCTAACTTATAAATACCAAAAAAATATTTTCAAAATCACTTTATGTTAAAACATACATTTAGTTACTCCGATTTATAATTGTTGAGGGTGTAATTGCTCATCAAATATGCAACAAAATAGAGGTAAACCTATTTATGTACATGTGAAGCCGTATAATTCATAGTGATGCTATAAAAATCTTACGATATTAATAAATAATTTAAGTTTTCCAGCCTAATTATTCAACATAATGGATATTGATAATTTTTTTTTTTATATATATATATATATATATATATATATATATATATATAGTCTTCAAATATTACCTGACATATTCACTACTAATAACTCATGTTCAAACTACCTATCAAAATGATGTTATTATCTTAAACTATTTGATATGGTTGTCAAATTGTTCATTTGATGTTAAGCCTTAATTTGGTGTTACACTCCTCTTTTGATTACTTAATTTTATGAATAACTATTTTAAGAAATTTCTTTAGAAAATAAAGCAAAAAAAATGGATGTAGAATAATCTATTTCATATTATTTTTTATAAAAAATATCAAAAATAAGATAAAGACCTCATTCAAGAAAAAAGATAGAATAAATTCATTCAGATCCGAGGATGACTTTTTTCAAATAAAAATTGTTTGCTATAAATGAATTCTCTTTTCTAGGTTTGGGAATAGTAACAGAGAATAATTTGTTGTGGGGATCTTTTTGCTATTGTTAGAATTTCTTAGTCTAATCTAATTTACCTCCAACGATTAGTCAAATTGACTCTAGGAAAGTAAGACATGACAATCATATATTTTGGGACGGAGGAAGTATCTCTATCGCAACTAATTACTATGCACTTGCTTTTTCCCCTTCAACATTTATGAAATTCATCACATACATATTGTAATTCTATATACATCATTTACAAATATTTATACCAATTAGTGTGAGATAGCACATGTTCAAAAACTAGTAAATCAATAAGCAATGAGAAACTAATCCAATACCGGACATCCAAGAAATATGCAATTATATTCCTAGAGCAAAGGGATAAATATACCGCTCAACCTTGTAATTTAGAATAAATATATTCCTCATTAAAAAAGTGGTGCATATATACCTTTAACGTCTAACAAATGGTCCATGTACAACACTGTCCCAATTGATGATTAACTTCACGAAAAGAAAACTAACAAGAAATTGCAGAAAGAGTAAAATGGGTATGCTTGATTCCAGAAGAAGAACATAACATGTAAGAAGGATAGAAACTTGTGACAGTTTTGACAAAGTACTTAATCAAGTTTTCTTCCTCAAAAGAATCAACATGAAGGAACATTAAATATCGACTTTCCGCTAGTTCTGAGGTGTCACTTGAGGTTGAATAATGGACATAATTTGAGGGAAACTTCATAATTAATCTCCAAAGTTCTCTGAATATCAAAACCAAAAAACTAATGTACTGATGACCAGTCTGCAAGATTTGAGAGAGAACATAGGTTAATAGACAAAAACAGAGAGTCTTAATAGTCAACTAAGATGAAGAGTGAGATTTAAAAAGGGAAAAGAATTACCAAAAAAGCAAAGGGAAGTAAACAAAAATAAAAAGCTTTTGAGGGAATGGAATAACATACATTTGTCATAGCACCATTCGTTTAAATCATTACAGGTATTTCCTATCGATCAGTATCATGGGAATTTGAGCAATATTTGGCCAGTATTCCCCCTTGTCAAATTCTAGTAGTGGTTTGAGCAATGGGCAGTTGAGAATACATAGTTTACAGAGGGAAGAGGGCATCCCTTTTACTGGAAGGGATTGGAGGTTAGGACAATCACTGATGGTCAGCTGAGAGAGGGAGGAGGGCAGTACTGATTCAGAAAGTGATCGGAGATTAGGGCAATCATTGATGGTCAGCTTAGAGAGGGAGGAGGGCAGTGCTGATTCGAAAAGTGATTGGAGATTAGGGCAATACCCAATGGTCAGTTGAGAGAGGGAAGAGGGAAGCCCTTCTTCCAGCAGTGACTGAATTTGAGGTAAATTACCAATAAGTAGAGATTCAAGAGAGGTGAGGCTTTTTAAAACTTGGCTGCTTAATGTCTTCAGATTGCGTATGGTAAGACATTGAATAGAGGAAGGCAACTCCCAATGCTCGATCTCTTCGTCACTGCCATCATGATCGATTTCTAACTCTCTGAGACAGGGGAGTCTCTGTAAACGCCACTCCTTTCGGCCGTTCACCAGTTTCTTGCAATTGCTGATCTCAAGTACTTGTAAATTGAAGGGCAATCCTCCTTCAGGAAAGGATTCTATTTCTGGACAATCCAACAGATACAGTGTTTTAAGAGATGGAAGGAGTTCCTGCATACGTTCTGGCAGCCACTTCAGCTTCGAACAGCCATCAATATACAAAGACATCATCTGGGTCCCCCCACATGCCACCGAAAGTATTTCAACATTCTTACAATCGAAAATACTGAGAGTTTCAGGCTCAGTTGGAATCAAAAACCTAGTAAGGTTCTGGCAACAACCTACCCTCAAAGAGCGTGCTCTTGGGAGCAACTCAGGTGATACAGAATCACATTCTTCTAGTGTCAAATAGTCAAGAAACATGTTACAATAACTCATCTCACCAACTAGCGCCTCCAATTTCAATTTCTGGCAACAAGATATCGATATACTCTTCAAGGTACTCGACAGAATGCTAAAAGGTAAGGAGGTAAGAGAGTTACAATTATTGATAGATAATTCATCAATCTGCTTCATTCCCTCAAGTTGGGATGTAGACAGTTCAGCATCATCAAGAAGAGGTGTCGCTGAAATTCTCAATTCTGTCAGAGAACAAAGATTTTCAGGCAACTTCCCCATCAACTTCGGACAATTTTCAATTGAAAGGCTCTCAAGTATAGGAAACTCTCCATTTCCTAGTACGTGCCATTGCTTCCACTCTGGCATCTCTACAAAGTAAAGAGACTCAAGAGAGTTAAAAGGCTTTTTGGAGGACGAACTGCCATAGAATTCTTCCGTCACCTCAGTTATTCGACACATCCCTCTGATGGAAAGGATTTTCAAAGAAGGAAGCTGTCCTAGTGCTGGCAAGGAATCACAGTTCTTGCAGTCGTGAATAGACAATTTCACCAGCTTAAGAAACAAAGGATCAGCTAGCCAATTTGAAAATTTTGTCCCTCTATATCCGGTGATTTGGAGTTCTATTATGTTTGTGTGTGGGCATAGCTCATCAAGTATGTCTCTTTCAGTTTGTGAATTTTCGGCAGTACTACTTTCACTCCACTGCAAAGATAATTTCTCAACATGATTCTTCTCCCTCATATTTCCCTTCAGAACGGAACTTCTATCAACCACATTTTGCATCTCTAGAATTGATAGAGATCCATACAAGTTCTGCAATTCACCCAAATCTTCCATTCTCAAACCACCGCAACCACCTAGAAGTAACTTGACTCCCACTAGCACTTGGAGTCTTTTCAACTTGCTCAGATGTAGCCGCATCTTCAAGTGAAAAGTGTTGCTTATGTCAAGATGACGCAAGTTAATCAAATTTTCCATCTGCAGCGGTAGCTCCTCAAGATAACGACAATCTGACAAGAGAAGTGTCTCCAAGTTATACAATGCACAAATGGAATCTGGCAACTTTTTAATCCTTGTCTTAGAAAGGTCCAAAAATCTCAGGAGCTTTAATTTGATAAACAAGTCGTCCAGCAACTCCACAATCTCATAACCTGACAACGATAATGCCCTTAAGGATATTAGCCTTGGCAATATGTTATGCAGCACCCTCTTGCTTAGCTGACATCCGTACAAGATATTGACTGCAAGCAATGTCCTCAGCTGCTTTGATTTGGAGAGTGGTTTCAATTTCTCAAATTCACCATCTCTTCCCATGGAATAGGACATGTGCCGACTTTGTTCCAACATATGATATCTTTCGTTCTCTTCCAACCTAATACAAAGTTTTGAAGATGCAATTTGGGCCAAATCATTGACAAGGTCATGCATTAAGAATCTCTTCGGTTTCCCTTTAGACTCTGGGACCCTTTCGAACAATGATCTTGATCCCAACTCAAGAAAGTATTGATTACCTGAACGAAACTGCTGTACAAGACCATTAGCAATCCACAAGTGAATAACTTGGTCTTTGCAAAATTGATAATCTTTGGGATATATTGCACAATAAGCAAAACATTGCTTCAAATGTGCAGGAAGATCATTGTAGCTCAACATCAACGCTGGTAATATACCATTCAAATGACTTGGCAGATCCCAAATTTCACTTGTTAAAATGTCTCTCCACTCATCCACTTTTGATTTGGAGCGTAAACTACCAGCAAGTGCCTTTAGAGCTAAAGGCAACCCTCTGCACTTGTCTGCAATTTGTTTTCCAACCTCTTCAAATTCTGGATGTTCCTCAGGATCCCTATTTTCTAGTGAATGTCGTTTGAATAAAGCCCAAGAGTCTTCACTAGACAGAATTCCCACATAGATTGCCCCACGACCCATCATCAGGGCAACACTCTTTTTACGTGTAGTCACAATGATCTTACTTCCTATATCTCCTTGTACAAAAAGATTTCTCAAGTCATCCCACTTGTTGTAGTTTTCATTCCACACATCATCCAGAACAATAAGAAACTTTTTTCCCTTTAAGCTTTCCTTCAATTTGACCTGTAGCTGATTAAGATTGTTGTCATCCTTTAAGTCAAATGAGCCAATTTCTTGAAGTAACCCTTTTGTTATTCTGAAAGCATCATATGCCTCAGAAACACAAAACCAAGCTTTCAAACCAAAATGCTCCTTCACCTTCTCATGATTGTAAACGGCTTTAGCAAGTGTTGTCTTACCCACGCCGCCCATTCCAACAATAGGAACTACACTCAGATTTTTTCCATTTGCATCTTCGGACAATAAACGGTCAATCAAATCCTCTATTTCTCTCTGCCTACCAAATATATCAGAATCATCAACCAAAGAAGTTGAAGGTGTTTTAGTTTCTTCTTTAGTCGAACCAATATGCTCCTTTAAGCCAAGGCGACCAATTTGCTTTTCCAACACCTCCAATGTTTCAATGGTTACTTCCAGCTTCTCCTTTATGTTAAGAAAGAAATCATCACTCGAGCACAGGTTGAGGTCACTTACTTGCTGGTTGCTTGTTTCTGCAATATTTTGATGCTGACCTTCCACCTTAAACCTCAAAGCTTCATAATTGACTTCCTCTATTAAGTTTTCAGCACCGTCCACAGCACTCTGAAGCTTATTAAACCACTGGCTCACGTGTCGATTTGATGATTGCTTATTCTCTGCCTCACTTAGCACAATCTGAAGACCAAGCAAAATGTCCTCCAGCTTCTTTAAGAGCTGAACATGATGCTTATGCTTCTGAAACATGTTGAGCAGATCACCGTTAGGAGCAAGCCTATCAAAGAGAACATTCAAAGCTGAAGAGAGAAATGCACCACCGACTGCTAAGCCAATATCCATTTCTGAAATCTGCTAATAAAACAAGAAAACGCAAAATGATTTTGAGAAGATGAATGTTTCTATCTTCAATTACTAATAAACAACTTCTTTACTTTACCTGTTGAATGCTTAAGAGTAATTTCAAACAAGAATGATCAATGTTTTAGCTAGTCTACAAGCAAAACAATCCTCTTTTCTCTTTTCAAGAAAAAGCAAAGACTAATTGAATTATTGAGGCAATAGAGAAAGGGGTCTTTTTGCTTTATGTCTGTTCATATTTCAACAGCTCATTGTAGTTCTTAATTGCGCCCAATATATCAATGAATTCGTTTTAGAATAACGATAAAAGTGTCAAAAACACACTTAAATATCTCATTTGTTTGAATTATATATCTTAATTATTGAAAGTGTGAGTTTATACATAAACTATCAATTATTAATTTGAGAAACATACTCCAGTGCTGTGTAATACACTTTCTCTATTCTCTCTATTTTCTGAAAAAACCTTGCCACATAATATTTCACATGGATAAAATATTTCATCTTGATAAAAGTTAAATAAACTATAAATATTAGTAAAGTCAAATAATAAAGTATTACAATCCCAAATTTTTATTTTTTTTTTTAAAAAAATTTAAAATATTTTTCTCATCTACTCCACCACCTCCCCCCGACAATCCCCATCTTTTTTTATATCTCTTTTATAAAATATTTTAAAAAATTTCATAGTTCACCTCCTCACCCACACTTTCCTAAAAATATGTTATTATTTTATTTTTAAAATAAATAAATTATACTCACCCCATCTAACTTTCCACTCTTAATTATTTTCTTTTTATTTTTAAATTTTTCTCATTTTGTGTTAGATATGTATATATATTTTTAGGAAAATATCTTTTTTACTTGTGTACCAAATATAACAACATTAGAAGTCTTACGACACGTAAAAAATATTTTCCTAAAATCATATGTATGTATATAACACAAAACGAGAAAAAAATTGAACGTGGAGGATTAGGTGGGACGAGGTAGAATTTTTTTTAAAAAAAATAAAATAATATGTAAATTATTATTAGGGGGGGGAGATGAAGTAGGATTTTTTTAAAAGAAAAACTTTTATAAAAGAAATTTTAAAAATAAAAATAAAGCTAAAAAAAATTGGAGAAGGAGGGTATGGTGAAAGAAAGTGGTGGAGTGGGAGAAGAGAAATATTTTATATTTTATTTTATAATTTTTTCTGGTGTGAGGGGGGATAGTAATACTTTAATCTTTAATTTTAACTAATTCTAATAATTTATTAATTTTTTTTTATCCATTTGGAGTGTGCTGTCACAATTTATTTTTACATTAAAAAGGGTGTAGTACACACTCCATGATGAGAGTGAAATAAAAGAGAGAAATGTGTTTCTCATACTAATAAGTGATAGTTTAGGTTTGAAACTCACGTTCCCAATAGTTTTATATTATAATTGAATGTAATTCTTCCATGTATAGAATTATATCACAGTTATACTTTTAAAGTCTACTAACCAACTTCAGGTGGTCATATCTTTCTTTCAAATTTTTCTACAGTTTAAGGGGTCTTTAATTGTGAAGTATTGTATTTTTAACCCCTCGTTAAGATGGAGGCAGAAAAATATCATAGCTTTGGCACGATTCTGGCTAGATGCCTGGTTATCATCTTTGATGATGTCTATTATGCGGAGAAGAGGTCACTGAACATGACAAACTTAAAAAAACATACTCCATATCCCCTCCCACGAATATGCTCCTACAGCAGCAGTATCGCAAAAATATTCTGCATTACCTTCACATCTTTTTATTGCTGAACAATATAACGACCTATTAATAAAAAATCAAAAAAGTCGGCCTGTTGGTTCAATGCCGCTTCCTGAAGTGAACCAGCCAAATTATAACCAACGAGAAAAAGATTGTGGCCCCATCCATGGTCGTAAAAGAAATTTTAATCATGATGGTCATCTTGCACCAAAGAATAACCAGCAATATAAAAAAGAGTGAAAAATATGAAACTATGCAAAAGAAAATTCAGAAAGGGTATGCCATAGATATGAAGGATTGGGGCACTGGTCATGTACATATTGATCCTCAAAGCGTTTGGTTCAGCTCTATCAGGCATCCTTGAAAAGGGGTGAGAATAATCTAGAGACAAATTTTATCTCTCAGGATAATATTGAACCTATGCATCTCGATGTAACTGATTTCTTTGAAATTTCGGAAGGAAAAATGATTAATGATGAGCCCGCTACAATCTGGACATTTTTTCTTTTCCATTTGTTTATGCTAGTTGGTATTTTTATGTATTTCTAATCCTTGTAAATAAATAAAATTTATATAATAGCCATGTTTAATAATAATATTTACTTTTTTATGTCTTTTTTTTGAAGAAAAAAATGGATATGCCTCAAATTTTGTCTCGATCAATAATCAATCATGACGATATTTGTTTGATTGATAGTGGAACAACACATATCATATTCAAATATAAGAAAATACTTTTCTTACTTGCTTAAAAAGAAAGCAAATGTTACAACAATTTCTGGTGATTCAAAATTGATTGAAGGCTCTAGAAGAGCTATTATATTTCTGCCTAAGGGGACAAAATTTGTAATAGAAGATGCACTGTTCTCTTTTAAATCCACAACAAACTTGTTAAGTTTCAAAGATATCCGCCGAAATCGATATCATGTTGAGACACTAAATGAAATGAATATTGAATACCTTGGTATAACCAAGAGTGTCTCGGGTCAGAAATATATTTTGGAGAAATTGCCAACCTTGTATTTTGGCCTATATGATGCAGAAATTAGTACAATTGAAACATATTCTATCATAAATCAGAAGTTTACTGATTTAAATGTTTTTATGCTATGGCATGACCGAATAGGTCATCCTGGATCAATAATGATGAAACGAATTCTTGAAAATTTAACTGGACATCCATCAAAGAACCTGAAGATTCTTACAAATGATGAATTTTCATGTGTTTCTTGTTATCAAGACAAATTAATTGCCAGGCCATCATCACTGAAGGTTGGTATCGAATCCCCTGTTATTTTATAACGTATACATAGAGATATATGTAGACCTATTCATCCACCTAGTGGGTTGTTTAGATATTTTATAGTCCTAATAGATGGATCTTCAAGATAGACCTCTTGCATTGCATTACCATAACGAAAAGAAAAAATCTAATGCATGTCTCTTATCATCTCACAATCTGGCGTTTGCAAAGTTATTGGCACAAATGATAATATTAAGGGCGCAATTCCCAGATTATCCTATTAAGACTATTCGCCTCAATAATGCTGGAGAATTTACATCCCAAGCTTTTGATGATTACTGACTAGCAGTTGGGATAAGAATTGAACATCCTGTTTCTCATATTCATATTCAAAATGGCCTTGCAAAGTCATTTATTAAGCGCCTACAATTGATAGCAAGATCACTACTTATGAAAATGAAATTGCCCACTACTGTTTGGGGTTATGCTATCTTACATGCAGCAACACTCGTTTGTCTCAGACCGACTAATTATAATAAATACTCTCCGTCACAATTAGTATTTGGTCATGAGCCAAATATAGCTCATCTACGAGTTTTTGGTTGTGCGGTTTACGTGTTTGTAGCACCACCACAACGCACTAAGATGGGCTCTCAACGAAGGTTAGGAATATATGTTGGGTTTGACTTACCTTCCATAATTTGCTACCTAAAATTATTGACCGAAGATTTATTCACTGCTCGATTTGCAGATTGTCGATTTGATAAAATGAATTTCCCACAAACTAGGGGGAGAGAAAAAGGGACCCAAAAGAGAAATTGAGTGAAAAGTTTCATCACTATCTCATTTTGATCCACGTGCCCCTATATGTGAGGAGGAGGTTCAAAAGATCATCCACTTACAAAAAATAGCAAATCAAATGTCAGATGCATTTACTGATTTGAAATGGATAACTAAGTCACATATTCCTCCAGTAAATGTGCCTATCCGGATTGACATTCCCAAAGGACCATTTAATAGTGTCATAGCTTTTGAATCTCAAACACGCCTGAAGTGTGGTAGACCATTGGGTTCAAATGATAAAAATCCAAGAAAAAAAAGCACGAGAAATGAGAAAGATGACACTATAAAAGAATTTTCTAAAGAAGTTCAAGATCTGATTAATCCTGATATTCGTGAAGAAATCAGTGAATTTGAGACTTAAGTAAATGAAGAATTTTCAATGAGTTCTACTGGTGATGGGATAAATTTAAATCGATCGAATATTAATATAGACAATATTTTTGCATATAATGTTGCAATTAATCTTATGCAAGAAAGTGAGAATCTTGAACCTAAATCTGTCGAAGAATGTCGATGAAGATGTGATTAGTCAAAGTGACAAGAGGCAATTCAATCAGAATTAGACTCACTTGCTGATGATATAAAATCAATTGGCTATAAATGGGTTTTTATTCGAAAATAAAATGAGAAAAATGAAATTGTAAGATATAAGGCATGCCTTGTTGCACAAGGATTCTCTCAAAAATCCAGTGTCGACTATGAAGAACATTATTCACATGTTATGGATGCGATAACTTTTCGATATCTCATTGGTTTAGCTGTACATGAAATTCTTGAAATGCATTTAATGGATGTGATTACAACTTATCTTTATGGTTCACTTGGTAATGAAATTTATATGAAAATCCCAGGAAGATTAAAATTACCTGAAACATGTAATTCTAAGTCTCGGGAGATGTTCTCAATCAGGTTACAAAGATCATTGTATGGTCTGAAACAATCAGGGCGTATGTGGTATAATTACCTTAGTGAGTACTTGATAAATGAAGGTTATATAAATGATGTTATTTGTCCTTGTATTTTTCTTAAGAAAATGGAATCATAGTTTGTTATACTCGCCGTTTGTGTTGATGACATTAATCTCATTGGAACCCCTAAAGAGGTCTAAAAGGCAATGGAATATCTAAACAAAGAATTTGATATGAAAGATCTTGGAAAGACAAAACTTTGTTTCGATCTACAAATTGAACATTTTGAAAACGGATCTTCATCCACCAATCTGCCTACAACAACAACAACAACCCAGTGAAATCTCACAACGTGGGGTCTGGGGAGGGTAGAGTGTACGCAGACCTTACTTCTACCAAGGTAGGACGGCTGTTTCCGAGAGACTATCGGCTCAAAAAAGGCATAAAAAGGGGGTCAGATAAAGTTAAGAAATTCAAAGCGCTATAGGAAAATAAATAACGAAGGCATCACAGATAAAATAGAGTTATCACAAGTACTGAAAGTAATAAATAGTAACAGAAATAGCAGAAATGAGAGCACAAGGAATTGTAATGTGCTAATGCGCCTACGAATAGGGAAGAATAACGAGACTATGTACTAGCCTTCTACCCTAATGTGGGTCCTCCACACCCTCCTATCTAAGGTCATGTCCTCGGTAAGCTGTAACTGAGCCATGTCCTGTCTAATCACCTCTCCCCAATACTTCTTCGGCCTACCCCTACCTCTTCTGTAACCATCCATGGCCAACCTCTCACACCTCTTTACTGGGTCATCTGTGTCTCTCCTCTTCACATCCCCAAACCATCTCAGTCGCATTTCCCGCATCTTGTCTTCCACCGAGGCCACTCCTACCTTGTCCCGAATAGCCTCATTTCTAATCCTATCGCTCCTGGTGTGACCACACATCCATCTCAACATTCTCATTTCGGCAACTTTCATCTTTTGAATGTGAGAGATCTTAACTGGCCAACACTCTGCCCCATACAACATAGCCGATCTAACCACCACTTTGTAGAACTTGCCCTTAAGTTGTGGTGGCACCTTCTTGTCGCATAGCACTCCGGAAGCGAGCCTCCATTTCATCCACCCTGCCCCAATACGATGTGTGACATCATCGTCAATCTCCCCGCTGCCTTGCATGATAGACCCAAGATACTTGAAACTACTTCTCTTTTGAATGGCTTGGACACCAAGCTTAACTTCCACGCCAACCTCCTGAGGTGTCTCACTGAACTTGCACTCTAAGAACTCTGTCTTGGTCCTACTCAGCTTAAACCCTTTAGACTCTAAGGTATGTCTCCAATCCTCCAGCTTAGCATTAACTCCACTACGAGTCTCATCAATCAGGACTATGTCATCCACGAAAAGCATACACCATGACACCTCACCTTGAATTTGTCGCGTCAATGCATCCATCACCAAGGCAAATAAAAATGGACTAAGAGCTGATCTTTGATGCAACCCCATCCCAACTGGGAAATGCTCCATTGAGAAAATTTTAAAACCATTTTACATGGACAAAGCATATCCCTTAAGTACTCTCATGGTTGTTCGATCACTTGAAGTGAATAAAGATCCGTTCCAACCTCTAGAAGGAAATAAAGAACTTCTTGGTTCTGAAGTACCATATCTCAGCGCTATTGGTGCACTTATATATCTTGCTAACGCAACCAGACCTAATATAACATTTTCTATTAATTTGCTAGCAAGGTATAGTTCTTCCCTGATGTTAAGGCATTGGAAATGTGTCAAACATATTCTGAGATATCTAAAGGAAACTAATGATATGGGTCTGTTTTATACTAACAAAGGTTGTGTAGACCTTGTTGATTATGAAGATGCAGGAATAGGCTGTTTGTTCACAAATGGAGAACTGTTGTATCATGGCGATCTACGAAGCCGTCCATTGTTGCTACTTCTTCAAATCATGCTGAGATAATAGTGATTCATGAAGCAAGTAGTGAATGAGTATGATTGGGATCAATGGCACAGTTCATCAAAGAAAGATATGGCCTTAGTATGATGTCAAAGTACCCACGGTCATGTTCGAAGACAATGTTGTATGTATAACTCAATTAAAAGGAGGCTTCATAAAAGGAGACAGAACAAAATAAATTTCACCAAAATTATTCTTCACACATGATCTGTAGAAGAATGGTGATATTGATGTACAACAAATCCGTTCAAGTGATAATTCAACAGATTTATTCACCAAATCTTTACCAGACTCGACTCTTGAAAAGATGGTACACAAGATTGGAATGCGTAAACTTAACCATCTGAATCGTGGTCTTCATCAGGCGGAGTAGAATACACGTTGCACTTTTTTTCTTAGACTAGGTTTTGTCCCACTAAGTTTTTCTAGCAAAGTTTTTAATGAAGCAACAATCAATGCGTATTGAGAATAACGATATATATTTGTTTTTTCACTAGAATTTTTATTTTTCATTAACATCCAAGGGGAGTATTCTAATATAAAGGAAAGTGGATGCTCCATTTTAAAAATGGGACCCACTTAAAGGGAACAAGTTGATATAGCTCTCCCTTATCTTCTTATATCTTAGGCTATAAATAGTCTTGTGCAGTGTGTAATGAATACATAGAAAATAATTCTCTCTTTCTCTTACTGTCTCCCTTTTCTTCTTATTTTGCTAATTTAGTTTGTTTTATAACACCTTGAAGGATATAAAGTGCAATTTTAATAGGAAAAACTATATAATTAGACATACTTCACTACCATATATACTATTATTACATATATTTTTAAAATATTACCACTAATTAAATTTTTTCTACCATTTATTGAGGAAGATGCACTTAGATACATATATTTTTGCTACCAGATACACTAAAATAGGAAGAGAGGACAGTGAGATGGGAAGGAGACAAGCGAGATTTGTTATGTACCCCTGGTGTGATTCATATGTATCTGAGATATCAGATACATAGAAGAGTGACGAGCGAGATGGGAGAGAGGCGAGAAGACGAGTGAGATTTGTTATGTATCCAGAAACATGCTAATCATTTGAATACAATGTATCTAGAACAAATTACACCTGATTTTGATCTCATGTATCCCAAGATACATGTATTTGGACATATCCAGTGAAATACCACAAGTGAGGTCTGGGGAGGGTAGGATGTACGCAGACCTTACCACTACCTCATGGAGATAGAGAGGTTGTTTTCAAAAATATTTGAACATATCTAGACGCACCATAATCTGGAAAGATATATAATATTGCAAACTAGAGTGTATCTTAGTAATTAACTCCTAAACTAATAAAATTTATGTAAGTTTCCCATTTTAATTTGGCACGGGATTTATTCCATCTAGTATCATATAAAACTACGCATTTATATTGACTTATATATGAGAATTGAGGTGACAAAAAGACAGTTTAGCAAAGATATGAACCAACACAATAACTAATGGAATTCGTATGAGTTGAAAGATAAAAAGACACTACTTTTTATTAATCCAATTCATGTTGCATACATTAATGTTTTTATGCAGTAAATTACCTATTCAATACCTATTTTTAATATCTATACCTCTTCTACTTTTCATATCCATAACCTCTAAATATTTAATCTAAAATTTTAAGAAATATTTTGGTGTTCCTCCATTTTTATCTATATAAAAATAGGTAAGATTTCGAGGAAGGAGGCGAAGTCGGCAATTTCGACGGCAAAAATGGTAGCTTTTGAATGCCTTTATGCTGAACTAGAAGAGAAAGGCGGGGATCGGAAATTATTCAGGCTAGCCAGAGCGCGGGAGAGAAGGGCATATGGACCAAGTGATGTGCATTAAGGACGAGCATGGAAAGGTATTGGTAGATGAGATCCTCATTAAACAAAGATGGCAGTCATACTTCCATAAACTCTTGAATGAAGAAGGGGACAGAGAGAGTGTGTTGGGAGATTTGGAACATACAGGGAGGCGTCACGATTTTGGGTGTTGCAGGAGTATTACGGTCGAGGAGGTTAAGGGTGTTGTTCGTAAGATGCGCTGGGAAGAGCGACCTGACCTGATGAGATTCCTGGTAAATTTTGGAAGAGCGTAAGCTCGGTAGGTTTGGAGTGGCTGACTAGGTTATTTAATATCATCTTTGAGACGGCAACGATGCCCGAAGAATGGAGGTCGAGCATAATGATCTCTCTATACAAAAACAAGGAGGATATCTAGAGTTGTAACAACTATAGAGGTATCAAACTTCTAAGCCATACTATGAAAATGTGGGAAAGAGTGGTGGAGATGAGGGTGAGGAGAGACGTGTCTATTTTAGAGAACCAGTTTGGATTTATGCCGGAACGCTCAACTACAGAAGTCATCCATCTTATGAGGAGACTGATAGAGCAGTATAGGAAGAGGAAGAGGGACTTGCATATGATATTCATCGACTTAGAAAAGGCTTACGATAAAGTTCCACGAGAGATACTATAGAGATGTTTAGAGGCTAAAGATGTACCTGTGGCGTACATTAGTGTGATCAAAGTCATGTATGAGGGTGCCAAAACCAAGGTAAGGACAGTAGGGGGGACTCAGAGCACTTCCCATTTGTGATGGGGTTGCATCAAGGATCATCTCTTAGTCCATTTTTATTTTCCTTGGTGATAGATGGATTGATGCGATAAATTCAAGGTGAGGAGCCATGGTGTATGCTTTTCGCGGATGACATAGTCCTGATCGATGAGACTCGTAGCAGAGTTAACGCTAAGCTGGAGGATTGGAAACATACATTGGAGTCTAAAGGGTTTAAGTTGAGTAGGACCAAGATAGAGTACTTAGAGTGCAAGTTCAGTGAGACACCTCAGGAGGTTGGCGCGGAAGTTAGGCTTGGTGACCAAGCCATCCAAAATAAAAGTAGTTTCAAGTACCTTCGGTCTATCATGCAAGGCAGCGGGGAGATTGAAGATGATGCCACACATCATATTGGGGCAGGGTGGATGAAATAGAGGCTCGCTTACGGTGTTTTATGTGACAAAAAGGTACCACCACAATTTAAGGGCAAGTTCTACAAAGTGGTGGTTAGACCGGCTATGTTATATGGGGCGGAGTGTTGGCCAGTTAAGGTCTCTCACGTTCAAAGGATGAAAGTTGCCGAGATGAGAATGTTGAGATGGATGTGTGGGCATACCAGGAGCGACAGGATTAGAAATGAGACTATTCGGGACAAGGTAGGAGTGGCCTCGGTAGAAGATAAGATGTGGGAAATGTGGCTGAGATGGTTTGGGCATGTGAAGAGGAGAGACATAGATGCCCCAGTGCGGAGGTGTGAGAGGTTGACCATGGATTGTTTCAGAAGAGGTAGGGGTAGGCCGAAGAAATATTGGGGAGAGGTGATTAGACAGAACATGACGTAATTACAGCTTACCGAGAACATGACCTTAGATATGAGGGTGTAGAGGATCCACATTAGGGTAGAAGGCTAGTACATAGTCTCGTTATTCTTCCTTTCTTATTAGTAGGCGCATTAGCGCACTATAATTTCTTGTGCTTTGATTTCTATTATTATCTATTATTTTATGTACTTTGATTACTCTACTTTATTTGTGTCGCTTTCGTTATTCGTTAGTTGCTTTCTCACACCGCTTTGAACTTCTTAGCCTTATCTGACCTCTTTTTATGCTTTCATTGAGCCGAGGGTCTTTCGGAAACAACCGTCCTACCTTGGTAGGAGTAAGGTCTGCGTACACTTTACCCTCCCAGACCCCATATTGTGAAATTTGACTGCGTTGTTGTTGTTGTTGTATAAATCATCTTTTTTTTTATTTCGTGAGATCTCTACCCAAAGTTACCCTTTTATAGGTTAAGTTACCCTTTTCATTTAATAGGTTAAGTAGTGAAACACTTACATCAATATTGTATTGTTTGATTCATGCTTTAGTTTGACTTGATGAAGAAGGATCTTGAATTTTTATTGGATATGGGAGAAGGAGTTGACAAGAACTCGAAAAATTATATACTAATTATGTATTTCTTTTTCCATCTATATTGTTATGATTAAAGTCTTAAGAAGGATGTATATTTTGTATTTTTTTCTTCTCTGTTCATTTTTTTGTGTTTTCTCTCTATAAGACTTCTTTATTTTAATTTTCTATGGATATCTAATTATGTAAGTATGTATTTTTATTTGGGTTGAAATTAGCCATTTATAACTTTATTAGAAGTTTGCTAACTACTAACCAAAGTTCAAAATTTACCGTTGGCCGCTTAAAAGGAATTAATTTTAAACATTAAAATATTCCCTTCATTTGGTTATTATTGCATTTTATTACTTATTACATGCATGTTTTACATAGAATTTTAATAATTCGAATAGATTTATAAAAATTCACACGGAAAACACGTGCAAAACACGTGTGAAAACTAGTATAAAAAGGGTGTATGTATTTAGACTCAATTAGCCCAACGATATTTTATTTTTTTCGGAAATAGGCTCAAATAAGCCATGTAGCATGACATATTTCAAATTTCAATTTTCAGTTTTTTGAACCTAAGACCACTTGCAGTCCAGGTCCTATAATGTAGCATGGAAGGTAGAGACGAGAGTAAAGCAGACAAGTTTACCAATTACTCTTAGTGCTTAACAAAAATGTCCAAGTTACTCTATTATAATCATCCACTATATAGTAAGAAAATATTTGTATCCGCTATAAGTAGCATTCTTGTAAGACCCCAAGTATCAATGTACAACAACAACAACCCAGTGAAATCCCACAACCTTACTCCTACCAAGGTAGGACGGCTGTTTCCGAAAGACCCCCGGCTCAATAAAAGCATAAAAGGAGGTTACCCCAAGTATCAATGTGAATCAAATAAAAAATTCCTTTAGTTTTTATTGTACTAATAGGAAAAAAGGATCTGGTTTGTTTAGCTTGAGGACCAATATGACTGACAAAATCAGAATTAGAATAGTGCTTAGTAAAAGTGAAATGTTTCATTGTTGATAAAGGCAAATGCCCAAGCCTGATATGCCAAAATCTTACATCTGGAATAAACATTAGTAAAAACTGGAAAAGAAAAAGGAACAGAACTGGAATTTCTTCCTTGTGGAAAAGAAACAACATGCTTGACAGAATTGAAACTAGGCTTTGAGAGTGTAGGCTGCAATAGATATAGTCCTTTAAGTTCACCAAAAGCTATCACCCTCTTCATTAAAAGGTCTTGCAAGAGACATTCACTAGAAGTAAACAAAACATTCCATTTGATTTGATCACTTAGTCTATGCACAGAGAGAAGATTGTATGTAAAAACTGGAACACAAAGAACATTAGTTAGAGTGAGATTGGGTAGAATAGAAACCTGCCTATATAGGTGACAGTTACCTTGGAAAAACTATGTAAACGGATGTTTATAGGAGTAGGAAGAGGGGTCATAGAAGAAAATTAAAAGCATCAAAAAAACATATGTTCTGATGCTCCTGAGTCAATGATCCAGGTTGTAGAATTAAAAACTGAAAAACATGATCCTGAGTATTTAAGAATGGTACCAGCTACAACATTTGCATGGATCTCTGTGGTAGGTCATCTGCATCTGCTTGAACATCTGAGCGATCTATGCTCTTTGTTCCTTACTGAAATGCTGGAAAGGGCTTGTTCCTTCATTATGCTCTTGAATGTCTTCTCTTCCAATAGCTGCATTTCCTTTCATTCACTGTGAGCAAAGAGTTCTTTTCTTTATTGAACTCAAAATCCTCAAGGAAACCAATCAGCCATGACATTCCCTATTTTGAGACAATATGTGCAAGTCACATTGCGTGGTACTTGCTTTCTTCCCTTTAAATTTCAGCTGTGCAATACTAAGTCTCTGAGGATGAATTTCAGGTTTCTGATTGCCATTAACATTCCTGAAGTTTTGATTACCATTTGCATTCCTGAAATTCTGATTACCAGTCCTGTAATTTGGCTTCCCTTGATTTGTTACCATGAAAGAGGATGGATCTGAAAATACTTGTGCATTCACATAGATTTCTCTCTTATTTTCATCCTGCAACAACAGTGAATAAGCAAGGTCCATTCTTGGCAGGAGATTCATCATCAATATGTTACCCCTAGCTTGTGCATAAACATCATTCAGCCCCATTAAGAATTGAATCAGTCTCTAATCCTGCATTCAAGGAGTCTAATTCATCCCACAACCGTTTCAATTTTGTGAAATATCCCGATACATCAGAATTTCCTTGCACTAATCCATTTAGTTCTTTTTGAAGGTGAAAGAGTTTGGTACCATTAGACTTACCAAACCTCTGTTGAAGGCTGCCCCACAACTCCTTTGCAGTGGTGGAGTAGTTGACAGTGTCCCCAATGTCTTTGGACAATGAATTGAGCAACCAACAAGTCACCATGTCATTGCAACAGCTCCACTGAGAGAAATCTGGAGAAGCAGGAACTGGTGCCTTACAAGCTCCATTGATAAATCCAAGCTTCCTCTTAGCTGAAAGGGCTATCAAGATGGATCTCCTCCATCCTAGCAAGAAACTTTGTGGAAATTATCTCTGATATTTTTATTGATTCCCATGTCATCTCTTTATACAAGTATTTTGTACAAAATAATAAAAAAAGAAAAATACTTAGATGTACACTTGTACAAATCCTATTCAAAATATTCTAACTATGTAACTAACTTTATTCCTTTCTAGGCCGAAATAGTGTGCTGCTCACATGCTTCTTTACCAGATATTTATTTTCATCAAATGGTCTAGAATGCATCTATCAAGAGATCATTTCTAGAAATAGAATAAGGACCTAGGAATAATCGAAACACGTCTGAAATCCCTAGTCCCGTCTTCTTCATTTCTTATTTCTCTCTGCTACTGATGGAGAGTGAAACTATTGCTGATGTTGGATGATGAAGGAGCTTCTCCTTGCCAACAAATATGAAGATAGACTTGTTAGGACACTTTTCAAGTTATGCTGGAAGATTAGATTCATATGCTTGAGAGTTCCACCGATTCTTCCTTCATTCTATTAAGCTCTTCACTGTTTGGGATGTCAAACTGATCTTGCCGAGCCAGATTGCCATACGCTTTAAATGATATCTTACCACTCTCACAGAGACTTCATCTCTGCAACTACATATCTGCATATCATGAGTAAAACATATCTTTTTATGCTTATCACACAAATTTATTAATAAACAGTTCAAACCATAAGCATAATGTTTACAGTCAGCAATAACAAAGCTTGCAAACTTATCTTAAATCTGGAAACAATAAAAATGACTAGTCTTTATTCACTTACACTTTTTTGTCACGACCACATTCAAGTAACTGTCTATCCAACAGAGAATTGCAGCAAAAATCTCCTTTTACCAACTGAGCTAAGAGCTGTAACACCTTACACATTGTTACCAAAATCCTGACTAAGAAGAGGTTCTCTGTAATCGTAGAGCATGCATTACAATGTTTATCTTGTTTTGTATAGTTACCAGTCTCTGTCGAACCCATAGCTTCCTCTCTAGCTCCACCCATGTATGGGATGATTTCCACCAAAGAAAATATATTATATAAGGAGGAGAAAGGAAAAGTAGAATGAACAGAAATACGCGTACATCATTTATTCAGTAATAACAACATTAAAAAATTATGCAAACAGATTTAACTCCTCATAGTTTCCCCTGTTTCTTATAAATTTTACATTGCACTTACAGTTTTCTCTAATCATTCGCGTCCAGAAATTCCGACTTCTCAATCCAGAATGTCCAATAATTGTGTCATCTTTTGGTTTCCATCTTGGTATCCAAAGTAAAAAGAACATCATAGTAGCATCCTAGTCAAATACCACATCAACAAAACACAAGGAGATGTTGATTGGTGGTATATAAAGGACTTTAAACTCAAATGACTCGTTTTAAAGTTGTACAAGCCTAGGACCCAAAGTCAACAATACAAGCTATTGCGTCCTTAGTCTTGATGTTCAATCCAACATAAGAATACATACCACTTGAAGGTTCAACAACTTTCACTTCTTGACTTGAGCAGAGAGACCTTTGAAACTTTTCACTTCCCAAATAGTTGTTGAGTCTTGTCAAAATCCTAACAATGAAAAAGTAATATATTTACTTATAATCTATGACCATAATGTACAATATGTCTCTTGTGTGTTACATTAAACAACTTTTTTCTCATGTACCTTTGTGTTTCATTAGAGCTAGATGGTCAATTTGCAGCAAGTCATGCTTCATCTCAAGCAAGCCAAAGTAGACAGCTGTACGATTTGGAAATCACAACCTTACTGAAAGCAATTAAAAGACATGTTAGAACTATTAGCCAATCCACGTATTACAGTTACAGACCAGCGCAACCACATCTATATATATAGCTGCACATGAATGATTACTCAAGGCAATAAATGAAATATTATGGTTTTATTTGACTACAAAAAGTGATTCCTAAACTTACTGCGAAGTGAGAAGCTTCAAATTCAACACGTCAACTTTGCTCACTAGCAATTTTTCAAGAACAAAGCACTGTGAAGGCCGAAGGGAGCCAAGCTGCCAATTCATCTCGATTAATCAAGAACGGAAAGCTTCTCAATTGTTAAACCTCTAGCATAATCTTAATACATCATGCTACGTCTATTCATTTACTAGCCTTAATTCATCTCTGTTTCTAGCCATTCATGATTTTAGTTGACTGAAGTTTAAGAACAACGAAGACAAGATCGAACAACTCCTACAATAACAATTGATCAACGACCAAATCAAGATAATAGACAAGCAAAGAAGAATTCCACAAAACTAACTGTCAAGTTAATAGGACAGTAAATTGCAACAAAGCATAGTAAGTAAGACAGCATCATATTTTTAACAGCTTATATGCACCAGCTAAAACTAGAAAAATTAATAAGACATGGCTCTTTCTTTGTTATGCTGTCAATTCTAAAAAGTAAAATACAACCTACTAACAACAACAACATACTCCGTATAGTCCCACAGGTGGTGTACAGGGAGGGTAGGTGTACATAGACCTTACCACTACTACTCTTGAAGGGGCAGAGAGGTTGTTTCCGATAGACCTTCAATTCGAGAATAGTTTTGAAAGAAGAGCAAGAGTAAAAAATAATGATGAAAATAACAAAGAAAGAAAAGTACTAACAGTAAAACCTTTTCCTATTTAACACTGTGTTAAACTGCAGGACTACTTTTTTTTTCTTGACAAAGGTAAAGTTGTATTCCTCAGCAATACCTTATTGCTGGCAACCACCAAAAAGATTTACATCAGTGACCCAAAAAAAAACAGCTCAAGAAAGCTGCTGCTAAACTTATACAGACGAAAAAAAGTTTAGAATCTGTCCAGCATCCTCTATACCCTCCTCTTTACACCAAAAAAAGAAAGTCTTCATACAATGCCATTTAATCCTTTGCACTGATTCTGCAATATTTTGAAAACACCTCTTGTTTCTTTTCTCCAAATAGTCCACCATATACAAGAGGGTATCATGTTCCACCATTTCTTCTGGCTCTTACTCCCCCCTCTCCTCACCCAGCAACTAAGAAGGTCGGCAGTGTGTTCTGGCATCGTCCAGTTTTGTGTGTTCTGCTAAGAAAAATGGCCCATAGTTGAGCAGTGACTTTGCAATGGAGGAATAAATGGCTATTCGTCTCATATTTCTCATTACACAGTGAACACCAAGAAGCTATTTGAAAGCCTCTTCTTTGTAGCTTCTCATGAGTTAGGCATGCCCTTCTAGCCACTAGCATCACCGGCCAGGCAAGAAAGCAAGGAGAAGAAGTTTTGAGAGGACCCCAGAGACGCAAGAAACAGAAAAGAAATGTCAGGATCACCTTTAAACCATCCAACATTCATACTGGTGTAACAGAATCTCGCAAGAGTTTCTCCGTACCTTAGACATGCTCTTTTTATGTCCCAACAACAGATGTGGTGGTGGCCATTGTCTCCTCCTAAGTGTGAGAAATAAAAGAGAAAAATATGATTGAATTGTGTAAGAATATTATTACACAAAGACCCTATTTACAGACACTATAAAACAATCTTTTACCAAGAGAGATACTATAAACTATTCTTATTTCTATTCCTATTCTAAGTAGGTGTCACGACCCAACAACCGAGGTCATGATGGCACACATCCAGAATCCATCCCGATGTATAAGCCTAAAAAGTAAAAACTCATACGAGACTCCCAAGAGAAAGTCAGGCCACAATTTAAACGAAAAGAAAGATAACGAAGAAATAATCTCAAAACCTGGTGTAACGAAGAAATTTCTTGGTTGGTGATCTCTTTTGTTATGATCAATTGATAATATTGGTGATCTCAAGTCTCATAACCTGAGTTTTGATGAATTCAGTGTCCATTTTGTTTTGGCTATTTTCAATTTTGTTTGTTATGTGATTTTCTGCCGACTCCAGTAAGAAATTTAGAAGAGTTGTATGCTTATTAGGCAAGGGTAAATGTTAAATATATCAGCTTCTGGATCATTCTTTACATTCCCTCGTATCCTTTGGTCTGTCTAAGTTTTCCAAACAGGTTCGATTAGCTTTCAAAATTCAGATTTAGCTGCGAATCTCCCAGAAAAATTCCAAAATGGGAAATCAAAATCTGAGACGCAACCTTCAATAACAATGGTGGATTTTGAAGCTTTTCATCAAAAACTATTTTTGATTAGTATATAAATTTCAATTCCGAACTCAAAAGACCATACCAAATCAAATTCTCAGCTTCCAATTTCGTCTTTGGATGTTCCAACATTAGATTCTTCAAATGTCTACCGGCACGAAGCTTCTCTATTTAGTAGATGAAAGAGGACAAGAAAAGCTAAAGAGAGGTAAGAAAAGACAAATTTCTTTTTACTGCTTTAGGATCTATTCTTGCATCTAGAGGTTTTATTGGAATTTCTATAATAAAAAAAAAAACTCAGTTGTTTTGTTTATTAACTTAACAGAATTTGAGAAGGAAAATAAATTTTGAATGTCTGGACAATCGTCAATCCATATCAGTTACTTTATATTTTGTTCTTAAAATTGGTTGACAAACTCCATGTGTGTCTCTTAATGATAATTTGCAATCTGCTTCAGTTTGTGACTATTTTTCACCTTCTTTCCTGTTTCCAGGCTCTAGCTCTACATTCTCACTGGCTCACTCCTTCTCTGTAGTAGATTGAAAAGTTGCATGCTCAACATTGGTACCTATAGAGATTCTGCCCTTCCAAAAAAGATTGAGATTGAACTGTTGGGAGCTGGTACTAACGCGCCGAGGCACCTCTTTTTCTGCTTGCTATGCAAAGAACTCGCGCACTGAAATCTGGCTCACAAAATTCTGTGAGCCCATTCATTTGTTTTTTGATATTCTTTGCATTAAGAAAATTAATATGCTAGTTCTCTCCAATACTTTTTGCTATTAATTGCACAAAATAAGAATGTTAAGATGAAATTTGATTATATCCTAAACAGTTGCGAGAAGTTTGTGTTTGATTTCATGTTTATTGATGCTCATACACCTTATCTTCTCGCTATAGATAAATAATTTCAGGATAACTCATCAACTCACTCATCCCTTTGAAAGCAGCTGGAGCAGGAACTGGTGTCTTCATTCTATAGCTGGTATGGTAATTGAATAATTCATCAAGAGTTCAATGCACACAACAAATATCTAGGAGTACGGTCTGCGTACACTCTACCCTCCCTGATCCTAGTTGTGGGATTACTCGTAAGTACATTGTTATTGTTGTTGTTGTGGGTGCACCACAAAAAGTATGGGATAATAATCTACTCCTCAATGTGTAAAATTCTTATTTGTTCCATCAAAAGCTATCATATTTCTCCCCATGGTCCACTTAAGTGCTATGAGAGCAACATCCCACGTCCTACGTCTTTCTCTTCCATCTGTTAATGTTCCATTTGAACATGGCTTCTTTAACCATGCCTGGCACTGTAACTCAAGACCAAACACTAACATTGTTTTCCATCAGAAGCGAGACGCTATCCAGCAATCTAGAAGTAGGTGGCTCACATCTTTTGAGCTTTTAAACACGACGCACCAACTGACATCTTCACAACTAATAACTCATGTTCAATTTACCTATCAAAATGATATTATTATCTTAAACCATTTGATATGGTTGTCAGATTTTTCATTTGATGTTAAGCCTTAATTTAGTGTTACACTCCTCTTTTGATTACTTAATTTTATGAATAGCTATTTTAAGAAATATCTTTAGAAGATAAAGCAAAAAAAATGGATGTAGAATAATTTATTTCATATTATTTTTTATTTTAAAAAATGTCATAAATAAGATAAAGACTCATTCGAGAAAAAAAAACCATTTAAATCTAAAGATGACTTTTTCAAATAAAAATTGTTTGCTATAAATGAATTCTCTTTTCGCTACTGCTAGAATTTCTTAGTCTAATCTAATCTACCTCCAACAATTAGTGAAATTGACTCTAGAAAAGTAAGACGTGACAAGCATATAGTTTGGAACGGAGGAAATATCTCTATCACAACTAATTATTATGCACTTGTTTTTTCCCCTTCAATTTTATGAAATTCATCAAATACATATAGTAATGGCATAATACATAAATATGACCCTTAACTTGGCTTCAGCTAGTAACTATGACTTTTAACTTTACTAGTGCACAAATAGGCACTTTAACTATTCAAAAATTGAACAAATACACATTCGTCCTACATGGCATCCTACATGACAATTTTGTGTTCTACAAGGCATCCTATGAGTATTGTGTCACATAAGACACGTGTGTCCACTTGTTCAATTTTATACAAGTTTAAGTGTCTACTTGTGCACACCCAAAGCTGGAGGGCATAAATGTGAAATGAGGCCAAGATAAAGGGCATATTTATGTATTATGCCTATTGTAATTGTATTTAAATCATTTACAAAGTTTTATACCAATTAGCGTAAACGAAAAAGGCATCATTTGTTAGACGGCGAGAGTATATATGCACCATTTGTTAGATGTCAAAGGTATATATGCACCACTTTTTTAATGAGAAATATATCTGTTCTAAATCGCAAAGTTGAGGGGTATATTTTCCCCTTTGCCCTAGGAAAAATGTTATTTTTTATTTTCTTGTTTCATATTTTTTTTGGCATAATACATAAATATGCCCTTTAACTTGGCTTCATTTTACATTTATGCCTTCCAACTTTGGATGTGAACAAGCAGACACTTAAACTTATATAAAATTAAATAAGTAGACACACATGTCCTACGTAGCACAATACACATAGGACGCCACGTAGGACACAAAATTGCCATGTAGGACGAATGTATCTATTTATTCAAGTTTTGAATAGTTAAAGTGCCTACTTGCGTACTAGAAAAGTTAAAGATCATCATGCCAGCTGAAGCCAAGTTAAGGATCATATTTATGTATTATGCCTTCTTTTTTTCACAATAATTGAGAGACATTACTGTTACTTGCAAAGTCATGACAACTCCAGTAAGTTTTATCATCATGGTCTCTATCTAGGTCCATGTACAACACTGTCCCAATTGATGATGAACTTCAAGAAAAGAAAAGAGAGAAAATCAAACAGATACCAACAAAAAAAAATAACACGAAATTGCAGAAGGAGTAAAATGAGTATGCTTGATTCCAGAAGAACACATTACATGTAAGAAGGAAAGAAACTTGTGACAGTTTTGACAAAGTACTTAATCAAGTTTTCTTCCTCAAAAGAATCACCACAAAGGAACAGTAATATCGAAAAAAACAAATATTGTGGTATTCTAACATACAGTTTTCAAAGAGGAACACTCAAATCTTCTCTATTTAAACAGACTGATGACTGATGAGAGTGCCAATGAAGGAAATCTATTTCGCTGATTTATGAGAATGCAAAATACTACTATTACTACAAAGTAAGCACCTTGGTAATTGACACACGAGTAAATTATTATTTTGTTATCTAACCTTGAATTCACCCCGAGCATGATATACTTCCTTGACTTTCCGCTAGTTCTGAGGTGTCACTTGAGGTTGAGTAATGGACATATATAATTTGAGGAAACTTCATAATTTATCTCGAAAGTTCTCGGAATATCAAAACCAAAAAACCGATGTAATATTCAAGATCATTTAATATCACAACGAAAAAAAAAATGATGTAATAATGCAGTCGCATCAAACTTTAAATCAATGTGGAAGCAGACATTCAAAGTCGTTTTCAATTTCTTTAAATTTCAAGCTCGACGAACTCTTATCAAGGTCTTGGCTACCTGCTGATTGAGAAAGTGAGGTTGGATTTCTTGGTTCCTTTATCTCTGTAGAAGAGACGAAAAATGTGGAGCAACTTTCATGATGGCCAGTCTGCAAGATTTGAGAGAGAACATAGGTTAATAGACAAAAACAGAGAGTCTTAATAGTCAACTAAGATGAAGAGCGAGATTTAAAAAGGGAAAAGAATTACCAAAAAAGTGAAGAGAAGTAAGCAAAAATAAAAAGCTTTTGAGGGAATAGAATAACATACATTTGTCATAGCACCATTCGTTTAAATCATTACAGATATTAACTATCGATCACTATGATAGGAATTTGAGCAATATTTGGCCAGTATTCTCCCTTGTCAAATTCTAGTAGTGGTTTGAGCAATGGGCAGTTGAGAATACATAGTTTACAGAGGGAAGAGGGTATCCCTTTTACTGGAAGGGATTGGAGGTTAGGGCAATCATCGATGGTCAGCTTAGAGAGGGAAGAGGGAAGTGCTGATTCGAAAAGTGAATGGAGATTAGGGCAATCATCGATGGCCAGCTTAGAGAGGGAGGAGGGCAGTGCTGATTCGGAAAGTGATTGGAGATTAGGGCAATCACTGATGGTCAGCTTCGAGAGGGAGGAGGGAAACCCTTCTTCCAGCAGTGACTGAATTTGAGGTAAATTACCAATAAGTAGAGATTCAAGAGAGGTGAGGCTTTTTAAAACTTGGCTGCTTAATGTCTTCAGATTGCGTATGGTAAGACATTGAATAGAGGAAGGCAACTCCCAATGCTCGATCTCTTCGTCACTGCCATTATAATTGATTTCTAGCCTTCTGAGACAGGGGAGTCTCTGTAAACGCCACTCCTTTCGGCCGTTCACCAGTTTCTTGCAATTCCGGATAGTAAGGACTTGTAAATTGAAGGGCAATCCTCCTTCAGGAAAGGACTCTATTTCTGGACAATTCGAAAGAAGCAGTGTTTTAAGAGATGGAAGGAGTTCCTGCATACGTTCTGGCAGCCACTTCAGCTTCGAACAGCCATCAATTAACAAAGACGTTATCTGGGTCCCCCCACATGCCACCGAAAGTATTTCGACATTCTTACAATCCAAAATACTGAGAGTTTCAGGCTCAGTTGGAATCAAAAACCTAGTAAGGTTCTGGCAACAAACTACACTCAAAAAGCCTGTTCTTGGGAGAAACTCAGGTGATATATCATCTATAGAATCACATTCGTTCAGTAGCAAATAGTCAAGAAACATGTTACAATAACTCATCTCACCAACTAGTGCCTTCAATTTGAATTTCTGGCAACAAGATATCGATATACTCTTCAAGGTACTCGACAGAATGCTAAAAGGTAAGGAGGTAAGAGAGTTACAATTATAGATATATAATTCATCAATCTGCTTCATTCCCTCAAGTTGGGATGTAGACAGTTCAGCATCATCAAGAAGAGGTGTCGCTGAAATTCTCAATTTTGTCAGAGAACAAAGATTTTCAGGCAACTTCCCCATCAACTTCGGACAATTGTCAATTGAAAGGCTCTCAAGTATAGGAAACTCTCCATTTCCTAGTACGTGCCATTGCTTCCACTCTGGCATCTCTGCAAAGAAAAGATACTCAAGAGAGTTAAAAGGCTTTTTGGAGGACCAACTGCCGTAGAATTCTTCCGTCACCTCAGTTATTCGATCCATCTCTCTAATGGAAAGGATTTTCAAAGAAGGAAGCTGTCCTAGTGCTGGCAAGGAATCACAGTTCTTGCAGTCGTGAATAGACAATTTCACCAGCTTAAGAAACAAAGGATCGGCTAGCCAATTTGAAAATTTTGTCCCTCTATATCCGGTGATTTGGAGTTTTATTATGTTTGTGTGTGGGCATAGCTCATCAAGTATGTCTCTTTCAGTTTGTGAATTTTCGGCAGTACTACTTTCACTCCACTGCAAAGATAATTTCTCAACATGATTCTTCTGAGTCATCTTTCCCTTCAGAACTTCCCTTCTATCAACCACATTTTGCAACTCTAGAATTGATAGAGATCCATACAAGTTCTGCAATTCACCCAAATCCTCCATTCTCAAACCACCGCGACCACCTAGAAGTAACGTGGCTCCCACTAGCACTTGGAATCTTTTCAACTTGCTCAGATGTAGCGGCATCTTCAAGCGAGGAGTGTTGCTTATGTCAAGATGACGCAAGTTAATCAAATTTTCCATCTGCAGCGGTAGCTCCTCAAGATAACGACAATCTGACAAGAGAAGTGTCTCCAAGTTATACAATGCACAAATGGAATCTGGCAACTTTTTAATCCTTGTCTTAGAAAGGTCCAAAAATCTCAGTAGCTTTAATTTGATAAACAAGTCATCCAGCAACTCCACAATGTTATAACCTGACAATGATAATGCCCTTAAGGATGTTAGCCTTGGCAATATGTTATACAGCACCCTCTTGCTTAGCTGACATCCGTGCAAGATATTGACTGGAAGCAATGTCCTCAGCTGCTTTGATTTGGAGAGTGGTTTCAACTTCTCAAATTCACCATCTCCTACCATGGAATAGGACATGTGCCGACTTTGTTCCAACGTATGAGATCCTTCGTTCTCTTCCAACCTAATACAAAGTTTTGAAGATGCAATTTGGGCCAAATCATTGACAAGGTCATGCATTAAGAATTTCTTCGGTTTCCCTTTAGACTCTGGGACCCTTTCGAACAATGATCTTGATCTCAACTCAAGAAAGTACTGATTACCTGAAAGAAACTGCTGTACAAGACCATTAGCAATCCACAAGTGAATAACTTGGTCTTTGCGAAATTGATAATCTTTGGGATATATTGCACAATAAGCAAAACATTGCTTCAAATGTGTAGGAAGATCATTGTAGCTCAACGTCAACGCTGGTAATATACCATTCAAATGACTTGGCAGCTCCCAAATTTCACTTCTTAAAGTGTCTCTCCACTCATCCAGTTTTGATTTGGAGCGTAAACTACCAGCAAGTGCCTTTAGAGCTAAAGGCAACCCTCTGCACTTGTCTGCAATTTGTTTTCCAACCTCTTCAAATACTGGATGTTCCTCAGGATCCCTATTTTCTAGTGAATGTCGTTTGAATAAAGCCCAAGAGTCTTCACTAGACAGAATTCCCACGTAGATTGCCCCACGACCCATCATCAAGGCAACACTCTCTTTTCGTGTAGTCACAATGATCTTACTTCCTATATCTCCTTGTACAAAAAGATTTCTCAAGTCATCCCACTCATTATAGTCATCATTCCACACATCATCAAGGACAACAAGAAACTTCTTTCCCTTCAGGCTTTCCTTCAATTTGACCTGTAGCTGATTAAGATTGTTGTCATCCTTTAAGTCAAATGAGCCAATTTCTTGAAGTAACCCTTTTGTTATTCTGAAAGCATCATATGCCTCAGAAACACAAAACCAAGCTTTCAAATCAAAATGGTCCTTCACCTTCTCATCATTGTAAACGGCTTTAGCAAGTGTTGTCTTACCCACGCCGCCCATTCCAACAATAGGAACTACAGTCGGCTTTTTCCCACTTGCATCTTCAGATAATAAACGGCCAATCAATTCCTCTATATCATTCTGCCTTCCAAAGATATCAGAATCATCAATCAAAGAAGTTGAAGGTGTTCTAGTTTCTAGTTTAGTCGAACCAATATGCTCCTTTAAGCCAAGGCGACCAATTTGCTTTTCCAATACCTCTAATGTTTCAATGGTTTCTTCCAACTTCTCCTTTATGTTAAGAAAGAAATCATCACTCAAGCACAGGTTGAGGTCTCTTACTTGCTGGTTGCTTGTTTCTGCAAGATTTTGATGCTGACCTTCCACCTTAAGCCTCAAAGCTTCATAATTGACTTGTTCCATTAAGTTTTCAGCAGAGTCCACAGCATCTCGAAGCTCATTAAGCCACTGCCTCACAAATTGATTTGATGCCTGTTTATTCTCTGCATCACTTAGCACGGCTTGAAGACCAAGCAAAGTCATTCTCAGCTTGTTTAAGAGCCGAACATCATTCGTATGCTTCTGAAACATGTTGAGCAGATCACCCTTAGGAGCAAGCCTATCAAAGAGAACATTCAAAGCTGAAGAGAGAAATGCACCACCAACTGCTAAGCCAATCTCCATTTCTGAAATCTGCAAAGCAAAACAAGGAAATACAAAATGATTTTTTACGAATTTTGAGAAGATAAATGTTTCTATCTTCAATTACAAACGGAACTTTACTATACCTGTTGAATGCTAAGAATGATATGTAATCAAGAATGATTTCTCTCTCTCTTTTGCTAGTGGTATTGCTTGTAATTGGTGCAACTATGTTTTGTCTACAGTCTACGGCTGACAGCCATAGAAAAAAGAGTAGCAAAACTGTCCTTTTTCCCAACAAAAAAATAATGGAGTCTGATTTCTTGACTATTCATTACTTTCTCAATTCAATAATAGAAGCAAGAGAGGTAAGATGGGGGGCTAAAAAATAAATGACCTTAAAATGATAAATTTCCGCTATCTTTTCTTCCCACTTATTTTTTCCCTTTTCTTTCCACTCCCCATTGTCTCCTGTTTTTTTCTTTTCTTTGCTATAAATTGCCTTATTTTATAATTTAAATGAGGATACAAATATATACATTTCTTTCTCTATTCTGTTCTCCTATTGTTTTTACTTTCTCCTTCTTATTTTGCCAAATTAATTTATTTTATAACACGTTATCAGCATGAAACTCTAATTTTTTTTTCAGAAAATTAACTTTTATATCATGTATATTTACTGAAAAAATTTAATTTTAGTTGTCTTCATTATTTTTAAATTATTTTTCATCATGTCAAAATTGAAGTTTGTGGCACTTGATATTTCTGGCAAAAATTATTTGTCATTGGTACTTGATGTTGAAATCCACCTTACCGCTAAGGGTCTTGGTGATGCTATAATCGAATGAAATAAAGCATCAAATCAGAATAAAGCGAAAGCTATGATTTTCCTTCGTCATCATCTAGATGAAAGCCTGAAGGTTGAATACTTTACATTGAAAGATCCACTTGAATTGTGGAAAGATTTAAAAGGGAGGTATGGCCACCTCAGGGTAACGGTATTGTCAAGGGCTTGTTATGAGTGGATGCACTTACGGTTTTAAGATTTTAAAACTGTAATTGAATATAATTTTGTTGTATTTAGAATAACTTTCCAATTAAAATTATGTGGGAAAACTATAAATGATGAGGACATGTTGGAAAAGACATTAACTATTTTTCATGCCTAAAATGTGATATTACAGCAGCAACACTATAAAAAAGGTTTTCAGAAATACTCTGAATTGATCACATGCCTTCCGGTGGCTGAGCAATATAATGCTCTTTTAATGAAAAATTTTGAAGCCCGTCCCACTGAAACTGCTCCATTATCGGAAGCAAATGTGATAGAAGCACATGTCAGTCTGAAAGAAGACAAAATAAAAATCAAGGCATAATAATGTGTGTGGACGTGGCAATGGCAGAAGACGATTTATGATTATCATGTTTTTACGTTTATCTATTTAAAAGAAAAGAAGAAAGAAAAAGGGACTTATGTTTTCTAGCAATATTGTTACTTATTTTATCTCTTATAAGGTATTTTTATTTTATGAAGATACATAAATTTCTTAATCTTCAATTGGATCCAAGATGAGTAATGGAGATATGTGCCTTTTGGATAGTGCCACAACTCGTACGTTCTTAAAAGAAAAGAAATATTTCTATCATTTGATTCTGAAAAAGGCCTATTTCAATATAATATCTGGTAGTACAAAATTGATTCAAGGCTCAGGAAGATCGGCCTTATTACTACCTGGAGGAACAATATTGGTAATTGATAATGCATTGTATTATAGTAAGTCTCAAAAAACTTATTAAGTTTCAAGGTTATTTGTCAAAATGGCTATCATATTGAGACTGCGAATGAAGAAAAGGTTGAATACCTTTATATTATTACAATAAATACGGAGAAGAAAATTGTGCACAAAAAATTACCTGCACTTTCTTCTGGATTGTACCATACAAATATTGGTACAGTTGAATCACATGTCATAGTAAACAAAAGGTTTGCTGATTTCAATAATTTTATCATTTGGCATAACTGGTTGGGTCATCCCGGTTATAATATGATGCGCAAAATTATTAAGAATTCACGTGGACACATTTTGAAGAATTAAAAAATTCTTTAATCTAAGGAATTCTCTTATGTTGCTTGTTCCCAAGGAAAACAGATTATTAAACAATCAGCAACTAAGGTTGGAATTGAATCCCCTGCATTTCTAAAATGTATACAGGGGTGATATATGTGGGTCAATTCATCCTTCATGTGGACCATTTAAATATTATATTGTCTTGATAGATGCATCTATAAGATGGTCACATGTGTGCTTATTATCAACTCGCAACATGGCTTTTGCGAGATTGTTAACTCAAATTATAAGGTTAAGAGATAATTTCCAGATTATGCAATAAAGAAAATTCGTCTTAATAATGCTGGTGAATTTATATCTCAATCCTTTAATCATTATTGTATGTCAGCTGGAATAAAAGTTGAGCATCCGGTCGCTCATGTTCATACTCAAAATAGTTTAACAGAATCATTGATTAAACGCCTCCAATTGATAACTAAAACATTGTTAATGAGGACAAAACTTCCTCTTTCAGTATGGAGGCATGCTATTTTGCATGCAGCAGTACTTGTGCGCATAAGGCCAACAAATTTTCATTAATTTTCTCCATTATAGTTGGATTTTGAAAGGGAGCCAAATATATCCCATCTTAAAATATTTGGATGTGTGGTATATGTCCCAATTGCTCCACCGCACTGCACAAAGATGGGTCCCCAAAGAAGATTGGGAATATATATTGGATATGAATCTCCTTTTATTATAAAATCTTTGGAACCTATGACTGGAGATTTATTTACGGCAAGATTCATTGATTGTCATTTTGATGAATTAGTATACCCAATATTAGGGGGAGAATATAAGCAATTAGTAAATGAGATAGATTGAAATTCATTATCACTATATCATTTAGATCCTCAAACAAATCAATGTGAGCAAGAAGTTTAAAAGATGATTTATTTACAGAATATTGCAAATCAACTACCAGATGCATTTACTAACCTTCCACGGGTTACTAAATCGCATATCCCAGCTGCTAATGCTCAAGTTTGAGTTGATGTTCTGGTAAGACAACGTGTTCAGGCAAGTGAGTCTAGGTCACGCTTAAAACGTGGAAGACCAATTGATTCCAAAGATAAAAATCCTCAAAAAAAGAAAGGATTAAATGATTAAGATGATCATAATTTGGAGGCAATTGCTCAAGAAGAGCCCAAAGACGCAATAAATGGTGATACCACCGAGGAGATCTAATAAGAATAAAGAAATCTCAATAAGTTATGTCTCGACAGGAAAATAATGGAACTGAAATGATATTGTGGCCGATAATATTTTTGCTTATAATGTTGGCATTGAAATAATGCAACAAGATAAGGATCTTGAACCAAAATATGTCGATGAATGTAGACAGATAAATGATTGGCCAAAATAGAAGGATGCAATTCAAGCAGAATTAACTTCACTTTAAAAACGTGAAGTTTTCGAATCAATAATTCGAACAGCTGAAGGTGTCAAGCCAGTAGGGTACAAATGGATTTTGTGCGTAAACCAAATGAAAAAGGTGAAGTCGTAAGATATAAAGCACGATTTGTCGCCCAAGTTTTTTTGCAAAGGCTTGGCATTGACTATATGGAAACATATTCCCCTGTGGTGGATGCAATTACCTTCAAGTATCTAATGAATTTGGTAGTTCATGAAAAGCTTGAAATGCACCTAATGAACGTGGTCACTGCCTATTTATATGGCTCACAGGACCACGACATTTTTATAAAAATTTCGGAAGGATTCAAAGTCGTGATGCATACAAGGACTCTCGAGAAACAATTAGGGCACATGTGGTACAATCGTCTTAGTAAATATTTGTTAAAAGAAGGATATAAAAATGATTCAATTTGCCATTGTGTCTTTATGAAAAATGTTTGGATCTGAATTTGTCATAATAGCAGTATATGTTGATGATTTGAATATTATTGGAACTCCGGAAGAACTTTCAAATGCAGTAAAATGTCTGAAAAAGGAGTTTGAAATGAAAGACCTCAGAAAGACAAAATTTTGTCTTGGTTTACAAATTGAACATTTTACAAATGGAATATTTGTACATCAGTCAACATATACTGAAAATATTTTAAAGAGGTTTTATATGGATAAAGCACATCCATTGAGTACTCAAATGGTTGTAAGATCTCTTGATATTAATACAAATCCGTTTTGACCTCATAAAAATGATAAAGAGCTTATTGGTGTTGAAATATCATATCTTAGTGCAATTGGTGCATTAATATATCTTGCCAACAATTCTAGACCAAATATAGCTTTCTTTGTAAAATTGTTATCAAGATTTAGTTCTTCTCTAACACGAAGATACTGGAATAGAAATACGCATATATTTACATACCTCCAAGGGACCGTTGATATGGGATTGTTTTACTCAAATGAATTCACATCACAATTGATTGGTTATGCAGATGTGGATATTTGTTTGATCCCCATAAAGGTCGATCACAGACAGGCTATTTATTTACATGTGGTGGTACATCTATATCATGGCGTTCAACAAAGCAAACTATGATTGCCACTTCCTCAAATCATGCAGACATAATAGTCATCCATGAAGCAAGTCGAGAATGCGTTTGGTTAAGATTAAAAACCCAACATATTCAAGAAACATGTGGCCTTTCTTTAAAAAAAGATGTTTCAACAATATTGTATGAAGACAATGATGCATGTATAGCTCATCTGAAGAGAGGATACAATAAAGGAGACAGAACAAAACATATTTCACTAAAATTCTTTTTTACTCATGATCTTCAAAAGAAGGATGAAATAGATGTCCAACAAGTTTGTTCAAGTGATAATTTAGCAGATATGTTTACCAAGGTATTCGACTTCTACCTTTGAGAAAAATAAAATTAGAATGTATCGTCTTCGAGATATTAAGTGATGTTTTCATCAGGGGGAGTAAAATATGCGCTAACCTTTTTTTCCTTAATCAAGGTTTTATTCCACTGGGTTTTTCTGGTAAGTTTTTTAATGAGGCAACACTCAAGGCGTATTATCAGATATGTGTACTCTTTTTTCTTCACTAGGCTTTTTCCTACTGGATTTTTTCTAGTAAGGTTTTAACGAGGCACAACATCCATGGTTGTTCAGAATAACTATGTATATTGTTTCTTGTAAAGTTTTTTTTTTGACACATTACACGTGGACATCCAAGGGGGAGTTATTAGAAAGAAGTGGATGTTCCACTAACTTTTCTTCCCACTTGTTTTTCCCCTTTTCTTTCCACTCACCATTGTCCTCATACATTTTCTCCTTTTCTTTGCTATTAATTGCCTTGTTTTGCAATTTAAATATGGATACAGATACATACACTGCTTTCTCTCTTCTGTTCTCCTATTGTTTTTACTTTCTCCTTCTTATTTTGCCAAGTTAATTTATTTTATAACACACAACTTATTTAGTGTTGTTAAAAGGGACCTACCCTATCATGAATATGTTTACTCTACATTCTTGAAAAGTTCTTTTTGTTATAAAATGAAATTCATAAAATAATGAGAAAAATAAAATAAGAGAAAGAGAAAGAGAAAGATCAGAGAGAGAGTTCGTATCAGTCTGTATGTATTATTGTACTAACATGGCTATTTATAGCCAATATAGAAGGTAGAAAGCAAATTGAAATTTGCTAGGGCAAATTGTGTGGGCCCCACATAAAAAATAACATCCATTATTATTTTTTTAACACTCCCCCTAGGTTGTTCATGTACAAAAAAATTAGTGAAAAAATAAATATCCTGAACACCCATTGATGTTGTGCCTCGTTAAAATCTTAATAGAAAAAAACAGTTGATAAAAGCCTGATGAAGGAAAAAGAGTACACATATCTGGTAATACGCCTTGAGTGCTGCCTCATTAAAAACCTTATCAGGAAAATCCAATGGGACAAAACCATGGTTAAGGAAAAAGAGTACATCGCGTATTTTACTCTCCTAATGTAAACTTCATTTGATATTTTGGAGACGACGCATTCCAATCTAATATCTTAGCTTCTCAAAATTTGATGTTGGTAATGCCTTTGTTAATAAACCTGCAAGATTATCACTTGAACGAACTTGTTGTACATCAATATCACTATTCTTCTGAAGATCATGTGTGAAGAATAATTTTGGTAAAATATGTTTCATTTTGTCTACTTTTATGAAGCCACCTTTCAATTGAGCTATACACGCAACATTGTCTTCGAATATAACTGTGGGTACTTTGACATTATTTTTCAGGCCGCATCTTTCTTTAATGACCTGTATCATTGATCTCAACCACATACATTCTCTACTTACTTCATGAATTATTATTATTTCATCATGATTTGAAGAAGTAGCAACAATAGATTGTTTTGTAGATCGCCATAATACAATAGTTCCTCCGTGTGTAAATAGATAGCCTGTTTGAGATCGAGTTTTATGTGGATCTGATAAATAACTTGCATCGTCTATAACAATCTTTGTCCCCTTAGATAGAAATATAGTAGCTCTTCTAGAACCTTCAATCATTTTTGAATTACCCGAAATTGAAGTAACATTTGCTTTTCTTCTAAGCAAGTTGAAAAAATATTTCTCGTCTTTAAAAATAGCATGAATTGTTCCACGATCAATTACACAAATATCCTCGTGATTGATCATTGATCCAAATAAAATTTGAGGCATATCCATATTTTTCTTTAAAAAGAAATAAAGTAAATATTATAATTAATAAATGACTCATCACACAAATTTTATTTATTTACATGGACTAGAAATATCATTTAGTACACACAAATAAAAAAGAATATTATTTAAATATTATTAGGCTTATCAATATTCATATTATCTTATGGAAAATTAAAAAAAATCAGCTACATTCAGATGCATAGGCTCAATATTATCTTCAGAGATAAAGTTTGTCTCTGGATTATTTTCTGCCCTCTTCAAGGATGCCTGATATAGCTGAATCAAATATTTTGATGACCGGCAAGTCCGCGACTAGTGCCCCATACCTCGACATCGATGACATATAATTTCTTCTTCGACCATGACTAAGACCTCGACCACGAATGAGGCAATGACCTCTTTCTCATTGGTTATAATTTGTCTGATTCACTTCAGGGAGTGGCAAAGAACCAATGGACTAACTATCATGATTTTTTATTAGCAGTTCATTGTGGCGTTCAGCACTCAGAAGGTGAGAATGTAATTTAGAATATTTTTTAAATCCCTTTTCGCGATATTGCTGTAGGAGTATATTCGCGGATGGAAATGTGGAGTATGTTTTTTCAAGTTTATCTTGCTCAGTGATTTCTTTTCCATATAAATTTAACTGAGTTATATTTCTAAACAAGACAGAATTATATTCAATTATATTTTTAAAATCAATTAATCTCAGATTTTCTCAATGTTTATATTGTATCAGGGCTCTATAATGTAATTATTCGTAACTTAACATACGTTAGAAACTTGTAAAAACCAATGCATCAGTGTGATATCGGGAGAATATTATTGCAAATGGTTAAAAATACCAAGTAATACTTATATTAAGTCATTGAAGTGTTACACAAAAGTTATAGGCCAAAGACATCATTAAAGAAAAGGTTCGAGTTTAAAGGTTTATTGTGAATGAATATTTCAAATGATCTCATTTATCATCTAACTTTGAACGACCATATATCCTAATATATAAAGAGTTAGAGAGATTATGAGCTATCAAATTAAAGTAATTTGAGTCTAGTTTCCAGGAAAACAAACCGCTCATGAATACGACTTCGGAGTAAAAAGTTATGTGCATTACAGACACTTGCACTGCCCAATCACTATGGGACATATGGCACTATAGGAAAAATGGGCCAAACTTCTTGTTTTTATATTAGAACTTAGGGATTTAATTTCCCATCCACTCCGGATGGTGTTTGGACTGGACCCACTTATGGGATATCACTGGGCATGTTTTTTTTTGGTTTACGGGTAGGACTCACAGGAAGGTGATAGGAAATAATAAGTCCATGTTTTACCCATTGTAAATGTACTTTGTGAGGATGAAGTATGTATAAGGATATATTGGTTGTTGAATTGATTAAAGGAGGCTTTAATTGTATTGTATTAGGGCAGAAAGTTCATTGCGATAAAACGGAATGCAAGGTACAGAAAACATGACTTTTATAGTTCTTGCAAGTTTGTCGCTCGCCAAGTTTTTGATGAAATGCCTAAATTTGCTAAAGAATATATCGTAGTTGTTTATATGAGCTTCTATTATTGTCATTGATGGTAGTAGTTCTCTACCAACTTAAACTATGAGTCTATAAGGGTATTTGACGTTGTTTGACAAAGAACTCACAAAATAGGGTTCGGAAGCTATGAGTTTGAGTTTATATGTATAATTTGAATGATTAAGGGGTTGGTTCTTTGTGGAGTATGGATTAGTGAGTAATATTGACCTCATAGGTAAGTCATGAACCCACTTGGAAAGCAGATAAAGAGAAGGATGTGGCGATATGCCATTTATCTATCGTAATTATTGAACTTGTCGCTCATGAACAATTATTGTGTTTTTGGCCTTGTTGTACTTCTTGATTGACTTCTTATACTGCCCTATATGATATTATGTTATAGATAAATTTGTCATCGAAGGAGTTTGACGACACGACGTAATATTAAGTCACGAAGTAAGGTATGTAAAGGTAAAACCTCATTCGCCATTAAGGCACAGCCTGAAGTCGCATGTTCTTCCTATAAATGTCACCAGAGATTATATGATACTTGAAATCAAGTCGCTGAATTTCATAAACCCTATCATGTTAGAGTTCTAAACCTATAGAATGACAGTACTATTTTCTGGTCTAGGAAGTCATATGTTTCATAATTCACATAGACATACATGTCTTCAATTGACACTCTTCGAAGTTAGAGGGTGTATATGTTGCATAAATTTAAAGGAAGCAGTTGGCTACAAACTATTTGTAGGTACATAAATCACATAGATGTATGATTCTTAAGCTAAAGAAAGTAATTGCAAATTGTATCACGAATTATATGATTCATGAATTAATTATTATAAGTTTATACACGTAGTTAAGATTATAGCCTACTCTGCAGGGTGGGGTGAGTATTTTTAGGACTACTACGAGCGACGTTATTCTGTGCATAGAATTCAGATAGAGTCAGTTGGAACTTCGTGTCGGGGATTCACCTGACTGATACAGGCCTGCCGACAGACCATACAGGAGCCCGAGGGAGTACCTTAATAGACCTCGTTACCCAGACTGTGAGATTTCACTCCTAATTGTGACATGGGCTACAGATGTCATACAGGGTTCACAAATTGCAGACAGTAGGCCATCATGTGATTCCCTAACAGTTAATTTTACAAAGAGCAACAAATCTATATAACAAAGTAAAGATATCCCTTGAGATTGGTCACAGTTCCAATTTTGGATTATGTCTCCTGCATAAATATGCTCAGATTTTCCTATCTTGACATTTGATTCATTTGAGCATTCTTACATGTCTACTTGTAATTCAGTCTGCTTTACATACCAATACATGTCTTATATATACTGACATTTTGATTTTTGTGGTGCTGCAATTCTATCAATGCAGGCTCAGATACTCAAGACAGCAAACACTTTCAGTATACTAGAGACTTCAAGTTTAGCAGTTGGTAAATTCTACCTCTACTTGGAGATATCAGATATTTAAAGCCTATATTTTGCTATGTATGTACATATGTTAGAATGGGTATGTCAGGCCCAATCTCAACCAGTTATCATATTCTCAGATGCATACTCTTTAGAGGCTTCGTAAGATTGGTTTTGTTTTCGTTGTAAAGTAGCCCAATGGATCCTTTTGTTATCTATATTTAGTGTGTGTCTTGGTATATGTTTCATTGCTTATGAGTCTACAACTTTAGCATGAGTTGAGTACATATAATTAGCAAGTGCTTGTATAAATCCTTAATGTCCGCCCCTTTCGAGTTGGTGGCGTGACAAAACTTGGTATCAGAGCACAAGGTTCAAGTGTCCCAAGGAGAGTCTGAAGCCGTGTCTAGTATGACCTTCTTTATAAATGTGTTGCACGCCATATTTATAATTTAGAGACTACATGGGCATTTAGGAATTTGACCTTCTTTCATAATCTAGATCATGAGATAGAGCTAAGTCATAAAAATTTAATTCTGACTCATAATATTTAGTTAACTTGTGGTACAGATCATGTCTATTACAAACAAGGATAAAATAGGCCTGAGGGCCACTGCTAGCACTGCTCAGTAGGCAGCTATTTCAGAGCAGTCTCAACTATTAGGTGATCAAACCAGCATTGAGGAGAGCTTGCCATGTCTTATACTTCCAGGTCCTCAGATTCTAATCCAGTAGTTGTATCGCCTGTACCACCACCAGGTGCCTCAAAGAAAGATCTTAGAGGGGAAATACAGTTGCTCACTTAGTTGGTAGCTCCTCAGGTCCAAGGAAAAAAATGCAGCTGCACCTAGAATCTTCAGGGAGAGGCAGTTGGACCCAGCGTTCACATAATTTAGTGTGACAGAGGATCCACAACAATTTATAGATAAGATCAACAGAATTTTTAGGGTCATGCATATCTCGGAGACTGAGGCAGTTGAATTGGCCTCCTATTAGCTGAAAGATGTCATCATCACATGGGACGAGACATGGGTGGATTCTACGGGATCAAATGCTTCCCCAGCAGTTTGGAAGGAGTTTTCTAGGGCCTTTATGGAGCACTTTTTGCCACTAGAGCTTAAGGAATTAGCGAGGGCTGATGAATTTCTAAACTTTCGGCATAACAACCTTAACGTTAGGGAGTATAGCATGCGGTGTACTCAGTTGGCTAGATTTTCTCCAGAGATGGTCAGCACCCAGAATGCGAGGATGCATCGATTTATGGATGGCCTTGGAGATCATTTGATTGGTTCTTGTACGGTTGTTGCAATGCATCGGGATATGTATATTGCAAGACTAATGGCACACGCTCAACAGACAGAAGAACGTCTACAAAATCATAGGGCTAAGAGAGAAAGAGAACAAAATAAGATGGCCAGAACAGCTGGCATATTTCAGGGAAGTGATAGAGCATATTCTAGTAGAGATCCACCCAGGCAGGCTCAGTCAGTAGACCGCTCCACAGCTAGTGCCCTCGCACAACCTCTTCCACGTGCACTTTTCAGTAACCATTTCTCCAAGTTGGGCATAGTAGACCTCGACGCCAACTTGCGGGGGCGTAAAAACAACTAGCATATTTTAGGACTCTTGTTACTTGTAGGAGTCTTTTTATTCAGTTTTTTATATTAATTTTGTACTTATCAGACTTCTTATCTTTATGATTGTAATTACGTAGGTTTTTCTATTACCTAGAATTTCTCTAAGTTGTTAATTTATTCTCAGCCTTGTGTATAATACACTCACTATACAAGGGCCAACACAGTAATCAATATACATACTGCTAGTCTGCTACCAGCTCTTTTCTTTCTCTTTGGCAACCAGTAATAAATAATCCCTCAATTTACTTCATTCCCTGAAGTTGGGACGTAAGCAGTTGAGCCTCATCAAAAAGAGGAGAATCAATAACTTCAAACCTTTTTAAACTTGAAAGTCGGATAGGTGTCTCCAAATTGAGTTCAAGACATCCTGAAATAATCAAGTTTGTCAGAGAACAAAGATTTTCAGGCAACGTCTCCATCAACTTCGAACAATTTTCAATTGAAAGGGTCTTAAGTGTAGGGAACTCTCCATTTCCTACTACGTGCCATTGCTTCCTCTCCGGCATCTCTGCAATTTCAAGCTTCTCAAGAGAGTTAAAAGGATTTTTGGAGGACAAGCTACCATAGAATTCTTCTGTCACGTCTATTATTCGATGCATCTCTCTAATGGAAAGGATTTTCAAAAAAGGAAGCTTTCCTAGTGCTGGCAAGGAATCACAGTCCTTGCAGGTTGTTAAGTGACAATTCTACTACCTTAAAGAAACTTTGGATGATCAGCTAGCCAATTTGAAAAATTGTGTCCGGTGATTTGGAGTTCTTTTATGTTTGTGTGTGGATGTAGCTCATCAAGTTTAATATTGTCATAGTGTCATATTTGATCAGAAAAAAACATGTCTCCACCTAATCTTGTATTCCCATCGTCTCATTTTCTACGAATGTGTTTAACTAAATTGGGAGTTCAATAAATAAATAAAACTTGTAACACATAAGCTAAATATATTCAAAGAACCAAATTGCCTAACTACCAATAATTAAATTCGGCGCGGTGAAAGTTTCACATATTGTTTCATTTTCTATATCATGGTAAAAAGATTGACTTTTTTATCAAGTAGGTTTGAATGAGTTTTTTGTCATTAAGGGTAAAATTGGGATATTAATTTTAAATTGTTTCAAACTAGAGAAAGGTGTTAAATACTAAATGTTGACACCCAATTTTGGCCATCCACAACGCAAATTAGCTATCGAGTTTCTTTGAATTTGAACATTTTGAAACAATTAGCTTTTATAAAAAATATATATATTTTCATATTATTCTTAACTATTTTTATCTTTTTATAAATTTTAGTATAATATACATATTTCTATATAACTATATATTTGATTAATATTTATGTGGTTATTCAAAAATTACCTTAAAAGATTTTATTTTTTACTAAATACAATGTTAGTTAGGTTAGTTTAATTATAGTTTGCATTTTTGAAAATTTTAGTTTTTTTCTAGTTTTTTTCTAAAAAAAAAATAAAAAAAATAATAAAAAAAAAAATCCCAAACTCCCACATCGAAAATACATGGAAAACTTGGGGTTTTTGGAGCCTATATAAAGGCTCATATTTTCATTAAGAAGAGGAAGAAGGAGGAGGTTTTTTAACCACCCCAAAGTTAGAAATTTTCTTAACTTGGCTAGGATTTTGGACTTTTGTCCCCAGTCTAAAAGTTGTGAAAATTTCTAGCTTTCAATCTATATTTTCTTCACAGAAAATAGGAGATTGAAGTTGAAATTTAGGCTAAGAACCCACGAAGGTTCGAGTCTAAACTTTTTTTTTAAAATCTTTTTCTTTGTTTTTGTAGATTGGAGTTCCATCAAGCTATTGGATGGTGGTGAAGTTGTCTTCCGTTCATCGTTTTCAATCTTGGCCCGGAAAGAGGTAAAATATTTTTTCAGTTTTATTTTACTTAATTGTTTCACGTTTTATATTTAGTTGATTCATAGTCTTATTTTTTTAGTTAGTATGTATATAAGAATAATTAAAATTAATGATATAAATTTGTTATAGTTAGTATGTGTTAGGATTAATTAGCTAGCATGTGTTAGAGTTAATTAGCTAGAATATGTTAGGATTATTTCATGAAAGCATTAGTTTTGTTCATTATTTTTCCAAATAGTTTGATATTATTATTATTAACTATTATTATTATTATTGTTTGTTCTTGTTATTATTGTTGTTGTTATTATTATTGTTGTTCTTCTTATTGTTGTTGTTATTATTATTGTTGTTGATTACTATTATTATTATTATTATTATTATTTTATTATTATTGTTGTTGTTGATTACTATTATTATTATTGTTGTTGTTCTTATTATTATTATTATTATTATTATTGTTATTATTATTATTATTGTTGTTGTTCTTATTATTATTATTATTATTATTGTTGTTGTTCTTGTTATTATTGTTGTTGTTGTTATTATTATTGTTGTTGTTCTTGTTGTTGTTATTATTATTATTATTATTATTATTATTATTATTATTATTATTATTATTATTATTATTGTTATTATTATTGTTATTATTATTGTTATTATTCTTATTATTATTATTGTTCTTATTATTATTATTGTTCTTATTATTATTATTATTATTGTTATTATTATTGTTGTTGTTGTTCTTATTATTATTATTGTTCTTATTATTATTATTATTGTTCTTATTATTGTTATTGTTTTTCTTGTTATTATTATTGTTGTTCTTATTATTGTTGTTCTTATTATTATTATTGTTGTTATTATTATTGTTGTTCATGTATTATTTATTGTATTTATATTGATTCGGGTTGTAATAATTTAGTTACTTATGTTAGTTATACTTTCCTAGATATTAATTTTAATTTATTTTAACCTAATTAGATTCCCCTAAAGATAAACCAATTCATGTTAAGTTTACTCTTTAAATGATTTTCTATCTTTACTTATTTATTTGATAAACTTTTACTTTTTTTTATATATACATCTATATTATTTTCAATGTTTAAGTTTAATTTATTTATTTTTTTTAAAAAAAATAATTCTAAAGTCTTCATTTCATTTTAAATTAATATTTTCAAAAGTTAGTCAAATAATTTTCAAATCGTCGGATAACCGCGCGTTAGCGGCCACTTTGAATGCTTAACACCTTCTCAAAGTGGAAATAAGAACCTCGTACCTTTTTTCTCTAAATTTTTAAGACTTAAATCTGTTAGGGTCTTTTAAATTAAGTTTTCTTAATTTCTTTAAAAAATTAAGTGGCGACTCCTTTTTTCTAAAATTGATTTTTTCTTATAAAGATGAAATTAATTTTAAACCGTCTTTTTTCGATATAACACTAAAAACGAAAATATGTCACATAAAAGACGACAAAGGCAGCAATTGATAAAATCGAGATGAAATAAGCAAGTTGAGAATGAGAAAGATCAACCATCTTGTTGGTTAAATTACAAGATTACAAATTACAATTGAAAAATAAAATGAAGAAAATAAATTCACTTCTTGGTTGAGGCGCGGATATCTCGCTCTCTTTAAGGAGATTCAAGCCCACTACAGAAAACAAATTCACCGGTGCAGCAGTAATCCTCTTGATTTGTCCCCTCCAGGATACAACAGTCTTATCACAAAGTGTAACTCAACAAATTCTGGACAAGAGTTGAGTTTAAAGCTCCACAAAAAAGAATACCTCCCTTCAACTAATAAGAACTCTTTTTTTTGACAAACTTAATGCACTCAATGTTTTCTTGCTTTCAAAACAAAAAAGACCTCTCTATTTATAGGAGAGGAAAACATTCAAAAGATGAAAAAAATAATGGAATACCATCATTAATATTTAGTGCACCACTTAATAGTGATAATTTTGTTAGAAAAAATTATCATTTAGTGCACTACTTACTAGTGATAATTATGTTAAAAAATATATAATGGATTGAGTAATATATGCATTAATGCAAAATAGAATAAAGATGACATTAGATGTCATCAATGGACAATTGCTAAGGCAATTATTTCCACTGCCAATGGCCATAAACAAAAGAAATGTGGCAATGTAAAACTGCAGTTTAATAAAATATTAAAATGCCACACTAACAATCTCCACTCATTTTAATATTATATAAGAGAGTTTATCATTTGAAGGAAGACTACTATACATAATGAAGGTGTGCTCTGCATTGAACCTCCACTTAGTGAAACAATAACATTTACTCCAGAGTCGTAGTGGTCTCAGACTTGAACTATGACTGCTTAAGGAAAATACAATATTACTAATCACATATAGTAATCAAGCTGTTGTCACAAGATTTCTAGGCCAGCACATTACGGCCTTGTGCTTTTGAGAATAAGCCCAATTCTCATAGAAAGCGGCCCACTTCCACACTTACATAGGTGAAATCTATTGAGAGTGTTCTTGTAAGTTTAACACTCCACCCATACGGGCTACAAATTTTCATTAAGAGTTTTGTAAACTCAACCTCCACAATTCACTACAGGAAAGAATGCACTCACATCATAGGGAAGGAATAAAAAATAGTGCATTTTTTCACAACAAATCATCATATGATTCGTTTTTCCCATTGAACCTGGTTATAGGATCTCTAGTCCCTAGGTTGAGTTTCTTTATATATGACTCATGGATTTATAGGCTTCAATTCCATCCCTTTCGATGTGCTCCAGACCTTTCTATCTTGTTAAGGCCTTAGTAAGAGGATCTGTAAGATTATCACAAGATTTGACATAATAAATATTAATGGTACCACTTGTCAAATACGATCTTACGTTACTGTGTTTCCTCCTTATAGGTCTAGATTTACCGTTGTAATAACGATTTTGATCTCTACTAATTGCTTCGGTGCTATTACAATGAATTAAAATTAGAGGAATTGATTTTTCAAAATAAGGTATTTGAAATAATAAATCTCTTAACCAATTCGCTTTCTCACAAGCTGAAGCTAAAGCAATTAGTTCAGCTTCCATGGTAGAGTTAGCAATTATAGTTTCCTTTTTTGATTTCCAACAAACAGCACCACCAACCAATGTAAAAATGTAACTAGTAGTAGAACAAAAATCACCTACTAGAGTGTTTCAATCTACATCAGAAAAGCCTTCAACTATAGTAGGATATTTTTTATAGAACAAACCACAAGTTTTTGTTCCAATTAAATATCTCACAACTCTTGTTATAGGATGCCAATGTTCATTACTTGGCTTGCTTGTAAACCTGCTAAGTACTCCTACTGCATATCTAATATCAGGTCTAGTGCCATCAGTCACATATCTCAAACTTCCAATTAAGCCAGCATACTCCTTTTGATTTATCATATCATTTTCACTTTGAACAGAAAACACGTGTACACTTGAATCAAAAGGAGTTAAAACATGCTTGCAATCAAGAAAGTTATATTTTTCAAAATTTTTCTCAATATAATGTTACTAGTCAAAGAAAATTCTATCATATGTTCCAGTAATTTTTATTCCAAAAATAAAATTTGCCTCACCAAGATCTTTCATATCAAAATGGCTTCTAAAAATATTCTTAGTATCATCAATAACATTCATATTAAAGCCAAATATCAATAAATCATCAATATATAGGCAAATAATAACATGTATATTATTTCAAGAGTTATGATATATGCACTTATCACACTCATTTGTTTTAAAATTATTTTCAATCATGAAAGAATCAAACTTATCATGCCATTACTTTGGTGCATGTTTCAAGTCATATAGGGATTTATTAAGTTTACATACTTTGCTTTCTTAGCCTGCTTCAACAAAAACTTCAGGTTGTTCCATATAAATTTCTTCATTAAAGTCGTCATTTAAAAAAGTGGTTTTTATATCCATTTGATGAATTTGCAAATCAAAAATTGCAGTCAAAGTAATTAAAAGTCTAATGGATGTAATTCTAGTAACCGGAGAAAAAGTATCAAAAAACTCTAAGCTTCTAGTTGCTTAAATCCTTTAGCAACTAGTCTAGCCTTATATTTATTAATAGATCCAGCCGGTTTTAACTTTTTTCGCAAGACCCATTTGCAACCAATTATTTTACAACCCAATGGTAAATCAACTAACTTCCAAATTTTATTAGAAATTAGTGATTTTATTTCATCATTTATAGCATCTTTCCAAAAAAAAATCATGTGAAGATAAAACTTCTTGTAAAGTGAAAGGGTCATCTCCAACATTAAAAACATAAAAATCAGGACCAAAATCTTTTTCTACTCTAGCTCTTTTACTTCTTCTTAATTCAAAATCATCAATTTCTTTATTTTTTAAAATGGAAGAAAAAGAACTAGGTAATGATAAAATATTTTGTTCAATCCTTTGACCCCCACTATTTTTAGAATTAAAAGAAAATTTATTTTCATGAAAAATAGCATCACCTGATTCTATTATATTATTATCTTCAAGATTAAAAAATCTATAGGTTGTATTATTTAAAGCATAACCAAGAAAAACACAAGTAGTAATTTTTTTACCCTATTTTGTAACCTTGGAATTCATTAGTCTCACAAAGGCTAGGCAACCCCAAACTCATATTCACAGGCTATATCACTTCTAATTCTTTTTATTTTCTTTCCAAACTGATTTTCAACCTCATAGGGAAAAAAATTAAAATTTTCAAAAGCATCACTTTTATTTTTAATCAAGTAAACATATCCAATACTTATACTGATCTTGTTCCACAAGATCAGCCCACTAACTCAAATGTAGGACCACAAAGTACTCAAAAAGGTAATGTTATCTCTGAAGTTCAGAGATAACCCCATAGAAATGATGCTACCACCTCCCAACAGCCAAAGAATCAAGGAACTCATAGTAATGAGATCACCAGGCATGCTACTAATTCAATTATCAATGTGAAAGCCAATGAAATCAATGCTACAAACCCAGGTATTGACTTAATGCTCCCACACCCCCATGGCTCCCCCACTACTTTATTGAATGTTTTATCTGCTGATACTGCTACAGTAGTTGAAGGAGGTAAGGAAGGGGGAAGTCAGGAGTTCCCTACTAACCTGCAGGAAGGGGGTACCAAGGGGAGGGAATCTAATTTGATTGACCATAGGCAAGACTATGAAACCCCTACAACCACTCTTCAAGCTACTCCATTGCTCAGTCAACAAATAGATGTGCAACATACTACAGAGCAAAGTTTGCAAGTCAATGTCCCAGATAAAGGGGATACTGAACAAAATTAGTGTGCAACATCTCATTCATTGAATAACAAATCTACTCTATCACTGAGTAAAAAGAAAAGGGAGGCACTGAAAAAGAGAAAGACTATACAACCACAGCTTGAGACTCAGCCAAGAGTAAATTATGTCCTGGTTGAAAACCAAGCAGGGATTCAGGTGCCTTCTATAGAGCATTGTGAACTTAATCAGAAAACCATATCAGATGATTCTGAAGAAGAGTACTCAGTTACTGATCATGCCATACCTCTGCAAATTCATGATGTATCCAATGAGAGGCAGATGCTGAGTAAAGAAGGCAGTTTAGAAGACTTATCTGATGAATATAGGGTCACTCACTCTGAAGATGAGGAAGACCCTGACCAGTGGGAGGATGAACAACAAGAAAACCACCTGGAGGCATTCAGATCCACTATGACAGCCTCATTGCATAAGGAAAATCAGCAAGAAAAGGAGAAAAATGTGCCATCATCCAAAAGTAAGCAAGAAAGGAAGAAGAGTAAACAAAGTTCCATCAGCAGTTCAGATAATGTTGCTTTCAAAAGCAACATCAACACAAGGTCCAAATCCCACAAGTTATTATGATTAGTACACTTTGTTGGAATGCAAGGAGTATTGATACTCAAGGTTCCTTAGACAGACTTCAAAGGTTGAAATACTACCACAAGCTCTCTATGATTGCAGTGCTGGAACCTTTCTCCAACAAATCTTAAATTCAGTTCCACAGAATTCAGCTAGGTATGGATAATGTTATGTCCAACTCCAATAGCAAAATCTGGTTATTCTGGAACAAAGACATTGTTTGCAATATTATGGACCAGGATGAGCAGCAGATCACTTGTGAGATCACTCATGTGGCCTGTCCTAACAGCTACCTCATTACCTTTGTCTATGCAAAGTGCAAGGATTACATGAGAAGAGACTTATGGAACAAGATGTTGCAGTTCTCCAGTAAGGAGATGCCTTGGTGCACCATTAGAGATTTCAATGTTATTACAGATATTGAAGAAAAGATGGGGGGCCAGCCATAAAATATAAACAAGAGCCTTGAGTTTATTAGTGTGATAGAAACATGTGGACTCACTGATCTGGGGTTCTGTGGGCAAAAGTTCACCTGGTGCAATAATAGGGACAAAGATGCTAGAATTTGGAAAACACTTGACAGGGCCATGGTTAATGACTCTTGGTTAGAAGTCATGCCTGTAACAACTGTCAATCACTTGGCCTCCACAGGATCTAACCACTGTCCTCTACTGCTGGAAAGCATGGCAAAACAAGGTAATGATATCAAGTATTTCAAATTTTTAAACTGCTGGACAGACAATGTTAATTTCATTAGCACTGTAAAAGCATGTTGGGATAATCTTGTGGAAGGAAATCCAATGAGAATCTTCCAACAAAAGCTGAAAAGAGTTTCTAATACTCTTAGTAGGTGGTCAAGAAATGAGTTTGGGGACATCTTTGCTTCAGTAAAAGAATATGAAGAACATGTGAGACAAGCTGAAGAGAAAATAATCAGTGACAATACTGAAGAGAACAAGTCTAAGCTACATCAGATCAATGCTCAGTACATCAGATATCTGAAGATGGAGAAGGCTATCTTAAAGCAGAAAACTCAACTTCATTGGTTCAAAGATGGAGATGCCAATACTAGCTATTTTCATGCTATTATCAGAGGAAGAAGAAGAAAGCTATTCATCCATTAAATTAGTGATGAACAGGGCAATACTATTCAAGGTGAAGACAATATTGCAAGGTGAGAGCCTGCAATCCTTACCTACTATGGATGAGCTGAAGAAAGTTGTATTTTCTATGAGCCCTACATCAGCTGCTGGACCAAATGGAATGAATGGGAAATTCTTTCATTCATGCTGGGATATCATCTGTGAAGACCTACTGAGATTAGTCCAGTATTTCTTCAATGGACATGGTATTCCCAAGTTTATTTCTCATGCATGCTTGGCTCTACTTCCTAAGAATGAGCATCCTAACAGCCTTTCAGAATACAGGCCTATTTCTCTCAGCAACTTCACTAACAAGATCATTTCTAAGCTGATAAGCCTTAGAATTGCTCCAATACTGCCTCAGCTAATCTCAGATAATCAATCTGGATTTGTTAAAGGTAGGAGTATTTCTGAGAACATAATGTTAGCTCAAGAAATCATCCATAATATTAAGAGACCAAAGGCTGGGGATAATGTGGTGATAAAGCTGGATATGGCCAAGGCCTATGATAGGGTCTCTTGGTCATTCATTTGTATGGTCATGAGGAAAATGGGGTTTGGATAAGTGTTGATTGATATGGTTTGGAGGATTATGTCAAACAATTGGTACTCAGTCATCATTAATGGTGCAAGGCATGTCTTCTTCCACTCTATAAGAGGACTCAAGCAAGGAGACCCCCTATCCCCTACTTTATTCATCATTGGAGCTGAAGTTCTGTCTAGACTTCTCAATAATCTTCAGCACCATTATTTATATACAGGATTCCAGATGGAAAGAAGAGGTCCTCAAGTAAATCACTTGAGCTTTGCAGATGATGTGATCATTTTCACATCTACCAGCAACTTCTCACTTACACTGATTACCAAAACTCTTAAACTGTATGAAGCTATTTCAGGACAACTTATCAATAAAGATAAGAGTCAAACTATGATGCCACTGAATACTCCCTCTGGTGTGGTGGAAAGGGTCAGCATGATCACAGGATACAAATGCACTCATGGCCCAATCACTTACCTAGGCTGTCCCCTATATATAGGAAGACAAAGGATCATATATTTCTCTAGTATGGTTTCTAAGGTTCTAAGCAGGATCAGGGGATGGCAGACTAAAATGTTAAGCTATGGAGGTAGAGTCACCTTGGTGAAATCAGTACTGCAATCCATTCCTATACACCTGTTGTCAGCTATCAGTCCTACCAAGACCACCATGAATCTCATCAAAAGACTAATTGCTGACTTCTTTTAGAGATGGGATACTGAAAGAAGAAAATATCACTGGGCCTCTTGGGATACTCTCAGTTATCCTTATGATGGGGGTGGTATAGGTGTTAAATAATTAGAGGATGTGTGCTTATCCTTTCAATATAAACAGTGGTGGACTTTCAGATCAAAGAAGACACTATGGGGGGAATTCCTTAAAGCAAAATACTGCCAAAGGGCTCATCCAGTCATAAAAAAATGGGCCACAGGACAGTCCCTCATGTGGAAGCACATGATGATCAATAAAAAAGATATTGAGCCTCATATACAATGGAGAATCAAGTCTGGAACAAGCAGCTTGTGGTGGGATGATTGGTTAGGGGTAGGTCCATTAGCTTACCACAATGAAAGTCTCCCTAGATTGAATAACACTACTGTCTCTGAACTAATGGAGAATGGAGGATGGAAGGCAGAGGAAGTAAGGAAACATGCACCCCCTCAGCTGGTGTGCAAAATTCTCAGCACTCCCATTAGCTATATTCCAAATATGCAGGATCAAGCCATCTGGAAGCCTAACTCTCATGGTAATTTCACTTGTTCATCAGCATGGGAGTTGGTAAGGAAGAAAAAGACAAGATCACTCACTAACAGCAACATATGGCACAATAGTATTCCTTTCAAGGCCTCTTTTCTGCTTTGGAGAGCTTTCAGACTTAAACTCCCCACAAATGATAGAATAGTATCCTTTGGACAGGATCCTGCTGCATGCTCTTGTTGTTATAGAGCAGGTCTTGATAATATAGACCATATCTTTGTATCAGGTTACTTTGCATAACACATATGGAAGCACTTCTCAGGATCATGGGGACTTCAACACAGCACCACACCATTAAAAAACCTTTTAATGAGGTGGTGGCTAATCAAAACCAACAGTGATCTGCACAAGCTAGTACTGCAAGCCATACCTATTTTTGTGTGTTGGAATCTATGGAAGAATAGATGTGCATGCAAGTATGGAGGCAAGAAGTCTAATGCAACTAGAGTAATCTTCTCAGTAACCAAAGATCTATATATGTTTATATCTACTGTGTATCCATATATTGATTTGCCAAGTAAGTGGGCAGACTTGGTTACCATGGTTGGAAAAAGCCAGCAGGATTTGAGAGTAACCAAGGTATGCTGGACTAAACCACAACCTACAAATGTCAAGCTAAACACAGATGGGAGTGCTCTTAACAATCTAGGGAAGATAGGGGCAGGGGGCATTCTTAGGGACCATAATGGAGTGCTGATATATGCCTTTGCATCTCCACTAGGCTTTGGTTCTAATAACCAAGCTGAAGTACAAGCAGCTCTTATTGGTATTCAATGGTGTCTACAACATGGCCACAGTAGGGTAGCCCTGGAAGTAGACTCTTAGCTACTGATCAAGTGGCTCAAACAAGAGATGAAACCACCATGGAATATTCACACCTATCTTACTGAACTGCAGAAATTGGTTAGCAAACTGGAAACTTTCTAGTGCAAGCATATCTTTAGGGAAGCTAATTACACTGCAGATTCACTATCAAAGGAAAGCCACATGAAAAGCTATACACAATACTACTACATCTTTCAACAGCTTCCAAGAAAGACCAAGGGACACTACAAAATGGACAAAGCTGGCATGGCTAGCTTCAGGATAACTAAGATGAAGAAGATCAATCAACCAACTTGAAGGAACTTCTTCATACCTTGTAATATTAGCTGATATAAATAATGATAATCAGGATCATTGTAAAAGGGAGAGTCTCCCTAACTTACTGCTTTTATAGAATAATCTCCATACCATTAGATTTAGGGGTTAGAGTAGTTATCTCTTCCTTTCTTTTCCTTTTGCATATGCAGATAGTTGCAGGTCTGGAAAATTTCAGGGTGAGCAGCAGCATGTGGACCTGTACAAATCTTTGCAGGGTTTCAAAAAATACTATATTGACAAGGCCCAAGAAGTTTCAGCCCAAACGGATAATTGGAGACGTTAGGCGAGCGACATTGAAAAATTCAGCTGCCTTAACTTTAGTAATTTGGATCCTCCAACTTGGGAAACAAGCCTTCAAACTTTGCATAGCTAAATAAAAGGATATATATGCAAACCTCATGAAGTTTTAGCCCAAACGGATAATTAGAGACGTTAGGCGAGCGACATTGAAAAATTCAGCTGCCTTAAGCCTAAAGAGAGGGACTTTAGTAATTTGGATCCTCCAACTTGGGAAACAAGCCTTCAAACTTTGTATGGCTAAATAAAAGGATATATATGCAAACCTCATGAAGTTTTAGCTCAAAAGGATAATTGTAGACGTTAGTCGAGCGACTTGGAAAAAGATAACAGTCTCCAAAGCTCTTACTGAGGCTAAGATGTGCAGGGTGTGTTGCAGCATGAGGACATGCACCAAGGCATCCAAACTTTGCAGGATTGTAGCAATTACTATTATGACTAGGCCCAAGAAGTTTTAGCTCAAACGGATAATTAGAGACGTTAGGCGAGCGACCTTGAAACAATCAGCTGTCTTAAGCCTAAAGAGAGAGAAATTTGCTATATGGAGGCTTCAACTTGGGCAAAAAGCCTTCAAATCTTACAAGGCTAAAGAAAAGGCTATATGTTCATACCTCATGAAGTTTCAACTCAAACGGATAAGTGGAGATATTAGTCGAGCGACCTTGAAAATGATAATAGGCACTCTCTTTGAGATCCTTTCCTTTGTGTTAGCTGTTGCTGTTGCAAGTTCTTTCTTGCCTTTGGTTGTTTGTTGTATTGTTGCAGGTTGCTCCAGGGACTCATCAACATGCACTAACAACAACTACATAGAGGACATCAAAGATACAACCACCAAATCAAACATCTCCACTAAGAGGACTTCATAGGGCCCTTTTTGGTTATTTTGCTTGGTTGAATACCTCTACTTTCTTGATGGTCTATGTGCAGGCACAATACCATCTAGGGCACCTTGGCAAATGGAAGGCAATAACATGGAAACATCAGCCTGCCCTACTAAGATTTCACAAACACATCAGCCCTCCAACCAGGCCAATTTCTTTCCTGAAATACCAGCAGCACCAATTCTGCACCATAAAACTCCTGCAGCTCTTTGTTATTTTTGTTTGTCTATCTTGTGCAGGTACCATGCAGCTTTTAACATAGCATTGGAGTTGCAGCAGCTGATAGTGGAATTCTTGGATAAGCATCTTAGCAACATCACCTGCATATCTTACATTATAGCAGCAGCAGTGAATACAACTGAGTTACAGCAGTAGATACATTGCAGAGAAGGCAACAATATGGAACTCCAGCAGAACAAGTTGGAGCTACTCACCAGGAACAATTACTCCAGAAGTCACACCACAACACCAACAGCTACACTGCAGAGATGCAGCAAGTTGTATGCACTGCAAGTAACAACACCATTGGAGACCTTTGCTTGTTTACTTGTTAGTGCAAAACTACACCAACAACATGGGATACCTGGGATGCAGAACTAAAGAAGATTGGAGTCTTACAGGGGAACTACAACAGCTGACCTTGGAACTCCTCCAAAGTGCAACAACAACTACAACAACAACACCTACAGCAAATTAGCTGAGATGCAACAAGTGCAGCCTTGCACTTTCACACCTCAGACCTACAACATACAACAACTCTCAACAACAACTTCCAACAATAACAACTTCAGAAATACAATCCAAACTATAGGGCTGATCTGCATCTTGGCATCTATTGGGCCAACATGTGGAATGGCCTATAGTTATTTCTTTGAGCAGAGTAAAAGAACAACAACAATTGGAGCGGTTTCTTCCAACAATCCATGGAGTCACAACTTGAAACAGAGGCTACAGCAGATGGTTTCATACTTGTCTTTTGGTGCAACTGAATGTATTTGGAGCAGCAACAGTCCAATAGCAGCAATAACTAAACACCCACATATGTTTGTTACTTTGGTTACTTATCTATGCAGACCCACAAAACTTCAAAAGAAGGGAGACAGCAGCCTGGCATGCAGGAAGCTCATCAACACTCCATCCATGCCAATTACCATGCAGCAGCAATCACAACATCAAGCTACACAATCTACCAACAACAACAGCTTCAGAAAGACTTTTGGTGCAGCTGGATGGTTAGCTCAACAACAACTATTGGGCCTTCTCAATTGTTTAAGTCGTGCAGGTTGTATGCAGATCTTCAAATGCCTGATGCAATCAACAAAAATCCAGACCAGTAACACAACACCCAATACTTGGAGCCGCACTCAACGGCTATAAAAAATGAAGCTAGTTTTCAATTTTGGTCACCATTGTGTATCTCCTGGTTTAGTTGTACTGACCTTGAGCCTTGTGTTGGAGTTGTGAGGATGATTCTGGATTTAGGGAAAATCGATCCTCTCTCAGTTATGTTTTTTCTTCTTAGTCGCATTGTACCGAGAGGAGTCCTCTCATAGATTTAACGCTTTTCTAGTACATAGATAGCACCTTTGTACCAGGGATAAGTATGCCGACCTTAAAGCCGGCTTCTCATCCATCTTATTTTTGGAGGTAAGGCTTTTCATGTCCCCCTCCTTGTACTTGTTCTTTCGTTCTGCTTTATATAATGAGGAAAATTTCGATTAAAAAAAAATCAAGTAAACATATGTAAACTTAGAAAAATCATCAATAAAAGGGATAAAACATTTATTTCCTCCATGGGTTAAAACTTCTCCAAGTTCACAAATATCAGTGTGAATTAATTCTAATAAATCAGTTTTTCTTTCAACTTGAAAATAAGGCCTTTTAGTGATTTTTACTTTACTACAAGCTTTACACTTTTTAAAATTCTTTTTAATCATTGGGATTAATCCTAAACTACTCATGATTCCAACATAATGATCATTAATATGACACAAACGAGTATGCCAAAAATTAGTAGAAGAAAACATGTAAATAAAAGTAGAAACTTTATTTATTTTAGCATTTAGTTTAAACATCCCATCACTAGTATACCCCTTTCCCACAAAATATCCTTTTTTCACAATTATATATTGATCAGATTCAATAATTTGTTTAACGTCTACTTTATTAAGAAGAAAACTAGACATCAAGTTTTTTTCTCATGAAAGGAGTATAAAGGACATCTTTCAAAGTTAGCACCATTCCAGAGGTAAAACACAATTCGACATCTTCCGTTTCAAGCACTTGAGTAGTATGAGAATCACCAAGCATGATGGTTTTGGGCTCTCCAAAAGGAGTATATTTTTTAAACCAATCTTTGTCATAACAGACAAGATGATTTGCACCAGAATCAGCCCACCATCCATCAACATTCGCAATCATGTTTATGTCTGTTATTATTGCCACAAAAGGCTCTTCGATAACGTTTACCTGAGGTGTAGGACCAAGATTTTGAAATCTGTAAAATTGAGCAATATGCCCACTCTTGCTACAGACAAAGCACGGTCCCTTATCATAAACTTGTTGATTTATTATTTGGTTATTTTCACCATTATTTTTCTTGGGAGTTCTACAATTATTTTTCTTGAACTTTTTCTTCTTAGGCTTCAAAGAGATATTTTTGTTAGATTCAGGAGTAGTATTATTTGAAGTAACTAAATTTACCTTTGTTGTGATATTGCTCTCTTCTTTTTGTAAAAGTGCATCTTCGCTCATTGCCTCCCCTTCCATGCGGCTTTTCATTATCAAAGTCTCAAGAGAGGTTACCTTTTGTTTGTGGCGCATAATTTTTTGAAACTCCTTCCATGAAGTTGAAAGTTTATCTATTATGCCAAAAAAATAAGGTTATCTCCACTTTTGACTTTCTTGGACCTGAGCTCTCCAATGATCATCATAAAGTCTTGACCTTGGTCTATCACCGATTTGTCATCCACCATTTGGAAACGAAAAATCAACTAGCAGCATATTTGTTTCGCTCCAGCTTCTTCGGTATCATATTTACTTTGCAATGCTTTCCAAATTTTCTTTGCACTAGAGTAAGTTATATCATAATAATCATAAAAATTATAGATAGACAATTAAGAATATAATATCGACACTTGTAGGAATTATCATTATCCATTTTCACTTTCTCTTGATGAGAAATAAGTTTATCATTATTCATGGAGATGATGTCAACTTTATTAGGATTCTTCTCAATTAAGACATATGAAACATTGAGAAGGCTCAAGTAGAAAAGTAATTTATCCTTCCATCTCTTGAAATTATTACCATTGAATCGAAATGGCTTGTTAAGATCTCTCATCTTGATATCCGCAGATTTTTCAATTGTAGCCATATAGAATCTCTTTAAAAATTATTGGTGAAATTACAAGATTACAAATTACAATTGAAAAATAAATTTACTTCTTGGCTGAAGCGCAGATATCTCGCTCTCTTTAAGGAGATTCAAGCCCACTGCAGCAAATTTTTTCACCAGATCAGCAGTAATCCTCTTGACTTGTCCCCTCCAGGATATAACAGTTTTATCACAAAGTGTAGCTCAACAAACTCTGGGCAAGAGTTGAGTTTACAGCTCCACAAAAAAAAACACCTCCCTTCAACTAATAAGAACTCTTTTTTTTGACAAAATTAATGCACTCAATGTTTTCTTAAAGAAGATCTCTCTATTTATAGGAGAGGAAAACATTCAAAAGATGAAAAAATAATGAAATGTCATCATTAACATTTAGTGCACCACTTAATAGTGATAATTTTGTTAAAAGAAATTATCATTTAGTGCACCACTTACTAGTGATTATTATGTTAAAAAACATAATGGATTGAGTAATATATGCACTAATGCAAAATAAAATAAAGATGAGATTAGATGTCATCAATGGACAATTGCTAAGGCAATTACTTCCACTGCCAATGGCTAGAAACAAAAGAAAATGTGGCAATGTAAAATTGTAATTTAATAAAATATTAAAATATCACACTAACACATCTGAATAGAACACACCATTGAATCGTTGTATCGATTATGTGATAGACAAAAAAGTACACTTGACTTACGGTTGTTATTAAGCACAATTGAATATCACCTTGGTGACCAACATTGGTTGCGGTCAGATGGTTTAAGATCCCTTAACCAGATGTCTCGGATTCAACTCATGAGAATGGAAGCAATCTTGTTGGTGTCGTTGCCACCGGCCCCAAATTTAGTCAGGCCCCTATGCAGATACCAAAAATCGGGTGGAAGATCATATATATATATATCACCTTGATGAGGACGTTTCCAGCTGCTCTTTCCTCTTTGCTTAGCACCATATCTCTGTTGGAGAGCCTACGAGAAACATACATAAAAGCAGTGATGGAGGTAAGATTTAAATGAGAGATTAAAAATACATAAGTAAACATACAAAAAAGCCAATAAGATTCAACATTTACTACATATTGTAATTTTTCTACGAAGGGATTTCGGATGAATCTTTATGGCACCCTAAATCCGCACATGCTTGAAAGCACTCCTGACTGCCATCTCAATTTTTGTCTCCAGAGTCTTCCTGAAACTGAAACAATCATCAAATTAAATGATCTGATATAGATTGATGTTCAGATTAAGAATTCAAAGTTTTTGTTATGTTTTTTGAGAAAGAAGAGTTCAGAGAATTGAGTAAAGGTATCCTTTTTCCTCTTCCTTGTTTAGTTTCATTCCAATATCATATCTGCTTCCATAGTCAGAAATTTCTATAATTGCTAATTCACAACTTGCAACAAACATACGTATATCAGTTTTCATTGGATACAATAGCAAGAGAGCAAAGGTGCTTCCCATAAAGACAGAGACGATTTTACATATTAACTAGGAAAGGAATCACACAGTTACATGTTAGTGGTAAATCAATATCGTCCTCATTATCATAAAGGTATACATTATCAAAAAAAAAAAAAACATGTATATACTTTAGACTTCATATTGGCATTGGATTTTGAATGTACACCATAGCCATAGATATAAACACATATGATGGGCGAATTTCTAATTTTACTTTTTACAAGCATACTAAACGCGTTGATTAATGATGCTAAAAGCCATCGCGTTGCTTCAAACGATGACACACAAAATAATCACAAGAAGAAAAAACCACTGCTTTTAACTAAAAACACTCAAAATTCAAATTAATAGCATAGAAAAAAAATGAAAATAATAAATAAAATATATCGTGTTTCTATGATACAATACTATCATAAATCTGAACAAATAATTTTACCTCTTGTGCGACCAAGAGTACGAACTAGTAGTCAATAAATCTATTAAATCCTAGCAAAGACAAAATAAATTTAGGGAAACTTACATAAATATATAATATTAAGAAAATATTTACCATCTATAGCAATAAAAAAATAATTCACTGAACACTTATAATACATTTATAATACAGTTTTAATACATATTGCAGAGAACTATTTATAAAACATATATAATACAAGTTTTATAGATGGATAATACATTTATCACATACTTTAATAGACTTATAATACATTATGTCAGTTTCTTACTATACAAACATAATATATATTTTAAAACATTTATAATACATTTATATTATATGCATAATTCACTTTTAATACAAGTGTAGATTTATCATAATATTGCTATGTATTGCTATAAACGGTAATAAATAAAAAATATCGCTAAAATCAGTAATTAATTTTTAAAAAGCACTCAATCAAATATTTTTTTCCCATAAATTTATTTCCATCTATTTGACTTAGTGGACAAAGTGACCTTATACTTGTTGCCATCTGCAGGTGGGAGGTGACAAGTATGTTAGGATAAATATTATTAACCATGGAATATATACTATAACCATGAGTTTGGATATAGTATTTATTATAGAATAATTGTTTATTCAATTTTAATAAAAATTTTAATAGATCATATATTCGTTTATGTGTCCATTTACTTACATAGTAGATGATTTAGTGTATAGAGTTTTAGCTTATACACAGAGGATTAAATCATCGGTTCTTATAAGTATAAAATATTTTTGTTCACAATCTAAAATGGAAATTGAACAAGTCATCGGTATGATTGTAGCACAAGATTATATATAATTTATCTTGATTATGGGAGCGGTGTAGTTTCAACTTCTTTTGCTAGTGCATTTCGTGCGTATTGAATGGGACTAAGTAGAGATAGTTGTTTTAGACTAACTGACAAAAACATATTCTCTAAACTGTTAAATGTAGTTATATTCTTAATCTTAATCATTTTGATTTATTAAAAGATGAGAATCTGAGATGGGTCAATATGCTTGATAGATTGGAATTTAATAATATATATTGGTGAAATAATAAGTTAGTTGATGGAATTCATGTGTCGATATAGAGATTGATGATATGTTTTTTTGAGAAGCTTATAAGTTTTCATCGTGTCAAACCTTGCAAGTGGATTTATGAATCCGACACATGAAATAAGTTAAGTAGTGCTCTAAAGAAAATTAATCTTTAAGTTAAATTTGTCAGTAATTTAATTTATTAGTTAGTATCTGTAATCTTAACATGGAGAATTACATAAGTGTTTAATGGGAAATTTTAAAATATAAATGGAGTGCAATTACGAATTTCTAGTGGAATGATTTATAATTTATTATGGTAAGAATAATTCAAATTAATTATTTTGAATTATTTCCACAATAAGGAGTCTCATTAATTAATTTTGTGGTCCGTACAGTGTCCATATTTAACTAGAACTCAGAATTCTATTTTTTTCTCCTTTTTGGACCGGGAAAAGGTTCGGTTGTGAACTTGGGATCACTGTAGAAGACCGCAGAACTGCAGTCTAACTTGTGGATTCGCTTGAAGGTATTTGTTCATGTTTCAAGAGGTATTTATCGAATTAAATTTCTAAAAATTTATGTGTTCTAGCATGATCGTATGTGTTAATTGTGATTTATTTGTGAACAATGAAAAGATGAAATAAATAAATACATGAATAAGAAGTCCTCCAAAAGTTACATTTTTCAGCTATTTTGGTCGTTTAAATAGCAAGATGATAGTGTTGTGACTTTTTAGTTTAAGAAACAAAATAAAAATTATAATCTTAAGATTAACAATGTGTTTAACTTAAACTCAAATTCATTACCTACCAACTTGATTTTTAATAAATGAAATCAACAATGTATGCTATAACTATAACTAAAGACGAATTCAATATATAGTATTAGTAAATTCGTTATTGTGATAATTTTTATCATACATACTAAATATAAGAGTTCCTGTCAGCACAAGCCTATATGGTACTTCCTCTGTTTCATTTATATGACACAAATGAAATTTTGAGAGTCAATCAGTTATTTTTATTTTTTGGAATATTTGAAGTTGTTAATTAGTGTAATTTATAGTATTTTTACATTATTTTTAAATAGTATGTGTAACTTCCCGTGTTTCAATTTATGTGGCACGGATGAAATTTAAATAGTCAAACAAAATGTTTATATGATTTATATATATGTGTAATTATTTATTATCGTAATTTATAGCATTTTTTATGTAATTTCTAAATAATATATGTTATTCTTCATGTCCATGTGATACTAATAGAATTTTCATAATCAATCAAATTTTTATATGTTTTAAAATATTTTAAATTGTTAATTATTAAAATTTATAATATATTCAATATAAATTTCAAATATATAACAGATTAAAAATGAAAGTGACACGAGTAATTTGAAACGGATAGAATACTAATTTTTTCAAAAATAACATGAACTAGAAGAATGCATATCACCACACAACTATCTGTTTCTAGCTGAAGTTGGCCACACATTTCGAACAAATCACCTTTGACACACATCGTTCAAAAAGCTATGTGTTTGTAGACTCTTACTAGATAAATAGATATAGAAGCCGTTTGGTTGGGCTTAAAAAAGTAATTTTTATGTATGAAGTGTTTTTAGAACTTTGAAGTGCTGAAAGTTATTTTTATAAATAAGCAGTTGAGTGTTTGGATAAAAGTGTTTAAATGAGGAAAATGATGTGAATTTTACGGTTAAAAGAATAAAAAGGATAGTTTGGAAATTTAGTTAAAATATAAGGGATATAAAAGTAATTTCTATGGTCAAAGAAAATGACTTTAAGCATTTAGAAAAAAAGAGTTAGGAATCCTAACTTTTCATTTTTGACTGACTTTAAGAACTTTATATCTTAAAGTTAGCATTAGGCAAACACGTCCAAAAACCAAAAAGAAGATTTAAATTGGTTCCAAACGGGCTCATAGACATATTATTGCTCGAATTGAAAGTAATTTTAAATGTTTTAGTTGAACTTATAAAATTCGATCTAAATTGACCTTTGATATTAAATAACGGCTTTTCGTCATCGTAATGTAACGTATAGTAGTTGTTTTCAATTTCTTCAAGAAATTGTCAGCTTATTTATGCCAATAAACAAATCTGTGTTCAACATTTTATTATAATTAATTATTATAAAATATCAAAGTCCAAATTGTACCTCATGCAGAAAATAATTACTTGTAGGATAAGGATTTGACAAAAATAAAGTTGACTGCCGTTAATTAATCATTTAAAAAAAAAGGAGGAGGAGAGGTTGATTATTTTTGGTTCAATAATTATTAATAAATTTTAATTTAATTAAAACACAGATTGTTTTAATGTAAATATTCATAAATTTTATCATACTTATCGAGTATTGTACTGATAATTATTCACATATTTATTAGATTCGTATTGTCATTCCATATTTAATTTTAACATAATTATAAATAGAATGAATAACGACTCGTCTAATTCACTATATGATGAGATCAAATATATGTTTTTCAAGACCTTGTTTTAAACTTTTTTGAATATTTAAAATTATCAAGTGTCGTAATTTTTTGTAAGCGATATTGACAATATTAACTTTTCGAACAAACAATTTATTCAATCGTGATACTTGATCAAAGATAAAATAGATAATACAAAGTAATAAATACATGTAAGTGTGATATCATTCTTAATTAGAGATTTTTTATTTGAGCTATGAAAAAACGAAGTCATCTTTGATTAAAAAAAAATCACTCTTAAGGTTAGATTTTTCGATGTAGTCCAAATTTATTAAATATCAAAATAGATTTCAAACATTGATTTTTTTATTTTTTACTTTAAAAATAAAAATAAAATTTGAGGTTGGCAAAATGTGTGTGCACTCTTTACCTTGAAATTTTAAGAGCTAGTATAGCAATCCAAAGTTGATCATTTATTTGTTTCTATTAATAATAAAAAAAATGGAAAATAAAATTGAACAAGAAAAGAGAAGACAATGTAATAAAAGGAAACTTGACCATTGATTATCCCATTATATATGTTCTCTATAATTGAGACAACAGTATAATAGTAGTTTGACTTGTGGAATGTAATTAATTGGAGTTTAAGTTTGGTAATATAAAATCTTTTATATATATATTATTAAATTTAAATTTATTTTAGAATAATAAATAAAGTTCGATACTAAATTTGGTATTATCATTTGAAAAATATAACAGTGAGTGGCAACATAATGATATAACTTCTTCTTTTTTTCGATATTTTTCGATGTATAATTTGAATGAAAAAAATTATATTTCGAACGAGGTTAAATTATATACACATTCAATATATAAAAATAAAAATTACACCATGAAGTTATGATACGTACTAAAACCATATATCAGTTGTTCAATATTCTATATTCATATCAAAGAAGTCTGACTTTCTTGCTCCTTTTTTTTAAAAAATAATATTATTATTACAGTGCAAAATCGAAAAAAAAAATATTGCAAAAAAGAAAAAAGTAAGAGAAGATATTGTTTTAAAGAGTTGGCAATGTAGGTGTGCCCATGCTCGTGTATTTATGCCGATTTTTTTTATTTTACAATCACTATTTATTCATAGAGGCGATAAAATTAGCTTATAAAAATATGACATATTTAATATGTTTAATTATTAAGTTGTCCATTATTAATCTTGTTTATTTTGATGTTAGCTCGTTTAAAAGTTTGAAATAATTTGAGTTAAATATGTAATCCAAATTGATTAATAAAAATCTTGTCAAATTATTTAAATAACAAAATGTCTTTTTCATCAGATATATTATATAAAGCTATAATAAAAAATAATTTTCTTTAGCTTTTCGCTAAGGAAACAAATTATAAAAAAAAATAAACTAAGAAAACAAATTAAGATTTGGGATATAATTCATATATTCAGTCCATTTTCAATACGATTTGGACGATAATCATTTTGATTCAATTCATTTTAATCTGTTTAAATTCAGCTCACATCACAAGGATTTTCTTTATTAGAAAAGATTGGAATCTGTGACATTTTTGCTAGAACGGTGCCCACTTTATCTTTGAAGTTTGAACAGCTAATTAATATAGTATGGCAGTCCAAATTTGACCATTTATTTCCAAAGTGAGAAAGTGAAGCTTGTTTAAACTCTTTTTGGCTTGTATTTAAAGGATGTTGCTCTATGTATATAACATATATAATAACAAAAGACTAAGAAGAAAAAATCAATTAGTGGGAAATTTTGATTTTGCATGCAAAAATTAAAGATGTCTGGTTTTTCAAGATTGATATCAACAATCTCCAAGAAAGTTGTGAAACCTTTTTCTCCCACCCTACCAACTCAAAGAATTCACAAACTTTCACTTCTTGATCAATGCATGGGTAATTTTTATATGCCCCTTGTCTTATTTTACCCAAAACACAAACTAGAACAAGGTCCAAAACAACTATCTAAGCTTCTTGAAAACTCATTTTCAAAAGCAATGACTTATCATCAACCATGGGTTGGAAGTCTAAGAGACAATGCCACCATTCAATGTGATGATATTGGGGCTGAGTTTATTGAAGTTGAAGTTAATTGTCCGATGAATCAAGTTGTTCATCGTCCTGACTTAGCATTTCCTCCAGGGTTATCCTGGAGAAATGTTCCTCCTAGTGGCCGACTTAGCGTAGCTCAACTTAGCCACTTTGATTGTGGAGGAATGGCAATCAGTGTATGTCTCTCACATAAGGTGGGTGACGCACGAAGTGCCTTCTCTTTTTTGAAGGATTGGGCTGCATTAACTAGACAATATCCAAATGGGGAATTAACATGTCCTTCGTATTATGTCCAAGATTCATTAATGCCATCACTACCCGATGGTCCTCTAGAGTATTCAGTTGTGGTTGAGCCAAATGCACAAGAAAGTATCGAATTTGAAAAGAGGTTTTTCTTATCTGAATCCAATATAAAAGCCCTCAAAGCATTGATCGTTAATGATCCATCATCGATTGTGCAAAACCCAACGACGACTGAGGTTGTTAGTGCAATTGTTTACAAATCTGCAGCAATTGCTAGTGCAAACTTATCAAGTCGTAATGATTCTTCGTCTCAAATGGTCTTGGTATCTGATTTACGAAAAACAATTCCACCTCCAATACCATCAACCTCCACAATTGGGAATATTCTCACCGCCTTCTCCACACCAATATATAACCTCGGAGACCTTAGGTTATCAAAATTAGTAGCCGATATAAGAAAGTCCAAACACGAGCTTTCCACCAGAGACAATTTCAAAGAAAACATATGGGTCTCAGAGATGTTAGAATACGCAAATAAAATTAATACAGGAATAGAGGATGACCAGTCGTATCGCCAAAAGAGTTCATGTCACGATGTGTACCGATGTAGTAGCATATGTAACATTCCATTCCAAGATTTGGATTTTGGATGGGGAAGACCTACAAGAGCAAGCATGGCAAGTACACCATTTAGCAATATGATTTACTTGATGAACACACAAGATCAAAATAGAGGAATTGAAGTGTTTATTAACTTGAATCAACAACAAATGTCCATTTTTGAACAAGACAAGGACTTTCTCCAATTTGCTAGTCCTGTTGATGATCATGTTCATGAGGACAAAGAGAAATTTTATTGCATGGAAGCTTTCTAACAATATTATATTGCAAGTTAAGAAATTATTCTTACATTGTATTTGCTATGTGTTTCTAAATTTCTATTTTATTTATGATATGTTGTTTATTTCTTGTAGAACCTCTTTTGAATCTATCTACCATAATATATAAAAAAAAATATTACTTGTAGAGAATAAGTATTATCATTTTTGTTTCACGATTCAATTTTGATAGGTTTTATTTACAAGAATACAAATCAATTATGTTTTCTTTATATTAATTTAACTCAAATCAAATATATTACAAAGATTATCGACTAAAAACTAGGACAATGATAGGCACATAATATATCGATTTCTATTAATTCTTTCTTAGTTTACTCTTCCGAGCATAACTGAAAAATAAACTAAATAATCTCCAAAAATTAATTACAGTGGTTTATCCCTAAACTCAATACATTAAAGCAACTAAGTTTGATTCCTCAAATAGTTGATTAGGTTTGAAAATATTGGTAAATCACCATTTGTCGCGAAATTGGTTTGTTAGATATTATGATGTTCTGAAAAACTTGATGATTGAGTTTGATCTTTCCGATAACTGGAATTTATGTTTTATATGTGAGCTTATCTTGAATAGATTTTGGCGTTAAATTTTGTTGAAACTCAAATTACAAGCTTTTTTTGAAAAAAAAATATTCACATCAACTTCAATCATACGTTTCTTATGCTCCTTAAAAATGCATGAACTTCATCTATTTGTACACAAAGTTCAAGCAAAAAATCTTTTAGTACTTGAAGTTTAGATAAGACTTTACATCTTTAGATCCATATCTAAAAATAGCTAAACTTGCAAATTCTTATACGCTGTTAGTATAATTTAAATGGTGATTCAAAAAATAGTTATATATACACTTTACCCTCTTTAATTACCTTTAAAGTGACGTAATAATGTAAAAACATTTATACTACTACTATATACATAAGTTAAAACGCTTACTCTTGTATCTCCAAAATAAATAAATAATTTTTTTTGCAGAAATAGCCAATTCACCATTTACTTTTCCTAGTCGATATACATAAAATATATATTAATTATACACAATTATTTATACATATGTCATTGAACTTGAAATCATAGATTCATTTTGTGATCCACGCGATTCAGACAAGAATTCTATATCTTACCCACTCAGTGTTTTTCTGATTGAATTTCAAAAATCTCGCTCGCTGTCAGCATTTTGTTAAGTGTTCTCTTGCCCCTGTCACCTGATATAAAATCAACTGAAAATCGTAATCGGAGTCATGATTTAAAGATTCATTCGATAGAAAAGGGTGTCTTGGTTGCTGATACCGAGGTTGAATGAATCATTCCACCTGACAACAACAAATAATATGTTATACATCCCTCAGTTTTTTTTTAAAAAATTATTTAAGTAATTTAGTAAACAACTATTTACCTTAATTTTTCAAGAAAACAAAAGAGAGACTAAAGCGACGTTTGATAATCAAATTTTGAAAAAATCTATAAAAAAAAACTAGTTCATGAAAATTCAAAAATGATTCTAATTTATTTCACGGTCAAACACAACTTCAATTTATAAATATCAATTTTCAATCAAAAAATAAAAACAATTTTTTTTTTCAATTTCTCCAAATAAAACATGGCCAATCACCATCAAATAATAGCATCAAACTCCATATTGAAGTTCACCCACAAAAGAAGCATTAAAAGGCAAAATGGTCCATTACCTTTTAGAAATATCCTCAAACACCCTTTGTCTTTCAACCCTTTTCCCTTTTCTCCTTTCAAAATTCCCCAATCGTCTTCAATTCCCCCAAAATTACTTCAAATTCAGAGCAATTTTTAGTAAAAAATCAAAATCTGGTCTGCGATGAATCGGCGTATGAACCCATTTTTTCCCTTTATCTTATTGTGTTGCATCTGTTTGTTGAGTTCGATATACATCGCTAAAGCTGAAGTTATTACCCTCACAGGCGATACGTTTAATGATAAGGTAAATAAAACTTATTTTTGTTGCTTTTACGGCATTCAAACTCTCTAAAAATACTGTCGCGGCATTCGTGTCGGGTTCTCAAAAAATATATTATTTTTGACATTTTTGAAGAGTTAAAGCAATATAGATTTTAGTTTTTTTTTTTTTTAGATCAGAGACTAGTTTTGCCTTGTAGAAAATTGCTAGGGTTTATACGATCTGTAACATGTGTGTTCCACTTTTGGAGTAATTGTTGCTCTGATTTTGCTGTTTTTTTTTAAAAGAATAAAATTTGAGATGATATTTTGTTAGTAATTGAGTGATGATGTCTGAATTTGATCTGGGTATCCGCTGATTTGATGTGTGTTGGATCGTTCAAAAGTAGTAGATTTTTATGGTTACGACAAGGGGTGGAACGACATTTTTTGTTTGATGACTTTTCAAGTAATTATTGTTCTTGTTTTGGTATTGTTTTTTTTAATTTTTTAAGATGATATTTTGATTAGTTATGGAGTGATGATGTCTAAACACGATCTGGGTGTCTGTTAATTTGATCGTTTGCTCGACTTTTTTTTTGTTGGCCAAAGTAAGAAATGAGTGTTTCCATACTCTATATTGCACGAGCTATTCAAAAATGTCAACGGATGTGTGTCAGATCGTCCGAAAGTAGTATATACGACACACGTGGGGCAACATTTTCTTTTAGTTCGAACTACATGGTCCATAATGGAAACCGTTACCTGTCATTTTAGGCTGGAATTATAGCATGAGATGCAAGTGTCCTTACAATGCTCCTAATTGTTTCACGGATATGTTTTCCTGTGTAATGTGATTAGGAGCTAGCCACAACAACAATCTACGCCTCAATGCCAAGCTAGTTGGGTCAGTTGTATTCAGTTAAAATAAGTGGTTCGTCTGGTCTATAATATTTTTGATACTCGATTTAAGGATTATCTAACACTAGGAGTTCTCTAATATACTATAGTGGTTAAACTCTAATGTACTAATAGTTTTCTGGTAAGCACTAGACCATGTTTGACACAACTGTTTTAAAGTAGTGGATAAGCATTAAGGGCCCGTTTGATGATGTATAAGCATTATAATACCTGCATAAAAACCAAATAAATTGTGGAAGAATTTGACGTCTGCAGGTGGGATTAGATTTGATTTTTGGTGGTTTCTAGAGCATTTAATAGGGCTAAGAACAAAAAAGAAAGTGAATTATTAAACTTTTTGTAAAGAAAGAAAATTTCAGTACGGGCTTTCTTCTGGTTATGGTAGTGGCAATGGTGGCGGGATAGAAGAGGAATGTGGTTGATGGTGGTGGGCGAGAGAATAGGAGGAAATTGAAAAAAAAAAGATGTTCCACTTATGCTAAAAATAAGTGTAATACACGCCCTATGCCACCTCGTCAAATTGTATCTAAGCACATTTTGGCTCGAGTTCAAGTGTTCAGTAGATACTAGTCCCCGTTCAGGTGTCAAAATGAAAGTGTCGAACAAGTTTAGGAGGCCCGCTTATGTATTTGGCCTTAAATTATACACCGTTTGGTTGCTTATCTCTTAATAGTTATACCATATTTGGTTGCTTTATTCTATGTTTCCATTAATAGTACCTGTATAAGTTATGCAGGAATTTTGTTTTATGCGGTAAAACGTGGAATAAGAATACATGGATTGAAACAACTAAAAAGACAAAAAAGCTCTCAAGTTTTCTCTTGTATACCAAAAAAAAACAAGACATTGGCTGATGGCTGATTTTATAACAAACACGATTGTCTAGACATTCAGAAACTACTTCAATTACACATCGCATAGTTTAAAAGTAAATTAACTTTTTTATCTTATTTTAAAATTACACATTGCATATTTGAAACAAATCAAACTTACAACAAAAATAATCTCCACATTACAATCCATATCTTATTAATCCTTGCATTACCATCCCTACATTACTAATCTCTGCAATACCAATGTCTGCCTAATTCGTTTATGAGCCAGACGACCCCCAAGTATTTAGACCAATTTACTATCAGCAGTTGACGTGTTTAGTAAAATGTTTAAGTTCTCTTTATGGTTTTTTATGACTTGTTTTACCATCAATTAGTGGTCAACATTGAACCAGATAATACTTGCAGTATTGAATTCGCTGGTGGTTTTTTTTGCAATTCTTTGAATGGCTTCCATACCATACTCATGTTGTTCTTTTGGGTTTCATTTAGATAAACGAGAAGGACACGGCATGGTTTGTCAAATTTTGTGTTCCGTGGTGCAAGCACTGGTAAGTTTTTTAAAATTAGTCTGCAGCTTAGTGTTTTATATACATGCTAATTACCATTATTAGCATATTGCACACTTTCTTTTGTCCAGACTACAATGTAGAAGATGATCCACATCCTCACCCGCTTCCTTGTATAGGTAACAACAACTAATGCAAACAACTTTACATTTCCTAAGGTTTAGGTTTTCCGCCATCAAAATCACCCCTCCTAGTAGCTGACTATGTGAAAAAAACACCTTCCTTGGCACCATAGGGATCCAAATCATGTTCCAATGGGGAACAATCCTCCTCCCTAAACAAAAGTTTTTCATAAGAGGCCTTCGCAGAGAAAACTTTGTTATTATTATTATTTTTTGATAGGTAAGGTAGATAACTTTGTTATTCCCCAACTCCCAACACAACGCATCAGGTCTACCAGCTGGCTCTCCATGCTTATGAAGTAAAGCAAGCAATCTTTAAAACTCATTCATCTCCCAATCTTGGAAATCCCTCCTGTTACTCAAATATCAAAATGTCCCTCCCCCTAGACTTCCCCTGATTTGCTGCACAGGTAGGTCCCTTTGGCATGAAACCCCATGCATATAGTGAAACTCATCCTTTAACACAAAGTCCCCACACTACTTATGGCTCCAAAAATTTACTCTACTCCCATCTCCAACTATAAAAGAAATGTTACAATAAAAATCTCTCTACCCCTTCATAATATTCCTCCACACTCAAACGTCACAGTGACATCATTTCTTCTCCGCATATGAATTCTATATCCCACTTGATCCAGGCATACTGCCAATAAGTAGATAAAGTCGTTATATCATCAAATGATTGCTATAATAAATGGAGAGTATGATGACTGTTTTACCTCTGATTTCTATTCATGTACATCAGAATTTGAGTCATTTATATGTTCATTGCTATATTTTCCTCGCAAGGATCTTCTGTTTTGCTAATTCTGAAACCTTTTTTCAGCAAGAACCTGGGAACACTTTGGGATGATTTAGGAAAAACAATGGAAGGGGAGGATGAAATAGAGGTGGGACAAGTTGATTGTGGTACAGATAAGCCAGTGTGTAACAAAGTTGATATCCATTCATACCCTACATTCAAACTCTTCTACAATGGAGAAGAAGTCGCAAAGTACCAAGGTAGGAGGTTTTTCTTTGAAATTTATCTTAACTATCTCATAGTCAATTTAAAATATCGTTTTTCTTGTTTCAAAATACAGGGATATGTAATTTGGATTTGGTTTTCTACTCAACCCATCTGTATCTGCTTTTCTGAATTGTCCTGTGATTATATCAGCTTGTGTAGAAGAAAATATTGAAGTTAGTGCGATAGTTTAAGCGTTACATATCATGCTTTAAATTTGTCCTTTTTTAAGTGAAGTGAATTCTTGAACAAGATAATAGTGTAAAACTGTGTCAAACATATTTGGTACATTCATAACTAGAAAGTTTATCACATGAATTTTGTGGAGGCAGATTTTAGCCATTTCTTGCTTAGTGCAAGGGGTATTTAGTTATCAAACATATTTGGACATCTAGTAATGGAGCTTGTGGGCCATGTCAAATTACTTTTAGAACGGTTGTGATGAGTTTATGAAGCTGAATACTTTGCTGTAAAGTCAGCCACATGAAGAATTCTAAAAGAAAGTGGATAAGTAGCTGAAATGTTTGGTTATATAGCAGCCACATTTAGGGATTTATGTGGTTAGAGTGATGTTTTTAAAAGGAAAATTGATCAGATTGTTTGTAGATAATATTTGACGTGTGGTCTAAGTCCGTAATTTCAAAGCATTTTACTCTTGCATTTCTTTCAAACTGTTCTGAATACCGATTTTCTCAAGGCAAGGATCTATCAAAAGCAACCTCTCTACCCCACGAAAGCAGTGGTAAGGTCTGCGTACACCCCACCCTCCCCAGACCCCACTTGTGGGACTTTACTGAGCATGTTGTTGTCTAAGTCCGTAATTGAATATTTAACTTGGTTGTTTAGCTTCTATTCATGCTAAAATTCAAGGTACCATGTGTCGTCTTTCACTATTTTTATTTGGGTGTTAGCTCACGGCTCCCCATTTATGTGCTTGCTTCACCAAGTGTTGAAAATTTATAGGAAGCTGGTCTCACCACTCCATTAACTTTTATTTGACTGGGAATCCTGTATTTTACATCTGTTGCCGTAGGACCGAGGGATATTGAATCTCTGAAAGCTTTTGCACTAGAAGAAGCAGAGAAAGCAGCAACAAAAGCTGAAGCAGGTGATGATAAAGAGTTATAACTTACTGTCAGGTAAACACTAAATGCCTCGGAGTTTTGCATTTCGATCTAAAATCATTTCATACAAAGTTGAAAACCACTGCATTAAACCCCCTTTTTTTCGTCCAAATTCTCAAGTGTCCCACTGAAATGTGGTTTGACGATGACAGGTAACAGATGCATTTTTGCTATGTTTCAGGGGAGGGAGTGTTTCCTAAGCAAAATACTGAGAAAATTAGAACGAACGGATGAAGACTGCCCCCGAGTCTTCTTTTACAGTGACACTGTACCGGTGATGGCTTCTTTTCTCTTTCTTGTCTAGGATTTTGTTAAATCCGAGTAGGCTGACATTGGCAAACGATGAAGGGAAAGGTGATAACACAGAGATGTTAGACATGAAATTTGTTACTATTCTTTTTGGCTAAGAGTAAAGATGCCATATTTAGCTAATGCAGCTGTATTGACAAGACCAAAATATAATGCTTGAAAATATGATCAGAACGTACTTCTTTTTTCATCAATTTGGTAATTTTTTCAAAAGGAAGAAAAATGATGAAGTGAGTATTTTTGAGAAATTCTTTTTGAAAATTTCATAGTAACTTCTATTTTTGTATATGTCACGACCCAATTCCTTAGGTCATGATGACACCTACTATAACCCTCTAGTAGGTAAGTCAACCCGTTAATCCGGAACTTCAAGTAATGGGTTTGAGGGCAGAAACTAAATAAGAGTATCGAATTATAAAAGTAACCAGAATGAATAAGCGAAAGTAAGCTAAAACATGTTTTAAACAACTAAAGATCCCTCCCAGAATCTGGAAGTCACAAATACAGAGCTGCTACAAAATAAAATACGAGTACAAGTTTCGAAAGTGGGCCGAAAATATATATAACAACTGGCTAGTCTCAGAAGGCAAAAGACGGGTCATCCATGCTGAAGGAGACAGGAATGATCTAAAAACACCAAGTACTCACCCTAGTCTCCGAAGTTGACTGCAACAGGCTCGATTTATTCATGGCGATAGCTGGTGCTTGGTCCTGCATCACGAAAGTAGATGCAGAGTGTAGTGTATGAGTACCAAGACAACAGGTACCCAGTAGGCATCATAGGCCGACTGAGCAGAAAAGGTAAAAACAATATGAAAAAGAAGAATAGCCTAAATATGAGTTAACATAAGCATCAAAAGGAAAAAGAGTACTACCTATGAGAACTACAGCTAACTATACCCAACTGGGCCCCCATAAGCCCAACCGGGACACTCGTGCGCAAGTTAAATAAAAACTCGGACGAACCCCCATAAGCCCGCCGAGTACACAGAATAGCTACAACTACCAAGGCTAGGAACCAAGAATCTGCGATGTTAAGAGACGAAGTACTATATCATTTTCAAACTCATAATCTCTAAGAGTCAATCGATCTATTGGTGACTTAGGGGTCGAGGCCGGGACTGGGACCCAGATGCTCACCCGAATGTTCAATGTGCCCAAGGCAGGGACTGGGCACTCGGATGCTTACCATAATATATAATTGCGGTCGAGGTCGGGACTGGGTACCCGGATGCTCGCCGTAATACATAAGTATGATCGAGGCCGAGACTGGGTACCCGAATGTTCGTCATACTAGCAAGTCGGTAGAGGCCGGGGCTGAGTACCCGGATGCTCCAAGATAATTCAGAACGGAGGCCGGGACTTGATACCTGGATGCTCACAAATAATTTATCCCATGATACCAAATATTCTACTTCCCAACTAGAATACAACAGTACCAAAAATCTTTTCCCAAATGAGTCAACCGATATGCTGCCAAAAATGGAATAGGAGCCAAATTCAACGATTATGAAATCTAATATTGCCGACGCATCACGAAAGTCACGATTGTATCGATTTATGGATGAAGATATTTTTAAGAGCAAGGATAACGCCTAACTAAGGCCAAACTACCAAGCACTAGCCCGCTACACAATTTTATAAGGATCTAAGTCCATCGGAACGACGCCGAAATATCTAAAGCAAGTTTATATCCTATATTAAGGCCAACATACCCCACAGTATCAACAACATGCTCATTTAACTCTCCTTATAATACTAACAAATAACGACAAGATACACATGCTTCTAAATATCTGAAAACTCAATAATAAGCCTAAAGCATGATTTCTACCACCTAAGATATACAATCAAAATACCCAACCCAAATTCCAACTATTTCAACATGCTTTCACACATTCCAGCTCAATCTAAAGATAAGGTAAACCGTAGCCTACTTGTAGGCTAAACACGCGGGCTCCAAATCACTGTGCCGAAGCTTTTTCCTTCTGAACTACCTCGAAATGTTTTCAAGCTGTCAAAAATAAAACCACGACGTCAATACGGTCGTTTAGACACTAATTTCATAATTTTTGGAGACGGACCAATTTTGGAGTCTAAAACGGAAAATATGGGACCCATATACGAAATTTCGGATTTGACCCCCAAAACAGGTTCTAAACGTCACCCCAAGCTCACAAATCAGATTTATAACACAATTCGGGGTGGAAAATTACGTAAGACGATCAAACAATCAATTCCCACATTTTCAAACTAAGAAAACAATATAAGGCAGCCTCTTTACACGTCGATTTCTCAAAAAGTAAAATCTTTCAATCAAAACAAATTACGCCACAACGTTCCTTGCGAAAAACCCCACAATCTAGCCTCAAGAATCACTCAAAACGGAGTTATATTGACCAAGATACACTCTTCCAAAATTCCACAAAATTTCATTCCGAAAATGACTAAATCAGTAACTAAAAATGTATTTTTACCTCAAACGAAGCTTCTCCTCGCGTTTCTGAGATTACCAAAAGATTCCTCACGAAATGCTCTTGAATTTAGGCCCTTGAATCACCAAAATCGGGTTTATATAGGTCAAGAAACAATTACTCAAAGTTCTTCAAAAACTCAATCCGAAAATGGACACAGCTGCACTTAAAATCGCGATTTTTACCTGAATCGAATGCTCCAAATCAGTTCTCAATCTCTCCAATGCGTTCTCCACGAAAAACCTCACAATTTTTCCTTTTGAATCACCCAATTTGGAGCCCTAATGCTCAAGTTATGGGGCTTTAAAGTTGGAGGAAATATCCCAAAACAAGGGGGGCTGCTGCTGTCTTTTTGCAGATTTTGGAAAATTCCAAAATCTCCGACGGGGTGCTCGGGATTCGTTCGGATTCCGATAAAAATAAAACTAATATGCTACCCCACTAAATTCAACGTTCCGGACTCAATGGCGAATTCATAATTCCCATACGAGATCATTTTAATAAAAAGTAGGGCCCACATCCAAGAGCCCTTTTAAGCCATATTCCACAACGGGCCTCAATATTAGTCCGGAAGCCTTGAAAAGCGAACGAAGGGTCTTTCTAGATCAAAATCAACATTTCGAAACTAACCGCGCTGTCAGAATTTTCATTCGAGCGTGTTTTCCAAGAATGCTGACCAAAGTCAACCATAGTCTAACTTTCAAAGTCAAAAGCGCCAAATGGCCCCAAACTCGTATTGATTGCCTCGATAGTCATTCCGATAGAGCTACTAGGCTAATTTGTTCATTCCGGAGCTGATGAAACCATCAGAATTTGAATTCGAGATCTCGTTGACCCAAAACTCGAAAAGTCACAACAAAACCAACTTAGGCCTTCAAAATACCAAAACGGACTCGGGACCTCTAAAAATTCAACCAACACTTCTTATAGACCAAAAACCATCTCCCGAATCCAACGGAGTAGTCGTAATTCCATTCCGAGCATCGGAACTCCAAAAGTTGACCAAAGTCAAACCTTGGCTTAAAGTTCCTCAAATTCTCAACTCAAGGCCTCAAATCTTCGTTACAACTCCAAAACTGATTCCGTAAAGTCTCATAAGCCTATTTCGACATTTCGGAGCTGCTCGAATCGACGGAATTCCATTCCGAGACCCATAGCTCCAATTGACCTCAAATACCACTTTTTAATACTTAAAGCTTATGAAAACTCAAAATTTCCAAGGACTTAATTTTTCATGGTAACAATTAAAAACGACTCGGGGGCATCTAAAGGGAGAGGTAAAATAGTTATTTTACAAAAATTCCAAAAAAATGACCTTTAGGTCATAACAACAAAGGTGAGAGGTAGTGTTTATTTTCATCAGGCCTTTTCTCATGGATGGTGCCCTAATTGTTACACTTTTTGTGCGGGTAGAAACTTATCCAACAAGAAATTTTGCTAGCTTAGGACGTTATAGTTACGATTGACCTTCATCGCAACTTTGGTCATCGATTTTGTTTGTCATTAAATCACCAACTTCTTTGACCTTTTGCCACGAAGCAGGAGTCATATTGTTTTCTAAATTGCACACAAAATATTACTAGGAAATACCTGTTAAAATGCCAAAAATGTTTTGGTTTTTGATTGCTTAACTTTTACGTTTGATTAATTATAACATTAACAAGTGTCAAAAGACTAGGGAAACAAGCAGAGCAAAAAAAAGATGTACAAATTATTCAACGATAACAAAGCTCAAGATTTTACGTAAGATAATTTAATCTAATGCAAATATTGGTGGATTTGATTATTATGCAATTATATAAGTTACTTTGATGGGAGACATGTTGCCTTCCACTTAAGATTCCAGGTCCTCCATTTCATAAATAAAAAAAATTGATATTTGATGATAATGTAAAGCACTCTTCAAAGACCAATCTTTTAGTTACACATATCATTTTTTTTATGTTTATATTCGTAGGATCATACGATAACTAAATTTCAATATATATGCTTAAGAATGCTTCTTTTTATTATTTGCAATGTTTTCTCTTTTTACGTCTACTTTGATATGTACAGGAGCGGTTTAATACTATTGATGGCTTAAAGCAAAATTTTAAAATGAGGCCTTAATTTAAAATACGTTTTTTGAACTTTTTGAAATGCAAATGAATAATTAGTTTATAATTGAGTTCTCCTAATGATTCCTTTTCAATTGATAGTATATCAAGTCAATTCAATTTCTCTTGATACATTGTTAAAAAAAGAAATGACAAGATAAATTAGATATCTATAAAAAAACTAACGATGTAAAGGACGACTGAAAAGAAGCCTTGACCCTTTAGTGGCTTCACATTGAAGCCGGCCCTAGATATGTGTTATCGAAGGTCTTTTAAAAATAGTATTATCTACTTTCACGAAATAGTGATAAGATGTACGTACACTCTATCTTTTTTAAATTTCACATGTAAGACTGGTATGTTGTTATTGTTGTTATATTATACTTTTATAATACTAATAAAAAATTTATTAAAAAAATATTATTTATGAGATTACATTAAATCTGTTATTATTATTAATATTATAATAATGATCTTTTAAAAAGTGTGTTGGAATATGTCAACATCATAATGGCATAAAAAGAAAAAATGTGGACAGATAATGTAATGCATAGACTTGGAGGCCAAGTAAATTTGATCAATTGTATTTATTTATTTTTTTAAAAAAAAAAAAACGTAAACCGACTTAAGCTCGTTCATTCCCCTCTATATATAGACCCAATAACGTTGTAAAAACCTCAATTCTCCTTCATTTTTCACTTATTAGTATCTGTGCTGTTCTTCTCAAGGTTAGATATATATGATATTCCATCACACATTTCTGCTTAGTTTATACTTTTCATGCAAATTTGGTCTATGTTTCCTTAGTTTTTTTTATATATATATGATACTAGCTTAGTGTAAATTGATGTAAATTTGGTTATAATTTTTCGATTCAGTTTGATTATTTTTGCGGTTTATTTGTAGTAAAATCAAAACCAAACCAAATAGTATCGGTTTTCAAATTTTAAAATCAAATCTAACCAAATCAAATCATATATTGTTTTTCTTTTATCAATTTGGTTTGGAGTGCGGTTCTGTTTGGTTTTTTAACCATAATCATAACCATGAACAACCCTTAATTGTCATATTGTTGTGGACATAGACTACAAATTTTCTGGATGCTTTTGACATATGTTAGACCTGTTTTCTTGTTTGTTGGTATGTTAACTAGGAGAGTTTTTGTTTCTATTGTTGACAGTCTTTTAGTTGATCAACATGGGTAAAGAGAAGGTTCATATCAACATTGTGGTTATTGGCCATGTTGATTCTGGAAAATCGACCACCACTGGTCACTTGATCTACAAGCTAGGTGGTATCGATAAGCGTGTCATTGAGAGGTTTGAGAAAGAAGCTGCTGAGATGAACAAGAGGTCATTTAAGTATGCCTGGGTGCTTGACAAGCTCAAGGCTGAGCGTGAACGTGGTATCACAATCGATATTGCCTTGTGGAAGTTTGAGACCACAAAGTACTACTGTACTGTTATTGATGCTCCTGGTCATAGGGATTTCATCAAGAACATGATTACTGGTACCTCTCAAGCTGATTGTGCTGTCCTGATTATCGACTCCACCACTGGTGGTTTTGAAGCTGGTATCTCTAAGGATGGACAGACTCGTGAGCATGCGTTGCTTGCTTTCACCCTTGGTGTTAAGCAAATGATTTGCTGCTGCAACAAGGTTTGCTCTTTTTTCTAGTGTAAAGATATGGCACGTGAACTTAACTCAATCTCAAAAATTAGCTCATGAGGGAGGATTGTCCAAGTCTATATTAGACTACCACCTGTCTATTTTCAAACTAATGTGGACCCACTCTAACACCCCTTCACGCCCAGATGCCCAACTGGAGCGCGGACTGAGAGCTTAAACGGGGATGGATGGCATTTAGACCTTGAGGGAGGATTGTCCAAGTTCATATTAGCAGACCACCAGTTCATTGTCCAACCAATTTGGGACTTTAACCCGCTCTTAACAAATGTTAACTGAAGAATGGTGTTTCATGTTTTGCTAATATGTTTTATTCCTTGTGCAGATGGATGCTACCACACCTAAGTACTCCAAGTCTAGGTACGATGAAATCGTGAAGGAAGTGTCTTCCTACCTCAAGAAGGTTGGTTACAACCCTGAGAAGATACCCTTCGTCCCCATTTCTGGTTTCGAGGGGGATAATATGATTGAGAGATCGACTAACCTGGACTGGTACAAGGGTCCAACCCTTCTTGAGGCTCTTGACCAGATTAATGAGCCTAAGAGGCCCTCGGACAAACCCCTGCGTCTCCCACTTCAGGATGTCTATAAGATTGGTGGTATTGGAACTGTCCCTGTTGGTCGTGTTGAAACTGGTGTCATCAAGCCTGGTATGGTTGTGACTTTTGGTCCTACTGGTCTGACTACTGAAGTTAAGTCTGTTGAGATGCATCATGAAGCTCTTCAGGAGGCACTTCCTGGTGACAATGTTGGTTTCAACGTCAAGAATGTTGCGGTCAAGGATCTTAAGCGTGGATATGTTGCTTCCAACTCCAAGGATGACCCAGCTAAGGGGGCTGCCAGCTTTACCTCCCAGGTTATAATCATGAACCATCCAGGACAGATTGGGAATGGATATGCCCCAGTGCTGGACTGTCACACCTCCCACATTGCTGTCAAGTTTGCTGAGATTTTGACTAAGATTGACAGGCGTTCTGGTAAGGAACTCGAGAAGGAGCCTAAGTTCTTGAAGAACGGTGACGCTGGTATGGTTAAGATGATTCCTACCAAGCCCATGGTTGTTGAGACATTCTCTGAGTACCCACCATTGGGACGTTTTGCTGTGAGGGACATGCGTCAAACTGTCGCTGTTGGCGTTATAAAGAGTGTTGACAAGAAGGACCCATCTGGGGCCAAGGTCACCAAGGCTGCTCAGAAGAAAAAATGAATGGTGCAGTTCAACTCTGGAGTTCCCAGAGGTATCTACTACAATAAAGTGTGTTGTGAAAACTTGTCATGTTTTACTCTTGCTGTTCGAGTTAGGTTTTTAATGTTGTTGCTGGGTTCTTTCTTTCTGCCTTGTATGTCAGGTATCCTTTCCCAGAACTGGGTGCTTGACAGACGGTGGCAGAAGGCATAGTTGAGTCGGTTGGTTTTTCTTTAGAGGTGCCTTGGTTCATCCAAGACGTCTCTGAAGATTTGTATTTGTGTTATAATATGCGTGAATCATACTTCTCTGTTTTTATGCTGATTATCTTCTCTTGCATTATCCATCCTGCTTTTCCCTTGACATAGGATAACTTGTTTGAAGTCTCTGGATTAGGTTGTGGGCAACTCAACTATTTCATTGAATACTTGCTATCTCACGTCAATATCAATACTAATTTAACTCCGCTCACAAAAGCTTAGACAAATGAGAAAAGATTACCTAGTATTATGATCATTCACTAATTATCAAGGTCACTTAGAACACATCTCTGTGATAAATATTTAGAAGCTGACTTTGAGGTTTCCCATTGTATCAGGCAACAACCTAGTAGGTAGCTGCAAAAACACAATTTTTGAGTTCTGGGGACAGCTATCTATGAAAATTCTTAATGACAGTGTAGACAAATTAGTGTTATTGTCCCCTATGTTGCTCGGACTCTCCAAATATGCTGCTGGGTGCATGTCGTGTACTCCAAAAGTAATACATTTTTAGAGACCCGACATGGGTGAGAGCAACATCGAATGTACTCCCATTGTTCCACATTGTATAAGCTATGAAACAAGAAATCGAACCAAAAGTTGCTGTAAGTATAGTATTTATCTTCAATTCTTTGTATTTTGGTTACATAGAATTAATTTAGGGACAGAGAGGTTTTTCCTGACATAAAACTTGAGCAAAACAAAAACAAGAACTCTGTATGCAACAGCCATAAGAAACAATACTAACAAATTTTTCCACTTAGAGTTGCTATCAGCAGATATGTCGTATACATTTTGCAAAGCCTGATTACCAGATATGGTCCTCACCTGACCAACTGCAAAAGAGGTCTCGATGTACTCGTTCTCCAAGAGCCCCTGAGATAAGGATGCGGATTTTAAGATAGATAAGAGAGGACAACCTAGTGATCAAGTACATGCATTTGAAAGAATTAATAGCCAATTGTTTTAACCATTTTCGAACTTGCCTGGATAGAGTAAGTATGAAAAGCTATATAAGAAATGGGGTACATCCATATTGGTCCTGGCAAAGTACTTCTGATTCTTAAAAAGCCAGCGGAAAGCATCATTATCACCTGAAATATAGAAGACCACAGCCGTTGAATGGAAGAAGAAAGATGACAAATCAAATAAATCGTAGACAAGGAAAGAACTCAAGTGTAACAACCCTATACATCAGTAAAATTGCCAAGCAACAAATATCTGAGATCCAATTCTCCCGGTTGCTTTGTCAGGACATTGGACCATCACATTAGAAACTCACATAACCTCTATCATTGAAATATGTGAACTTCGTTCTTGGTAAATAATATCTTCAATATTTAAGATTTAACACGAAACTCACTTGTATGGAGAACAAAATTAAGATGCTCCAAAAGATGTCTTGCCAAATGGAAGTAACGGTGAGCACCAATCCTTCATTTACCAATAGACATGCAAAGAAATTCAGCACGAAATACATCAGCATGCTGAACTCATCCCGCAGCCCAACAAGAAAATAGAAGACGAGACTTGACGAAATGGAGATGAGAAACAAGAAAGGTATGCTGGCAAAGAGTTGCCCTAGTAGGAAAATAAATGCCCCAGAATGCTGGTTTGATTCTTCACAGGCGTGTATCTGCATGTAATAGAAACAGCCTGATTAGTCTTTGTTTTTTTCCCTTTTTTTTTTCTTTTGAGCTGGATGACCAAAGAACAAACTGGCCTACATCGCGTTCAATAATGAAAATCTAACTTTTGCAAAAGAAAGTAAAAGATGAATAATAATCAGTGACAGATTATATAGTTACCTTATCTACATTGAAGGAAAGGTTGGATACATACTATACTAATTTTCCTATTTCCTGGGAGAACAGTCTTTTAAGACCTTAAGGATCGTTTGGTTGGAATACAAGTTATGATGTGATAAATTATGCTAGAATAAATTATGATGGAATTAGTTATCCTGAGAATAGTTTTTATTGCTTGTTTGGTTTGTCATATTCAAAATTATATTCATTGCATAAATCTACGAATAAGTTGTTTGTTTACAAAAATGCCCTTCACCTTTCTTTTTTTTCATTTACTTAGCAAGCTTTTAATTATTCATTCTTAAAAATAAAATTTTCATCTTATTTAACTAAATTTGGTATATGCATTTCCATGATTGTGTCGTGTGTTTTTAAAATTAAACTTTCATCTTATTTAGCTTAAAAATAAAACTTCTATCTTAATTTTCATCTTATTTAACTAAAAAATAAAACTTTCATCTTATTTAGCTTAAAAATAAAACTTCCGTCTTATTTAGTTTAAAAATAAAACTTTCATTTTAAATTTATTAAAGTAAAATAAATTTTACTATTAAAATTATCGACATTTCAAAGTTATTTACATTTTAATTGATATGTAAAATATAGTTTTTAAGTGAGTAATAAACTATTTAATTAAAATATTTAATTTAGTAGTGAAGTGAAATTTTACGAGAACTCAAATATAAATAAACATAAGAATTAGACGAATAAATTCAACTTATAATATATTCATAAATAGAATTTTATTTATAAAATGTAATTTTTTAATAGAAAAATATATTATCATAAAAACAACGATTAATTAAGTTTGTGAATATTATTATAGATGTTAAAAGTTAATGTTAATATACATGAATATAAAAAGTGGTGTATAAAAGAAAGTTTAAGGGGGTATTTTAGTTATTTATTATACTTTATCCCAAGATAAGTTATCCTGGAATTACTATTCCATCCCCAGGTTAGGATAACTTATCCCAGTACTAATTGTTAATCCTGGATAAGTTGTCTCATCCTTTGCAACCAAAGGAAGAATTAAAGGGCACTTAAAAATTATACTGAGATTAACCCCTTTTATCCATTACACCAAACGACCCCTTAATGTCACAAGGCCTTGGGCCTTACTAATTGAGGTTAGTTTCATTAGTACAAGATTAAAGGAAAAATTACTAGGAAAAACACTTTTAAATAAATAATTACTGATTTTAGTGATATTTTTTATTTATTATCATTTATAGCAATATTATGATATATCTACTATGTATTAAAAGTGAATTATGCATGCAATATAAATGTATTATAAGTGTTTTAAAATATACTATACTTGTTTGGTAAGAAATTGACACAATATATTATAAATGTATTATAAAATATGTGATAAATATATTATTCATGAATAAAACTTGTATTATATGAGTTTTATAAATTATTCTTGCTAATATGTATTAAAATTATATTATAAGTGTTCAGTGAAAAAAAAATATTATTGCTATAAATGGTAAATATTTTCTTAATGTAGTACATTTATGTAAATTTCCCGATTAAATTATTAATCCACACAACATATTTCTGTAATACAACTCACATAAAAGCAATATTTCCATATAAAAGCTGCTTTCAAGATGCAAGTTCAAAAACATTCTTGTTTGGCTTGACGAATTTGAGCCAGGAATTTGACTTAAAATGCAACATGCTGGGAAGGTTTATACTTTGTAGTTGAGTATAAGATGAATGTGAAAACATTCAACTACACATTCTGGATACTATAAACCCCAAAATTGCAATACAAGTATCACATCTAGGTCTCATAACTTCACAATTTAAGCGATCATTTAGTTTGCATAGAGATGATAGAAAGGGTGGAAAATAACCTCTAGTGATTCTGATACAGAGATTGAAACACGGGGATAACAAAAAACTATAGAATAGGTTCTCTAATACTGAGCTTGATATTCCAGGGAATTGAAGATGGAACTGGACTAAAGATTACACTAAACAACCATAAGAGTGAGTACTGTCTATAGTTTCCCTATCATGTGGGCTCTTATGTTCGAAAACACGCATCTCTTGCATTCATTTCCAACATGAAATCACTATATAAGCAATAAGTTCTATAAAATCATTCGTGTATGTTATCCAAAAGAATCACAAAAAAGCTATAGGGATCACCTTAATTTCTTTCATCTGTGCAGGTACACCGGCAATGCTCAATAGAGAGGTGAATGAAACAAATACAAAAATTGCTGCGACTCGTGTCTGCATCACAATAAAGAGGTCAATGTTTAAATCAGAAAAATAAGGAAGATTGATAGCAAAAAGTTATCATGAGCAAAACATATAACATATAGTGGAGAAACTCGGTTCATATGGAGAATACATGCATTTCTGCTATACTTAATATCCTCTTTTCAACATATAACACAAATAAAATCAAAAGTTGCCTTGGCAAACAAAATATCCCATTTTAGGTAAATAACCAAACTGCTCAGAAGATGGCATGTCCGCACATCATATAGCACACTACTTAAGTAAGAAAAATCAAAGGAGAAAATAGACATATCTAATGTCTTGATGGTTATCAGCTTACCACAACAGATGATAAGGTATGCCCCAATCCAGAAAATACAGTACCAATGCAAAGTGCGAGAAGCATATATAGAATCAACCTAAGCCAATAGTATTTCCACTCCCTTGACATAATCAATAAGGATCTCCAAGTCAACACTGCAACTCGTGTTAAGTTGCCTACCATTCCCTTGCTTTTGAGAGATGGACCTTCCTGAAAAACAATAGCAATAAATCAGGGAGTATATTGGAGTTCAGGTGCTAGCAATAATGGTTGTTTAATAAAGCTAAAATCTTACTAAGTTCAGGCACTAGCAATAATGGTTGTTTGATAAAGCTTAAATCTTACTACTAATTTAGGAAGACAAAACTTTAGTTATTTAAAACTTTGAAGAGTTCTGAAGGAAATAACAAAATTTTGAAGTGACTAGGATGAATGACCAAAGAGTGTATAACAATTGCATCCTTCAAGGGTTTTGGTCATATCTCTGGACGACCATTATTTCTTAATCATCAAACAGCAAACTACATCTTAAAGAAGTACTCCTTCTGTTCCAACCTATATAGCATAGTTGACTTGGCACGGAGTTTAAGAAAGAAAGAAAGACTTTTAAAACTTGTAGTCTTAAACTTGCATGACATTATGTGGCTAGAAAAACATGTCATCAAGCGTAAAATGAAACTATTTAAGCTAAATTATTTCCAAATACACAAAAGTGTCATTCTTTTTGGATCGGACTATAAGGAAATAGTTCCATATAAATGGAACGAAGGGACTAACCGTTTGACACAATAATTTCATCATCAACTGAATGAGTTAAGTATGTTAGATCCCAAGATATGTATTTATACTCCACAGGTAGGAGTATTCAAATTCTGTATGAAGTTAATAGTGGCAGATATCTCCTGTAAAAACAAACCTTCTCAGTGAGCTTCACTATCATAGTCTCAAGAGCAACAGCATCTGCCGACGATTTATAGGTTGCTTCAAGGGTACGTATAGCAACAGCAGTATCCATGTTCACTGCTGACAAGTCTCCGTGGTCATCCTGTCCAGAAAACAAGTTCCACAAACTTAGAGGAGAACCATAAATTCTTTTTCTTTTTCTTGGAGGGAGAGGGTTGTGAGGGAACTGTTGGACACCCTTATGATAGCTTGCCTAAACTATGACATATTCCTCTTTAGAAGAATTGACTCTAAACAATAGAACAGCAGCATGAGTGAGTCATGCAGATTGAAGTAAAATCCACAAAAGTAGACCGTAAATGTTCTATTCATATTATTAGCTAATAAACCAGCAAGAATCAGTATGATTGAGTTGCTAAGGCCACAAATTAAGGAGTTCAAATAGTTTCAGGAAAATACCTGCCAACTTTTGCACATCGCGATAATCCTGTCAAACTCTGTGTTTATGGCACGCAAGAAATGATCCGAAGGACTTTGCATGATTGGGCAAGGAAAACCAGCATTTGAAAAGTGCTTCACCATTACCAAAAAATGATATGTCAATGTCTAACAGTTATTCTTATCAAGAACAGAATACTGTATAAGAAAACACAGCTTCTAACCCACCCCCACCCCCAAATAAAAAGAATTAAATCATTTCCTTCCTTCCCCCATAACTCTGTCATTCTAAAATATTAGTCCTTGGGAAGAAGTCTTGCCCCAATAATTCAAATATATGATTTCCTCTTAGCTAAAAACTAGCAAAGTAAATGTTATGATTTCCTCCTATTGATAATGCAACTATATACTGAGATATAGAAAGCTTTAACCGGAAGAGGCTTGTACATAACCCACTTTTGAGTACTAAATCCAGAAACTCAATGTTACAAAATAAGTTTCCACAGGGACAACCTTGCATCCACATCCCAATTCTAAGAGAAGCAGGCAACAAAAAAGTAATAATCCTAACGGAGTGTAACTATGTAATTCAAAATAATTACCACCCTTAAATGAATGGTAATACATTGTTAAATTAGGTCTTAGGCCTAACTCATACCCCAAAAGCTAGCTCAAAGGGAGGAGGATTGTCCAAGCCTTATAAGGAGTCCACCCATCTCATTAACTACCAATGTGGGACTTTTGTCATCCTTCAACATACATAAACCATTTAAGCCTCAACTACAGGGGCCACTATTATCCTATAGTAGAGAGTGTCGTTTGAACTATACATTTGGCTTCTTAGTTTTCAAATAAGCCACATCCCTCAATTATCTATGAACATTACATACAAGAAAAGAGCAACCAAAGCCTTATTGCAACACCAATTTGTATCATTCAGTATATAGTTCTTCTATTTGATGCACTCCTGATTGCTGAAAAGAGACTGTACAAGAATCAAGAAGGGTATAGTGTGTGGAAGCATACTCAGATATATTACCTGCAAGCAAGCCAAAGTTTCCCCAAAAAACAACGTATTTCCATTTGAGAGGAGGCAAATGCGGTCAAAAAGGCCAAAAACTTCAGTACTGCTTTGGTAAATGGTGAATATCAGAGTGCAGCCAGTACTTGCGAGTTTCTTCAGTGTAACCATCATCAGAAGTGCAGAAACACTGAATGTGACAATTGATTAAACATCAGGTAACTAAGAGTAATGCATCAAAAAACATATATAACAGAGTGAAGAACCCAAAACAGGAAGTCTCAACCGCAATGAATCACAAGATCTTCTCTTTTTGTTGGGTGAACCACAAGTAAGATTATACTGGCGTAATAAATCTCCTTTCCCATCTAATCCATGACATATTGAGGAGGCATTTACCAACAATGAATGGCTTAGTATAAAGTTAACAGTGTTCAGTGACAATCCTTTTGATATTTAAACTTGGTGAAAGAAGTAAACCTGTCAAGTCGATAAAGGGGTTCATCCATAAATAAAATGTGTGGTCTCATAACAAGTTCCCTGGCAATACTGACACGCCTTCTCTCTCCACTTCGAAGACCTTTCATGTAGCAGTGTCCACCTATAAGTTTATTAGCGTAATCTCCCAGTGACATAGAATCAATAGCATCCTCCACCACACTCCTTTTCTGACAAAGAAAACCAGGAAGCTGAAGCAATGCTGAGTAGTAGAGGAATTCACGCACTGTCAACGTTCCAATAAGAGTAGTTTCTCTGTCAACAAATCCCTGCAGGGAAAAAAATTCCATATCAAAAGGCAGAGCTCATGATAAAGAATAGCCAAGTTCACCATCTCTTAAAATCAAATTGAATAAAGTAATATTATCCTCTCTTTCCTTAATAATACTGCAATAAATTTTCATTAAGCCACCAACTGTCACATTTACACGTAATTTTCATTAAGTTCTTGTATTTCCCCACCTTTGCTCCTCGTGGAATAATAATAATATTGATCTTCATTTTTGAGGTACAATAAAGGAATAAAGCACCCTTTTATATAGTAAGTAAAAAAAGGAGTTGGTCAAAAACAAAACTAAATAGGAATGGTATCCCTATGGCATAGAAGATGCTCACACTTTGTTCAATGCACTCAACATAAAATTAAACAAGTCTAAAGATAGATTCTGGAGACCAGGTTTAAAAAACACAAGTTTTCAGCTGTTGCACTTGCTCCTTTTCAGGGCAGATTCGGGCCCCATTCCACTTCCTCTTGGAGGTCAATTTTGACCTCTAAATAATTGTAAGACTTGGTCAAAAGATCTTCCTTGGGATGGAGATTTTTCCATCATAAGACGATTTTTTATCACTAATTGAAGTCCATTAAGCTTGTCTTAAAACTTCTTTGTTTGAGATCTTGTCCTGGTCTTCTTGGAGCTTTCAAAACTTCATCCTTGTATTTTAATGATGTTGAGTTGCCATGGATGGGGATCTTAGAGTCCCACATTAGTTGAAAGTTGGTTGTAGCCTCTTTATATGGTTTGGACAATCCCCACTTGATGAGCTAGTTTTTGAGCTCAAGTTCAGGCTTGGATCAATTTTTTCAACAAATCCAAATTGAACATGGTAGTCAGAACACCATAAAGTTGCTTAAGGGATTAGCTTCGTTGGTGATGGCTACTCTTACTGTGTGACAAGTTGCAGGATGCTAATTTTAATCACTAAATGTTTGTGGCTCCAATAGCCTCAATTGAGGTCAGATAAATATAGTATATGGGCTTGACAGGTCCCATAGAGTGAAATTAAAGACTGAATATCCCTGTTTCTCTCAATACTAATAAAATCCTGATTTTTGAGTGAAACTAAAGATTGAATATCCCTGTTTCTCTCAATGCTAATAAACTCCTGAGATCCTCTCCTTCTTTCCACCTCTTTTTCAGACGGACTCGGTAGGTTTGAGATCAATACTAGAATACGAAATATGCACCTTAACAAAACTGAGGGAGCTGAAAAATGCACCTTAAATATTTAATTTCTCAGTTTTGGATAGAGTTGCTACAAGTACAAATTTTTCTACTAGAAGTAAATAGTAATTCTACATTTTTTTCCAGTAATACCTTCTTCATTTAAGAGGTCTCATTCATGGGAGGTGAATCAAAATGGTAACTCTATAATGATATTTAGAACATGTTGTAAACCATTAAAATAATTACATTTTATTTTTTTTCCTTGAACTTCCATTTCTTGATATTTTATTATCTTCCATGCATGTTCACACTCTTAACTTTTGCACAGCAAAACAAGTAAACCGCACAAATACAATGTAAAAGTTCATGTCAGGCAGTTAGGATATTAAAGAAAAATAGCCAAGGACAACCTTTAGCCTACTGTGAACAGCAACTCAACTACAAGAGTTAAAAAGCATAGACTTACATAGGAACCATAAGGCATGCACATTTTCGTCCCATTTACAAAAACCTCACCATACATTCTGGCTGAATCAGGCAACCTTCCTAAGGAAGAGAAACAAAAATGGGTTATGAATGATTCATACAGCTTGATACAGACTGTCCAATAGATGTTTCCCAATATAACACAAACCTGCAAGGGCTCTCAAGAGCGTTGATTTCCCTGACTTGGCAGGTCCCATAATTACAGTCATTGTACCAGGTAATGCATAACCATTTGAACTCTTGACGACCTTATCAGAATATTTCCGTTTCCCCTTTATTGTGACTGTCAAATCTTTCCAGGCAATAGATGCCCCAGCAATTTTCCTTTTAATAACTGCCCCATCTGGTAAAGGTGGAGAAGGCAACGAACCACTATTAAGCTTTGACAGGGAAGGGGAGGCTGGTGTAGTTGCAGCATTGATGGAATCACCTCCTTCGTCCACTCTGACTTCGATATCCGTGTCATCCCAATCAGGTGAATCTTCAAATGAAATTGGTTGTCTAAGTGAACCAGGTTTCCTCAAGTAGAGGAAATTACTTGATGGTACCCTACTCGCCGGACTACTTGCTGAAGAAGACGAAGACCTGTAATGATCCGATTGGGACTGTATTTCTTCCATTTCTTTTCGGTTCTCTAATTCTGCTCAACTACTCTGACATGACACTCTAAACTGCAAGTTGATATGTAGGGGAGAAAAGCTACAAGTATTTTTCTGACGAGTTCTTCCAAACTTCTTTCGACCTCCTCGACAGAGCAGCAAGCAACTACTCTATAAATATCCAGTTACAAATCACTGAAAAAATGAAAAATAAAGAAGAAATTACAGCACTATTAGAAGAAGAACAACAACATACACAGTGTAGTCTCACAAAGTGGAGTTTGGGGAGGTAGAGTGTACGCAAGCCTTACCCCTACCTCTCAGAGATAGAGAGGTTGTTTCCGTTAGACACTCGGCTCAAGAAAAAACAGTCCAAAGTAATCCACAAAAAGAGTAATGGAAGTACAAGAAAGCACTAGTAGAAAACCACATTCAAACAACTTTAAGTATCAAAAGGGCCTTCATACAGACTCTTATGCATCAAATGGCACCAATAGCTGGTTGCGAAAACAAGAGCAATTTCAAATTTATATCAATCAATCCATCACCAGGAGATCCCCAATTAGCTGTCTAAGCTATTAGCTATGTGAATCCTCTATATTCATTCGGCTATATTCGGACCAATTTCATTTCAATACTTCAATTTGTTTTTTAAAGGTCAAAAGGTGTTCTTTAAACCTAGAGGTTCTCTAAATATCACATTTATCATACACTAACATACAAGTCTCTAACCCCATTATAAGAAAACTTTCAGCAAACACAAGACCTAGTGTAAGTTTAAGAAAAATATGAATCAACCTTTAATCATGAAGCATCACTTTTTTGCGAGTTTCATACCTGGGCTATCAAATGTTTGTGATTCATACCTGAACCACCACCAACTATTTATCAAACGACACCTCAAAGCTGACTAGACAAAGAGTTTCGTGACAACTTAATTTGCTCATAAAAGTTCGTCTACATGGTAGCTGACTCATTAATTTGGATGTGTGTTTTAATAAATAGTTAGTGATAGTTCATATAGGAAATTCGCAAAAAAAAGTAAAACTTTCAAGTTTATTTTTTATACATAATCTCTAAATGTTATTTAATTTTCCAATTAATTCCTTTAATTATCCGTGGGAGTGTCATTTGGCATCATATTTAAACAAAAAAAAAGTGTACACCATGAACCAATAGATACTACTGGGGGCGTGTTTTGATAAATGATGGGTTAGGTAGAAAACACAAACACATGATAGTTAAGTAGACACTCGCAAAAAAAAAGTGATATTTTATGTAAATTTTAAAAAAAAAATAATCAGGAATAGTAACTGGGTGTAGTGAATCAGATGAGCTAGAAAATGCCTATAAATCTTTTCTAGAGAAATGCTATAAACTTAATTTCATCTATTTGAATCTAACAGAAAGCACAAAACTTTTCAGCTCTAACCATTCTTGGCAAACAAAAAACTCCAACTCACATATTCCCACAAACTAACCCACAAAAATACAGCAGAAACTGAAACAAAAAATGGGGCAGGGGATTACAAAGATGAGAATCGAAACGTCACCAAAGACATCAAAATTCAGATAGCCAACCAACTAAGCCGTTAAAAGAGAAGCTACCATTAGTAAACGATAGAAAGAACACAAACCTGGATCTGAATTCTGAAACAATGAAGAGAAGAGAGAGAGAAGTGAAGAATACTTTAGAGAGAGAGAGAGAGAGAGTATAAAGGCTTGCTGCTCACTGAAACACTGAAATAGAGCAAGTGTTGTCTTTACTTGACATTGAATCATTTTAGCCCCTTTTTTCAGGGTTCAAACTTAGCATCATCTTTGTTTTTTTTCCTATTTCATATTCGATATTTTTATTGAGATTTGATTAAATTTGAATTTGTGAAGAATTTCATACTCAATTTGAACTTCAAATCTTTAATTAAAAATAGAGTAGAGTTACTACTATTATTAACAAGTGATGAATTTATTGTATTGCATTGATTACAAAGGGTAATATTGAAATAATGATACTCTTCTCTATTCCTTTTTATTCGTATTTTTTCTTTTTAAGAGTCAAACAAAATGAATTTTGATTAAAATTTTAATATATATATTTTTTATCATATTGATATGGAAAAACTTTTTGTAATTTATAGTATTTTTTCGTATAGTTTTTGAATTTCTAAATTTTTATTTTTAAAATATTAAATTAATGTAATTTAATTTAATTTTTAAAAATTAATCAAATTGACTCTCAAAAATCACAACATAACAGCTAAAAAAGAACTAAGAGAAGACTTTGATTTATATCTTTAAAGGAATAGGTAGTACTAGAATAATAACAATCCTTAACAAAATGTGTTAGAATAAGAATAACCCTATATTGTTAATATCATTAAATAAGATAATAGTTATACATAGATTGAACATTATACCAAATAAGAAACTAAATGATTTGAATTTGATTCCAAATTATTGCATTTTGCTTGACCTGTATTGGAAATGTTGATGATATAATTCTGATAATTGTGTTACGCAACTTATTTATGTAATTTCTAAAAGTATGAGTGCCAATTAAAATGGAAAATTGTTAGTTTTCTAATTAAATTGTTAATTAAAGTGTTACATTGATTAGGGGGGGAAAGAAAGTCAAGGAAAAGAGAGGAACCTTGACCTTTTTCTTTTTATTTTACCTCTGAAAAGAAAAAGATACCTCTTGAATTTGAATTAGGTTGAGTGGAATCTAAGTGTCTTTATTCATAAGATTAATGATAATTATAATTACAATCCTTAGTATATCATAATTAAAGAAATACTTAGTGGTCTATTGTCGCTACACTTTTTATTTTTCTTTGTTTTTCCAGCTTTTTTTTTTGTGTGTGTGTGTTTTTCCAGCTTGCACCATTCATTATTAGGACATGTTTAGACAAATGCCACCTTAGCATTTATAAAAGGACAATATATTATAATACTTTATTCGAGAGTTATTAATATTTATTAAATTTATTTCTATTTAACAAACTGTTATTGAATCGAAAAAAAAGATATTATTATGCAAAAATATATGTTTTTTGAGATTGAAATGAAAATTGGAACCTCCACCGCACCCACCTCTCTACCCCTACCACCCTTTCATCATTTTATTTGTGTTTTTCTTGTATTCTTTTTTTTGAATATTATGTTCGGATCAACTTACACATATTATAATTAATTTGTTGATTTTACTCTCTCCATCTTAATATGCATTTCTATATTTGAGTACGATAGTTAAGAAAAAAGAATATATTTTTGAAATTTACGATTTAAAATAAATTTTAGATATTGTACAACTATAACTTACTTCTCTTGATCAATTTTGCTTATCATGTTTCTTTTTGCAAGTCTTTGATAAAACATTAATTGAAATAATAATTTGACGAAATTATCTTCTTCTTTTTTTAATTCACTTTAATGATACTCGTCCTTTCACCCCATTAATCTCTATTCACACATTTATAAGAGTAAGTGTAAATATAAAAAATAATTAATTTTACCTTGATTTTTAAAATAATAATATTCATAACAAGTAAAATAAATTGGAGAGAGTATCTTGATAAGGTAAAACTAAAACTTTTGATAGATAAGACGAAATTAAATACTGATATTTTTATATTGGTTGAAACTTGAACTCTAACATATTGTAATTTATTTATTTCATATTTTTCACCTAATATTTGATATTCATATTAAAATTTTGACTAATTTAATTCGTACAACATAAAATTTATTTAAAAGAGAAATACTCTCTAACATGATTTTTTTCATATCCGACTTAAAATCTCATAATTTTCACTCTCTATTGGGTAAACATGATCATACCGTTCTTTATGAGCCCGTTTGGATTGGCTTTAAGTTGGTCAAAACCAACTTAAAGTCCCTTTTCAGTTTTTGGACGTGTTTGCCTAATGCTAACTTTAAGCCAGAAAGTTCTTAAAGTCAGTCAAAAATGAAAAGTTAGGATTCTTAACTTTTTTTTTTCTAAGTGCTTAAAGTCATTTTCTTTGACCATGCAAATTACTTTTATATCCCTTATATTTTAACTAAATTTCCAAACTACCCTTTTTATTCTTTTAACCTTAAAATTCACATAATTTTCCTCATTTAATCACTTTTATCCAAACACTCAACTGCTTATTTATAAAAATAACTTTCAGCACTTTAAAGTTCTAAAAGCACTTCATACATAAAAGTTACTTTTTTTAAGCCCATCCAAACGGGCTCTATATATCCTTATCTTACACATTGTAATTCCTTTTGTTTTGTACTTTTTTTTCTTTTCCTCTTTTCAGGATGTCTGGAATATATTTCCACAAAGATTTATGTCCCAAAGAGGTAAAAATGAAACTTAAAGGGAAATAGGCTGATGAATGTTAATTCCTTTTTAAAAATATATAATAGGTATATTTTGGTCTTACTTTAGAAGTTCAAAATGTCTTTAATTGGACATGAATTAAAGTGAATAAAAACCTTTATTGCAACTTATTTAGCAATATAATTAGTTCTAGAATAATAAATGTCCATCTTGCTATAAATAAACTTTATTATATCTTTTTCGAATTATATTTTAAAATATAATTTGAACATATACTGAAATTCAACTTGCAGTTGAAAAATTCGAAAAGGTTGTTTTCATAATTTTCAAGCCAAATCACTTATAAAATTTAAAAATAATTTTAATTTGTATTCATATTAGAACACAACTTCAATTTTGAAATACTATTTTCAATTTAAAAATAAATATTTTTTTTCCTTCTTTCAAATTTCACAATTTTATATCCAAATGCCTGCTTATACCTTTTGTTCCCACTCCTAGCCATTATAATTTATAGTTTATCAAAAATTAATAGTCACACTTTTTTTTTTTTGCTTTATAGGATAACATTTCTATAGTTTATTCTCCCAAAAATTGAACACTTGAAGTTAGATCCACATGAAATTTTCTCTTTTTAATTATTACTGCTTTTTCTTTTCATTTTCCTATCATGGTTAGCTTGAGTTTGAAGTTACCTTAGCTTTTACTGGTAGGGCTGTTCACGGTTTTGATTAAAACCAAAACCAAACCGAAAATTTAACCAAACCGAATAAAAAACCGACATTCAGTTTGGTTTGGTTTGGTTTGGTTTTAAATTTGAATAACCGATAATATTTGGTTTGGTTATGGTTATAGTAAAAAATAACCGAATAAATAACCGAACCAAACCGATAATTATATACATAAAAATTATAATTATTTATATGTATAATATTAGCTTTTCATAAATAATTAAAAATATTTTATACCTTTTAATTATTAATTTAATTTTAATATACTTATTATGTCCAACAATCCAAGCCCAATCCAAGCCCAACTCTCTCAACTCTCAACTCTGAAGCCCAACTATGTGAATAGCCCTAGAAAGTAAAAACCCTACTCTTTCTTTTCCTTTTACATTTTCACTTCCAACTATGTGAATAGCCCTAGAAAGTAAAAACCCTACTGTTTTGAGCATTGATTAGTTTGGAGCTTAAGCTAAGGAAGATGTACTTTTGATTATATTATGGTCTATGGATTCTCTAATATCTAGTTAGTTTAGTTTAAATATGTAATTTTTTTATTTATGGACAAAGTTGTTTGTATTTTGGAACCCCTATTTGACTTGCTCTTGTAAATATAAACTACGTTGCAAGTTTGGTGGACCTAATTTGCCATCAACATGTCTTTCCGACAATAAATCGAAAAATCGAACCAAACCGAACCAAACCGACAATAACCAAACCGTGGTTATTATTTTACTTGGTTTGGTTATGGTTTTAGACATTTAAAAACCGACTAAGTTGGTTTGATTATGGTTTTAATCAATAACCGACCCAAACCGAACCATGAACACCCCTATTTACTGGTAAAATGTAAGAAAATGATGAACCCATATGTCAATGTCAGTGAGGGATTTTATATAGGAAAAGTTTAATCCAAAAAATTATTTTAAAAAGTTTTATGTTATATATTATTGGTGTGTATATTATAAATTACAGTAAATAATAGTAGTGAGAAATAAAATTAAAAAATAAATATTCAGATTTAAGTGCGAAAATTTCGTTATTTTAAAGGAGATTGAAGTTCACTGCGATATAATCAATACTAATTTAGCAATATAATTCTTAACTTGTTTCATTCAGGATACAATAGTCATACAATGTCACATAACCCAAACAACTACGAAATAATTAAACAGTACAAAGCTCCATCATTAAAACGTCTCCCTTCAATATAAAATTTCCTTCCTCTGACGAATACATTGGAAATTTAATTTGAAGTGCTTTTAATCTAAAATTGCTTTTAAGTATTTTTGGAGTGTTTGGATAAGTTAAAAAGTACTTATAAACACTTAATTTTTAGCTAAAATGATAAAAATAAGTCAAAAATCTTAAGTTAAAATTTCTAACTTGTAAATTACTGTGACTTTTGACTTATAAGTTAAAACTGAAAAGTCAATCCAAACATGCTTTAAAAGCCGTAATTTGACTACACCAAACTTTTAGCTCTTATTTTTGTACTTTTTAGCCTAAAAATAAATATTTAAAAATACGTTTTATCTTTTTCAAACACCATAGAAAAATAGAAAAAAAAACTTAAAAGTCAAAAGTACTGAAAAATAAATCAATTCGAACATCATCTTAGAATATTTTTCTCGGCGAAATGACCCGTGAGACTTTTATATTTGGTTCGGATTGTCAATTAGACTCTTTTACTCACGACTTTGTCAACTGAACACTTAAACTCAAAAAAATACAATATTTTAAACCCCTCCGACCGTTGACCATGCCTATGTGGCAACTTATTAGCCGAGTTAGAAGAGATGCGTGTTTTCACACGTTAAAAGGAGCGTAAACAAAAATATTTAGACTAAAACTAATTAAAAGAAAAAGAAAAACAAATAAAAAGACAAATAAATAAATATAAAATTTGTCATCTCTATCTTCTTTTTCCCAATTTCTTTTCTCTTTCAACACCGCTATCGTTCTTCCCCCACCCAATTTTCATTTCTCTCTCTTTCTCCCTTTTCCCATTTTCATAATCTTTAGTATGTTAGTAAAAAAAAAATCATTTTATAGAGGCAACTGCTTCCGTCTTTGTGAGATAAAAATGTATGGAGAAAAGCTATTGAGTAATGGAGAGGGGTAAATTACAGGCAGTGAAGTGACACAAATCTGATTGTTTTAGAGAGTGAAGAATGATTGTTGTATGTCTTTGTGAAATTAGGTGGAATGTGTGCATATATTAGAACATATAAAGATATTTTAGTGTGGTTCGTTGGCATTAATGGAGGAAATGAGTTCATAGTGGTTCAAGAGGTGGATGAAGACCTTGGCAAAAAAAAATATGGCATAAAATTGTGAACGATGAAAAATTGGAGAATAATGATAATTTTTAGTTATTTAAAGTAGTGGTTATTGGTATGGATGTAAGATTGCAATGGTGTCTATGGTATAAAAAACGGAGGGATAAACATAGTGAAAAAGAAAAAAGATTGAAAAATTAAAATAAAGTAAAAAATAAGTGACGTGTCACTAAAAATTTGATGTGGATCACGACATGTCATTTTTATTGTGTGTTTGAAGTGCACACGGAGTCAAAAGGGATTAAAAGATTGTGTTTCATTGAGTTTAAATGTTTAGTTGACAAAGTCATGAGTAGAAGGATCCGGTTGACAATTTAAGTCAAATATAAAGGCCTCCCAGGTGATTTCCCCTATTTTTCTTTGTCTCAACTCTGACTTTCACTGCTCTAAATTCACTACACATTATAATATTTTCCACAATTTTAATTTTTATCATACTTTTAACATAAAGAAAAAAATCATTATTATCGATCTAGAATTTTTTTCATAAATTAAATAATAAAGTAATGTGATAGTAATATTGTAGAATATGAAATTGATGGATAGTAAGTGATACATCATGATATTAATAATTACACGAGTTAAATCAAAAAATAATGACAGTCTCGTATTAATTTATAGCCAATAACATATACATTTAATATTTTTAATTTAATATTGAAATACACGAACACCAACATATACCCCATGATTAAACCCTCTGAAAATTGCACCAAAGGGAACATAAAACACTGTTTTTTATGGGATGGGGGTTTAATTAACAAACATATTTAGATAAGAAAAAATAAACTTGTGTGTTTGCAAACATATTTTCCTCCAAGCCAAACAATAGGAGGATTTATAATTTAAAATTTATGAATTTTAAAATAATTTTAGTATAATAATATATAATTATTCATACTTAAGTATTTATATTTATTTAACAATTTTCTTAAAAATATATACAAAATTTACATAAAAATTACGAATTTCAATAAACTCATATATATTATATACTAGCTTCACCTCTAATTCGAATTACATGAAAGCTGTAGTTGCTACTTGCTAGTCCTTATAATTAGTTTTATAAATGTAATCACCCTAGTGGTATAATTTGGCTCTTGTTCTTATTTGCTCAAAAAAGTGTGTTATTGTGGTATTTAAGTACTTGCTAGATTTTGTTGGTATATCCATTATTTGATTGATTTATCTGTAAATATGCTTAACCTTCATGTTGTGCAGAGTTGTCATTAACGATTTTCAATCGAAATATTGTGTGATGTATTGTATTCCCTTTAAATAATTTAATAATAACCTTTTTATTACATCAATTTCTATTTATATGTCACTATTTTAGATTTCACATACATTAAAAAATTAAGTAAGTTTACTGTTCTATCCTTATTTATTATTTTTTTGAGGTCAAGTTTTCAATCAATGAGTATGGATTAATTTATTTTGATTAATTAATTTGATCAATAGACCTGGATTATTTACTTTAGTTTTTTTAATGTTGGTTAAATATATATTTTCAAGGCTAATAACTCATAAAATTAAAATAGAAGAATAATGTCATTTATGCATTGATTTTGTGAAAATGACAAATATTATTTTTAGTAAGGACGACAAATAAATAAGAACGGAGAGTATATAAAAAATTTCTCCTCACCAAATAGGACATTAATAAGGATAATTTACATAAATCACATAGTGTTAAAATCTAATTACATTATTTTTTTTCAAATTTACAAAAATTCCTTAAAATTTATGGGTTTCGAATGTATCACTGGACTTCCAGATACATCAGCAAACATCCGAATACATAGGGAGGAATGTATCTAAGAGAGAAGGGATGTATTAGAGAGGGGATATGACATTTGTATGCATAGGGGATGGATGTATCCGAAAAAAAAGAGAACTATCAGAGAAGAGAGGAATGTATTAGAGAGGAATTGAATGTATCCGAGAGAGGGATCAAGATGTATCATCGAGTGAAGAGTGTGTATTTGAGAGGGGATTTTTGAGTTTTTTTAAAAATGATAGGAATATTTTTGAAATTAAAATAAAATAAGATGCGTCTTTAGGTGCACCCTCCGTCCCTATTAACTTGTCAAATATTTTCTAATTTGATTTTTCTTTTTACTTGTCAATTTTGACAAATCAAGGAAGAACATTTACTTGTCATTATTAATGGAGTTAATGTTTTTAAAAAGTGCAGTGAGTAAATATGTTTAAAACTCTATCAATTAATAGGACAATAAGGGTAAAATGAAAAATGATAAACTCATATGCCAATTTTTTTTTTAATAGGTGTGTTAAGTTAAAATTTGACAATTAAAAAAAAAACTAGAAGGAATTTTTTCCATTAATAATTCAAATTCTAATCAAAATATTCCTAATCTTTAGACTAATCGAAAAATAGTCCAAATTTAAGAATATTTTGTATTCCCTTTTCCCAATCCACATAGTAAACAAATAAAGAAAAGGAAGGAAAAAACTCTCGCTTATATAAAGTCGGAAAAATAATTCTCAATAGAAAAAAATATCTACAATTTCCCAGTTCCTCTTCTCCATCTCTCTCTCTGTGCAAACATAACTTTCTAGATCGCGAACGATTCGAAAAAATGGCTCACCAGGCCGAGTCATCTGACTCGTGAGTTCTCTTCTTCTTCATCCTCTCCAGTTTTGAAATTCAGTATCGATTTGGTAAGATTGACAATTCGATTCACAATTATTTTTTTTGCAGAAAAAATGCTAAGAAGGACTTTTCTACGGCGATTTTGGAGCGGAAGAAAGCTGCGAATAGGCTTATTGTAGATGAAACGGTTAACGATGATAACTCCGTTGTCGCTTTACATCCTGCTACTATGGAGAAACTTCAGCTTTTCCGCGGAGATACAATTCTCATCAAGGTTTTTGAACTTTAGTTTTCTAGCTGATACTTACTGTTGTAGTTATTGCAGGTGTTTTGGTGAATTTATGCAGAATTTATGATGATTATTTAGTTATTTTTGGATTGATGATGATTTTCTAGGGTTTGGATTTTGAACTATCTAATCGCATAGCGTTTGAACTGTCTAATGACTTATGTGTTGCTTGTTTATGTTCTCGGTGAATGTTTTGTGTTTTTTCGGTGATTAGGAGAGTTTGGAAACCTTATTTTAGATTTGAAAGTATGACAGTAATAGTGTTTATAGATTTTGTGCTTGTTGAGGTCGTGGTATAAGGTCTGTATTCTGTATCTTTGATGGAAAAACATTGAGTAAATAAATAGTTCATGCAGTGGGAACTGTTTTGCTATTTCTCGGTGATTAGGATGGTATAGAAACCTTCTTTTAGATTCGAAAGTATGACAGTGTTGGTGTTTATATATTTTGTGCTGATGAGGTCGTGATATAAGGTCTGTATTCTATATCTTTGATGGCAACACATTGAGCATATTTATAGTTCATGCAGTGGAAACTTTTTGTTTGAAATCCTCTGTTAGACTAAATCATTAGATTCTTCTCCTTTTGACTCCAACTTCGTTTTGATGTTTTACATTGTTCATTTGGTTTTGTTGCTCATTCAGAGTTTGACAACTTAACTTGTCCCAGACAGAATTTGGATTGAGTTCTTTATAGTGTATCACGAGTCATTGATTTTCTAGTTTGTTTCTCCAACAGCCAGATAACTCTAAGCTGTTGACGACACTGTGACTTAATTACATGATTGACTCTTTACATTGGACTTCTGAATCATGGTAGATATGTATTATGTTGGAAATATTGTGATGTTTGAAGTACAGGAAACGAAGATGTATAAATATGCTTATGATTTTCTGCCTGCTTACTTTTTTCCTGCTACTTGAGTAGTTGTTGCGATTACATATATCTAAAAACGAACTTGGAATGAACGTCGGCATTTTGGATTTCTGTGAGTGTTCCTCTGCCTGCTCAAATTTTGTGTTCTGCTGTATCTTTTATCCAGGGAAAGAAGAGAAAGGATACAGTTGTCATTGCCCTTGCTGATGAAACATGTGATGAGCCAAAGATTAGGATGAACAAGGTAGTCCGTTCAAATTTGAGGGTTCGTCTCGGAGATGTTGTATCCGTGCACCAGTGTCCAGATGTCAAGTATGGGAAGCGTGTCCACATACTTCCTATTGATGATACAATAGAAGGTCTCACAGGGGATCTGTTTGATGCATTCCTGAAACGTAAGTGAACAATCTGATTGATACATTCAGTTAGTTGGAAGTTATGGTTTGCTGCAGCACAGCTTACTGTTTGACAATTGCCATTTCTTTGTTCTCCCTCAACTGTGTGCTGCAGGATCTACAATTTTGTTAAGCTTGTCTGTTGTCTCTGACCCTAGATATATTTAGAATGAAATTCATTTGTATCTTGAAAGCCAAGTTCAACAATCCCTTCACAGATTGTATATAGTGTATTTTAGGCATTTTCTCATCCACTCTCCCCTGTGAGTGTTTGAAGAGATTTGGTACATAAAGAAGAGGGTCAAATTGGGGTGGGTTCTTCCCGGAAAATGCAACCTTAATTGGTTTACAGTCTTCAACATTTACTCACTAATTTCATTAATATTATTTGTCTGTAAGATCTATTTGTGTCAGCTTTTAAAAATTTAATGCCTTTCTTGCAGCTTACTTTTTGGAGGCATATCGTCCATTGAGGAAGGGGGACAATTTTCTTGTTAGAGGAGGGATGAGAAGTGTGGAATTCAAGGTCATAGAAACTGACCCTGGGGAGTATTGTGTTGTTGCTCCAGACACTGAAATCTTTTGTGAGGGTGAGCCTGTGAAAAGGGAGGATGAGGAGAGACTTGATGAAGTTGGCTATGATGATGTGGGTGGTGTGAGAAAACAGATGGCTCAGATTCGTGAACTGGTGGAACTACCATTGAGGCATCCTCAACTTTTCAAATCTATTGGTGTGAAACCACCCAAGGGAATTTTACTTTATGGACCCCCTGGTTCTGGAAAGACACTGATAGCCAGAGCTGTTGCTAATGAAACAGGTGCATTTTTCTTTTGCATTAATGGACCTGAAATCATGTCCAAATTGGCTGGAGAGAGTGAAAGTAATCTCAGAAAGGCATTTGAAGAGGCTGAAAAGAATGCTCCTTCTATCATATTTATTGATGAAATTGATTCAATTGCTCCCAAGCGAGAGAAGACACATGGTGAAGTTGAAAGGAGAATTGTCTCACAACTCTTGACTCTGATGGATGGACTGAAATCTCGCGCTCATGTAATAGTGATGGGAGCTACCAACCGTCCAAACAGCATTGATCCAGCTCTGAGAAGGTTTGGTAGATTTGATAGAGAAATAGACATTGGTGTTCCAGACGAAGTTGGGCGTCTTGAAGTTCTTCGCATTCATACCAAGAATATGAAGCTTGCGGAAGAAGTAAGGCCCACTTGCCAAACTTGGATTCTTTGGGAGCAACTTTATATGGTAACATAATGATGATTACTCTATTTTGCAGGTTGATTTGGAAAGAATTGCGAAAGATACACATGGTTATGTTGGTGCAGATCTTGCCGCTCTTTGCACTGAAGCTGCACTTCAGTGCATTAGGGAGAAGATGGATGTCATTGATCTGGAAGATGACACTATTGATGCTGAGGTGTTGAACTCAATGGCTGTTACAAATGAACACTTCCAAACTGCTCTTGGTACAAGCAATCCGTCTGCATTGCGTGAAACAGTAAGTACCCCATCACAAGCAAGTTTGAGAGTGTCAGGATACCTTTTTAGAGTGGCAATTTCGATCGCAATTTATGGTCTCTTGTCTCATCTATGTGATTCCTGACGTAAGATGTGCATTACTATTTTTGGGGCACAAACTTATCGTCTTGTTCTGTGAAATGTTTTGCAGGTGGTTGAAGTGCCTAATGTCTCATGGCAAGACATTGGAGGCCTTGAAAATGTCAAACGAGAGCTTCAAGAGGTACGGTCATTCAATATAATGGTCTTTGATGTATACTTATGTCCTACATAAGTTACTTGTCCTGAGAGATCTTGATTATTGTTCTTGTTTCATTTTATTAGACTGTTCAATATCCAGTGGAACACCCAGAGAAGTTTGAGAAGTTCGGTATGTCACCTTCGAAAGGTGTACTTTTCTATGGTCCCCCAGGATGTGGGAAAACTTTACTTGCCAAGGCAATTGCAAATGAATGTCAAGCCAATTTCATCAGTGTCAAAGGACCTGAACTGCTCACCATGTGGTTTGGAGAGAGTGAGGCGAATGTTCGGGAAATTTTCGATAAAGCTAGACAATCTGCACCCTGCGTCCTCTTCTTTGACGAGCTTGACTCTATTGCCACTCAGGTAAGATGACTAGTTGAAAGATTTCAGTTGTACGAGAACATGCAAACATTCTAATTAGCTTACCGGATTAGAGGTCATTCACATCTTGATCTATTAATCAGATAGAGTTAAAAGTATAAAAGTATAATAGTATGTAAACAGGGTGACAAGAATAAAGTTTACCTCATACGATTACTTACAAGAAATGGTGCTCTATATCATTGCAGAGGGGAAGCAGCAGTGGAGATGCTGGAGGAGCAGCTGATCGTGTTCTGAACCAACTTCTGACTGAAATGGATGGCATGAATGCAAAGAAGACTGTTTTTATAATTGGGGCCACAAACAGGCCTGATATAATTGACCCTGCACTTCTGCGACCTGGCCGTCTTGACCAGTTAATTTATATTCCTCTGCCGGATGAAGATTCTCGCCATCAGATTTTCAAGGCATGTCTCAGAAAGTCTCCCTTATCAAAGGATATTGATTTGAGAGCACTCGCCAAACATACTCAGGGATTTAGTGGGGCTGATATCACTGAGATTTGTCAACGAGCCTGCAAATATGCCATAAGGGAGAACATAGAGAAAGTACACACTTCATCCTCTTTTTACTGCTTTAAATTTTTCTTTTTATACGTTTGAACCTCAGAAGCATATTAAGATGAACTTGTTTTACAACCGCCCGTCTGCATGCTTTTGTTTACATGGTAATTGATTGTCAAGGTCTGGTTAATTTCTGTTGTCATGCTAAGAGTTAGCGGAGATGCTATTCTGTGTGACTCTTAATTTTTCCATGGCTGTTGTTATGTTTGATTCCCTTGAGTGTCTATTGGAAACATCCTCTCTACCTCCGCTGTTGTTATGTTTGATTTCCTTGAGCAGAGGGTCTATTGGAAACATCCTCTCTACCTCTGATGGTAGGGGTAGGTCTGTGTATACTCTATCCTCCCCATACCCCATTTTGTGGGTTTATACTGGGTATGTTGTTGTTATGTTTGATTCATTAATTTTTCATGATGGCACTGCCGGCCATTGTTGTCTTCATAGTCTAGCTATCTATAAACTAAGTAGCTGAATTTCAACGAGAATTTCCTTGGGTCTTGTTGACATGAAATTTGAACAAGATTTTCTTCTGGGAATGTGACAAACTGATTGGTAGAACAAGGTTTCGAACTTTGTAGTTTAAGAAATTGTATATCTTGCTTTAAACTTCAATTTGGGTGTTTGTTATGGTCTTTAAACTCCATGTTTGCAATTGTTGCCAATCTCTGTCACCTGAATTTCGAGTTATTGGTATTCTTCATCCTAAATCCTTGTCATTTTTTCTTATTGCAGGATATAGAAAGGGAGAAGAGAAGGCAGGAGAATCCTGATTCGATGGATGAGGATGTTGATGAAGTACCAGAGATCAAGGCCGCTCATTTTGAGGAGTCTATGAAGTATGCACGCCGAAGTGTCAGTGATGCTGATATACGCAAATACCAGGCATTTGCTCAGACATTACAGCAGTCTAGAGGTTTTGGAACAGAATTTCGGTTTGCAGAGGCTAGTGGTGGCGGGACTGCTGCAGCTGATCCATTTGCAACTTCTAATGCTGCAGCTGATGAAGATGACCTATATAGCTGAAGTTCTAGATTTTCCTTGTTATTTTGCTGCAAGTCTCCTGCTTCTCGGGTTAAACTCGAATATCCAGAACTAGTACTTGATTCTGGATCTTGGGGCTAGTTTGTTTAACTTCTGGTTTCATCTGTTAACCTATAAACAATTTACCCCTAAAATGTCTGGAGTTGCTACAGGTTATTACTTTTTAGAACCTTGAGATAATTTAATTTTACAGTTTACACTTTATTTATATCCTGGTGAATAATTTTTTGAATTCGATGCGTAGATTTAAATAGCCTAGTTGGATGGTTTCATATTCTTCCTTGTGTGTACATTTAGTGCGTCCAAAAATCGAGGCATTTCTTGTTAACATGCATGAATTGCAGCTTTCTCTGAGAAGGTAAAAAGAATTTCCAAAGCAATAAATGAGTTCAATGTAAATTTTCTTTCAGAGCAAATTTGGTATTGCTATAAATCCTTTAAATAAGGGCTTTAGAGGAACAAAGCTAAGAGTTGCCTCATCAAAAACAAAAACGAAGCTAGAATATTTTGATGTGCAAATATGATGGTACGTCTTTAATTTGGATTATAGTATAAACTTGACATGGTTAATAAAACAACTTTACCGTTGTGAGAAAACATAGGCAATATATAGATAAACATTTTAATTTGGCATTTACTAGTAGTTGAACATCCAATTTTGTAGACACTTTAACTTGACATAAGTGTATCTCACGAACACCTTAACTTTAAAAATGCACATTTAGACATCTTTAAGGGGGTGCATTCGATCTTGATGTGCATTCTAAAAGTTGGAGTATTTACGTGGTCAACTTAAACCAAGTTAAGATATGTAGATGGACAGTTTCAAACTGAGTGTTTAGTTATGAGTTGATGTCAAGTTAAAATATCATACCAAAAATATTAAGTAGTTCAACTATGGGTCAATTTCAGAATAGTTAAAATAAACTATAATGAATCTTTTGATCTAGGAAAAACTTCTCTAACACAAGTCACTCTATACATATTATCCAACTAACTTGTCTGCATTAATTTCCTTTATTTGTCACCAAACTACTATTAACTTTTTTTATTTCTTACCATCCAACAGAATTAGATATGTGATTTATGGTGCCAACTTTTCCTTTGACAGTTAAAATTTCCTCTTATTTATGAGTATAATAAAGAACGACAATAAAATAGAAATTGAATAGTCTTTGTCTCCACTGGTAAATCAGTAACTCTATGGTGGTCCAATTCCATTTGTCTCGTGATTATTCATAGTAAAAAAAGAGCATTTTAAAAAAATTTATTTTCCACCCGGTGTGCTGTATTCTCCAGTGAGGATATGACTAATTTTGAATTCGCGCTGGAAGGTCTACATTGAATTTGAAGCATTCCATAATAAAGACGACTTCATATCAGGGAGAGCTCGACCCGTAGCGAGACCTCGAGATCTTCCCCTGATCCATGGTGACTATGTGAGTAACATATTAATTGTAGTGATTCTTACCATAACATTGAGAAATATTATTCTGGTTCTTAGAATTATTTTAAGTAGTTAACTTTATCTAGGTAGTCGATATTTGAGAACATGCACAAAAAAATAATAATTAAAATATGAATTGAAAATGTCTAATACGAACACTTTATCATGTATTCAGGTGCTCAATTAGAACAAATTATAGTTTGGATATATTACTGAATTCTATCAAACTCGCAACGTAAACGTTACCTCGTCCATGCATATACATCCACACTTCTCTAAAGACGAGAAGGGCAAAGGAAGAAAAGAAGCAGCAAAAAAGTGGATAATTTCATATATAATGAAATCTTCTTCTTCATCTTTATTCTTGAGAATTACAAAATATCTTGTAGTAATAAAAAACAAACTAACAACAATCATAATACTATAATATCTCTCCATTGATCAAACCAACAACAAAAAATAAAGATCTAGAGATTCAATCTTGCATGTACACACCAAATATTGATAATAATATCATCAAACGTACAAACATTTTCATATACTTTCAGACATGCTGAGCACCACATATTCTCGTATCATTCAAAAAGGATCGATTCAATGATAGATGAGATCGATAAATGACAATTCAATATCATCTCATATATTATTTCACTTTTGGACTAAGGTAATTTCTTGAAAATTTTGCCTTGTGAACATCCAATTGAACCCAAAATATGATAATTAACATACCTACTTGGTGCAGAAGCATGCCTAAATCCTTTAGGCAAACAATCCCTCACTTCTTTCCCATGAAAAATAGGACCTTTATTATGATTCCTCTGAGGTTTCATCATCACATATGACGTTCCGTCAACCGTTGATGTACTACTCGATGGCTCGATGCTGGCACTGGTACTAGATAACTCGCGAATACTCGTTACATTATTCAAATAAGATAGAAAAATAAGGTAAAAAAAAACAAGTTTTTTAAGGAATAAAATCGTAGTAATACTAGTAGTCATTTTGAGAGGTATATGTGGGAAGGGAAAAAAAGAGTTTATATTGTATTGTTTTGGACAGAGAGAGCAAATAAAATAAAATGAAGTATAAATAGGCTCGTGAGTTGTTAACAAAGGTGGCAAATTTAAGTGTTTGCACAGCTCATTTCAAAGAAGAAAAGTACTCCCTCCATCCGTCGCAATTTATATGATGATATTTGATTGAGAACGAACAATAATAACAATAACATATTCAGTATAATTTCACAAAAAAATCTAAAGAGCGTAGAATATATACCAACCTTATTCCTATCTTTGTTAGACCCTTGGCTCAAAATTGATCAGGAACAAAATTTAAGAAAATAAAAAAAGTTTTTTCAAATTGTGACTTTTTTAAAAATAAACTATTATATAATTATACACCATCTCATTATGAGTATAAAATAATTATTTTAAAATTAAATAAAGTATTACTTTTTGAGATCAACTTGAAAAGAATGTCACATAAATTGAGACGATCGAAAAGTGCAGTCCTCTTTTGAGTTCATGAGGTGGTTGTTCTTTTTGAGTGTACCATATAATATTATCAGAAATGAAGTGAAATAGTCCGTGAGTTTCTGCCATTGCTTTTAATTAAGTCAGCACCTTATTCTCTTTATCATTCAAATTCACACCTTTGCTTCATTTTTTTTTTTTTTTACTTTTTAACTAGTGGAGTACTAATATTGTATTTGGTGTGGTGGAATGAATATGAGTTTTTAAGTTTTGATAGAGTTTTTAAGTTTTGATAATGAAAAAAAACTCTTTTATACAAAACATTCTTTTCTTTAATGTGTATTACATATTGCGAATCTGAATCATTCGAAGGTAATTTACAAAAATGGCTAGAAAAATAAATAATTTTAAACTTTTAACATTGCTTGCTTCGATAGAGAAAATTTTAAGTTATACAACTTTTGACTTTTGATTTTGAAGATTTACCCTTAAGACAAGAGGAGGGGTGGGGTGGGAGTCAAAAGTTCTAAACCACCCCCTTTAAAGATCATTTGAAGTATTTCTTGCTGAAACAGATAATCGAATATCGAATAACAAAAAAGAAAAGAAACTTTTTATGATTCACTTGATTATAATGTTTGATAGATGGACTTAGTTGTATTTCATGCATACTTTGAGGTATTTTATGTTTTTATTGTAAAAAAAAAATTAGAGCTCGTTTAACTTAACTGATTGAAGTAATCAAAATAAAAAGGTAAATTCAAAATTCAAACTCAATATAAATTTAATTTTTAAATAATTTTTAATATTAAACTCATTGTATATATGAAATCATGAGTGCAAAAGTTAATATTTACTCCCTATGTTCTAATTTATAATCACACTTTTGCATGTGACTTTTATTATATATATATGTTTTTTTTTAAATTTTCTATCGGTGTACAATATCTATATTGGAGTCCGACTAAATTCGGATTTGCACCGAAAAATTCCACATTGAAGGGTAAAACGTTCCTTAACAAACGCGATTCCGCACTCAGGAAGATTCGAACTCGAGACCTATGATTAAAGATAAAAAAATATTTACGACTTCACCACAACCTTTTTTGGTTTGACTTATACAAAAAAAAGGGCAGTCCGGTGCACTAAAGCTCCCGCTATGCGCAGGATTCGGGGAAGGGCCCGACCACAAGGGTTTATTGTACGCAGTCTTATCTTGCATTTCTGCCAGAGACTATTTTCAAGGCTTGAACCCGTGACCTCCTGGTTTGACTTATATATATATATATATATATAATATAGCAAGAGATTATATAATAATTGACCCCTACCAACTTTCCTAGATTATATATATCATATCTAGTGATCTGTCGTATATTTAATTTTTCTTTCTTTAGTCATGTGTTTTTCTTCATTATACAGCTACAATCTACCCCTCTTCATTTGGCATTGCCACATATGCCATTGTGTGCGCGAGACATATTCAAGATTTAAATTTTTTGAATTTTAAGATTTTTAGCATTGATTTTTTTTTATATTTTTTTTGTTTATAGGTATGATTCATATCTAATATTTCTTTCAATATTAATAAATTCACATTTATAAATTTATACTTTGAGTCAAAAATATTGAGTTTGGATAAATTTGATATCGTCATGTTTGGATCTTCATCAATCAACTCCCCCCTTTCTAAGAAGTTTTATAAGTCGATTAAGGATTTAAGGGAAGTGAAGATCTAAGACAGAATACAAGTTCAGATAGAATACATACTTTTAAGCTCATTATGACATAGTCTAAAAAATAAATTTGTGAGACCTATTGGATCGAAATAGACAATACATGTCATGATCTTGGATGTAACAAATAAAACTCTACACTTTTTTCTCTTGTTATGCCAAATTACACCCAAATTCAATTACAAAATTACATTTCAAAAAACCTATTAATTTACTTCTTGATGTTTTCAATATATTGAATTGGTCTTGATTTGCTTAAAGTGAACATTATTATCCACCATATATCTAGTGGTTAGGATTCTATGGCTGTACCAGCAAAAACATTTAATTCATATTATTATTATTAGACATTAGTAATATCCATAAAAGATTAATGCAAGGAAAAGTGGTTGTTTAGGTTGGAATTAGTGGCGGAATCAAGATTTTCACTAAAAGAATTCAAAATACGAAAAAAAATAATCACATGAAAAAATCAAAGAGAGTTAAACACCTACTATATATACATAAAAAATAATTTTAACTATATATTAACGAATTTTAATTTTCACTAAAGTAGATTCGAATGAACCCCTCGACTCTACCCGGCTCCACCCTGGTTGTAAATGTGGTAGTTTTTGGGTACTATTAGAAGTCATTAAATTTATTAAATGATTTAGCTCCCAATTATTTAATAGGATTTGTCTATATCATATTGATTATCAATTGAAGTTTATTGTGCAATCAATGGGTTGATATTTTATAGTGAAACTACCATGCATGGAAAAGTAGTTGTAAAATTGTACCACTAAAACTAAATAAATAAAAGAATAACTTACTTATCGATTTAATTTTAGGAGATCATAGGTTTTAGCTAATAATGGTATAATCTCGTTTTCTTATAATACCTTCACTTATTATAGTGCCGATGTAAGGATCGATGGAGGTCTAAATATATGCTTTGCATACAAAGTTCTTAGTACTTTTTACGTAGAATATAAATTTATTAAAATTTTTAACAAACGATAAGTTTGAACTCAAACATATAATAAATTCAATACTAAAACTTTTAAAAATCGATTTTATAAAGTTTAAATCTTGACTCTGCCTGAATATACGATCGAGGAAGATTGACACAAGTCAGCGGTCATTAAGGGGAGGAGTTATAAGGTTAATTACTATTGTATGGTGGGGGACTGATAATAATGTTGACCCTTTTTAAAAGTGAAATAATGAGTGTTTTAATGGTCAATGAATGTTTAGGACAAAGTTGTTAATCCCTAAGCTTCATATTATTTGTCTATTTTTTTTACAGATTCTTAAAAAACTATAATTAAGAAGTATATTTTTACTTATTTATCATTCAACTCTTTTTAATATAATACGAATGCATTATGTCCGATTTAATCGGTTACATTATGTTTTATCTATGAATATCAAAATTAGTAATGGAGTAACTTTTTTGAAACTTTATACTCTCGTAATTCTTTTTTAGTTGTCATAGTTTCTTTTTGGAGAGTTAAAAATATGAACTTGACTAATATTTTATGATGTATTTTTTCATCATATTGATATGAAAATTTTTTGTAATTTATAGTACTTTTCATATAGTTTTTGAATATCAAAAATTTAATTTTTAAAATATGAAACAAATGTAATCTAATTTAACTTTGAAAGTTAGTCAAATTGACTATCGAAAAACGCAACATGACAACTAAAAAAGGAATGAAGTAATATTTATACTTTCAAAAAGAATTAATTTAATGGCAAAATGAATTTTTTTAAATGAATTCTATTTTAATTTTGTGAATCAACAAGTAACTAGTGTTAGTAATGTGGACAAGATATGAAATGATGGAAGTATCTCTTAGTACGCTTATAAATACATTTTCCATTACTTTTTCTATGCGTATTAAGAAAAATAATAAATAAAAGTATAGTTTACTAAGTTATCTTTATTTCTTAGATGCATTTTGAGAATTGAGTAATATTAAAATGAACTATTTCTTTAATATTTATGGTATATCTAAAAGTAATTGTCAATCTTGATCTTGAATTTCTAAAGTAACAATTATTTTGGAATAATTTTCTTGAGCTAAGTCAATCGTTAAAATAGGAGAAAAAAAGTATCAACTAGAGCCAGTTGGATATTATTTTTATTTTTAATTCTTTTTTTGGGAGGGGAGGGGCGGGGGGGGGGGGGGGGGGGGGGAGTTGTTGTTGTCACGAACTAGGAAACATGGAAAAAAAGGAAGCAAATTATTATGGCATTAATGAAGCATTAAAAATAACTCAGAAAATGCTCTAAGAGTAATAATGTTCGAGTCAGAATTTCCGCTAAAGAAAATTAAAATATTAGAAGTAAGCATATAAAAAAGAATCAAAGAAAACTAATATATATACCTTTTTTTCCCGTTATCTATAAGATATTTTTTTTCTTCTTTTTTTGCAAAGATGTGTCAACAGAGTACAGGAGGAGATAGCCATAGCCTATATTAGATGAGTCTTTGGATGTGAGTAGGATGTCAAATGAAAGAGTTGAATAATATTTGTGCCGATTAAAATAGGTCGAATTAATAAACAAATTATGTTATAATCGAATCAATAATTATTTGGATAAAAATGAACAAATTAATTTGAGCTAAATAATTAGTCAATAATTTAACCAGCCCAACTAAAAATTTGCTCATAATTTAATTTTTTATTCTTTTATAATCCGTTTAATTACCAAATCCAACTAATATATTTATAATTTTACCACGATTCACGACTATGTCAAACAAATCAAACAAAAAAAACTTACTTTCTATATTTTGTTACGTTCATTTACGAGTGGATTTGGGCTACATATGAAATTAGTTGGCTCAAACTTATAGATGAGTTAACTTGGCCCGTGCCCTAAATAACTTTGATGGGCTATCCAGTTATTGTAACACTAATTGCACCCGATGACCAGTTTTTATCCTACTATTTAAATTATGTTCAACTGTTTTAAAAGTTATTTAACATATAACCAGTATTGATATATTTATAGCCATTTCGTACTATATATGTTGTATTAATATGATACTTGTTGGGTTAAATACAAATATTGACGATCTGTCAAAATTTATGAATAATTCATATTAAAGTTATAATATAAGTTGACATCATCTTTATATATGTCGATTTAAGTGCATTTTATTGACTACAGGTATGGAATACATATTGCTTGAAGAGAGCACAATATAACGTACATATTAATTATTGCACACTTTATTATAAACATACAAACATCAAAATGTATCAGATCTACCGTAGCTATATTCATATTTCATTAGGGCTATGATGACATCTATTTGTAATAACATGATGGAACCTCCTTTTTATCGATCGGTATAATATTTAGATTACTATACGCTATTTCTTAAAAGAAAAATCACAACAAAACTTCTGATCATTTAATTCACGCTGGAGGGTAACTGAAAATGCTAACGATCCAAGATTCCTGGATTAGGTGGGAAAACATTATAAATACATTCATTAATAATTTTGTTACTTCAAAATAAGTCTATCCCCTTTAATTATACGCATAAGCAGAAGATATCTGGGATAGTATGATTTATTGAGACAAATGCATATAATTAATAAAACTAAATGACATATTTTATGTAGTTAACATAATAGACGAATGAGAAAAAATGAAAAACGTTGGAAAATGCTGAATTAGATTTTAAAACTAAAATTGATATATTCGAAAGCTATACACATAGTATTATAAGTTGTAATTTTTCTCATATTGTATATCAATGTGATGAACATTTATATATTTTAGAAAGTTAGTATAAGTTCATATAATTTGACTCTCGAAAACAAAACCTAATAAATATTTTGGGAAGGAAAAAATAAATAACTTGAACGAGTTTGAGATTTGGAGGTGGAAGTTTTTTCAATTTTACGATTAATATAATTAAGCAAAAAAAAATCATGAAAATGATAAAAATTTGAAAACAAAATTGGTCGAGAGAAAAAAGGAAAAATCTAACTAATCTATTAAAGATTTTTGCCTATAAATATGCTACCAATAAGGAAAGAATAAAACGCATTCATCAAATGCTAAGTACAATTTCTCTGTATTCGGATATCATCTTTGAAATTTAAGACAAAATTAGTATGTGTTTTCAACTATATCCTTATATTCTATTTACTTAGTAGTGTTTGATATTTATTAAATATGGGTAGTTTAGTAAAATATATATTGTATTTATTAATTTCTTAATAAACGTGATTTTTACTAAGGTAATACTTATTTTGGAATAGAAAATATTAAAATCCATTGCTTTACTACCGGAAGACAATTAATGGAAGACTTTTCACTATTCAAACTCATATATATAATGCATATACTATAATAATATACTCGATACAATTTAATAAGTGAGATTTGATGAGGGTAATGTATATATAGCTTTATCTTTATCTTGTGAAGATAATGAGACTGTTTTTGATAGATCTTCGGCTCAAATAACACATTGTAAAATCTATGAAAATGAAATACAATAATAAAGCAACCATCCTGATCATAATGAAAAAGAGAATAATATATAACAATAATAATAATAAGATAACCGAAGCAAAAAATACCAAATAATAATAAAAATCGAAGAATAAAATAACATAAAATACAACAACAACAACAAACTCAGTATAATCCCACAATGTGGGGTCTGGGGAGGGTAGAGTGTACGCAGACCTAACCCCTACCTTGAAAGGTAGGGCGGCTGTTTCCGAAAGACCCTCGACTTTAAGAGAGGAAAAGAAGATAAAAAATCAGATAATAAAATAACATAAAATGAAAGTGATAATAACAATATTGATAATGCAATATCTAATACTAATATAAATAATGATGATGTTAGCAAAATGCAAAACATGTCTTAAGAGAAGTAGTATCAGTAAATTTTATCTTTCCAGGAATCGAATATAAATATCAAACATAAGACGATAATAAAATATAAATAATTAAATTAATAGACGTGTTTCCAAAACTCTAAATCATCCCACTTGCTGGTGGAAGTACTTTAAACTTGTAAATAGCTGTATTCACATCTTAATTGCCAATCACTTTCTGAACACTTTGATAAATACTGTTCGTTTCTCCGTTTTCATTTGTTTGTCTTAATTACTATTTAAAAAATTATAATATATTTTCTTTGATCAGAATTCTTAAATACTTTTTAAATATTTTAAATTCTTAACTATAAAGGATGACTTATATCATTTTTTTATATAGTTCCTACGTAAATTTTATTTTAAAAAATAGAATATTTTATATTCTAATTCACACTAAATATTAGTTAATTTGACTCTCATATCTGTATGCATACTTTATCTTTATATTTGTAAGGTAGAAATGTTGTTTTCAATATATCCTCAACTCAAAATATACTAATTTTCGATAATATTTGGCTATCTAATTATAAGGAGGAGAGGGGATGAGACTACCCCCTTGCATAAAATGTGCGATAATATTTGGCTATCTACTAGCCTTCTACCCTAATTTTCGATCTTCTATCCTCGATAAGCTGAAGCCGCATCAATCTATCATATATCGATTATAATTATAATTCAAATAATAGAGCTCTTAGATTTATTTTTCCTGGTTAATAGACTCTTGGATACATTTAAAGGTTAAGTTCTCATTGTATGCTAGCAGCATCAAACGTCATCACGACGACTGAAAATTATAAAAGACTTTTCAAAAATTAAAATATATTTTAATGAGAATAATTGATCCTGTTGAGGATTTAAATTATATTTTGGTTCATTAAGTTATACATACCCCAAATTAATTATATTACTTGTAACAACAAAAATGAGTTGTATTCCCCTGAGAAATTGTTAGGAAAATAGAAACAAAACTAAAGAAAGGTTTTGTCGTGACAAATTACTGTCTTTAAAAAGATATTGTCGTCTGTTCTTTAGTCGAAATACAAGTTATTTTCTTTAAAATTCAATAAAGCTCTAATATACTGCCAAAGTGCCAATTAACTTGCCATACTTCCAGAGATGTTCTTATATTAATAGAACTTTATTCGAAAAGTTATTTTTTGAGACAAATACATATATATATATCCCAGATATTATCTTCCAAGGTCAAAGGTATGTGTACTTGCAAATTGCCGTACGTTGATTTTGTCCTTGTAGAGTAGGTAGAAAAAGACTTGCTATTAGGACCTTTAATTATTTTTTGTAATTATACCTTATATTAAACTGAAGAATATGACACTTAATCCTAATAATCATATATTGCATAAATTAAATAAAGGCAGAGTCAGAATTTCAACTTTATGAGTTTGAAATTTTTAAATAATGACTTTAAGTGGTAATGATCGGGTTCTAAATTTAATATTTATATATGTTTTTTTAATTTTATTAATACAAATATATTAATTGAGCAAAAACGATCGAATTCAGTATCTGGACATCTAGCTCTGCACTTGTCAGCATAAATCAGTTAACAAGGTCAACTCATGATCTGTAAACTTTATCATGTTTAATCATGGATCATTAATTGGTAATTAGTTGAACCAATCTGATAAGTCACTCATCATAACCATTAACAATTAAACAATTATGTTATAGCGGCAAGTAATGCTTTATTTTTAATTAGAGGTCTCGGATTTGAGTCCTGGATATGGAAAAGATCCTGATGGGAGCGCCACCCCTAATGGGCCCTGCAGTGCGCGATTCGAATTTAATCGAAATTCTATGAGCTCCGGACATCAAGTGGAAAAATAAAAAAATATTGTTTTGGACAAAATTACTATTTTATACCTATAACCTCTTCATAACTTTGTCAAGTGTTGATGATTAAGGAAAAAGGAAGGGGTAAAAAAAGAAAAGAAAAGAAGAAGAAAATATTGTTGTATGGAATAAAGTGTTGATTAGTCAATAACGTCCACGTTCACAAGACGAATGTAGTGGAGATGATGATGGTCAGATGAATGTATAGGCATATACTAGGAGAAATATGATTTGAAACAAAGTTATATGAGATAAGGTGGGAGTGACCTCCATGACGGACAATATGAAAGAAGCGAGTTGAAATAGTTCGGACTTCGGACATGTGAAGAAGAAGTGCGCGGATGTGTCAGTAAGGAGGAGTGAGAGGTTGGTTATAACAGAAGTTACGAGAGGTAGATGTAAGAGCAGGAGTTACAAGAGGTAGAGGTAAGCCGAAAAAGAATTGGAGGAAGGTGATTAGACAATACATGACACAACTTAAGCTTACTGAGGACAAGATCTCAGATAAGAACGTATATATGGAGTTTGAGAATCAACATAGAAGGCTAGTAGGTAGTTGAGTGTTGTCACACTTTATAAAGGAGAAGCAGGGGGTAGTCCCCTCTCCTCTTCCCCTCATAAAACCATTATTTAATAATCATGTACGCCGTTGCTTATTCTTCGATGCATATTATTGTCTGTTGCTTCATTTAATTTGCTTTGTAACTTGCTATTTTGCTGTCATTTTTTCTTTCAACTCTGCCTTGAAGACTTTTCCTTTGAGCCGAGAGTCGGTCTGTCCGAAACAACCTTTCTACTTCACAAGGATAAAAATAAAATCTGCATGCATCCTATTCTTTTCAGATTCCAACGAAGATTAATTACACTGAATATGCTATTGTTATTGTCGTAACAAGAAGAGAACAAAAAACCAGTTCAAAAGGTCTATTTATCAATTAGGATTAAACAAAACTGTCTCCAATTAGTTAGTGGACATTCTTTAAGATTCCTTAAAATTAGCATCCTTTGGGATATACTAAAAGGTTAACCATTTGGAATCTCCATTGGTTAACTTAAGCCTCTAAATTGTCAACTCTTTTTTACCTATATAAACACAGCCTAAATCAATGTCTCAAAATTAAAACGCCACCCTTAATCACCTTTCTTGTTTAATTAGCATTTTAACCAATCTTCCTAAAATGAGTAATATTGAAGGATCACCAGGTAGTTCTATGCACGGTGTTACTGGTAGAGAGCCGGTTCTTGCATTTTCAGTAGCTTCCCCAATTGTACCAACTGATACTTCTGCCAATTTTAAAATTCCTGTTGATTCTGAACATAAGGCTAAAGTTTTTAAATTTTATTCGTTTTCGAAACCTCATGGCCTAACGTTTCAACTCTCATGGATTTCATTTTTCACTTGTTTCGTTTCGACTTTTGCTGCTGCCCCTTTAGTCCCTGTTATTAGGGACAATCTTAATTTAACTAAAATGGATGTTGGTAATGCTGGAGTTGCCTCTGTTTCGGGTAGTATCCTGTCTAGGCTCGCGATGGGCGTGATTTGTGACATGTTAGGTCCTAGATATGGTTGCGCGTTTCTTATAATGTTATCAGCCCCTGCTGTTTTTTGTATGTCTTTTGTGTCATCGGCTGGGGGTTACGTTGCTGTGAGGTTTATGATTGGATTCTCACTCGCGACATTTGTGTCATGTCAGTATTGGATGAGTACGATGTTTAATAGTCAGATTATTGGACTTGTTAATGGGACAGCTGCAGGATGGGGGAATATGGGTGGCGGTGCTACTCAACTTATTATGCCTTTGCTCTACGATATAATACGTAGAGCGGGGGCCACTCCATTTACTGCTTGGAGAATTGCATTTTTTATTCCTGGATGGCTTCATGTTATTATGGGGATTTTGGTGTTAACTCTTGGCCAAGATTTACCTGATGGTAACCTTGCTTCTTTACAAAAGAAAGGTGACGTTTCTAAAGATAAATTCTCAAAGGTGAGTAAAATCGTTGTATTTGAGATTGGATCTAGTACATATCAACTATATATCGCTAATAGTTACGTTTATCTGTCTTTTCATAGATATTATGGTATGCTGTAACAAATTACAGGACATGGATCTTTGTCCTGCTCTACGGATACTCCATGGGAGTTGAATTGACTACAGATAACGTGATTGCTGAGTACTTCTTCGATAGGTTTGATTTTCTTCGCTAAGCTTTACGTTACGAACATCAATATTAAAGAAATTAAATCTCAATTTTTTTTTTTGTGTAGATTTGATTTGAAGCTTCACACGGCTGGAATCATCGCTGCAACGTTTGGTATGGCTAACCTATTAGCGCGACCATTTGGAGGATGGTCATCGGATGTTGCAGCCAAACATTTCGGGATGAGAGGCAGACTATGGAACCTATGGATTTTACAAACAGTTGGAGGAGTATTCTGCTTACTTCTTGGAAGGGCTAACACACTTCCCCTGGCTATTACTTGGATGATCATATTCTCAATAGGTGCACAAGCAGCATGTGGTGCAACATTTGGTGTTATTCCCTTCATTTCGCGACGATCATTAGGTATACTCTCGGGTATGACTGGAGCTGGAGGCAATTTTGGTTCGGGATTGACACAATTACTATTTTTCACGAGCACAAAGTACTCGACAGGAACAGGGCTAACGTACATGGGGATCATGATCATCGCGTGTACGCTTCCAGTATCTTTAGTTCATTTTCCACAATGGGGTAGTATGTTTTTGCCTCCATCTAAAGACCCTGTTAAAGGTACTGAAGAACATTATTTCACTTCTGAGTACACTGAGGATGAGAAGAAAAAGGGGATGCACCAAAACAGTATCAAGTTCGCCGAAAATAGCCGGTCGGAGCGTGGCAAGCGTGTGGGTTCAGCATCTACTCCGCCTAATGTAACGCCAAATCGCGTGTGATGGGGAAAAAAATTTACTCGCACTTCATGTTTGTACAACATAATAACGTGTGTGATATATGCCTTTTAATTTGAATGAGCTTTCATTACCTAAGTGTGATGTCTTTCTTTTCGAGGAATTTGAACTTTCGCATTGTTGATAAAGATTCGATTCCCACCTTGTAATCCCTTTCCCATCCCCGAATTTCAAAAAAAAAAGTATGGTTTCTTATAATATGTGCTTTTATTTTATTTTATTTTGGGAGACTCTTTAAGATTAATAGTTGATCTTGTGTAAAGATCCATCATTTATTGTTCAATTCTAGAAGGCTATTCCAATGGGCTAATACAAACGAAAAATGAGAAAGTCTTCTAATTTCACTTGTACGATTCCTAAATACTACGAATATGCCAAGGATAATGTTGAGGCTACACCTACCGCTCCCCGAGTACATAGGAGGGTCCCATAAAGGTTTCTGAAATTTTTTGACTAAAAGTCATATCACCAAATTATTCATAGCCTAACACACACGAAAAATGAGAGAATCCCCTAATTCCGCTTTTGCGGTCCAAAATGGTATGAATATGCCATGGATCGTGCTGAAGCTACACGTACTGCTCCCTCGGATACTTACGGAGGGATCCATAAAAGTTTCAAGAAAAAATTAACCAAAAGTCATGCTGAGGTTACACGTACTTCTCTCCCGGGTACTTAAGGAGAGTCCCATAAAGGTTTTGGAAAAACTTTGATCGAAAGCCATATCACTAAAATATTAATGGATAATACATGTGAAAAATGAGAAAATCGCTTAATTCTGCTTGTGCGACCCAATAATGCTATAAATATGAAGTTGATCATGCTGAGGCTACACACACTGATTCCATGAGTACTTACAGAGGGTCCCATAAATATTTTGAAAAAAATTTGAACGAAAGCATATCACCAAAATGTTCATGTGCTAACACACACGAAAAATGAGAAAATGTCATGAATATGCAATTAATCGTGTCGAGGCGACACCTAATGCTCCTCCGGGTACTTACAGAGGGCCCCATAAATAATTCGTAAAAAAATTGTCTAAAACCGTATCACCAAAATATTAATAGGCTAACACACAAGAAAAATGAGAAAATCGCCTAATTCCGCTTTTGCGATCCTTAAATGATATGAATATGCCTTAGATCGTGCCATCGTTACACCTACTGCACCCCCATATACTTACGTAGGGTCCCAAAAAGGTTTCAAAAAATTGACTGAAAGTCATATCATCAAAATATTTATGGGCTAACATGGAGGGTTCCATAAATATTTTGAAAAACATTTGACTGAAATTCATTTTACAAAAATATTTTTGGGCTAAAATGCACAAAAAATAAGAATCGCTAATTTCGTTTGTGCCGTCCCTAAATGCTATGAATGTATCGTGGATCATGCCGAAGCTATACGTATTGCTCCCCTGGTTACTTACGAAGGGTTCCATAAATGTTTTAATTTTTTTTTATCGAAAGACATATCACCAAAATATTAATGGGCTAACACACACGCGATAAATGAGTAAATCTCCTTATTCCGCTTGTGCAACGCCTAAATGCTATGAATATGCCGTTGATCGTACCGAGAATACACCTACTGCTCCCCGAGATACTTACGGAGGTTCCAAATGTCCAATATAGATTTCAAAAACAAAATCGACCAAAAATCATATCTCCAAAATATTTATGAGATAACATACACGAAAAATGAGATGTCATGAATTGTACCGAGGCTATACTTACTTCTCCCCCGGGTAATTACCGAGGATGCCATAAAAGTTTCAAAAAAAAATTGATCCAAAATCATATCACCAAAATATTAATGGTCTAACAAACACGAAAAATGAGAAAACTGCCTAATTCTACTCGTGCACCCCTAACTACTATGAATATACTGTGGATCTTTCCGAGGAAACACCTGCTGCTCCCCCGGGTTGTTACGGAGGCTCCCATAAAGGTTTTAGAAAAAAATTGACCAAAAGTAATAACACCAAAATATTAATGGGTAGCACACAAGAAAAATGAGAAATTACCTGATTTCGATTGTGCGACTCCTAAATGCTATGAATATGTCATAGATCGTACCAAGACTACACGTATTACTCTCCTGGGTACTTACGAAGGATTCTATAAATGTTTCAAAAAAAATTTGATCGAAAGTCATATCACCAAAATATTTATAGGCTAACACACACGAAAAAATGAGAAAAATCGTCTAATCCCACTTGTGCGGCCCCTAAATATTATGAATATACCATGGATAATATCGAGACTACACTTATTGCTCCTCGGATACTTATGGAGTGTGCCATAAATGTTTTGAATTTTTTTTGACCGAAAGCCATATCACCAAAATAATCATGGGCCAACACACATGAAAAATGAGAAAATCACCTTATTCTGATTGTATGGCCCCTAAATGCTATGAATATGCCGTGGATCGTGTCGAAGCTAGACGTACTGCTCCCCTGAGTACTTACAGATGGTCCCATAAAGATTTCAGAGAAAAATTAACCGTAAATCATATCATTAAAATATCATGAGCTAACACACACGAAAATTGAATATGCGGAATCATCTATAATTAAGCTTGAATATCTATATAGAAATGTGTCATTCTCTTTAAAACTGTCTGGAAAAAATGTCACATAAATTAGGACGAAAGAAGTATAAGATACGTATAAAAATTAAATTTTGAATCCATTCCAAATTCATAAAATTCAATTGGCATAAAACAAAAACATACCTTTAACTTGGCCTCAACTGACATCTGTACCCTCTAACTTTGGGAGTATACAAGTAGACATTTAAATTTGTATAAAATTAAACATATAGACACATTGATCCTACGTGGCATCCTACATGATAATTTTTTGTCTGTACTGCATGTATTATGCCATGTAAGATGTGTGTGTCTACTTATTCAATTTTATATAAGTTTAAGTGTCTACTTGTGCACACAAAAAATTAGAGGGTATAGATGCCAGCTAAAGCCAAGTTAAATGATATATTTATGTGTAATGCCAATTCAAATCTTATATTACAATGGATTCGTGGTTGTATACATTACAAATACATTTATTAATAATTGAAAAAAGACATAAATTTCCTCCTGAAGTTGTACTGAAAAGTCAGTTACACACTTAAATTATCATGGCAACCTACTATACACTTGAACTACCTAAAAGTGAATTTATTACCCCCTACAACTGACATGGCAAAAACAATAAAAAAATAAAAATAGAGCGCGTCAGAAATCCATTAAAGTAAAAAATTAAAAAAACAAAATCACCTCACCTCACATCCTTTCTTCTTCACACCCACCTACCTCTTCTTCTTCACACCACCTTCATTTACTCTTATTTTGAATATTGATTTTTTTTCTTTCAAAGTGAATTTATTACCCCCTACAACTGACATGGCAAAAACAATAAAAAAATAAAAATAGAGCGCGTCAGAAACCCATTAAAGTAAAAAATTAAAAAAACAAAATCACCTCACCTCACATCCTTTCTTCTTCACACCCACCTACCTCTTCTTCTTCACACCACCTTCATTTACTCTTATTTTGAATTTTGATTTTTTTTCTTTCAAAACCCATTAAAGTAAAAATAAAATAAAAATTAAAATCACCCCACCCCACGTCCTTTCTTTTTCACCCTCTTCTTCTACACACCCACCTCCATTTACTCCCCATTTTGAATCTTGATTTTTTTCTTTCAAAACCATTAAGAAGAAGAAGAATTCTTCTCCCCATTTTGGTGGTGAAGACGATTGGTGTTTGAGGGGGGAGGGTCGGATGAGTGGTTAATAATTAATTAGGTGTTAATTAGTATAAATATAGTTAATAAAAGAAAAGTTAATTAATAAAGAAAAGAAAAGAAAAAAAATATAAAAAATCGAATGGAATAATTAATTAGGAGTTATTAGTATAAAATATAGTCAATAAAAAAAGTTAATTAATAAAGAAAAGAAAAGAAAAAAATATAAAAAATTTATTTCTGACATGACGCTGACATAGAGCTAACGTGGTAGCGAGTGTAATACACCACATACTATGAGAGTGGTGTTGTACGTTTCAGGGGGTAATAAATTCACGTTTAGGTTGTTTAGGTGTGTAAGAGGTCGTCATTATAGTTTAAATGTGTAACTGACTTTTCAATACAATTTTGGAGAGAAATTTATGCCTTTTTCCCTTAATAATTTTGTTACTTTTCAAACATGTTCTGGAATAGTAGAGCAAGATGAGTGGTTATGGATGTAACAATCTGTTTTTGTCCACGTTCAGAGTAGCTATTTTCTGCAAACTTAACACTTGCAAGATGTAGCCCTTTTTGTTTTTCATTTTCTGTCCATTCTGATTCATACTTTATTTGCTAGCACACACAAAAAATGAGCTAGCACACACGAAATTTTTTATTTACATCCAATATCTAGACAAATCTAATAAAAAATATGACAGGTGGCTTAGCGTACACTGTTATGACTAAATGATAATCAATTTAATATGTACGTTGTATATATTCCCACCTTAATTTATAAATTTAACCATAATAAATTAGTATAGTTTGATATAAACATCGAATGTGTGAATAGCCTGTTACCAAAAAAAAGAACTTTGTTTGATTTAAGACTAAGGTTTCAAGCACTTATATAAGACTATCCCATTATTTAGTACAACATACTGTTTTGTACGTTAATGGCAATGCAAGTTGTTCTGATTAATTAGGTCTGAAACGAATTGGATTATTCATGAAGTAATTAATCTAATTAAGAAATTAATAAGGTACAGAACCTATAAGCTAATTAAGCAAAAGAACATTGTTGATACATTGACCCATGAATTCTTTATTTATAACTCAACTGCCCAGAAAAATATCATTATTATATATGTCGCGCCATCCCCATCTATATTGCGTTTTTATGAATAATGATAAAATAAATATTTTCTTGATTATATATAAAAAAGTATATTTATTTTAAACTATATAAAAATGTGATATAATATGATTCGGAGGGATTACTGTATAAATCAATCAAATAGAGAATGACTATAGTTCATGGATCGACATCCCATTTGGTGTAACAATTAAATGGTTAATTTCATGAATAGTCACTCAATTTTTATTCTTTTTATATTTAATTATTTTTTATAGCGAAAATTACTCAACTTTATTAGAGGACCATGAAAATCTATAAATTATATGATACTTTAAACGTATAGACCCAATGCATATTCAGTAAAAAATTATGATACATGTATAGGATGTATTCAATGTGTCCCAGTGCGATGAATTTATAGAAGAGAATAAAGTAGCGTGTATAGCATTTATGTCACCATTAAAATTAAAATCATTATTTTCTTATTGAAAAATGTTCAGTGGCTATACCCACTAATATTTTGATTGAATCATTTTAAAAAAAAAAGTTTCATATGAAAAAAATTAGAAAACTTTTCACTATTTCAATGAAAATCAATTTCTCACCATGTATTTTTTAGTCAGCTGATTTGGTGGAAAGTGAGTAGAAAAATCATATTTTATAACACAAATTCTCCACTGATTCATAATGAGATTTTTTTTTATTTCTCATATCGTGTCTCATGGATCGAGGCAAACCTTCATAATCAAAAGTCAAACCAATTGTTAACTTGACCCGGCGATGGGGTGACTAGCTAGTTCATCTTTGTGTTGTAATGAAGGTAATGCAACTCTAGTCCCCTTCTGTTTTGTATCTCATAAATACAACACGATTCAAATATTAACGAGAGTTGTTATAGAGAAATTCGATAGTACAACATTTGATGTAATTTGAGCAAAGGGTCGTAGCTACATTAATTTTAGGGTGGTCATTCAAACACTTTTAATATAAAAATTATATAGTAATAATATAGAACAAAAATAACTTTTTAAAAATATATACTAAAATTTTGAAGACCCTTAGCAATTAAAATTCTTAACTTCGCCATTGTTTGAGCCGAATAAAGGGGGAATTTGGCATATTCTATGGATTAAAGCATCAAAAGATATATAATAAAAAAATAGTATATTATTTGGACATTCACTTTAATTTAGGTACGAAAGATATACGGTTCCGTACCATTAGGTGCAGATTACTCTTTGATTATACGTCTACTTGGGTGTGCAATTTTGACTCATTAAAATTATTGTTTGTTATGATATTTTTAAATTGTTATAGTGAAATACTATTATAACGAACATATAATATATAGGATATAACATGAAAATTACTTTTAAAACTTGATTATAATAATAAAATATTATATCATTATAAAGTAATATATCATGTAATATTTAATTTGATTTTAACTAATATTTATGTTCTTTAATTTATGAATATGCACAAGTAAATATTTGAACATGCATAAAGTTGAACAAATAGACAAACATATCGTACGTATATGTCGATTCGCGTGAGATACACTCGAACTGATTTAGTATTACGTCATGTAAGATATGTGTACCTATTTCTACAATTTTATATATATTTACTAAAATTAAAAAACATATATAGATATTAAATAAGACTAAATTGAAAGACACATTTATATATTATGAATGACTGTTATAAAAATATTTAATTATAGTAAATGACCTACAAAATAAAAAATAAAAAAGCATTCTATTCTTCTGGATTTACCAAATACTTGCATCTAGTAGCCTAATATGACAACCAAATAAATATTTTTGTATTATATAAGCCTCCTGGTTTCTTGCTAGTTTGCATGTGAGTTCCATAATTAGTTACAAGATGCTAAGTCAAAGAAAACTGCTACTAGGTTTAAAATAGTGCATTAATTATCTAAAATAAAGTATGAAATTAATGGTGGCAAGTATTTTTGGAGAAAATATTAAAGTAGTATAAGTACGGATGATAACTCTACAAGGCTATCGCAGTTCTTACGTGTATTACAATTTTTATATGCTATTATTAATAAACAAATGAAATTGTATTCCACTTGCATATTTCTTTTAAGTTGAAAAAGTAACAGTAGCAAGTGGTGGAGTTAGAATTTTAATTAAGAGAATTTAAAATTTGAAGAAGTAGATAAACGAATTAATTAAATGAGATTCGACATATATTCTAGCTATATATAAATAAAAATTTATTTTAACTATATATAAATAAAATAATTTTATGCAGATTTACTCTGAACACAAAGTGGCTCCCCCAATAGTAGTTGCTTTCTTGAACTAGACGTGTAGGTTGACTTAAATTTAGGCGCGTAAGTGATTTACAAAAATGACCTTAGAGATGGGTATGCAATCTTAAACATGACTTCACTTGCTCCATAGGCTCGTGTTTTACTTTTTTTAAAATAAAGTTACCCAATGTATCTGGATCGTATTGTATTTATGAGATACAAAAAAGAAGGGGGACTAGAGCCTTATTACCTCCATCACAACACAAACGTAAACTAGCTAGTCACCCTTAAGTAGAAATGGCAATGGGATGGTGCGGGACGGGTATGGGGCAGGATTAGAGTTAGGTGGGGGCGGGGAAGATTTAGAGTTATGCGGGGTGGGGTGAATGCGGGGCGAATTGAAGTAATTATTATCAAAATTAATGCGGAGTGGGATGAGTTGCTGGTTTATGCGGGTTTAAGGTATCAAATAGGAACTCGAAGAAAATTAGATCTTTGTAATTAGTAGAAATCAAAGATATAAACTTTTTATATTAAACTTTGACTTTAATTTTAACTTTTTTTTTTTTAAAAAAAATTAAACTAGACAAATGTTAATTAGTTAATTAGCAATTAAGAAACAATTATTGAAATGTTAACTAGAAATAATTAATTAGTTGTTGAGATGTTAATTAGAGAAAAATGAAAAAAAATATGAATTTTATTTTTCATATTAAACTCAATCAAAAAAGAAAAAAAACATAAAAATTTATGTGGGGTGGGGCAAATTGAAAATGAAAAAAAAGTTATGCGAGGCAGGGCGGGGCGGTTTAAAAGATTTACGGGTTGAGCACAACCCGCCCCGCCCTATCGCCATCCCTACCCTTAAGGTCAAGTTAACAATTGCTTTAATAGATGACTCAGTGAGAAGGTGTGAGAGGTTGGGTATGAGGAGATGTATAGGTACACCGAAGAAATTTTGAGGAGAGGTGATTAGTCACTGAGGACACGATCCTAAATAGGAAGATATGAAAATCGTTGATTAGGATACACAGAAGGTTAGTAGATAGTCGAGCGTTTTGTAGTTCTCTCATTAGTATTGTTATTATTACTCTCCTACTATATATCTTATTCTTCAATATTTATAGTATTACCCTGTTATTTCCTTTGCATCGCTTATCATATTATTTTTTATTGCTATTGTTCTCTTCTTTAAAATTGTTTTTCAGCAAGACTTTTTCACTATCGTGTTTGCTTTACATACTTGATTTTTGATGTGTTTTACTTGAGTCGAGAGTTTATTAAAAATAGTCTCTCAACATCCACAAAATAAGAATAAAATTGTGTACATATCATCCTCCTCATACCCTTCTTGAGGAATTACATCGGATATATTATTGTTATTGTTCAGCTTGTGACTATAGAATAATTCACATGTGCACTCTTGTATATTGAGTTTTTTTTATCTAGTTTATAAAAATATCAGCTAGTAAACGCATTGAGATCTGCATTAATTTTAAACAGCCAAGCAAACCTAAGAAATTTAATTAAAAATAATAATCTTAGCTTTGTCCTATTAGACTACAAAATGGAGTACCAAGTATAATTTAAATAGCAAAAGTCCAATTTCATTGTCCCACACAAACATTTTAGTGACTTATCAATTGGTCAATTTCTCACGTCTATCCTCTTATATATCCACCATCAATTTGATGGTTAAAACGTTTGAATTTTGAAACATAGTTGGGGTTCCACATTTTAAAAAAATAATATTTTTCTTTAATTGTATTAATTTATGCACATTTCGAATATATGTTTCCTCTTATCGATAGGGTTATAGTATAACTTTATTCACTAAAGGGTTGTTTGGTTGCTGATTAGAATTGTGCCAATTGATATTATAGTAATACAAATATTAAGTATGCATTTTAAATATTCATATATTAGTTATTTCATCTTCTACTTTTCAAAAATAATAAGACATAAGTTGACTTATAATTTATATAAGTCTTAGTTATGCGATAATGTAAACTGGATAAGCAAATATCGTGCATGATATGTAAAATTTTTAGTCATAATAACTAAAATGTTATTGAACATGATACTTATTAGTTATATAATTTAATTTGATACATGACTATCCCTAAAGTTTGATAGAAGGAAAGAAGTTACATAAGTTGTCTATTATTTACTTTTTTGCTTTCTTTTGGGGCAAAGATATAAGGTATCAAAAGAAATAAAAAAGGCACCAAAGCACATGGTTGATAAGTTGACTAAATATAAAGGAGAACTTTAAAATTTAGATGTTAATAAAATGAATAAAAAAAGAAGAAGAGATGACACAGAAATCCTAGCCACCCCCACTCCACGTTCCTACTTTAAATTTTAAGTTTTTAACTCAACAATAGAGTGTCATCCTGACATAATCATCAGCTCAAATGATAGATTATATGCGTCCACCACACGAGTCAGGGGAGCAGGTCCCTTGACACAGTCAATTAACAAAATGCTTAAGAAACGAATAGCTAATGCAAGTAATGAACAAGACAAGAGTTTTATGTGGAAAAACTCCTTTCTCAAGGAAGAAATATTCACGACCTGCCCAACAGGATTTTCAGTCAATCTTCACTAGATGCAAGAGCAAAGTGATCTATTACAACCTATGTAACTAGATACAAATCCTCTTCACCCCTATACTTGCAACATCCTATCACAAGACTTCGAGACGCCCACTACCCCAACTCACTCTAGTTGATGTAGACTTCAACACTCTGATCAAGGCTAGCTCTAGCAATGACTCGGAAACTAAGCAATAAGACTATTGACCACTACACAACCACCCCTAGGTTAATGTAGACTTTTCCAACTACTTCAATGCTAACTCTAGCAAAGAAGTCACAATGACATAATACAAAGAGAAGTAATCAATATTCCTTTATATGATAAGAACCGATTTTACAATGTTTAGCACACTAGACTCAACATTACAACAAAGCAATAACCTAAAACTATTCTTCAATAGTAGTTCGATCAGGTCCCTGCTGCCTTGAGGAAGTGTTCTTTCTTTTGAGCACACACACCACTTTTCTTTTGCCTTGAAAAAATGATGTATGAAAACTGAGTTGTTTTATGTCCCAAAGATAATATTTAGCATATGGACGAAACAACCTGGTACCTTCTGATTGGCTGGACATCTCTGTCGTCCAGCTGCTGCCCACCAACAACAAGAGATGGTGGCAGCTTTTACAGCTGGACCAGGTCCCCCGATCAGGTCCCAATATGGTTTGTAGTCTCTTCTGATTTGTCCTGATCAGGTCCCATGGTTTCTTTTACAGCTGTCTCCCATTTGGTATGTGACACACACCGATCATAGGATCAGGTCCACCAATCAGGCCTCATAGTTTGTTGATGCATTAAAACTTGAAGTATAACATCAAACCTAAATATCCTTATGCGATCAAAATATGATTTTTCTAGTTGGATTTACACCTTGTTGTCGTTCAATGTGATGGGGACAAGAAACTCATGAAATTGACGTGAGTGACTAGGAATGCCTATATTCTTAGGAGCGAACTCCGGACAATAGGTGCGGGTGTATTAGAGATTGCTTCTTTTAATTTAGATGTATGATGTTCAAAATTACCATTGGTTTGACTAATATTCAAATTTTCATCGTAGAAAATTTACTAATGGGGATTTCGTATACTCTCTATCAAAAGATGAGAATGTTATTCCCTGAAATCAAATCCGATACATCTGATTAATAATGCATGAATTTTTACCATTCCATCGATCGTAACACTAGGTGGATTTATAAGCCGAATAGATAAGCTATGTTTTCCTTGATCCGTAGTTGGGCATGAGTAAAGCTTACATTGGATTCCTAAATATTATAAGTACACAGCTCTTATATTAATTAGCAGTACGTTCTTTATTTTCTTTTATTTTACCAAAAAAAAAAAACATACCATGTGATGCCAATGTGTACAATACGTGTGATTATACAATGTCAACTCATAAAAAAAAATATAAAAAAATTCCCTAAAACTCCTATAAATACCACACACTTTCTCATTTCCAAATAATCACAACACACTATCAACCTTTGTGCTTATTATATCCTCTTTAAGCCTTCAATTTTGTTTTTTGACCAAAAATGGCTAGTTTTGAAAGCCCTCTAGGCAGAGAACAAACATTTGCATTTTCAGTCACTTCCCAAAATGTTGACAATAATAGCCAATCCAACAAATTTGATTTGCCAGTTGACTCAGAGCACAAGGCAAAATCAATCAAAATCTTTTCATTTGCACAACCCCACATGAGATCTTTTCACTTAGCTTGGATTTCATTTTTCACTTGTTTTATTTCCACTTTTGCTGCTGCTCCTTTAGTTCCAATTATTAGGGACACCCTTAATTTAACGCGTGCAGATATTGGTAATGCAGGGGTTGCGTCTGTTTCCGGTAGCATTTTCTCTAGACTAGTCATGGGGGTACTATGTGACTTAATTGGTCCAAGATATGGTTGTGCATTTCTCAATCTTTTAACTGCCCCTATTGTTTTCTCTGTTGCTTTTATCTCAAATGCAGAGGGATACATAGCTATGAGATTCTTAGTTGGATTTTCGTTAGCCACATTTGTGTCGTGTCAATACTGGACAAGCGTTATGTTCAATAGCAAGATTATTGGACTCGTTAACGGTGTGGCAGGGGGGTGGGGTGACATGGGGGGTGGTGTTACTCAACTCCTCATGCCTTTTCTTTTTCATGTAATTAAATTAACTGGGGCTACTCCGTTCATTGCTTGGCGTATCGCGTTTTTTATTCCGGGATGGTTACATATTATTATTGGACTTATGGTCCTAATTCTTGGTCAAGATTTACCTGATGGAAACCTTAGTACTCTCCAAAAAAAGGGTGATGTTGCTAAAGATCAATTTTCAAAGGTTAGATTACGCCCTGTATATATACACGTACAAATAAATGTACTCGTTAGGAACATATATGGACTGATTTTCGTTTATTTTTCTCTAGGTTCTTCGAAATGCAGTGACAAATTATAGGACATGGGTATTTTTCCTCCTCTATGGGTTTTCCATGGGAGTTGAACTTTGCATCAACAATGTCATAGCAGAGTATTTTTACGACAAGTAAGCTCTTTAAATGTAACGCATCATTTCAACTTATTGCCGTAGAATTGAACTTATATACACTATTGGTATACAATGTTATTTTTATAAGTGATCTGATAGTTTGAAGTACGTTGACAGGTTCAATTTGAAGCTACACACGGCGGGAATGATAGCTGCAACATTTGGGATGGCGAATTTTGTGGCTCGTCCTTTTGGGGGATATGCATCGGATGTAGCAGCCCGAAAATTCGGGATGAGAGGAAGGTTATGGGTCCTATGGATAGTCCAGACAACAGGAGGAGCCTTCTGTATCTGGTTGGGCCAGGCTGAATCACTTCCCATCGCGATAGTTTCAATGATCCTCTTTTCAATCGGTGCCCAAGCCGCGTGTGGTGCAACCTATGGTATCATTCCTTTTGTATCGCGAAGATCATTGGGCCTGATTTCTGGGCTCACGGGTGCTGGAGGCAATTTTGGGGGCGGGTTAACACAATTATTATTTTTTTCAACTACGCAATTTTCTACAGGTATGGGGCTAACATGGATGGGGTTAATGGCGATAGTGTGTACCATACCTGTGGCATTTATACATTTTCCACAATGGGGGAGTATGTTTTTTCCAGCATCGAATGATGGAAACTATAATGAAGAGAATTATTATGAATCAGAATGGACACAAAATGAAAAACAAAAAGGGCTACATCTTGCAAGTGTTAAGTTTGCAGAAAATAGCCGATCTGAACGTGGGAAAAAACAGATTGTTACATCTGTAGCCACTTCAACTTACTCTAGTAGTCCAGAACATGTTTAACTATTAGAATAAAATTAATGAATGTATTTTGTAATGTTTAATTAGTGGAGTATGATTGGTTGTTTTAATTCACAAATACAACCATGAATCCATATATATATATATATATATATATTTTTTGTTTTGCGTTTTCTTTCATGTACTGATGTATTTTTTTTTATGTAATTAATATAATTGATGAGCAATAACATTTCTCTTTTAATTAGTATATGACTCATTTGATTGACGAACTCCAATTGACCTATATTACTTAGAAGATTTTCCTTTGGTGAACTTCCCCACAAAGTTTTGGAAAGTGCTTTTTGAAAAAATTAAGTATTTTTAGAGAGCAGAGTGTAGTTTGTGTTTGACTAATCAATTTAAAATATAGGTTCTCAATACTAGAGAAGAATTTGAGTTTGGCTAAGATCCCAAAAATGCTTCTACGAAAAAAACTATTTTTTTTAGTTTTTGAAAACCAGATTCTTTTATTTATAATTTTATATTTATGCAAGATATATAAAACGTAGAATAAAATACATGTATTTTTTACAAAACACACATAAGAGTAAGTAAAGACAAAAGGAGCCCATAAATTAAGCAACCCCACATAGTAATATTTAAACAAATTTTATTCACTACATCGCGATCGATCCCCACTTTATTTTTCACCGATTAAACAATTTCTCCATTATAATCCTACATAACTTTGTACTCGAGGGATATAACAACAATAATAATAACATATTTAATTTAATCTCACAAATAAGATTTGGGGACTTACGTTCACCTTGTGTAATGTAGAGAGACTATTTCCAAGGAATATATATACGCTAGAAAGGATAGCTTCTAGTCTTAGGAGAATCTGCAATTTTGAGAGTTTTTTCATTGAGTTTTTGAGCCTTCTTGCTCCTTATCTCCACTCTCATACTTTCACTCTTCTCAATTTTGTCATAAGGTTCCTTCTTGATCTTCATGGATGATCCTTTTAATTTCATCTTCAACCTTATCATCAACCTCTCTAACCCCATCATCCTGTAAAACACTATAGAAAAAAAAATAGGAATTAGCGACTACAGAAAAATTTTGTAGCTAAATAGCAAAAGTCTTCATAAAAAAATTGTTATCTATGATTGAATCATCGACGAAATACGAAATTCGTAGCTTATTAAATTCCTTCTTTTTTTGTGGTGAAATAAATTCAACTACAAGTTTATACAAAGAAAGGAGAAGCTAAGATATATACGTTTGTTAGATGATATATAACGAAGGAGAAACTAATTCCATATAATTATATATGCTTTGTAGCACTAGAAGATTTAATAATGTATGGACTTTGACAATTGCAAAGTAAACAAGATAGAGATAGAGCAACCTATAAGATAATAGGAATATAAATGTTTGGCTGAATATAAATCATAGTTTAAGAAGATTTTTTTTAACACTTATGGTCTAAAATAAGTCCTAAAAGTTCCTGTAACTATAAATTATCTTATTAAAAATAAAAAAGAGTGTTTAAAATTAAATTATTACTAAATATTTTAAAAGACATCATTCTTTATATAATTGTGTAAAAAGAGAAAGATTTCACATAATTGAGACAAATAACCTATATTTTTTTTTAATCTTTTAGCGAGCATCAAAATTATATAAGTTTATTTAAGTTGTCAATGAAAGTATAATATAATTAATCTATAATTGCGCAATAGGGAATTGTAAATGTTATAATAAACAAATACAGTTTAGACTTTAGAGGATATGGATATAAACAAACACGAGCGTTTGATGTCATCATCAAACGTAATATTGTGGTGGAATGATAAGTATGCTACTTAATTTTTAATCATATGTCTTAGATTTGAGTTCTAAAAATAGAATCATCTTTGAAGGATGAGCGATTTATTTTCCAAAAAAAAAAATTAATACAAATCTAAATTAATCAGACCTCAAAAAAATATCGGACACCAAATAAGAAATCGAAAATTTCTGACGTCATTTGAGCAATAAGATAAGTCAAAAGAAATTTAATTAATAAAAACATATTTAAAGTCAACTAAGGTACGGCAAATACGGTGCCGTACCCCTTCATTTTCGATAATTTAATTTAATTTAATTTAATTATAAAGAGAGACAAAAGTAGCTTTCATGACAACAAATTATTTGATTATCGTCCAATAATTAACTTTTTAAATATTCTAGGTCGTAGACCAAATGAATTAATCATACTTGTGTATATGCAATAATATGACCAACATCGCTTATTTCATTGTTTTGAGATCATAAAATACGAATTCATGAATTTGATTATTTTCATATAAATTAGTATATGTTAATTTTTTTGAATTTGATTGACGAATTTCATTTAATTGAAATTTGATGTATTCTTCAAAAATGTCTTGATGACTAATATACTCACCATATTTGCTATGACTAACATAATTTATTTTGATATTTCGTGATCATAAAATCTGAATTTATTTGATTTTTTTTGTGTGCATTATTAAAATATGTTGGTTTTCCTTACTTTGATTGACGAACTGCATATAAATAGATGCTAAAAAGGCACATAACAATTTTTGTCATTGAATTAGTGAACCTTATTACAAATTTGATCCTCAATAGTATTTGACTAAGCACTTTAATTTAAAATTAAATCGTGATGGCAAAAAATTTGACAAATATAGACCATACTTTGTAAATTAAAATCCAAAGAGTAAATACAAAAAAAGAGGGGGGAGGGGGGGTTTACATATAACCTTACTTTCACCAAAAATAAACAAATAAATAAATAAAAATAAAACACTAGGATTGCTTCAGCTTCGTTATTACTTTAATTTCCAAAAGAAAGTGTATACGTAGTTATTAAGATATCTTGGTAAATCAGAAATCATTAATTTTTATAAAAATAAATTATCGTATTGCTAAAAAATTTATTAAGTCCCTTGAAAATAACTAAATTATTTGACAATTCATATGACTTTCTCAAAGCAGCTACGTATATAATTTAATTATATGTATCTTTTCTTCTTTTATTAAAGAGTAAATAATTTAATAGTGTTATGTTGGAGTATAGTTTATCCAATATGTGCTTATAATTAGATGATCTTATATATATAATAAAGAATAATGATCGTTTAACAGAAATAACTAACAATCGATAAATATTGACAAGATGAAAAGCCAACTTACTTGGTTTGATTTAGTTCCAATAACTTAATTAGGGCGTTCACGGTTTAGGTAAAAATCGATTCAAACCAAAAAACTAAATCAAATCAATCAAATAAATCGATTTTTTAATTTGGTTTGGTTTGGTTTAACATTTTTAAAAATTGATAATATTTAGTTTGATTTTGGTTTAGTTCAAAATAAATCGAAGAAATAACCTAACCGAACCAACAACATATATCTATCTATCTATATATCTATATCTATATCTATATCTATCTATCTATATATCTATATCTATATCTATATATAAACATTCTTTATGCAAAAAAATGCAGCACACTAATTTAAAATAGTAAGGTATGATGAGTCTTTTATTTGTATAATTATATCATTAGCTTATGCATTATTCAGTAAGTTTATGTTGTTTGGTACAATGGATTAGCTAATAATATAAGTAGGAAGTTGAACATAATTAAAGTTCTGGTATAAGAATTATAAGATCCAAAATGACACGAAAATAATTTATTTTTTTTGAATGAATTATTGTCTTTTTTCCTCTTTTGAATGAATCATTTCTTTTATTATTGTGTATGGTCTATGGTTAATAACCAAACGAAACCAAACCAAACCGAAATCGATAACAACCAAACCGATGAATGTATATTTTATTTGGTTTAGTTTGATTTTAATAATTTTAAAACTAATTAAATTGATTTGATTTTGATTTTAATTTTGACCAATGACCAATCCAAACCGACCCGTGAACACCCGTCCTTAACCTTTTTATAAACACCCTTCATGAACATTATTGAAACTTTTCTAATTAATTGTTTTCGAAATCTTCAAGGTCCAAGAGTGTTTTGGTCTTATTCCTTTTCTGGGAACAGGATAGAAAAAAAATATTATATGGCAACTGTATAATATAATTTTCCAAAGTGTTATTTGGTAGAATTGACTCTCATGATTTTTTTTAGAATCCAACAAACCATGAGCTCTTGGAATATTCAAATAAAGTGTACAAACATAACCAAGAAACCACTATGTACATTTTTATTCGCTCCACCCCGATCTTTACATCAAATTAAGTTATTTCATAATTGAAGTGAGAATGCATACTAATAATTAACCATACTTACATAATGAAAGCTCATCTACAAGACATATCTTAAACGTTTGTTATATTTGTGCAAACATCGAGTATAAGTAGGTTCTTTTTTTCTTCCATCACACGCGATTTGGCGTTACGTTAGGCGGAGTAGGTGCTGAACCCACGCGCTTTCCGCGCTCCGACCGGCTATTCTCGGCGAACTTGATACTGTTTTGGTGCATCCCCTTTTTCTTCTCATCCTCAGTATACTCAGAAGTGAAATAATGTTCTTCAGTACCTTTAACAGGATCTTTAGATGGAGGCAAAAACATACTACCCCATTGTGGAAAATGAACTAAAGATACTGGAAGCGTACACGCGATGATCATGATCCCCATGTACGTTAGCCCTGTTCCTGTCGAGTACCTTGTGCTCGTGAAGAATAATAATTGTGTCAATCCCGAACCAAAATTGCCTCCAGCTCCAGTCATACCCGAGATTATACCTAATGATCTTCGCGAAATAAAAGGAATGATACCAAATGTTGCACCACATGCTGCTTGTGCACCTATTGAGAATATGATCATCCAAGTAATAGCCAAAGGTAGTGTGTTAGCCCTTCCAAGAAGAAAACAGAATACACCACCAAGTGTTTGTAAAATCCATAAGGTCCATAGTCTGCCTCTCATCCCGAAACGTTTGGCTGCAACATCTGATGACCATCCTCCAAATGGTCGCGCTAATAGGTTAGCCATACCAAACGTTGCAGCGATGATTCCAGCCGTGTGAAGCTTCAGATCAAATCTACACAAAAAAAAAATGAAAAAAATCGATTCAATTTCTTTAATATTGATGTTCATAACGTAAAGGTTAGGGAAAAAAAAATCAAACCTATCGAAGAAGTACTCAGCAATAACATTATCTGTAGTCAATTCAACTCCCATTGAGTATCCGTAAAGCAGGACAAAGATCCATGTCCTGTAATTTGTTGCAGCATACCATAATATCTATGAAAAGACAGATAAAGTAACTATTAGCGATATATAGTTGATATGTACTAGATCCAATCTCAAATACAACGATCTTACTCACCTTTGAGAATTTATCTTTAGAAACGTCACCTTTCTTTTGTAAAGAAGCAAGGTTACCATCAGGCAAATCTTGGCCAAGAGTTAACACCAAAATTCCCATAATAACATGAAGCCATCCAGGAATAAAAAATGCAATTCTCCAAGCAGTAAATGGAGTGGCCCCCGCTCTACGTATTATATCGTAGAGCAAAGGCATAATAAGTTGAGTAGCACCGCCACCCATATTCCCCCATCCTGCAGCTGTCCCATTAACAAGTCCAATAATCTGACTATTAAACATCGTACTCATCCAATACTGACATGACACAAATGTCGCGAGTGAGAATCCAATCATAAACCTCACAGCAACGTACCCCCCAGCCGATGACACAAAAGACATACAAAAAACAGCAGGGGCGGATAACATTATAAGAAACGCGCAACCATATCTAGGACCTAACATGTCGCAAATCACGCCCATCGCGAGCCTAGACAGGATACTACCCGAAACAGAGGCAACTCCAGCATTACCAACATCCATTTTAGTTAAATTAAGATTGTCCCTAATAACAGGGACTAAAGGGGCAGCAGCAAAAGTCGAAACGAAACAAGTGAAAAATGAAATCCATGAGAGTTGAAACGTTAGGCCATGAGGTTTCGAAAACGAATAAAATTTAAAAACTTTAGCCTTATGTTCAGAATCAACAGGAATTTTAAAATTGGCAGAAGTATCAGTTGGTACAATTGGGGAAGCTACTGAAAATGCAAGAACTGGTTCTCTACCAGTTACACCATGCATAGAACTTCCTGGTGATCCTTCAATATCACCCATTTTAGGCAAAAAAAGAAACAGAGTGATTAAAATGGTAATTAAGCAAGGTTGGTAATTAATTACGGATTTGCTTGATGTATTTAATATGTTGTGACAATTTTACGTGTGTTTATATAGGTCTTAAAAGTAACCAATGGAGATTCTGAATGGTCACAATTAATTTAATTAATTAATTGGAATCCATTTTGCCGCATCTAATTATGAATAGTGTTTGTACTTATCGTATATCCCAAAGGTTCATCATCATTTTAGTAGGAATTAACTTATTAGCTATTAACTTAACTAATAGTTATTGTTCCAGATTTAGGTGTGTTCGTATGGAGAAAAACATTTTCTCCAATTTTACACAAATAAATTATGGTTTGTGTCATTTAGGTTGACTCAGTTGATTTAGAGGTTGGTTATCCAAACAGATGACCCGAAATCAATCCCCCCTTAATACCTTTTGAGTCGAGTTTGTCGCATAGCCCGCATAGGACTTGCTTAGTGCAGTTTATATCCCCTATATGGTTTGCAGGTTATTACACAATAGGGGGTTTACCCGCTGCGCACAAAGTGCTCACCCGAATGACAGAGGCTATGGCAGAAGTTGTAGCGACTGCGAATTATCGTGGGGTTCCAAAAAAAAAATCCTGATTTGGGTTAAAATTATTTGAACCCACGCTTCTAGTACTAGATCCGCCCTTGCAATAAAACTCAGTAGTTTCGATTAAAGACGTTTTATATTGAAAACACACTAGATAGGTATAAATAATATCGTACTTCTGAACTGAGGAAATCAAATGAACTATGCGTTCAGAAAATACTGAACCCACAAAGTTAAAATCATGGATCCGGCTTCTTCAAACTTTTTTTTCGATTTATTTCATGCTAATGAATAGCAAATACAACAAAATTATTAGATAACTTTTTTCCATCTGTCATAGTTTTGGTAAACAGAGTTAGTTAATATTTATTGCTGGTGAAAGGTGACAGATATTTTATGAAATTAATTGAGGTGCACGAAAACTGGCTTGAACAACATTATTATAAAAAAAAATAAAAAATTATATAGTATTCAAAGCAAGAGTTAGATGCATGGTAACATTATGAAGATGGTACACAATTCTGGTGAGTGGTTATCATTAGTCTAACCTATTAGTTTTTTTTTTGTTTAAATAATTTTTCCAATAATAATCCATGATAAACTTTAGTTAGTTGTTGTTTACCTGGTCAATATTGAGCTCTGGCAAATTTCAATCATTAAAATTAAGGTCATTTTATTAATTTGGTTTAAGATAAGGTACAATTATATATAAGTTCAATGTATAGGGCAACTTACAAGTCTATCAAGAGCCAAGATAAGCACAACACTCATTCCTTAGACTATATATAGATAACGCATTTGAATCATGAAAACAACAGTAAAATTATCTCGTTTAATTTATAGATCGCGGATTCGTTTTGCGAAAATAACCACTCATATTTGCACTTTGATAAACTTTTACATACACATCCTTTAGAGTGATGTCCTTCCCTGAACCCTATAAAAATACAATATATTTTGTGCTCCGGCCTGCATTAGTCATTCATTTGACCTTGGCTTCATCTTTGGATATTATCATTCTAGGATGTGTTTGGTGGTAGAAAATATTTTTCACGGAAATAGTTTTCTTATTTATTTTATAGGGTTTAGCAAATTAAATATGCAAAATATATTATTTTAAAAATATTTTTTTATAATTTAAATAAATATTATGAGATAATCGAGATGAAGCGTGGTGATCAGGGTTAAGGGAGGTAGGGGTATGGAGTGGGTGTAGGGATGAGGGTAGAAGACAATCAATTATTTTCTTATTTGTTGTTTCTTAAAGAAAATATTTTAAAATATGATCAAATCATTTATTAATAATTGAAAAATATTTTCTTCCGCACCAAACACATCTTGAATAGTGAATGATTATAATGTGTCTGACTAATCAGATGGGTACATAGAATTAATTCCCAAATTAATTTCTAATTAATAATCCATGATTGAACTTTAATTTATTTAATTGAGTTGACAATTAGGAAAAGCTCAATATACGGAACCAAACAAAGTACATTCGACATTACTAATTAATAATCCATATTTTAAATTATATATTGAGTTATTTTCAGATAATCACTCAATTAATAATTAATTGTTAAAAAAAATTACTTTATGAGATAATAATTATTAATTAAGAACGAGATTAATAAAATAGAAATTCTAGTTTTAAGAATATTTATCTTGGAAAAGTCATTAACAAAATTATATTTAAGTGTTTTTATTAAAATAGAGTTTATTTAAAGGAGCTAAACCCCTAATATATATATATATAAAAGTTATGACTTATAAAAAGATAACTATCCGTATAGATGCCGTACTTCATTTTATATTTTTATTATTATTTCTGAGCCTCGGCGGCGGACATATTTGATATTTTTATTAACGTCCAATTAAATCTATATTCACAGATTATAGACCTTTTTTTTAGGCGATGCTCTCAATAATATTTTTTCAATTTTCAGGAATTTAAACTCAAGACCTCATATCAAAAATGAAGAAATTTCATGTATTTCATTGTAATCCATTTTATGGAGCGAAAATTTATGTTAATCGAGGCTCTAAAATAAATATTAAATGTCGAATAATAATAAAAAAGTTAGGTCTGGCACATATAACTTACGTTGAATGTCACAATAACATAGGATATAATGTCATAATCTTAATACTAATAAATTTACTATTAGATGGGTCACAAAATAGGAAGTTAGAATTATTTTGATTTTTGTGTGTGTATTATTAGTTCATGAATTTTTAAGAGTGTGCGTGATTATGTTTGAGCTCAAATTTTATGGGTCTATTTGTGACGGTCTAATAAATGATACTCATACGGCCTAATAAATGATACTCATGGTTTCAAGGGCAGATGTTTTTTTTTTTTGGAGTTTATAGGTTACAAAATATGAATTCAAGATTTTTCGTATATGTTAGTTCATAAATTTTCTGAAATATGTGTGAGCGGCTCTGTTTGAGCTCAAAATTATCTATTCATTCGAGACAGTCTAGTAAATGATACTCATAATTTTCTTGGGGCAAACCATCGCATTTTTTGGTGTTTATGTGTCAAAGATAGAAATTCAAAATTATCTCAATTTTTCGTGTGTATTAGTCCATAAATTTTTGAATATGTGTGACCACTCTGTTTGATCTCAAATTTTATGGGCCCATTCATGCCGACTTAGTAAATGATGCTCATAACCTCTTAGGTGCAGTCGTGCAGTCGCCGCTTTTTTGTTGTTTATGGGTTAGAAGACAAGAATTCAAGATTATTTCATTTTTGTGTGTGTATTAGTCCATGAATTTTCAAAGTATATGTGACTGACTCTGTTTGAACTCAATTGTTGTAGGTCTATTCGTGACAACCGAGTAAACGATACTCATAAATTTTCAAGAGAAAACATCGTTTTTTTGGAGTTTATGGATCACAAAACAAGAATTAAGAATTATTTCGACTTTTTGGGTGTTTATAGAAATTCATGAAGTTCTTGAAATTTGTGACCGATTATGTTTGAGCTTAAATTTTGTGGATCCATTCGTGACTACCTAATAAGTGATACTCATAGTTTTCAGGGACAGACATCGCTTTTTTTGATATTCATGAATCACAAAATAGAAATTCAGGATCATCTCAATTTTTCGTGTGTAAAATATGTGTGATCGACTGTGTCGAATTCATTTTTTGTGGATCCATTTATGACGACCTACTAAATGATACTTATAGTTTTTTAGCAGTCAAACAAAGTCGGTGTGTCATATTTCAAAAGTTTCATGGACTAATGCACACAAAAGACTGAGATAATCCAAAATCCTTGCAACTCAAGCCACCCTATCTCTGAGCTCCAATATGAATAAAACCTCTTTATGAGTCACCATTAAAGGATGTGGTGCAGCGGATGAGACTCCTCTTTCCTTAACCAGAGGCGAGCCTCAGTTATGGAAAAATTCTTGGTAGAAAACACTTCCCCAAATGGGGTCCTACACGACACTAATCCAAATTAGTCGGACTCCAATGCAAATACCGAACACTTAACGAAAAAAAAAACTCTTTATGAGCCTTTCCTCATCCAATACAAGTAGTATAGCATCTTTCAAACTTCTCAATTATCTAATATACATAATACATAAGTTTTCGAATCTCTTTGACACACAGATAAAACTTTTTGTTTAACAGAACAGTTTGCTCGAAATTGTTTTAAATGTAAATTCAAAGTGTAGCATTCTTGTTTTTTCTTTTAAGAAAAATTAATCCAAATAGCCGCTCACTCAACCGCTTGAACTATAGATAACCATCAAATGTATAGTATATGTACAATTCATGTATAAATTGTATATAACCATATATAATTAGTGCATAAACTATATATACCGATTAGAAAAAGGAAACGGTGAATCTGGAAGACTATTTGTATAAAGATCCCTTTTCAGAATGAAGAGTATATAATTGTAAAGGTCATCACACATGATGAATATAAGGTAATCAAACATATGCCAGAGTCTAATGCACAACAATGAAACTTTGCTAAAGTCATACTAACAGCAGACATGACTACTTTTTTAACCATACTGCAAAAGTAAAAAATTTCGAAACTAACCGCGATCTAATTTTGATTGTTTCAAGTCCAAGGGCGATCGCGATCCTAATTTTATCTACTTTCACAACCAAGTGTGAAGAAATAAACGTTTTCCTGCAGATCAATTGCTGTGTATTTACCTCTCTATCTATTGTTTCCATCAAAACGAACAATCAGGCGTTGCTGCTACTTCCTCCTCTCCTTTCAACTGGTTTGTAAAGCACGACAGTAACATACTTTGAGCGAAAACGAGATGTTACACCGACTGCCACGACTGGTCCCGGAGCTGGTCTGTTCTCGAGGTAGAGATGGTTTAGAACCACGTGTTGTGGTGATGGCAAATCTGCAGATTGCTCTCTAGTCACACTGTGGTGGTTCAATACGGTATTGTGCAGATGTGTTGGAACCATTGGTGGTTCACGCTCATCATCTTCGTTTCCAGGATGTACGTTGTTGTAACTCGCATCGGGTGATCTTGGTACTTCGAAACCTGTCACGATGGCTTCATCCTGTGTGCATAATTTGGATTAAGGCATAGTTTAATGAAACAATGGTACAGTCACTATGTATGAAATGTGCAACTTACTTGAGCTTCGCCATACTGATGTGGTTGATTCATGTTTCTTCAACGACGAGTCGCACAAACTGAAATAGAGAGATGGAATCCTTTAATTGACATGATTCAAAGCCTTAAATTAGTTCAGGTAAACATTGAACGTATACTTAAAAGATATGTATCATAAATGGAAACCAAGAAAAAGCATAATTACGCAATTCAAATGAACAAAGACAGTGGTACAATTAAAATTACGTTTCCGGGATATACAAGGCACCTGCAGTGGAAGAGAATGACCTAGTTCAATGATGGTTTTTAATTCAAGAAGACCAAATTCAAGGTTTCAAGCATTTCTTTTCTACTGTAGAATCTTCTCATAAATATGTGCAACAAGATCCTAATCCTATACGTAGAATCCGAAGAATTACTTACCTAAGGTTAAACGTTTATTCAAGATTTACAGAGCTATTCTCCGAGAACATGTCAAGTCAAAGTGAGCAACACACGATTGCAGCTATGAACTTACACAGATGCCTCCTCAATGTGTATCCAAGAGAGAGATAAATAGAGTTTCACAGGACATTAGACAAGATTAAATCTTGTTACTAATTCCAATGAAAATAAGAAATAATGATTTGTCCTTTTAGCACTAGAACGAGTTCCTTCAAGCTGATACGCGCTTATCCACAAAATTTGCTGCACCGGACTCGCACTCTCCTAGCTTAAACTCCAATTTAGGAAATTCCACACAAACATAATCAAACTCAATCTTCCCAACTAGATACCTCAACCTATCCAAAAATCAGAGTAACATCGATCGAAGAACTTCTAATTCCACCTTCACAAATAACTCTTCCAAATATTAGTCAACAAACTAAACACCACCGACCAATATTCAAAACTTAAATATCTAAACTTTAACTTTATTCTGAAAATGGAAACACATGAGCTTCAATAGCATTCTCCATGTTCTAGAAGTAGAAAAAGGAAGAGAAATCCATGTGAAAAAGGTAAGCACCGCCTTCAAGCTACAATCCACATAAGAAATTCTCTCCCAGCTCCCAAAATACTAGCAGTAACAGTTTTCCAAGGAAAAGGGGATGAAAATTTGTATGTGTCCTCACTAGGCATCACAAAGCATGATTGGATAAGAGACCAACATTACCCATTTCCACCTTAACTGCTTTCACAATTAAGCAAGGCCCTTAGCAAGGTTGATATAGGAGAAGATATTTGTCGTTGATGGTGGGTGGCATTGTCGGCAAGTATAGTGGGAAACGAAGATGCTTGTAAAAGAATGCTAGGCACCGTTAGGGAGTACCAATTAAGCATAATAAACCAGATTGAGTTTTTCTCTTGCTATTGGTTTCATTAGAATTCTCAAACTACCAAAAATAATTTGGAAACATAAATGAGAAATTTAGACCTTAAAACATGAGAATAGTGAATCCCTGGCCATTTAAAATGGAAAACTTCCTTGCCCGTCACTTTGTTCCCCGGGGTGCAATAGCTCTTAACAAAATCTGGAAAGCTAATCAACCTAATCAAGGTAGATCAGGCATAGTAGACTTCTAAACCCCCAGTGTCCCCTTGCGAAAGCTGTTGCGCCTCAGTGATGAGTCATATTTATATGTGTATTTATGTCTTTTCTCATGTTTGAATTATTGAGTGTTAAGTATTATATGATGTTATCCTCCCAGATTTGTTGTTTTGGTGATAGATATGCAAGGAGATAAGGAGGAAATACACAAGATTCAAGAATTGAAAAAATTGTTTGAAGTATTGTTGTGCACTAAACAGCCCCGATAGTTGCAGCGGTCAAGTTTTGGACGCTGCAATGTTCCTTCAAAACTTCTTAAACAGCCCCGAACGTCGCAGCAGTGGAGTTTTGGTCGCTGCGACGGCACAACCTTAATGCAATTTTTTCAGAATTTTAATTATTAGGGTTGGGCGAGGCCCGAGGGATATAAATAGAAGTTGGAGAGTTACAGACGGGAGGCCGCACACTGCCAGATGCAGTTTTTCGGGAGAAATAGAGAGAAAAGAAGACTGAATTCAAGATTTTCAAGGAGGATTCAAAAGATTGTGTTTCTCCTAAACCTTCTTCCCTTAATCTTGTGTGATGAACATGATGACTCTTAACTTTTCCATGATAGTTTTTACTCCATAGCTTTCTCGTAATTGAGTTTTGATGAAACCTATGATTTCGGTTATAAAACCACAAAGGGCCCCAATTCCGTGCGTACAAAAAAATAGATGTCCACTTTTACTTGTCTTGTTTAGAAAATCAATAGATAATTTTTCACTTAGATCCTAATTTACCCCTATTATTATCTATATTCATTTTCCAAATCATAGAATTTATTATATTCGAAGGGTGATATAGTAAATTGTCATTCTATGTATTCCTCCTTGAGGGGTGTGCCAAGTCAATACTGAACAAGTAAAAATGAAAAGAGAGAGTAAATTGTCCACCAAAAGTTTCAATTATGAAATGACCACAACCACAAGTACCTAATTTATTTGACTCTATCTGGCCTCTAATATTCTCAAAATAAAATAATGACCCGCATGAAAACAAAGTTGAAAACATGACCTACTCCATCTTGACTTAATGATCAGCTGATGACCGCATAATGGCTTAACCAAGCACAAAAAATGAGACGCTAAATAGGGTTAAATACATATAATTTAAACAAGAAGCTATTGGAATAACAAGACCTATATATAGATGGAACACATACACATTTACATAATCCTACCCCTACTTCCATATATGTTGCACTCGATACCACATTCCAACTGGTTACCATAAAAAAAGTCCCAAATAGGCAGCAATTCAAGCATCGATAATATCCCATACATTCACAAACCATTAAAAAATAAATGTGAAAGAAACTAGTTGTGATTGAGTCGTAGTTGTTATATTTTTTAAACTATCCCAAGAATTCTGCCAAAGATAAGAGCATGTCTTCGATCGTGACAACTCAACCAACTGTTTTTAATAACTGATGTCAAAAAGTTAGAATTATCCATCCGCAAGTTTGTCCTAACAAATTCAAAAGCCTTAGCTATTGGTTTAACCTTTCCACTCCACCAAACAGCCTTGTCTCTCTTCCAACTCATTTCCATAAGCCAAAAACAACTACGCTTCAATCCCAAACAAATTGGGGTCAGCTATATGAATCTTCACTGACCATGTTGCACCATTTAAGCTCGTCTTAGATCATATTAAACCCCGCTTATGTCAGCTTACTCAAATTGCTGGTCACAAATCACGATAAAGGACGAGTGTTGTGGAAGGTTGACCACCATCTCAAAACTAGTTAATTTATGATGAAACAAAAAGCTAAACTATTCCACAAATTCTCCGTTTTGTTAATGTCGTTCGTAGAGCAAGGTTACACAGAAGACTTACTGAAAGTTAATTGATAATGGCTCTCCCCAGGAAGGTGCTTGCACACCAACACACACACATATATGATTAGATTTAACTAAAATGACTAATCTAATTTCAGAAACTTCCTCGAGGACCAACTATGTTTATCATAAATTCTTTTAAACCTTGATGACAGCAGTGCGTACCATAATCACCATCAAATCTCCTCCCCCAACTAACATTTGTAATCTATTATGCAAATTTTAGCTCCTTTCAACCCATTTCTTTTGGTTTTCATCTTTAAGCGTCCACACTTCTAAGCAAGCATCCACTATTGCACTCTTTTAAATACTTTTATTTTTCTTTCCTGATTAGTAGTGCATTCTTCACTATCATACAGAGCAATTGTACTCGTAGCTCATTAGAACGTATAACTAATTTTACATGTAATTTAGGGGGAGAACACCTACACATGGAAACAATGCTCAAATGCAGATGCTACAGAAACTCTTGCCTTCTCCATTAAGTGCTAATAACTTATCTACCAAGCTAAACACCATGTGCTTTCCATGCTAAAGTGCAGATGCTACATGAACTCTTTCCTTCCCCATGATTAAGTGCTAATAACTTATATGCCATGTAAAACACCATGTGCTTACCATGCTCAAGTGCAGATGCTACGTTGACTCTTTCCTTCCTCCATGATTAAGTGCTAATAACTTATCTACCATGTAAAACACCATGTGCTTTTCATGCTCAAGTGCAGATACTACGTGAACTCTTTCCTTTCCCATGATTAAATGCTAATAACTTATCTACCATGTAAAACACCATGTGCTTTCCATGCTCAAGGGAAGATGATACTTAAACTCTTTCCTTCTCCATGATTAAGTGCTTATAACTTATCTACCATGCAAAACATCTCGTGGCTGCACAATTCAATCACACTTCTTTTAAGCCTAATAGCTAATTGAGACACATTTATCGTTCCTAAAAGATCTTCAAACAGGTGCTTGACAAAGAAACAAAATTCCTACTTCCTCCAAGTGCAGGATAACTCCAGTAACACAAAGCCTATCAAAAGTGGATAAAAGTTGCTTACCGGCAACTACACATTGAAAACTTGAAATATTAATAGACTTAAACAAAGATTTCTTTCTAAAATAAGAATGAACTACTTAGCCAACCTCCAAAAAGAAGATATAGAGGGAAAAATCAAAAGTCTCAAGAAGAGAACCAAATGATCTTTTAGCATTGAGTTCTAGTTCTCTATGGAATGATTAAAAACAGGAAGGTCAATAAATTAATAGCCCAAAAAGCTCATAATTTACCGTGTTGTTAATGCAGCTTCACCCAGGGGCAGAGCCCAGCATTGTAGTTACGGGTTCGGCAAAACCAGTAACTTAGGCTCAAACCCTATATTTGCATTAAGATTTTATTTAACATTTACAAACAATCTATACAGAACCACCACCACCAACAACAACATCAACATCAACAAGTGGGGTTTGGGGAGGGTAGTGTGTATGCAGACGTTACCCCTACCTAGGGAGGTAGCGAGGTTGCTTCCGATAAACCCTCAATAAGCAAAAAGAATTGTGATTTAGAACCCATAAATTACAAATCCTGCCTCTGTACCACCCCCCACCTCCCCTCACCCCAAAAAAGATCCAGTAAAAGAAGATATCATAGATAACATAAAACTTTAAGAAAGCTCTACTTAACACAATCATTCACATAGGGTATCTACACACATTGATTGTAAATGTCATCTTGATTCTACAACAAAGAACTACAAAGACAAACATTCATGAACTAATCTAACTTCCACATGCTACACTAACCTGATTCAACTTTCCTTTGGCTCTTCAATCATACATCAAAGAATTCAGCAGAACCAAAAACCCATCTGCACAAAAATCAATGGAAACCCAACAAAACTTTAATCCACCAAAAAACAAAAATTCACAAGAAGAACTACTAAACTAAAAAATCCAAGTTGATCCACAAGACACAAAGCAGAAAAAAAGATCAAGAATTTAGTAAAAATGATTTCTTTCAACACAAACTCTACAGAAACAGGAAAAGAAGCATATAAAAATCAAAACTTTAAGTTCACATGGAGCATAAAAGTAACCCCAAGAGCAAAAAACAAAGAATTTCACCTGAAAATGCCAGAAAAATCAAAACTTTAATCCACCAAAAAAAAAAAGCAGAAAACCCCAACAAGAACTACTAAACTAAAAAAACCAAATTGATCCATAAAACACAGAACAGCGAAAAGATCAAGAATTAAGTTTAAATGGTTTCTTTCAACATAAAATCTACAGAAACAAGCCTGAAAGTATATAAAAATCAAAACTTTAAGTTTACATAGAGCAAAAAACAAAGAATTTCACCTGAAAATGCCAGAAAAACAAAAGGGGTTCTGAAACTCTAAAACAAAGAAAACTAAAACAATCTTTATATAGAGTATCTCACCTAGAAGATTCCGCCTTAGAATCTAAAGAATCAAATTTACAAAATCACAAGAATTGTATTTTAGGGGAAAAAATAATTCTCCAAAGAAATAAAACTTCTTCCAAAAAAGGAAAAAAAGGAAAAAAAGAAAAATAGGAACACACAAAAGAAAAACAATTGAGCTTAAGCAAAAAGAGCAGATGGCCCAAGTTATAAAATATCTTAATTAAGAACTTGTCAAATTAAGAAAATAATTGAAATACTACATGAGATCTGATTATCTTGTTTAATTAACTTAATTTTACTTAATCTGTACAATGGGATTAGTGTTGGGAAAATGAGTCCATATGGGCAGGTTGAAATCTAATTCGTTTTTATACAAATATTTTTCAACTTGTCCATAACCAGAACTTTTAACAAAAGATTTCAAAATTTAAAAAAGTACACACGAACTAGCCGAAAAGAATTCGATATTTATTATTTATACATAAAAAAAATTAATCACGTATAAATAATTTTTCGTCATGTGGGTCCGCCACTGAGCTCAACCCGTCCTGTTTTTAAAATTAAAAAAAAATAATCAAACTGTCCATTTACCATCACTAGTTATGATATTAAATTATGAATTAACTTTGGACCATATATGTTTATTAACCAAACAAAAAAAATATAAAAATTTATTTGAATATCATATTGAACTTGAAACTAATATTTTTTTAAATACCCACTTACTTTGTAATAACTTTAGACATGTATCACATCTGAAGCTAGTTTTAACAAAGTCTAATTTCAGATAAATATATTTGAATGTTTTAAGAAAATGTAATTTCAGACATATATGTCTGATGTTTAAACCTAACTTCAAACATTGCTTGTTTTAAGTTTTTCGAATTGACAGGAGATGTAGAGGCATCAAGAAAGGCAATGGAACAATTATACAGTCCTAAAACTGCAAGGGGACTCTTTACTAGATGTTCAGACATGGAACAAGGCTGCAGTAAATAAGTTGATGTGGAGTTTTGAGTACTAAAAATGATAAACTATGGGTGAAATGGGTACACATGTACTATAGAAATAGAGAAACTTATGGGATGTGCTAGCACCTCAAGCTTCTTGGATGGTGAGAAAAATACTCCAAGTGCACAAATAGCTTGAGACTATTGGCGGAAAAGTTGGATAAGTTCTCTATCAAATAACTATATAAAGCTCTTAAAGGAGATTACCAGAAGATGGAGGGAAGAAGACTGACTTGCAACAATATAGTTTGCCCTAAGTGGATTTTCACATTATACTTACCACTGCAAAATAGGCTCCTCACAAGGGATAGATTAGTTGCATGGGGATATGTAGAAGATATATATTCTGTTTTTCTGCGATGTTGAAGCTGAGAGCTATAATCATCTATTTTTTCATAGTATGTTTTCATCTTAGGTGTGGCAAAAAGTCCTGAATTGAAAAAATACACATAGTGAGGCTCGAGGATGGGAAGAGGGAACACTTTGGGTAAATACCCACTGCAAAGGCAAGCAAACAAGAGTTGAGGTGTATAGGATGGTAATGGCTGCAAATGTATATCTCATTTGGAATGAGAGGAACCAACAAATTTATCAAAAGACAACCAAAATTCCTACAATGTTGGTGAAGCAGGTTGTTCAAGAGGTGCATGTGAGAGGAAGATCACGATCAAGACCAAATCATGTATTACAAATTCTGAATTCTTATCCTGTGTAAATGATAGTTACTTAGCTGGTTTTGATATTGCAATCCTTAATTAGATAGGAAATTGGTAGTTAATACTGTAACGACCTGCTCCCGTCGGTAGGGGGGAAGAATTTCGGGCCAGGAAACTTCGGGTAGTAACTTCAGAAAATTTGAGCCTAGGCCAGACTTGGACGAATTCTGAGTCAGGAGAAGTTTAGGGTGATCATGTGAATGATGAGAGCTCAAAATTATAATTTGATTAGACAGGCTAATAGCCAAGGCGATACGGAGCATTTACGGCTTCACGGAATCGCATTCGAGGAGGTAAAACTCCCGAAATCAAAGTTTGCGTGAGGGGTATATTTTAATACGTCTTAGAAAAAGAGTGTGTTGTGAAATGGGGCTTGGACCATAAACTCCAAGCTCACTGTTCCCGCATATCCCGCCAGAGCGGGAGAGTGGAGCCGCCAGATCGGGATCTATCCCGCTAGAGCGGGACAGTCGCGACTTAAATCGTGAAAAAGACCAGAAACAGTCTTTTCTGCAAGAAACAGTTTCTAAAACCCCAAGAGACGACCTAGAGTGATTTTCATTAATTTTTCACGGAATTACACTCTTAAGGTAAGGGTTTTAGATTCATACTTTGATTCTTGGAAACTAGAAGTATGGGTGATAATCATTGGGGGACGGTTTGAATTGAAAACCTATGGTGGGAAATAGCCCTAGGGTAAGGTTAGGATTATAGGTTTGGCCTAGGGAATGAAATTGTGTTGTATTCTTGGTAGTTAGGCCATTGTATTGATCCTTGATATATATTTAATGTTTCTAGACTAAGAACGAACTCGAAAAGGGAAGGCTATTGCGTTGTAAGGTTCTGAAAGCTTGAATTTGAGGTAGGTAATGGTTTAGTTTCCCGTATATGTTTCATATACTTGTTAAATTGCTTCATGATATGCATGTGTGTATATGAATAGGAAACATGCTAGATTATGTGTGAAATAATCACTTGCTGGCCTATTATTATGATGAACCTGTTCTTGGTGGTATAAATGTTGTAACATTGAATGTCGTTGTGATAGTGATATTTTGGGATCGAATGTCGCGTTTCGACACATAATTTAGATTGGATGTCACGTTCCGACACGTATTTGGATCGGGTGTCACGTAGGTCCCTTGAGAGGACCCTTGTGTGAATTTGTAGCATGTGGAAGACATTGAGCTGTGATATTGAGATGTGGTTGACTTATTCTGTATATGTATATGCCTATTGCGTTGAAATTTACTTGTCTATGATTCGCTTACCGGCTAACTGCGTGATCCTACCAATACACCATTATTTTGTGTAGTGATACTACTTTTGCTCTGCCTTTTGTTGAGTACAGGGCATATTCAGCCCGTTGCAGAGAGACCTCGGTTGGAAGATTAACAGGTTGTTCAAAGTCCAAGGGTGAGCTATTCTGTCATGCTATCAAGGACTTTTCTACTTATCTCAGTCCCTCTTTCGGGACTCAGATGTTCAGACAATGTCCCTGTTTAATTATTTGTTTCTATTTGGAGTTGTACTCATGTTCTAGACTTGTTAGTTAGAGTTTTGGTACGATGACTTTTAGTTCCTAGAAGGTGTTTACTTCCACACTTCATTGTTATTAACATGGTTGGCTGAGTTTATGGGAACTCAGCATTATTTCTGGTTTATTCTTGTTTTCGCAAGTCTTTAACTGCTATCTCCTAAAGTTTGATAAGCTAGTCTGTAAAAATGGTTCTCCCACTGAAATAAGTATTGTGGGTGTCAGTCACAGCGGGTTGGGCTGATGACAAATAGAGAGAAGATAGAAATCTACTGCAAACTGGAGGACTGTCCAGTTTGACTTTTTCTTGGCTTGTATTTCTTACTTGGTAGTAAAATCATTTCATTTACCCAAAAAAACTTTTTTTGAAGTGAATAGACTTGGCAATTTTTACGTGTTGTTAATATGATTCAAACAATGATTTAAAAATCAAATATACGTGCATTTCGTCCATTAGAAAACTAAATCTATGAGAGCCTATTATTAAGGATCTAAAAAGGATATCGGTTATTTATATTAAAGAAAATTTCATAAAGGCTAGAGTATAAGTCTATATTATGCAGTTCAGTGAGACTTTTGCGATTTATATAACATCGCTATTTTAATTTCATTTTTATATCGATGTTCTGGCGCAATTCTATTGTTGATACAATTCAGATTGTTGCCATTAAATTCACAACTCCTTAATTGATGTGAATAATTAACGCAATAATGTGATCAATTATATTAATTTACGAAATTTACGTTATTAATATGTTATGGGATTATAAACGATATAACAGAACAATTTATCTCAAAATAAATTCAAAGACAAAATTTGACGATTTTTATTTACCCTATGAATTTCGTTTTCTTTTTGTTTATTAAGGGCTTGTGGATTGAAGTATCAAATTAGTTAGTCTATTGTTGTAGTGTATCAATTATGTCAATCATTCAAGTTTTGATAAGACACTCCAAGATATGAAACGCAAAAAACAATTACATAGATTATATAATTGATGGTATCATGATACCTTTCAGATATATGATGTATCATGATACCTTTTCGATACATTAAATCATGATACCTTTTCGATATATGATGTATCATGATACCTTTTTTGATATATGATATACCATGATATAATGGATCCGTTAAAGAAATCACATGCCTCTTTTGATACTTTATGTTTGGCGACTTTCCTTCAGCAACAGTCTTGACATTACAAGAAGAAATACATAGATACACTTATCGTTAATTAAAATTTTTACCTAATACGAATAATCACACAAGCGTAAATTTAGGAAAATCTATGGTTTAAACTTGAAGAAATTAAAAGCAAATCGTGCTAACTTGGTGGAGTCACAGCGTGAGAGAGAAATACGAATAAAATATGTTTGTGAGAGAGAAAATTAGTCAAATACAATCTCTAATTATACGTGAAATAGGGGATTTGGTATAATCGTGTAAATTTAAAATTAAATTTTTAAGTAGATTTTTAAGGAGTAAATACAAGGATTATGTTTGCCTAGTTGTATAAATTTTCTTTTATTTTAGCATCCTTATATAATTGAGGGTGAATAGATTTTTTAATCCTTTCTTGGTATGTTTAAAGAGAAAATCTATTATTGAAATAATTAACGAGTAAAAGTGGACAGACGGAGTATGCCTTTATTTATAGATTTTAAGTATTTTATGTTGAATAATTAATGTATACCCTTGCCTCATTACAATAATAATAATATACTTAATATAATTTTATAAGTGAATCTATGAAAGATAAGATGTGTGCAAATTTTACATTTATGTTTGCGGGGTATAGAGGTTAGTTTCGATAAATCATTTGCTCAAACGAAAAGTTATTTGAAGTAGTGTTAAAAGAAAAATATGATCAAGATACAAAGCAAATAAAGCAATATATAGTAAAAACATTCAAGAATAAGAAACTATGTGGTTACTAAATACTACCAATAATAAAGAAAAATATAGCACCCCACTTTTCTTTACTATCCAGGACTCGATGGGGCTAGTCCTGCACTCTCACCTCATTAAATCACCCATTTGTACATTCTGTGGTCCATTTTAGTTATCATGCTTGCTTATTAAAAAATATTTTATAAAATAATTGTTATTTTAGAAAATTAAAATTTAATCAATTATTAGTTTTCCCCTTTAGTCTTACTTAGGGGTGGTAAATGTACAGTTTGGATCGAATTTGGACGGATTAAAGGGATTGAGATAAAATAGGCTGAATTGTAATCTATCCAAATAAATATGAATAAAAATGAATTTGGTCAAATATGAATTGGGTGAGATGGTTGTGACCCATTTTTATCTTTATTCATTCTTTTATTCATTTCTTCCCTTCTTTGGTTTTTTTTTCTTTCTATTTTACCTTTTCTACATATTTCTTTTTCTGGGTCTTTAAAATATATTTTAAAAGTATATTTATGAACTATCTATATCTATTTATATTTATATTACTTTAAAAGAATTAAAGTTCTTAAAAATATTGGTTGAATTTTTTGTTCTTCACTCTACAATAACAGACAAAATTGTCATTTATTATTTTTTAAAAATTATTATTTAATTATATTTATAATATGATAAATTAAGGAGTTCTAAAATATATGGTAAGAGAAAGAGGAAAATATATGGTAAGAAGTATTAGTAAAATTAATAGTTAAGGGGTCCCAAAATATATAATAAGAAATATTATGAGAATTAATAATTAAGAAATCAGGTAGTCCTAAAATGTATGCTAATAGGAATAGAAAAATATATGGTAAGAAGTATTAGGAAAATTAATAATTAAGGAATCACAAAATATATGCTAAGAAATATTAAGAGAATTAATAATAAGGAATCAAGTAATCCTAAAATATATTGTAAGAGAAAGAGGGAAAAATGTATGTTAATAAATATTAAGAGAATTAATTATTAATTATGTCAAGTAGGCCTAAAATATTTGGCAATAGGAATAGGAAAATATATGATAAGAAGTAGTATTACTAAAATTAATAATTAAGGATTCCTAAAATATATGGTACGAAATATTAAGAGAATTAATAATAAGGAATCAAGTAATCCTAAAATATATGGTAAGAGAAAGAGGAAAATATATGGTAAGAAGTATAAGGAAAATTAATAATTAAGGAGTTCCAAAATATATGATAATAAATATTAGAAAAATTAATAATTAAGGAATCAAGGAGTCCTAAAATATATGGTAAGAGAAATGAGAAAATATATGGTAAGAAGTTTTACAAAATTTAATAATCAATTAGTCCTAAAATATATGATAAAAAGTATTAGGAGGATTAATAATTAAGAAATCAAAGAGTTCTAGAATATATAATAAGACTATAAGAGGAAGATGAAAATATATAGTAAGAAGTATTAGGAAACTTATTAATTAATGAGTCATAAAATATGTAGTAACAAATATTAAGAGAATTAATAATTAAGCAATCAAGGAGTCCTAAAATATATAATAGAAGTTTAGAAAATTTAATAATTAAGTATTCATATAATATATGTTAAGAAGTATTAGGAAAATTAATAATTAAGGAATCAAAGTGTCCTAAAATATATGGTAAGAAAAAGATGAAAATATATGGTAATAAGTATTAGAAAAATTAATAATTAAGAAGTCCCAAATTATATGGTAATAAATATTAAGAAAATTAATAATTAAGGAATCAAGTATTCCTAAAATATATGGTAACAGAAGTAGAAAAAAATTTGGTAAGAAGTACTAGCATTATTAAGTAGTCCTAAAATATACTGTAAGAAGTATTAGGAGAATTAATAATTAAAGAATCAACGAGTTCTAAATATATGGTAGAGGTATTAGGAAAACTATTAATTAAGGATTTATAAAATATATGGTAATAAGTATTAAGAGAATCTATATATATTATAAAGGTCGATATTAAAAAAGTGATGCGGCACCTCTCTTTGGCCAAGATCCTATTTATCTTTTTTCTCCTTTTTTGACATTTTTTCCTATTTTTCTTAAATAATCTATTTTTAAAAATCATTTTATAACTCATATCTTTATGACTACTTTTAATTAGTAATTAATAATATTTATGATTATCAAACCTTTCATCTTTAAAACCTCGTATATAATCCACCAAGTTGTACAATATCTAACAAGTTCCTATTTTACCAAATGATCTTTGTCATTCATTTTGATACAGGTAAGTTTTTTTGTATTTCTTTTCTTTTACAACTTAGTTTTGTACTTTTGTTGTTGCTGTTTTTTTTAGCTTAGTTAGAAAATTGGTACTTTAATGCAATTTATTTATCATATTTTTTTATGTAATTCATTGATGTGTTTTTTGCTTGAGGATATGTTATTTTTTGCTTAAAATTTTTCTAATCCGATAGATATAATTGTATTAATCATTTTTGGTGATTTATGGATGTGTTGTTTTTGAAAGATGATTATAATTTTTAAATAATGTAATTTTTTTAATTGCTTCATCTGTTTTGGAACTTATAAGAAAAAATTTATGTTTTGATTTATAATGAAGTAAAAAGTTATTTATGTAAAGTATTTACATCAAATCTCGCTATATATATTAAAGCTATATTAGGAGAGTTGATGCAACATGCCTCATAGATTAAGGAAGGTATTATATTTTTTCTCTTTTTTTTTTACCTTTTTCTATTAATTTGTTTTTAAATAAATAAATCTCTTTTTCTTATTCATTCATTTATGTGCAAAATTATTTACCCATTAATACTCTTCCACAACGTTTCTAAGAAGTTGAAAACTCATGTCTTTCTCTTAATTAAACCATGGTTTCTTTGTTGTGTGTTTTAAAAGTAGTTTTTACCCATTTTGTTTAATTATATTAAAAAATCTATATATAATATAAAGTTAGGCATAAACAATGTGATGCAATATTTTTTTATGGCCTAGAGTAATATTTATCTTCTTCTTTTCATTTTTTTCCGAAAATTTCTTAGTTATCTCATTTATATTATATTCTATGTAAAAAAACTCATTTAACTCTCTTAATTATGTTAAATATGCTTAAATGAAATGTTGAAACAATTAAATAAAATAATTGTGAAAAAAATGCATTATTTTTCATTTACTACATTTTGTCTTATTGATCTCATAAATTACACTTCTCAAGTCTCATTTTGTTTGATATATAATTGCATTTGTTTTAGAGAAGGTATGAAAGAATTGTGTATTATTTTTCTTCTAAATAAGTCTCTAAAAATGTTTTTTTTTATATATATATATATAACGATCCGTTAGGTAATTTCAAAAACGAGCCCTTTCTTTTTCATAAAAGACCCTTTTCGTATATTTGAATAGAGAATTTTGGACTATTCGGTAACTTCGGTTAATTAGTTGAGGGATAATTTTAGAGAATTAATTTAATTGATGGGCTAAAGTGTTAACTTATTTAATACCCTATACCACTTTTCTTATATTTATTAAAATGGGTTAGTAGGGTTTGTAAATTTTAATACATAATTAGTTTGGAAAAGGAAAAAAATAAAATAAAATAAATAATAAAAGAAAAGAAAAGAAAAGAAAAGAATTATATATATATATATATATATATATATATATATATATAAAATCTGATGGCCTAATGCCATCAGATGTAACGAGAAGAAAAACAAGAACGCCGACGAAAAGAAAAAAAAACTGGAAAAAAAATACGGAGGAAAAAAGAAAAGAAAGGGGAAAAGAAAAATAAAGGAGAAGAGAAAAATAGGGATTTTTATTCCAAAGCATCAAGGTAATTATTCTCATCCTTTCCATTAAATTTTTATGCAATTATTAATATATTTTTAGGGTATATTGGTGGAAGAATAATGCTAAGATAAGAAAATATGACCCTAGGGTTCTTCACATAAAATCTTGATTTGGGGGTCGAATAACGATCCGTTTTAGTTGAAATTTGACATGTGAGTTTATTTTATCATGAGCGAACATAATCGGAAAGAAAATTTCAGATTTGACTTCAATGACATAGAATGAGTTAGTTTCTGAATTTTGATATATTGAGATAGATAATTAAATATTAGGTATATTATATTTTATGAATTCTATTAAATTTATGATATTGGGGAAATTAGAACCTAACCCTAGGCTTAAAATTTGGAAATATGAGAGTTGACATGTTATTTGACATCAACATTAGGAACTTGATTATAGATTTGGGTAAGTTTTGGGTCTAGGCTAGACATATAATAATATGGGTGTTGTTAGTTTCGAAATCTTATTGTGGTTATTTATTTGATTAGATTATACTTATTTGGAGGCCCAACGAAAAGGAAAGGCTCAAGTACCGGAGTAATTGCTTGATTAATTGAGACAAGTGAATTTCTAAACCTCAGTTTAAGCTTGTAGATGCTTGTATTTCCGTGTTATGTGTACTAGGGAGTAATGAGAATTAGACTGGTTATTGACTATATGATTAGCCTTAAAAATGAAGATGAGGGGTGTAATATGGTGATCTAATGACATATATTGGTGGAATTGATATGTTGTGATTGTGGATTTATTTTGGACATGTGAAATGACTATGTCGATGTGAGATAGGAAAAATTATTGTTGTTGTCATATTATTATCGTGAATTATATAAACATGAATTGATTGCATTGGTTCTGACATATTATGTTGAGACTGAAAATGATATGAAATAAAAGGGGTCGGGCCACACGCTCCGTGGCAGGATATATATATTGAGGGGACGGGTCACACGCTCCGTGGCAGGTTACATGGACAAAAATGTCCCCCATAGGTTCCGGACTGTGATTCAGCGGATGTGTACCGATAGGACAGGCATGCATCATTTCATTGCACTGCATTGCACCTTTCTGATATTTGTGAATTTGTGTTTACCCCCATATTGCTCTGTGTGTGCTGAACTTGACTCGGTATGATTCATTGACGAGACTATTGATGAGTATTTGTGGACTGTATTACTGTTGTTATTGTACAAGTGTAGAGTTGGACTGATTTTATGCAGATTGTAGTTAAGGAGGTTCGGTTGGGAGGACAGGAGTACTTGTATCTATTAAGCTTTGCTTAGTTTTAGCTATCCACTTGCTGAGTACCGTGTTGTTTGGTACTCAACCCTTGCTTCCACACTTGTGTAGGTTGTGAGCCCGGACCTGCTTGATCTTCTACTATTTTCCACTACAATCGAGGTTATCAATTCCAAGTGTTGAAGTAGCTGTTACATCCATCTAGCGGACACCTCTTACTCTTTTATTATGTTTTAGTCTTATTCTAGAGACGAAGACATTGTGACTGTATTTCTTTTCGTACTTCGATAATACATTAGTGGCTTGTATACGTGACAACAAGTCTTGGGGGATTTTGAGATTATTTATTTATTTTTGACTAAGTTAAACCTTGTTTTATCTCAATTACTTTCACATTTACTTTCCGTTGGTTATTAGGCTGACTTATCTCGGTGGGTTGAGATGAGTGTCATCACACCCGGATTCGGGTCGTAACAATATATATATTTGTAATTGACAAATTTTGATTTTAGAAGATAGACTAAACCACAAGCAAATAATAAGTAAATTTTTTAATTTTTAAAATTTGCCTAATTTATAATTTTGATGGTGATCCAATAAAGCAATAGAGTGTGTATATATAAGAGTGTGTGTATATATAATAAGTATGAAATAAGTTTAATTACTTAAATACCTTGCATCTAATAAAGTCTACCAAAATACTCATTTTCAAAGATGAACTATAAGGAAAAATGTAATTTACATTTTTAATCACTTTAAATTTCAAAGATGAATTATTGAGGTGAAAGCATCCTACATTACAAAACTAAATTGTAAAAGAAAAGAAATGCAAAAAAACATACCTGCATCAAAATGAATGACAGATCATTTGGTAAAATAGGAACTTGTTAGAAATTGTACCACTTGGTGGAGTATATATACAATGTATATACAATCCGATATACAGTGTATATATAACTGCGATATACAGTGGAATTGGGCTTAAGACCCAAAATGCAGATGGTCCAACAAATTAGTCCAGACGTACAGAAACTAAGTGTCGGGTCATATTTTCATGTGTTATTAATTGTTTATTTATATTGATTTATTTACTTATTTTATTAATGTTTGCTTAGATAGTAATTTTAATTTGTTTTAACTTAATTAGATTTCCCTAAAGATAAACCAATTCATGTTAATTTACTCTTTAAATGATTTTCTGCCTTTACTTAGTCATTTGATAAACTTTTACTTTTTTTTATATACATGTATATTATTTTCAATGTTTAAGTTTCATCATTTTTTTAAAAAAATAATTTTAAAGTCTTCATTTCCTTTTAAATTAATATTTTCAAAAGTTAGTCAAATAATTTTTTCAAATCGTCGGATAACCGCGCGTTAGCGCACACTTTGAATGCTTAACATCTTCTCAAAGTGGAAATAAGAACCTCATACTTTTTTCTCTGAATTTTTAATAATTAATTCTGTTAGGGTCTTTTAAATTAAGTTTTCTTAATTTATTTTAAAAATTAAGTGGCGACTCTTCTTTTCTAAAATTGATTTTTTCTCTATAAAGTTGAAATTAATTTTAAACCGTTTTTTTCCGACATAACAGCCATAATAAAGAAAAAAATAATTTTATTAGATACTAAAATAGTTTAAAAGAACAAATAAAACAATTAAGCTTAGTAAAAATTGGGTTGGATTGGGTTGGGTCTTGACCCATTATATAACCCTTTACCTAACTCATTTTGACCTAAACTAATTTGGGTTGAGTTGGATCTTGACTCAATTATTGTCTTAACCGATTATGATCAGTTCATACTTGACCCCCCCCCCCCCCAATTACCATCCCTACCTACATATAAGCAGGATGAGAGGCCAATTTTTCTTATTTATGATCAATTCATTCCCTTCATATGTTAATAATGATTTTTCATCATTGAAGGTTAGAGTTTAAAATATATGATAACTTTAACTAATACGTAACAAGTAAAAATTCATAAAGTGTACTTCCAAAGTTTTATTTTGTTTGATATATAGTTTCATTTGTTTGAATACTTTTCATTTTCAAAGATGACTATTAGAAAAAATATATTTCAATATTCAATCCCTTTAAATTTCATCCCCAAATTTTATATATATATATATATATATATATTGAGGGATTAATCATATTCTGGCTTATTTATTATATTTATTATAAATTAATGACAATTCTTAAATTCATAAGTTACAAAAAGTCCTTTGATTTTTGTAAGTTTTCTATCTAAGTCTAATCCATTTATATTTTTTATCTACAATATTTGCATGTGGGCGGAAAAAAGAAGAATATATGTCAAGTGAATTTTGGAAATGAAGTTTGAAATTATTAGAATTGAAATATGAAGAGAGAGAAAAAATTGAGGTGTGCCAAGAAAAAGAAAAAAAACCTACAATACTAAATATTAATCAAGGAATTTAATGCTCCATCAGTATCAAACGGTGCAGTTAATTGAGCTTTTTCATATTTAATCTATTTTTAAGTTCACAAATACTCATTTCTTCGATGAGTATTTTCATATTTAGTCTATATTCTTTTATAGATCCTCTTTTGAGAATTTCATAAACATATGTTGGATTAATCAAAAATAATTTTTTTAATAAAAACAATGACATAGTATTCAACTTTATTTTAATTCTTCTTACAATTGTGCGAAGCGCGGACGAGTATACTAGTTAATAATTAAGAATCAAGAAGTCCTAAAATATATGTTAAGAAAAAGAAAAAATATATGGTAAGAAGTATTACGAAATTTAATAATTAAGTAAACCTTAAATATATATTAAGAAGTATTAGGAGAATTAATACTTAAGAAATCAAGTTGTCCTAAAATATATGGTAAGACAGAGAGGAAAATATATGGTAGAAAGTATTAGAAAATTTAATAATTATGTAGTCCTAAAATATATGGTAAGAAATTTTAGGAGAATTAATAATTAAAGAGTTCTAAATTTATGGTAACAGAAAAATATATTTTAAGAAATAAAAAATCTTTAAAAATATGGTAAGAGAAAACTATATGATAACAATTCTAAGATATTGTTGTTCATATCTAATTGTTTTTGTTTCAACATTATGATACATTACATTTGACTTGTATTTTCGAGATGGATAGATTTATCATGATACATTACTATTTATGTACCTTGTTTGAATGGTTAAGTACATTATTTCTACTAGATACATTAAATAGGTAATTGTTGTCCATAAGATGTTATAATTGAGATAAATACATTACTGGTAGTCGTTAAATATCAAATACATTTATTATAAATTCAAACTTATGTATCATGTCCAAAACTCATATGTATCAAAAAAAGATTAATAAGAAAATATCAAAAAAAAAATTAACCAGTTGTTCTATCAATGTTGTGTCATATACATAACTATGAATATGATACAAACTGATATTGTTATAAAAACATTACTGTTTACACATCAACATTTATATTTGATAATGTCTACGGATACATAACCTTCTAGTTGAATAAGTTAAGGCGTATGTATCTGATAGTAAAAAATAACGAAATTTGTAATATTTATGTATCAAACAAATAACTATGAAAATGATAAATACTAATTTGTGTTTTAATAAATTAAGATTATGTATCAAAACTAATATTTGAACACAATATATTGTGCATGATAAAAATGTAATATATCATAATATTGAAACGAAGGCATGATACATTAATTTAAGAAAGAAAAACAAATAGATATATTAAAAATCTGAACCTATATGTATCACAAAAAGATAAACAACAAAAATAGAAAAATAAATCAATAATCTGATTTGTTGAAAATGAAAAAACGTGATGAAAAAATCCTTCAACACATTCTTCTTTGCTCTGTACCATCTCCCATAACTTTTTTTCACTTTCAACAATGGCGTCATCAATGGATCTCAACTCAAAGCCCTTACCGGAGCCACCACCAACTCCCGTATTTTGGCCAACGATAATTTCATCACTTTTGTATCGTTCATACCTCACCTCACTTTTTCAGATTTCGAAATATTTCAACAAGATCAAACAGGTTCATGTTGTATCAGTACAATTTGTAGATAATTTTGATTCAAAAATTGAGAGTTTTTTTTGGAAGAATGGAAAAAAGGATTTTGAATTTTAAATTGTACTAGCATTTTTCCAATTTGTCAGGGTTTGAATGATGAAACAATTAGAATGTATGAAATTTTCTTCTTGTATTTTCTGTTGTGTATCTTTACAATTTACTCTAATATTTATATAAATTTGTATGGAATCTAATCTGTAACAGAATGGACAGGTGTGCCATTTATGTTGTAACAACTTCCTAACAACTTCAAAATAAATACTAATTTGCAAATAAAATAAAACACTAATGTATGTACATATTGTATAAGTATTGGGCCTTTAATCTACTGTCCATGAAATATTATTTGTCAGCTCAACACAAATTCAAATCCAAATGTAGTCCAAATGCTGGAAGCCCAAATGTAAGAAGCCCAAATCCTCCTTTTCCTAATGTACAAAATATCTAAAGTCTCTGGAAACTTCTATTTGTACGAAGTTGTCTTCTTCATCCTCATCTCACAAACATATCTCCTCTTTCGACAGATCAGAGAGAAATAAATCACCAACACCCCCCTCAAGTTGGAGGGGAGGATGAAACACCCAACTTGTCCAATAATCTATGATGATTCGGGCCAGTGAGGGATTTTGTAAATAGATCGGCAAGCTGCGAGGTCGATCTTACATAAAAGAGGAAAATCAGACCAGCAAGGTATTGTTGACGGACGAAGTGACAATCAAGTTCAACATGCTTCGTCCGTTCATGAAAAACTGGGTTCTGTGCGATGTGAATGGCAGCGAGACTATCGAAATGTAAAGGAATGGGCAACGAGATCGGAACGGACAGATCCTCAAATAATCATACTAACCAGGTAAGCTCAGCTACAACCCTCCGCATGGAACGATACTCAGCTTTAGCTGAGCTAAGAGAAATAGAAGCTTGCTTTTTAGATTTTCATGAAATAGGTGAAGAACCAAGTGAAATATAAAAGCCACTAATAGATCTGCGTGAATCTGGACAGGTTCCCCAATCAGAGTCATAAAAAGCGAGTAATTTGAAGCAGGAAGAAGAAGTCATGAACAATCCAAGTCCTGGATCCTTCAAAAGATAGCGCAAGACCCGAAAGGCAGCAGCAAGATGTGGTTCACGAGGATCTTGCATAAATTGGCTCAAATGCTGGACAGTGAAAGACAAATCTGGTCTGGTGTGAGTAAGGTAATTTAGCTTACCCAATAAATGTCTATAGAGAGTGGGATCTGTGATGGGACTTCCCGTTTGAGCTTGTAACTTTATGCTGGAATCCAAAGGAGAAGAAACAGGTTGAAGATTTAATGAATCAAACTCATGTAGGAGATCAAATGTAAACTTCCTTTGAGACAGAACAAGACCATGAGATTCTCGAACAACTTCCATACCAAGAAAAAATGCAAATTTCTCAAATCTTTTATGCAAAATTTCTTATCCAGAAACATCTTAAGGGAATGTAATTCTGCTTGATTGTTCCCAGTCATGATAATGTCATCCACATAAACTGCAACAATAGAAATGAAATCACCTTCCTTCTTTACAAATAGAGAATAGTCATTTAAGGAGTGGTTGAATCCTTTGAAACTGAGAGCAGATGTAAGCTTTGAATACCATTGTCGGGATGCTTGTTTAAGGCCATAAATAGACTTTTTCAGCAAACAGACATGATTAGGTGAGGGAGGTGAGATACCTGGTGGAAACTTCATGTAGACTTCCTCATCCAAATCCCCATGTAAAAAGGCATTGTTAACATCTAGTTGAAAAAGACCCCATCCTTTCTTAACTACCAAAGCCAAAATACACCTTATGATTGTCATTTTTACCACAGGTGAAAAAGTCTCATTATAATCCACACCTTCTCTTTGAATATCTCCTCTAATCACCAACCTAGCTTTAAGTCTTTTAATACTCCCATCTGAATGTTGTTTAACCTTGTAAACCCATTTACAAGGTAAGGCTGTCTTTTCGATAGGCAGAACAACTACATCCCAAGTATTATTTAACTCTAAAGCTTCAATTTCCTTATTCATAGCTTCTTGCCAACCAGGGTGATAAGTAGCTTGGGCATAGCTAATAGGTTCTTGAATAGTAGATATAGATTTAAGCATGTCTTGATTAACAAAAGATAATTTACTAAAAGAAAAGCATTCACCATTAACTGGACTAAAAAATCTGTTGGCAGTCATATCTGTGTGTGTGATAGCATTGCAGATATAATCCTTGAGATAGAAAAGAGTTTTTGGAATTCTAGAGGAATGTCTAACTATGGTTTCAACAAGAGCTTCAGGAGAAATATGAAGAGGGGAATGAGAGATAGCAGAAGAGGTAGGACTATTAATAGGACTAGTAGAAGGGGATATAAGATCTTTAGTGGCATTACAATCACCAGGAGTAGTATCAAGACCTGAAGACAAAAAATTATCAGTTGGAATGGTGGTTGGGTCCTCATGAGTTGATGGAAATTTAGATTGTTGAAAATAGGGAATAGAAAATAGATTTGGAGGATTGCGGGGAGTAGGAGAAGAGAAATGATAAAATTCCTCATAAAAAATAATATTTCTAAATACTGAAATTTGCATAGTCCTAAGATTTAAAACCTTGTATCCTTTCTTATTGAAGGGGTATCCTATAAAGACACATGGCAGATCCCTTGGATCAAATTTGGATCTGTGACTTGGTAGAGTGGACACAAAACACAAACAACAAAGCACTTTAAATGAGAATATAAAGGCTTTGTTTTAAACAAAAGTTCATATGGCGTTTTATAGTGTAAAACTTTAGATGGAAGTCTGTTTATAAGATACGTGAGTGTTAGAAGACATTCTCCCCAGTAGGTGATAGGTAAGTGAGATTGAAATAACAAAGCCCTTGAGGTTTCAAGAAGATGCTTATGTTTCCTTTCTACTACTCCATTTTGTTGTGGGGAGGATACACATGTGGTTTGGTGTATAATACCTTTAGATAATAGAAAATCTGAATGGACTTTGCCACTTCCTAATTCAAAAGCATTGTCTGATCTTATTATCTTTACTTTAGAATTGAACTGCATTTCCACCATGCTTAAGAAGGATTGCAGGATTGAAAAAGCATTTGATTTTGTGCTTAGCAAATGAGTTCAAGTAGATCTTGTAAAATCATCCACAATAGTGATAAAATATTTAAAACCATCATGAGTAGGAGTTTCGTATGGTCCCCAAGTGTCTATGTGTATCAGGTTAAAAGCAGATTTGGATGTGATAGTACTTAAAGAAAAAGGTTGCCTGATTTTTCTTGCCATAGGATAGATAATACAAGGTGAAGTAAATTTAGAACAAGGAGAAATTGAAACAATATTTTTCATATTACTCAAAGGAATGTGACCCAACCTGTAATGCCACAGTTTTTCTTTTACACTTGGATCAAAAATACTAGAAAACACAGAAAACACAGACACTAAATTGGAAATACAAATGGACTGATCCTTAGATAATTTAAAAGTAGAGCTAGACAAATAACTAGATGCAGCCTTAGGAAAACCACTAGAACTTGTTGGCTGATTGGGCTTTAAGATGTAGAGTCCTCCTTGTTCTTTACCAAACTCCTGAGGGTTCTTCAGTGAAAGGTCCTGCAAAAGAAAATAGGCACTAGGTGTGAAGAGAAGAAACTTTCTGAGTTGTTTGCACAGTTTATGTGCAGACAACAGATTGAACCTAAAAGAGGGTATATAGAGGACATCATGTAGAATCAACTTAGAGGAAATGTAGACAGATCCTGAATAGGTTACTTTGACTTGTTGAGAATTTGGAAGATTGACCACAATAGGCTTAGAAAATGCTTTCAAATTAGTGAACAAACTTATGTTAAAAGTCATATGCTCAGTTGCTCCACTATCTATTATCCAATATCTACTATTAACATTTATTATGCAAGCATTGGAGTTAAAAAATTTAGACATACCCGCACATGTCAGATTTGCAGTAGTTTCAGTGGAACCTGCAGTTTGCTGGTTTATTTTGACTTATTCCAAAAGTTGCAATAGCTGAAAAATATTATCTTGACTCAAAGACTATGCCTTATTATTCCCTCCTGATTGTTGTTGATCATCAGCTGAACTGAATGCATTGTTAGATTGAATACCATTATGAAACTTTCTTGGCTTTGTAAACTTGAAATCAGCTGGAAAACCATGTATCTTGTAATATTTGTCAATAGTGTGTCCTGATTTTTTACAGTAGTTGCAGTAAACTGTATTTTTCTTAGTGTCATAGGCAATTCTTTGATTCTTATAATCATTAAACTTTCTGGGTTGTTGGTTAGCTACCATAAAAGAGGATGATTCCCCTGGGTAATTAGGGGTTGCATGAATTTCTCTATGTTTTTCATCTTGAATAACTAAAGAGTAAGCTTGTCCAATACTAGGAAGGGGTTAAGCTTGCCCAATACTAGGAAGGGGTGAAGACAACAAAATATTACTCATTACACCTATGAAAGTCTCATTCAAACTCATTAAAAATTGCAAGAGTCTCTCATCCTGATGTGCCTTCACAGTCTTCTCTTTTACACCACACTTACACTCACATACACAGGCTGAAAAAGTATTCATTGCATCTAGTTCATCCCAAAGACTTTTTATTTTTGTGAAATAAGTAGAAATGCTAAGGTTTTCTTATGTTACTGCATTTAATTCCTTTTGAAGTTGAAATAATTTTGCCCCATTTGACTGACCAAATCTATCTTCCAGGTCAGACCAGAGTACTTGTGCACTGTGAGAGTACAGCACACTTTCAGCAATTTCTTTTGATAAAGAGTTCAACAACCAAGAGAGTACCATATTGTTGCATCTTTCCCAAGCTTCTATTTATACGAAGTTGTCTTCTTCATCCTCATCTCACAAACATATCTCCTCCTTCAACAGATCAGAGAGAAATAAATCACCAACAGAATTCCATTGGCAATAAAGTTCTCCCATAATTTATGCTTTCTTTATTTACTTTTTTCCTTTTTAAACGTAACAAAATATTCAATTAACAGATTTTTCATTAATTTTTTTTACCACAACAACATTAAAGGCATCACTATGTATCAAAGAAGATGACTTATGTATCCGAGTTTTTCAAAAAATAAGGAATTTTTGTAATTTGAAAAAGAATAGGGATAAAATGTAATTGACTCTTAACACTATGGAATTTATGTAAGTTATACTTTTAATTATCATGCTTACTTGGTAAACACAAATATTTCATAAAATAGTTGTTGTTTTAGAAAATTAATATTTAATCAATTATTAGTATTCCCCTTTAGGTTTACTCAACATAAAATCGGCTAATGTGCTGAAAAAGAATAGTATTTAATTAGGGATAAAATAACAAATAAAGATAATTTAGTCAAATTATTTTTTTAGTTAATATTTTCTCAAGGAGCATTCAGGAAAGAAAAATGACAAATAAAATAAATCGAAAAGAGTAGAAATATTTATAAAATTTGATATGAACACCTAATATAGATAAGTATTTATCCCTTACAAGTTTCATCTTTAGCTATGTGGTAAAATAGTGGATGCGATTATATAATATTCCACTCCTAATTCATCTCCTCCCTTTGTCCAAATTTATGTTTAAATAAATAAATTAAAATACGAGAATCAAAATATTTAATTTTAAATATAAAAATATATATTTTTAAAAATAAAAATAAAAATAAATAAATAAATAAATATATATATATATATATATATAAATATATATATATATATATATATATATATATATATATATATATATATATATATATATATATATATATATATATATAAATTACACGAATAATGCCATAAATTATCATAGCTAACAATTCAAATTATTTTTAAAATGTTATAATAAAAATTATCTAACTATTCAAATAATAATACCTTCACATAAAATAAAATAGAAGGAGGAATATTTTAAAAAATAAAAACCATGTCCTCACTCTTATAGGAGTAAGTAGGGGGTTGGGTTGATGAGCAATCCAAATGCTTAACTTGACTTTAGCCCACATATATTATTCCCTTAATTTCAATTTATTTGTCGTATTTGGCTTGACACGAAGTTTTAAAAAAAAAAAATTAAATTTTGTGATTTTAAATTAAAAATATGTCAAATGAATTAAACTGTTATTTCATCTTGTAATCTTAAACATGTCATATGAAAAATTAAAATTAAAAAATTATTAAAATACCAAAGAACCATTTTTTAAAACAAACTAAAATGAGAAAATATGTCAAATAAATTGAAACAAAGTATATTATATCGTATTATATATATAGAGTTGCAAATAATTCTCCCAACAAGTCCACGTGCTTCCCACGTGAAGGTTTCCCATAACTTTGAACAAGCAAATATCATGAAAATACAAAAAATAAAACAAATTAAAAAAATGGTGTATTTAATGATCTTTTAGTACCTTATACTTCACTTTTAACCCCATTAGGACCTTACCTACTAAAATTCCATGCAACCCAATGCTGACTTTTTGGCATCCCCTACAACCTTGAGGACCATAAAATCAAAAATATTTATTTATATTCGATATTTATATTAAATTATAAAATAAGGTGTCACGATTCAATTTCTTAGGTCATGATGACACCTACTATAACCCTCTAGTAGGTAAGCCAACCCGTCAACCCGGAACTTCAAGTAATGGGTTTGAGGGCAGAAACTAAATAAGAGCATCGAATTATAAAAATAAACAGAATAAATAAGCGGAAGTAAACTAAAACATATTTTAAACAACTAAAGATCCCTCCAGAACCTGGAAGTCACAAGTACAGAGTTGCTACAAAATAAAATACGAGTACAAGTCCCGAAAGTGGATCAAAAATATATATAACAATTGGCTAGTCTCAAAAGGCAAAAATGGGCCATCCATGCTAAAGGAGACAGGAATGATCCAAAAACGCCAAGTACTCACCATAGTCTCCGAAGTTGACTGCAATAGGGTCGATTTATTCATGGCAATAGCTGGTGCTCGGTCCTGCATCACGAAAGTAGCTGCAGAGTGTAGTATAAGTACCAAGACAATAGGTACCCAGTAGGCATCATAGGTCGACTGAGCAGAAAAGGTAAAAATAATTTTAAAAAAAAGAATAGCCTAAATAGGAGTCAACATAAGCATCAAAAGGGAAAAGAGTACTACCTATGAGAACTATAGCTAACTATACCCAACTAAGCCCCCATAAGCCCAGCTGGGACACTCGTGCGCAAGTTAAATAAAAACTCGGAAGAACCCCCATAAGCCCGCTGAGTACACAGAATAGCTACAACTACCAAGGCTAGGAACCAAGAATCTATGATGTTAGGAGCTGAAGTACTATATCATTTCCAAACCCAGAATATCTAAGAGTCAATCGATCTAGTGGTGACTTAGGGGTTGAGGCCGGGACTGGGACCCAGATGCTCACCTGAATGTTCAAAATGGCCAAGGCCGGGACTGGGTACCCGGATGCTTGCCATAATACATAAGTGCGGTCGAGGCCGGGACTGGTACCCAGATGCTCACCGTAATACATCGGTATGATCGAGGTCGAGACTAGGTACCCGGATGCTCGTCATACTAGCAAGTCGGTAGAGGCCGGGGCTGAGTACCCGGATGCTCCCCGATAATTCAGAACGGAGGCCGGGACTTGATACCCAGATGCTCACAAATAATTTATCCCATGATGCCAAACATTTTACTTCCCAACTAGAATACAACAGTACCAAAAATCTTTTTCCAAATGAGTCAACTGATATGCCGCCAAAAATAGAACCGGAGCCAAAGTCAACGATCATGAAATCTAATATTGCCGATGCATCACGAAAGTCACGATTGTATCAATTTATGGATGAAGATATTTTTAAGAGCAAGGGTAACACCTAACTAAGGAAAAACTACCAGGCACTAGCCCGCTATACCATTCTACAAGGATCTAAGTCCACCGGAACGACACCGAAACATCTAAACCAAGTTTACATCCTATACTAAGGCCAACATACCCCACAGTATCAATAACATGCTCATTCAACTCTCCCTATAATACTAACAAATAACGACAAGATAGACATGCTTCTAAATATTCGAAAACCCAATAATAAGCCTAAAGCATGATTTCTACCACCTAAGATATACAATCAAACTATCCAACCCAAAATGCAGTTTTACCTCAAACGAAGCTTCTCCTCACATTTTTGAGATTACCACGAGATTCCTCACAAAATTCTCTTGAATTTAGACCCTTGAATCACCAAATTCGGGTTTATATAGGTCAAGATACAATTAGTCAAAGTTCTTCAAAAACTCAATCCGAAAATGGACACAGCTGCAATTAAAATCGCGATTTTTACTTGACTCGAATGCTCCAAATCAGTTTTCAATCTCTCCAATGCGTTCTCCACGAAACACCTCACAATTTTGCTTTTTGAATCACCCAATTTGGAGCTCTAATGCTCAAGTTATGGGTTTTAAAGTTGGAGAAAAATCCCAAAAAATGGGACTTCTGTCCTGCTGTGATTTTCAGATCTTGGAGAATCCAAAATCTCCGATGGGGTACTCGAAATTCGTTCGGAATCCGATAAAAATAAACCAAATATGCTACCCCACTAAATTTAATGTTTTGGACTTAATGGCGCATTCAGAATTCTCATACGAGATCATTTTAATAAAAATTGGGTCCACATTCAAGAGCCATTTTAAGCCATATTCCACAACGGGCTTCGATATTAGTCCGGAAGCCTTGAAAAGAGAACGAAGAGTCGTTCTAGACCAAAATCAATATTCTGGAACTAACCGCGCTGTCAAAATTTTCATTCGAGCGCATTTTCCAAGAATGTTGACCAAAGTCAACTATAGACTAAGTTTCAAAGTCAAAAGCGACAAATGGCCCCAAACTCGTATCGATTGCCTCGATAGTCATTCCAACAGTGCTAGTAGCCTAATTTGGTCATTCCGGAGCTGATGGAACCATAAGAATTCTAATTCGAGATTTCGTTGACCCAAAACTCGAAAAGTCGCAACTAAACCAACTTAGGCCTTCAAAATACCAAAACGGACTCAGGACCTCTAAATATTCAACCAACACTTCCTCTAGACCCAAAAACCATCTCTCGAATCCAACGGAGTCGTCGGAATTCCATTCCGAGCATCGAAACTCCAACAGTTGATCAAAGTCAAACATTGGCTTAAAGTTCCTCAAATTCTCAACTCAAGGTCTCAAATCTTCGTTACAACTTCAAAACCGATTCCGTAAAGTCTCTTAAGCCTATTTCGACATTTTGGAGCTGCTGGAATCGACGGAATTCCATTCCGAGACCCGTAGCTTCAATTGACCCCAAATACCACTTTTTAATACTTAAAGCTTATGAAACTCAAAATTTCCAAGGACTTAACTTTTCATGGGATTTTCTAAAAATCAACACCCGGTAACAATTAGAAACGACTCGGAGCATCTAAAGGGAGAGGTAAAATGGTCATTTTACAAAAATTCCAAAAAATGACCATCAGGGTCATTATAACATCCATTACTAAAAGAGTTTTCGTCCGCGAAAGTAAGGACAAGAGTATACCTGGAGGGTCAAATAAGCTGGGGAACTGCTCCCGCATCTCCTGCTCGGTCTCCCATGTAGCCTCCTCGATCGGATGATGGCGCCACTGGACCTTAATCACAAGGATGGACTTAGAACGAAGCTGGCGAATATCTCTGGCTAGAATAGCAACTGGCTCCTCAACAAAAGTCAGGCGATTATCCAACTCAACAGAGTCATACTAAAGCACGTGAGACTTATCAGGAATGTATCGGCGCAGCATAGAAACATGAAAAACAGGGTGTATAGCTGAAAATGCTGGTGGCAAAGCCAACTCATAAGCAACCTCTCCAACTCTCCTCAGAATCTCAAACGGCCCGATATACCTGGGGCTAAGCTTACCCCGCCTGTCGAATCTCATCACGCCCTTCAAGGGCGATACCCGTAAGAACACCCGATCTCCCTCTTCGAAGCGCAGGGGCCGACGCCTACGATCAGCATAACTCTGGTGCCTACTCTTAGTTGTCCTCAACCTCTCTTGAATATCCCGAACTCTAGCTATGGCATCCCAAAGTAAATCGGTACTGTGTGGCCCAGGTTCTTAAGACTTAAACCAACCAACTGGAGTACGACAATGCCTACCATATAAGGCTTCAAACGAGGCCATCTGAATACTAGAGTGGTAGCTGTTGTTGTACGCAAACTCTGCCAAAGCTAAGTACTGCTCCCAATGACCCTTGAACTCTAATACACAAGCTCGCAACATATCCTCCAGAACCTGACTAGTACGCTCTGACTGACATCAGTTTATGGATGACATGCCGTACTAAGATCAACTCGGATGCCCAACTCTCTCTAAAAGGCCCTCCGGAAACTAGAAGTAAATGAAGATCCCCTATCTGATATAATGGATATCGGTACCCCGTGCAGACGGACCACCTCCTGAATATAGATTCGAGCTAGACGATCTACAGTAAAATTGGACCACATTGGCAAGAAATGTGCTGACTTGGTCAACCGATCAACGATGACCCAAATACCATCATTACCTCTAGATGATCGAGGCAATCCCATCACGAAGTCCATGGTAATTCGTTCCCATTTCCACTTGGGAATAGGTAATCTCTAAAAGATTCCACCAGGCCTCTGATGCTCTGCCTTAACCTGCTAGCAACTTAAACAATGGGATACATACTTAACTATATCTCTGTTCATACCACTCCACCAGTAATACTATCTCAAATCCCAATACATCTTCGCGGTGCTCGAATGGATAGAATATTTGGAATCGTGGGCCCCGTGAAGGATCAACTGAATGAAGTCTTCAACTCTAGAAACACAAAGGCGACCATTGAACCGTATTATGCCATCCAAATCTATAGAAGCCTGGCCACCCTCACCTCGCAATACTAATTCTCGAAGCTCTACCAATGCTCCATCCTTAAACTGCCGGCCACGAATCTAGTCCAGTAGAGATGATTGAGCTCCCACAAAAGCCAAAATCAGTCCGGAATCTGAGATTTCCAACCTGACCATCCGATTAGACAAATACTGGATGTCCAAGGCTAGGGGCCACTTCGCAGCAGACAAGTAAGCTAAACTACCCATACTCTTCATCTTCCGGCTCAAGGCATCCGCTACTATATTCGCCTTGCCCGGGTGGTAAAAAATAGAGATGTCATAATCGGCCAGTAGGTCAATCCAATGCCGCTGTCTAGAATTAATATCTTTTTGACTCATAATGTACTGTAAGCTGCGGTGATCTATACATATCTCACAATGGACTCCGTATAAGTAGTGCCTCCACATCTTAAGCACGAAAACTACTGCCGCCAGTTCCAAGTCATGGGTGGGGTAGTTGCGCTTGTGCACTCTCAACTGTCTGAAAGCATAAGCAATAACTCGGCCACGCTGCATCAGTACACACCCAAGACCTACACCATAAGCGTCACAATATACGGAAAAGATCTCTCCCTCAACTAGTAGAGTCTGAACAGGAGCGGTGGTAAGCAACTCCTTAAGCTTTTGAAAGCTCGACTTACACTCCTCAGACTACACAAAGGGAACATCTTGGCTGTTCAAACGGGTCAATGGGGCTGCAATGGTAAAGAAACCCTCAATGAATCATCTATAATACCTAGTCAATCCAATGAAACTTCAAATCTCCGTAACAGATGTGGGCCTAGCCCAACCACAAATAGCCTCAATCTTCGTCGGATCCACTCTGATACCCTCTCTGGATACCACATGTCCCAGAAATGCCACAGACTCCAACCAAAACTATCATTTTGAGAATTCAGCATAAAGCTGCTGATCTCTCAAAGTCTGGAGCATAACCCTCAAGTGCTGCTCGTGTTCCTTCCTACTCCGCGAGTATACCAGTATGTCATCGATGAATACAATCACGAAGGAGTCAAGATAAGGTCTGAATACACAAGTCATAAGGTCCATAAAAGTTGCGGGGCATTGGTAAGCCCAAAAGACATCACAAGAAACTCATAGTGGCCATAGTGAGTTTGAAAAGCAGTCTTAGAAATATCGGCTTCTCTAATCCGCAACTGATGGTAGCCAAACCTCAAGTCAATCTTAGAAAACACGATTGCACCCTGAAGCTGATCGATTAGATCATCGATACGAGGCATGGGGTAATAATTTTTCACCGTCACCTTGTTCAGCTGCCTGTAATCAACACACATCCGCATAGTCCCATCCTTTTTCTTAACAAATAAGACGGACGCACCCTACGGTGACACACTAGGGCGAATAAATCCCTTACCTAGAAGATCCTCAAGCTGCACGCTGAGCTCCTTGAGCTTTGTAGGGGCCATACGATAAGGTGGTATAGAAATAGGCTTAGTTCCCGGCTCCAAATCTATGGCAAAGTCAATATCTCTCTCTAGGGGTTGACCAGGTAGGTTAGTAGGGAAGACACCAGTATACTCCCTAACCACAGAAACTGAATCAATAGTAGGGGCCTTACTAGACACATCACGGACATAAGCTAAGTATGCCAAGCAATCGGATGCAACTAGCCATCGGGCCTGTATAAAGGATATGATCCCAGTCGATGAGTGACTATAAATACCCTGCCATAAGACCGGGGGAATACCAGGCATGGCTAATGTAACGGTCTTGGCATAACAGTCCAAAACTGCATGATGAGGGGATAGCCAATCCATGCCCAGAATAACATCGAAGTCCAGCATATCAAGTAAAATAAGATCTGCCCGAGTCTCATGCCCCTGAATAGTCACCGCACAGGATCTACAAATCTGATCCACTGCTAAAAAATCCCTTATCGGGGTCAAAACATGTAATGGGACCTCAAGTGACTCATAAGGAATACCCAAATATGGAGCAAAATATATAGACACATAGGAATACGTGGAACCTGGATCAAATAAAGCTGAACCAGTTTGCTGACAAACAAAGATAGTACCTATGATAACATCATCTGATGCCTCAGCCTCTGCCCTCGCTGGAGTAGCACAGAAGTGGCCCTGTCGGCCTCTCCCACGAACATTCACCCTACCACCTAACCTGCCTCCCTGGGAACCTCCGCGAATACCCTGCTGACCATCGCCGCGGCCGTAACCCCGATCTATACCTCTTGGTGGAGGTGGTGCTACTACCAACGGTCTAGACCAGCCAAGACACTCCCTAGCCTAGTGCTCCAGTGAGCCACAATTGAAACATCCTGAAGCTGAGCGACCTGTGATAACTCATCCACGGTAGAAAAAAAGCGAACCTGATCCCCTCGAGCTCTGCCCTGCAGTGGAACCCCTCGAACGGGGCTGACTACCCTTAACTACTGGCAGGGCGGACTGAATCGGTCGGCTGGACTGACTCTGCTGGTACCTATCCTGCTGGAATCGCTAGCAGGGCCTGTCATAACTATCATGGCCTCTAGAATGGGACCCACTGAAGCTACCCTGATGTTTGGGTTTCTTATCGCTTCCCCCTTGGGCTTTGCGATGAATAATTTCGATCGTGCGGGTATGATCCACCATATTTAGAAAAGAGTGGCCCACAGAAACAAGATGCTTAGTCCCCAACCTCAGGTAAGGTCTCAAACTGCGCACAAAACATCGTACCCGCTCCTCCTCAGTGGGTAGAATCATAGTGGCATGTCGGAAAAGCTGATGAAATCTAGCCTCATACTTTGCAATCATCATGTGGCCCTGCTCCAACCGAGTAAACTGATCCCATGTCGGTCCTGGACACTCCTAGAGATGTATCGAGCCAAGTAAGCCTCTGAAAACTGGGCCCATGTCAATAGTGGTGACCCAACTGGTCTGGAATGCAAATAAGAGCGCCACCACTATTTGGTTGCCCCTCTGAACTGGTGAGCAGTGAAGTCGGCGTCTCTGGACTCCACAAGACCCAAGGAATGGAGCTGCTCTTCACAGGTAGTCAAGAACTCCATGGCATCCTCGCCAGTGGCTCCAGAAAATATCGAGGGCGACAGCCTCTGATATACCCCTAACATCTTCTGATCCTATAATGATATCATCCTCCTGGAACTGTTGGCGGGGGTGCAACAAGTGGTGGAGGCAGTTGAACCTCAGGTGTTGGCTGAACAAGCGGATCCCGCGGTGCTAGTATGCTCGATACTGGGGTTGGGGCCTGTGGTATAACTCCAATAGTCATGAGGAGCTGCACAATCACTGCTTGTAGTGTTGGGGTCATAACTGGTGCAGCTAGAGGTTGTGATGGTGGTGGTGGTCCCTCTGGCTGAGTAGGAATCGGAGCATCCTGATGCTCCTCTACCAGCTCCAGCTCTATCTCTGGGTCGGGAGCTGGTGCTGCTCCCTTACTTGTCCCACGAGGACAACCTCTAGGCATGCCAGGCCTTGGTGCATTATCACGACTGATGGTACCGTGCGTACGAACCATTCCTGCGAAAGACTGGAACAAATGAGATTTCATAAAATCAATAAGACACAACACTGCACGAAATGATACAACATAGAGAATTTTCCTAATGACATCATGTAGCCTCCCGAAGATAAGTTACGAACGTCTCCGCACCCATCTGCGAGACTCTACTAGACGTTAGCTCTGTACAAGTGAAACCAATGAACCTGGGGCTCTGATACCAACTTGTCATGACCCAATTCTTTAGGTTATGATGGCACCTACTATAACCCTTTAGTAGGTAAGCCAACCCGTCAACCCGGAACTTCAAGTAATGGGTTTGAGGGCAGAAACTAAATAAGAGTACTAAATAAGAGCATCGAATTATAAAAATAAACAGAATAAATAAGCGGAAGTAAACTAAAACATATTTTAAACAACTAAAGATCCCTCCAGAACCTGGAAGTCACAAGTACAGAGTTGCTACAAAATAAAATACGAGTACAAGTCCCGAAAGTGGATCAAAAATATATATAACAATTGGCTAGTCTCAAAAGGCAAAAATGGGCCATCCATGCTAAAGGAGACAGGAATGATCCAAAAACGCCAAGTACTCACCATAGTCTCCGAAGTTGACTGCAATAGGGTCGATTTATCCATGGCAATAGCTGGTGCTCGGTCCTGCATCACGAAAGTAGCTGCAGAGTGTAGTATAAGTACCAAGACAATAGGTACCCAGTAGGCATCATAGGTCGACTGAGCAGAAAAGGTAAAAATAATTTTAAAAAAAAGAATAGCCTAAATAGGAGTCAACATAAGCATCAAAAGGGAAAAGAGTACTACCTATGAGAACTATAGCTAACTATACCCAACTAAGCCCCCATAAGCCCAGCTGGGACACTCGTGCGCAAGTTAAATAAAAACTCGGACGAACCCCTATAAGCCCGCCGAGTACACAGAATAGCTACAACTACCAAGGCTAGGAACCAAGAATCTATGATGTTAGGAGCTGAAGTACTATATCATTTCCAAACCCAGAATATCTAAGAGTCAATCGATCTAGTGGTGACTTAGGGGTTGAGGCCGGGACTGGGACCCAGATGCTCACCTGAATGTTCAAAATGGCCAAGGCCGGGACTGGGTACCCGGATGCTTGCCATAATACATAAGTGCGGTCGAGGCCGGGACTGGTACCCGGATGCTCACCATAATACATCGGTATGATCGAGGTCGAGACTAGGTACCCGGATGCTCGTCATACTAGCAAGTCGGTAGAGGCCGGGGCTGAGTACCCGGATGCTCCCCGATAATTCAGAATGGAGGCCGGGACTTAATACCCAGATGCTCACAAATCAGATTTATAACACAATTCGGGTTGGGAAATTACGTAAGACGATCAAACAATCAATTTCCACATTTTCAAACTAAAAAAATAATATAAGGCAGCCTCTTTACACGTCGATTTCTCAAAAACAGAAATCTGTCAATCCAAATAAATTATACCATGACGTTCTTTGCGAAACCCCCCATAATTTAGCCTCAAGAATTACTCAAAATGGAGTTATATTAACCAAGATACACTCTTCCAAAATTCCACAAAATTTCATTCCACAAATGACTAAATCAATAACTAAAAATGCAGTTTTACCTCAAATGAAGCTTCTCCTCACATTTATGAGATTACCACGAGATTCTTCACAAAATTCTCTTAAATTTAGACCCTTGAATCACCAAAATTGGGTTTATATAGGTCAAGAAACAATTAGTCAAAGTTCTTCAAAAACTCAATCCGAAAATGGACACAGCTGCAATTAAAATTGCAATATTTACTTGAATCGAATGCTCCAAATCAGTTTTCAATCTCTGCAATGCGTTCTCCACGAAACACCTCACAATTTTGCTTTTTGAATCACCCAATTTGGAGCTCTAATGCTCAAGTTATGGGGTTTTAAAGTTGGAGAAAAATCCCAAAAAATGGGACTGCTGTCTTGGTGTGATTTTCAGATCTTGGAGAATCCAAAATCTCCGATGGGGTACTCGAAATTCGTTCGGAATCCGATAAAAATAAACCAAATATGTTACCCCACTAAATTTGACGGTTTGGACTTAATGGCGCATTCAGAATTCTCATACGAGATCATTTTAATAAAAATTGGGTCCACATTCAAGAGCCATTTTAAGCCATATTCCACAACGGGCTTCGATATTAGTCCGGAAGCCTTGAAAAGAGAACGAAGAGTCGTTCTAGACCAAAATCAATATTCTGGAACTAACCGCGCTGTCAAAATTTTCATTCGAGCGCATTTTCCAAGAATGTTGACCAAAGTCAACTATAGACTAAGTTTCAAAGTCAAAAGCGACAAATGGCCCCAAACTCGTATCGATTGCCTCGATAGTCATTCCAACAGTGCTAGTAGCCTAATTTGGTCATTCCGGAGCTGATGGAACCATAAGAATTCTAATTCGAGATTTCGTTGACCCAAAACTCGAAAAGTCGCAACTAAACCAACTTAGGCCTTCAAAATACCAAAACGGACTCGGGACCTCTAAATATTCAACCAACACTTCCTCTAGACCCAAAAACCATCTCTCGAATCCAACGGAGTCGTCGGAATTCCATTCCGAGCATCGAAACTCCAACAGTTGATCAAAGTCAAACATTGGCTTAAAGTTCCTCAAATTCTCAACTCAAGGTCTCAAATCTTCGTTACAACTTCAAAACCGATTCCGTAAAGTCTCTTAAGCCTATTTCGACATTTTGGAGCTGCTGGAATCGACGGAATTCCATTCCGAGACCCGTAGCTTCAATTGACCCCAAATACCACTTTTTAATACTTAAAGCTTATGAAACTCAAAATTTCCAAGGACTTAACTTTTCATGGGATTTTCTAAAAATCAACACCCGGTAACAATTAGAAACGACTCGGAGCATCTAAAGGGAGAGGTAAAATGGTCATTTTACAAAAATTCCAAAAAATGACCTTCAGGATCATTACATAAGGTGAGGGTTTCAGAATTCATATAGTTTAAACTCCAAATCATCTATAATTCAGAATTCATATAGTTTAAAATTCTGATTACACCTTAAAGAATGTGTATATATAATTATTATAGTTGAGAGATTACAATCAAAAGTGTATCTACCTCATAAATAATGAGTTCATAGGAGATTACCCACTTTCTCCATTTAATAGTCTATGATAAATAATACAAATTATTGTTAATTAATATTAATTTGGTCCTCCTATATGCTAGGTTATATATGATTTAGATCTCTTAGACTATATATACAATCCAACTATATTAAAGGTGAGAATATGAAAGAGTAGAGCTAGAAGTTCTGAAATAGGCTTGAGTTCGCGTAGTTTTTATTCAGATAATATATTTTTATAAATTTAAAATTTAATTATTATGATTTAAATTTATCACTTTAAAATTTAAAATGCATAAAGTTAAAATTTATTTTCGCTTCTAAAAATATGTATAATTATTATAATTGAGCGATTACTATCAAAGGAGTATCTACCTCATAAATAATAAGTTCATAAGGGATGACCACTTTATCCATTTAATAATCATGATAAATAATACAAATTATGTTAGTTATAATTTATTAAATTGTTCCTCCTATATATATGCTAGGTTACATTAGGTTTGGATCTCTTGGACTTATATAATACACACCAACTATGTAAAAATAAATAATTACATAATATAACCTATAGTTATATTTATCAATTTTTCATGGAAGTCATCTTTAAACAGAAATTTCGAATTTGAATCTTGATTATAAAAGTATCTTTGATAAAAAATATTTTATTCCTTATTTCTTATGCAAATTCAAATCAAACGATTTACGCTATAAAATAAGTATCGAAAATCGGGTGCGAAAAAATAATAATAATTTTTTATTATGTATAATAAAGTTCAACTAATTTTACACAATAAAATTAGGTTGAACATATCAATAACCACTTAAACTCACCAATAAATTTTATAAGTCACTTATACTATGATTTATTTTAACTGAGTATTTAAATATATGTTAAAGTGCTTTTATTAAACCCTTTCGATTCAAATTTTTAAGGAGTTTTTGTCCATATTATTCTCAAACGTTCTATATAATATATATATATATATATATATATATATATATAAGTAAATCATATAAAATACCTCTTTTTATCACACATGTATAAATTTTACGACTTATTGAAGTCAATATATATATAATTAAAAGTAATATATTTTAAATAATTAACAGTCACTTAAAAACATGCATATAAACTTTTTAAAAATATTTAATAAAAATATTTTATTATATATTCAAATGGTCACTCGTAAATCGTAGCCCACCGTAATTCGAGTGTACATTACGTATAACTGCATACAATAATTACAGGTTAGTGACTTTTTAAAAAGAAGGCAGATAATCTTTTTTTATCACATAAATAAAAAGTGGAGGTTTTGATGGCAGAGAGAATCTAAAATAAATCTAACAACTTACACAAAAATATATTTAATTCATTCAGGTTTTTTTTTCTGGTGTGACACCATGAAAACAAAATCTTTTGTCTCCACTTTTATATTATTTTATTTTTAATTGAAGACTTCACATTTTTTTTCCTATATCAGATTCATAATTTAGACATTGTGATTATGAATTACAAATTGTGAGTATCTTTTTGACGAACATAGATTGTGATGTGATTAGTTGAGATTTCATCATTCTTAGAAATTTTGAGTTTGAATTTCTAAAAAAAAATATATATATTCGATGCGCTAATTGGATCCATAAATAATTTATTCGATATGTTAATTTAAATTTAATCGAATTTTAATATACAAAAAACTAAAAAAAAAAAAGGAACTTTGTGAGTGGGTAACACATAGGATAGTTTATTGGTGTTCAAAAAGATTATAAGACAAATAAAAGTACCTTATTAAGTGAGTGGTTCAACTTCATTTGTTTATCAAAATATTCTGACTAATTATTGAAAAATATCTTGCCTTAGATTTGATCCCTTTTTTTTTAATATCTTTTTTATTATTTTTTTTTTATTCCCATGTTTCGGGTTCTCCGAAAAATTGCTTTGTTTAATCTTTCTTTTTGATGTTGGAGTCGTTGATGGCTGATTAGGAAGTGAATTATATTTAGTATGGTATCAACCCACACTACTAAGCATGGGCCCATCCAAAAATTTCACAAGAAAATAATTATAAATCAAAAAATAATAATTCAAAGTTTAGATGAACCCGATAACAAAATGGGGGTTGATACATCATTATTGCATCAGATTTATTTGAATCCAATACTTTCGACATAAAATATAAATTTAAACATAAAATTAATTAAAAAAATTGCAATAATAATAGATATAACAAGTTCACTATAAAAAATCTTAAAAGTTAAACTTATAGAATTTAAATTTAGAATCTGCTTCTGAAAAATCACGCATCTTCCTCTTTGAATGAGAGTGCCCTTCTAAGAAAAAACATAATTAGGGTTTGGTGTAACTACTGTAGTCATACTAAGGTATCAAGTATGGGCCAATCCAAAAGTTTTCACAACAAAAGTAATATTTAAAATTAATATTAGAAAACAAACCTAAAAATAAAATAAAATAATTGAAAAAACCCCACAAAGAAATAGCATCATTTTATGTATGTATATATATATATATATATATATATATATATATATATATATATATATTCTCTTTTCTCACCGTTAGTATCCCTATGAGCTTCCTAACCCCTTTTTTCCAATCTTCATCTTCTCTTACTCTTTCACAAAATAAAAAAATAAAATAAAAACTACAAATCTTTTGGATCTATGCAGTATGGTTAATTTCCTTTATATTGCATATTATTTTCTGGTTTTTTAGCTATTTTTTCTATATGTATTGCTTGTGATCTTGAAATATATGTTTTTATGAGTTTTTGTTTTTGTTAATGTTTTTATTTATGTTTTATTAGTCAATTTCTTAGTGTATTGATTTAGCTTGTTTCTTCAATAGTTATTTCATATTTTTTAGCTATATTTTTCTATATTTATTTGCTAATAATCGTGGAAAATATATGTTTCTATGAGTTTTTATTATTTATTTATATATATATATATATGACAATTTCTTATTGATTTAGCTTGTTTCTTCAATAGAAAGATTGTGGTCAACTTATGATGGAATTTGTGAACAAATCCAATCTACAAAGGAAGATTTTTATTTTTATTTTTTTGTTTTGCAGTCTTTAATAGTGTAGATTCTTCTTAATTTAGATCTTTACTATTGTTACTAAGAATATGTATGTACTTGGATTTTGCTCCCTATAAATAGATCTATCCTATGTGAAATTGTGAAGCATTTATTTAGGGTTTTATGGTCCGTTTTGTAGACGTTCAATAAAATTGAAATGATATAGAGAAAATAGGGTTTCTGGATTTGAATCGGGCTTATCGATCGATCAAACAATCAACAAACAGTTGTTGTTTGCAGATGTAGCATCATCAAGATTCATACATGAAAATTAAGAGGCAAGGTTATGTAGCTTTGATTGAAATGAAAAAATAGACTATATCATGGCCATGTCTATTTTTTTTTTAAGGTAAGAATCTTGATGATGCTGCATCAGCAATAAACAACTATCAATGACATTAGAATTTTTAAAATTTCTAACATCCAATAGTGTTTTGTATATGGAAGGGTTCCAATGAATCTACCTCCTCTAGCTCCGCTCAAACCAATTACGAGCTGTGGAGGCAGAATTTTCAAGGAATTCAATATCTACTATATATATAACGATATTTGTTGAGTATAGATGCTTAGTTCTTTGTACCTGGAGAAACATGATGAAATGGATTTAATTTTCATTTATTTTATTTTACTGTATTTTTCAGTACTTTATCAATATTCTTGTCAGTTATATATCTATTTTTATATGTACTGGTTTTAATTTTATTTACCATCTATTATTTTTTAAAAAAATAAAATAAATCTAACAGGTGAAAAATAGATTCTTTCGTATATTTTGAGACTGCAGATCTGTGGCCAGTACTGAAGTTCTGATAGATCAGAAGTTGTAATTTCTCTATCTCACACAGATTCGGTACGAAAAATATATTTACATAATCAGATCGATTATAAGGTATGTAATTATACTAAATTTTGCTGCAAGCGCTCATCAATTGATTACCTAGCTATTATTTGGAGTTTATATGTATAAAATTGAAGATTTTGTGTCTGAATTCACGAACAACTAGTTTGGTCGTTATACTTCAAATCAAGCCAATATAAATTAAACAAGGCGTGTAACATGTTAAAATACATTAATCATAGTATGTATAATCAATGGTTTATACTGTCAGTATATATAACTTATATCCATATAACTATGTATTACCATCAAAATGTCCTTTTTGAACCTAAGGAACTAGAAGAAGAGTGTGAAGAAGAGGTTAGTTTGAGTTGCCAAGTTTCTTTGTTTTTTTTCAAAGGCAATATGAAAAGAAACAAAAAAAAAAAGATTCAAAATATAATTTTAAGTATTTCATGGGAAAATGAAAAATCATCCAAGTGATGTTTTTGTTTGTTGAATCAATGAAACATTTTATATGGGAACTTGCTGCTTCATGGACTTTTGTGACTTTGAGTGTGTGCAAAATCATGAGTTTAGTGCATGTCAATTGTTATTATTAGGTTGGATTTTGCCTCAAGAGTTTTTATCAACGATAAGAGCGGAGTCTTGGAGGAACTGAAAAAATTATTTCAATATAGCTTATAAGTCACGACTTCTAGCTGGGAATTCAGCAACAAATACTTGGGTCAGGGTAGGATCAATGTCTACATTACACTCTTACGCTCTTTAATTTCTCAATTCTGTGTGAATACAAAATGATTTGTGCACTGAATTGCTATTTTGTATATGTATGGATGAATAGAGCAAATGCAATACATGATCCAGGCAACTTGCTAGAAAATGACCAAGCATGTTGCTACTATACGAGATGAGTATGGAGATGTCAGAGTGATGGTATGAGGCTTGATTTAATTTACTACCTTCACCATTACTAAAGGTAGTATCGACGTATGCACACATGTGCACGAGAAGAAGCTAACTCGGGGCTTTGGTGTCCATATATACTCGATCGTGTGAGCGATACACAATGAATATCAAAAATTGATATATCAGTACATGGTAATAGGTCCCGTGGAATTTAATTCAAAAGGGAGACCCGTTGATCGTGGTGAAGGGTCATGTGGATTAACTTAATGTGATAGATTATTGAGTGCGTGAACAAAGTTCACAATAGTAGTTGAAAAGATTGAGATGTTATATAAGTATGAAGTATAATAATACTCCTACATGTAATTCGCTCACTTTGGGAAGAGCAGACGAAAAGAGAAGGCATTTGTCCTATCTGATTCTTCCTCTTTTCAAGAATGAAGAATTTTCGATGATGTGAGATTTTTTGAAAAAAGATATACGAACTCATCTCAAAGCAGACAATATCACGCAATGACAAGTCATGTTCTATTAGATTTTCAATCAAATCTTTTAATCATGTCATTTGTGCATGATATTTTTGCATATTAATTTTCTCTCTATCGTTCTAATTTTATTGGATGTTCCAAAGGGACCTCATGTCACTTGTTGACTGATGTGTAATTGTCACCTTTCAATTAAATCACCCCAAATGCATGAAACTTATTCACTGATTTTATAATTGCTTTCCCACTTTCTACTTGTCTTTTTTCTTTTGACATTATGCAAAATTCCCTCCTATCACATTTAGTACTTCTACTACTTTGTCTAATTTCTATTTCCATAAAAATTACAATTTTTATCAACACAAAAATCTGATTCATCAATCCATTAGGCACTACTCACTAGCTAGGTTGAATTTGTATTGTAATAAAGATCTAGCCTAGCAAGCCCATAACTTTCTTTTCTTGTCATGGACTTTTATGGCAATTCCACACTGATATTGTGTACAAAGTGTTTTTTTTTTTTAATAATCATGATATTCAGACATGTTCGCATGCATCTTAATAAATTTTACGAGATATATGTTTATCTTCCACAATAGTAAAAGATAGCAGATAACTTTGTTTACCAAAACTAGAACATATAAAAAGATCGAAATCACCTAGTATACATGTTTAAATTGAAGAAAATTAAATGGAGCCTTAGAAGTTAAGTTTGTAATGGTTACTGGTGAAATGTACGCTAAACTTTACTGTAAAGTGGAGAATGAGATTGCGCGAATTTAAGATTTAAGTTTTATGAATTCAATATTTAAAATGTCGTATTGTTAAAGTAATTATCAGCTTGGACATACTATTCATTGCAATTTTAGTGGATTTATACACATAAATTTATATTTTGCGTCAATAATATCAGGTCCAAGCTAATGGAGGTAAAACAATTAAGAAACATGTAGCACTACTTTCCTTCTTTCTTTTTCTTTATGGGTGTGTTTGGTACGGGGGGAAACTTTTTTTGAGAAATATTTTTTAATTTTTTCATATTTGATCGATCAAAATTCTTGAAAATATTTTATTTAAGAACACAAATTCCTCAAAAATTAAAAAAAAAACTTTTTCAGTGAAAGTAAGGACAATAAATTCTACCAGCGATATTCCATATTGTGCCATTCTCATCTTGCAAAGGTACACCTCATCTTCACCCTACCATCCCATACCTTTACCTCCACATGTCTGACCAGCACCTCCAATAATATTTATCTAGATTATATACAAATATGTCCGATCGACTTATTCTTTTTCTTATTTTTTCTTCCCTTACACCCACATGTATATAAAGTGAAAGGAAGCAGAAGCAACAGTGGTAGTACTAACTGGTCCATTTAGATTGAGGAGGGGTGTGGTCCATTGATTTGAAGAAGAGATGACAATACCAATAAGGTCATTTTAGGAGATTTTGTAGTACATATTTAAATTTGTTATGTCTAAATTAAAGGCATTTGATATTGATATTGATATATAGGAGCTACTTTTTCCATCCATACAATTATTGAGGTACATTATATATATATATACACACAAACTCATACAAGTAAGAGGGGTGGGGGTAGAGTCAGTGACGGAGTCAGAAGTTTTACTAAGATGATTCAAAATCTGAAAAATTTAGACACATGGACTAGCCAAAAAGGATTCGACATCTATGATACATACATAAAAAATTACATAAATAATATAGTTTTTCAACGAAGGGAAACCTGACTGTAAGGTGGCTCCACCCGTGGTTAGAGTTTACCTTACTAATTATTATGATGTAACAATAGATTTTTTGTTTATATATAAATGGATGTAGGTACATGTACTTAAAATGAGATTATTTGTACTTCAAGTTATTTGACATGATTTTATTTGTGTTAATTCAAATTCTTTTTTTTACTATTGTACATTTAACACTTAGAATATCAATTTTAATGTTAATGAATGACAAATAACTACATACTAAATAAAAGACATGTATTATTTATGTTAGTTAAATTGGGTATAGACACACTATAACTATTTATCATAGTACATGATTCAAAATCAATAAACACAACAAGCAACCAAATAAAAAAAAATGCAAATTAGACTACCAATATTTGGGAGAATATGCACTAAACTTTTTCAAGGAAATGAAGATCAATTACGTCATTTAACTTTGTGAATATTTTTCTCTTTTAATATTCTCAAGTGTTAAAAGAAAAGTATTTCACCAGAATTTTCATGTTTGCACACATATTTTGCCAAAATCTAATGTAAAAGGAAAAAAAGAAAAAAATTAATAAAATTGTATGTAGTTTTTAATTTAAAGAGAAATATTTTGAGAGCAAATACAACATTTTTTATATAATGTGTGGGGACCGTTGGTGGGGAATGGAATAAAGCTTTTGAGAATTGTTAGCTTGCATGGGAAATGGAATAGTTACTTTGTTGTAAGGATTGCGACAAAATCTCATAATATTAAGAGTTAAATCCAATAAATTCGCTCATTTTATAAGAAATTTCTACATGATTTATAATTGGAAAAGATTAAACCCAAGCAAAATCCACAGTAAATCTCAAGGGAATGTTACTAATGTAAATTCAAATTATTGGTTACTTAATGGGACTCCTAGCTTAATTTAGATTGAGTCGACTTCTAACATTAAGTCCATTGTTCCTCAGTAGCTCAGTGATAGAGCGGTAGGTTGTTAACCGATTGGTTGTAGGTTTGAATCCTACTTGGAGAGATTTATGAGTTATCGCTTTTCTGACCTAGCGCTTGCCTCCGGTTTGTGTCCTTCTCATTTCTTTCTAAACTAGCAGAATTGTGGGACATCAAAAGCGGTAAGTTGATTGTTGGTTTATATTCCTCACTCTATTTTGTTTTTATTTTTTTCAAATTACAATTTTTTAAAAAATTTGGTGAAATACGGATACATCCCAAAACGTCTTAATACATCGCGTCTCGATTTTGGATACATTCCTCAATATCCTGATACATCGTATCTCGATTTCAAATACAGTTCTCAACGTCTCGATACATCACGTACGTCTCGATATGTCACGTAAAGTGATGATGTATTAGAGAATAGAAGAGAGTAGAACTTTTTGTAATTTTTTCAAATAATAAAAAAAAATTATAATAAAATAAATGGTGTATTTAAGTAATATTTCCGATTTTATTTCCTTATTATATTATGGAAACAAATAATATGGGCTCATATTATTACTTTCCTTAGATTCACATTTTTTATATTATATTACTTACCTTACTTCTTAGATTCATGGGAAATGGAATAGTTATATTGTTTCCTTATTATATTATGGAAACAAATAATATGGGCTCATATATTACTTACCTTACTTCTTAGATTCACTTCTTTTATATTATATTACTTGCCTTACTTCTTAGATTCACCTTCCTTATATTATTACTAACCTTACTCCTTAGATTTGCCTTTTGTCTCATTATTGATTTTTTTCTATAAATTCTAGTGCTAAGTTATTGTTGTTTACGAGTTACAAAATAACTATTATATTGAAGGAGTGCAACATTATTTTGATATCAGTGCTTATTAAGTTCTTGAGTCAGATTTAATATTTTACCTTTTTTAAAAAAAAATTTACTTTTGTTGATATTTTTATCTCATAAGTATATATTCTTGTTTTAGTTATTATTAGAATTTATTTAATTTAAATATAACAACTGAAAAAATGAATTTGATTTTGCAAAAAGATAAAGAAAGAGCAGACTTGAAGAATTGAATAAATTTCAACAAGGAGCCCTTGATAAATTTTTAACAAATAATAAAAATATTGAATTAAAAATGTGGAAGGATGTTCTTTAAATAAACAAGTCACGAAATAAAGTTGAATTAGATGATGATAACATTCAAGAAGAAAATCTAGAAAAACTTAGTGATAAAATCAAGGACTCCTAAATGATTTAAATAATTGCATTCTTAAAAATATATATGATCCAATTCAATGAAATATTGTAGACACGAAGTTGATAGATCTACCGGTAGAAAAAGGACCAATTAGACTTAATTCTTTTCCAAATACATATATTATTAATAGAATAATGTTAACTGTTTCCTATCTGTTGTCTTAGCCAAAAGAAGTTTTTCAAAACTAAAATTGCTAAACTCTTATCTAATATTAATAATGTCTCAAGAGAAATTGAATGAATTAGATTTATGATATTATCTATTGAAAAGAAATTGTTAAAACAAATCGATTATAAAACAATAATTAATGACTTCACGTCTAAGAAAGCTAGAAACCTAGACTTTAAATTTAAACAACTCTTTGAAACCAAGATGCAAATGGTTGAAAGTTTAGAGATAAAAAAAAAAGGAGGAGGATAACATTCCATTTCCCTTGATAAAATTCTTTGTCTGATTTCGATGCTAGCTATCTAAATTTTGTTAAATTTTATCTTAATATATGTCTTTTATTTGATATGTGGTAATTTTTCATTCATTGACATTAAAATTGATATGTAAGTGTTTAAAGTAGGGGTGTGCCTTCGGTTTTGTGTTATTCGGTTTCGGTTTTCGATTTTAAAAAAGTGTTATTCAATTTAAACCAAAAAAAATTGGTTTGGTTCGATTTTTTCCGGTTCGGTTATGTCAATAATTAATAGCATAATCAAAGTTATATTTTCATGCTAAAAAAAATAAAAATTACATACAAGGAGAAGTAATAATATTAAATCTCTTAAATATACTTTCTAATATAAGTCACGAGTAAAACTTTAAAATACAATAACTTAAATTATACCAACAGATGTCCAAACATAAAATCTAAACTAAATCATAATGAAACTAACTCTAGTTTAATAATATTATAACCTAATACCTATAATTTAGGGAAATAAGAATGGCCAGGTAATTGAGGATAAATTACTAACCCTAATTTAAAGTACAATAGTTATAAGAAAATTTGAATAACACAAACAAAATCTTGTCATATAACTTGAAGTATAAATGATTTAACAAAATAAATTTTGTCACGTATCAGTATCTGCATACGTTTATTAAAAAAATCCTAATGTTTTCTCAAAAAATTTAAACACTTTCGTTTAATTTTTTTAAAAGTATTTTAGTGTGAATACAAGATCGTTTGCAAATTAGTAAAATTTAATCATAGTTTAGTACAAGTGAAAGAATGTCGTAATAGAAAACGCTAAACTTCAACATAATTAAACATGTAAAAACTCTTTTAAAACGTTCTCGTGTACTAATGTGATACATTATAAATTGATACAACACATTTTGTATCTCATTTTTAGTTTAACTACTTGATAATCAAAGTAGATTAACTCTTGAGATTTGAGCAAGAAATTCTGCTAATAAAATACACTAACGAAATTACATCTCTTATTAATAAATATATTTAATTCTTAAATTGTAAAGATATATGCATCCAATAAATATACATTACTTTTTTTATTCTTAGATGTTTGTATATTGAACAATTTATAGAACGTTCACCTAAATGACTTCTACACCTAAAAAAATGTACACAAAAAAGTATATTTCAAAAAATATATAGTTATTACATATTCTCGTTTATCACAGAAAAAGAATAATATAGATATTCAAATTCTGATGTCATAATTCATGGATCACTAATCCCCTCAACTAACATAATCTACATTGCATAGTAAGAATTGGATCACTTTCCAAGATGATGACTTGTGTGTCGTTTATAATGTTTATTTAACTTTTGTGACATTGCATAGTATTCTTGAGAATTTTAAATTCCTTCGAGACTTGCATCACTCAAATCAATACGAAAATAATAATATTTTTATTTACATGGGGAGGAGCGTATTTACTGGTTGTCATCAAATCATTCATGTGCTTTATTGAAATAGGTGAAACTTCCACCTCTGAGAACACTATATTAGACTAGTACAACTCAAGTAAAAATGCTCAATTACTGTTGCAATAAAAATGAAATAGAAAGTTTTAAATTTAATTTTTGTTTCAATACTTATGCGCCCGTTTTACACTGAATTTTTAATAAAACCCAATTGGGTAAAATTGTTAAGAAACAATTCTTAACAGTTGATCCTAGTGTAAGAATTGTTAGGTATACACGGAGCCTAATGTACTAAACTCTGACTATGCATGCAATCTAGAAAAGGATCAAACCACAAGAATTTATGCATGCAATCTAGAAAAGGATCAAACCACATTAGTTCTTATGAGCAATCTCATTAAACATTTTTGTAACAAGTTGATTCCACAACATGAAGATCTCAACAACAATCAATGTAAACCCACACGTGAAATTTGAGGAGGGTAGAGTGTACGCAAACCTTACCCCTACCTCGTAGAGATAAAGGTTGTTTTCAATGGACGCTCGGCTTAAAATAAAGCATATCCAAGCAGTTACGAAAATGAAATGCATAAATGAGAACAGTAGAAAATCATCGAAGGTCTCATATATCAAATAGCGGCTGCAAGGGTTTGGGGTAAAGCATCCATTTCAAGTAAATGAGATGGAATACTCATACTGCTGTTCTTGTTTTGTTGGTTAAGCAGTCATGCATTTGCATTTTCCAACTTGCAAGTGTCATTTGGATGTCATTAATGAAACTTCATATGAAAATGTAAATTTGATTTAGAACGACGACAGAACTACGTTGGTATGGAAATCTATGCACAATGCACCATGCACAGTGATGGCTAGTTAACATATTTTACAACTGTTGGATGAAAAGAAGTTTTTCAGCGTACTGAACGAAGTAAACAACACATAATAAACAGGCATTCTCTGGCATAATTTATGCAGACGCACTTTCTATACACAGATAATACCTCTTTCCGGTCGTTTCACCACAGAGCTAAAAACAAAGACACAAGTTCTACACAAAGTCAAAGACGAAAGAAAGAAGACCAAAAGGGAAGCAAGAAACCATGCTTCAACTGCATCAAGATCACGAAAGGAAACAACACAACAAACCTACACTGTTACCTAGACATCCCTTCCGGGGTGGTGGAACCATTTATCAATGCCCCATGCTTTCCCAAGGTTGGAATGCTGTTAGAACGTTTCTTTACTCGAATGTTACCAGAAGTTGGGACTCTCTTCTCGTTCTTCTCTTTGAGAAAAGAAGTGAAGCTCCCGAGCGGTGGCTCCAAAATTACAGCACTCTTACTTCTGAAAGATTGGTCGATGCTCTTCCTATACGTCTCAAAACCTTCAGTTAGCTGGTCCCCTGAAACAGGTACGACCTTAGTACTCAACTCCAACTTATTGAATATTTCTTCATTAACATCAGTCATATAACCATCTTCTTGAATATCTAGCATGGCAAGATCATCATACTCCTCATCTGATTTCGTAGATTCCTCATCCACTGAGCCTTCCTGTGTGCATAGCAGCAAGGAGGTTGATTATTTTAAACAAAAAAAAAATAGCGTTAAATCCCCAGTTGCTAGCTGAAAATCAATGAAACATGGTCTTCAAATTAATTCAATGGAACCTAGCACAAGAAGTACAATGGTTTGACAAGAAAGAGGATTTAAATACAGTTGTATATTCAAACCAAAATGTATGATCTTAGTAATTGGTTAAGACCTCATCATCCAGAAATAATATGCTACCAACGATATGTAGCAGCTTCCTGATGATATCAAGTTATATAAATCATTCCAACATACCTCCTCATCAACTCGTTTGGAACCATCATCACTAAGATCCTCGTCACTGTCTCTTTCAAGAGGTTCATCAACCTCTTCATCATCACTACCATGCACTGATTGTTCCTCTTTGAGCTGTAATTATAGTGAAAAATGGGAATGCATCAAAGAACTAATGGAACTAAATGGAAGACACAAGTAAGTAACGAACAAAATATCTACAACCTCCAAGATCCATCAACGAGAGGCTAATATAGAAAAGAGTGTGCATTATACGCTAGTTTATGGAAACCCATCAGAACTTCTAGGCATACCTCTTTTGCATGTCCTTCAGGCAACCTTGGTGAGCTGCAGCAAGAGGAATAGTACCTGCTGCCATTGTCCGTCAGCTCACCTCTCGATTCATCAACACTACTAGCATGACTGGTACCACCAACATCACTGGGCCAAGCACTGATCCCGAAATGGCCAAATTGCAGATTAATAGGTTCAGCCTTGCCAATTTGCAGTGGTCCATACATAGGGGATCCAATTCCACTCGCAATGGAGTGATCCATAATAGGCTTGCCATCATTGCCCAAGGTGTAAACTGGCCAAGCTTTTGCTACTGATCCATCATTATTCAGAAGAGCCATCAAGTGCCTAGAAGAACCTTTTCTTTGAATCAGTTGAAACATTCCCTTAGAGCTCACACAATTGGCAGCACACTGGTTTCTGTATTCCTCATCAATGACGATAACCGTATTTGTGATTGGATCATACAGTTGCTCTCCTGCCTCACGCCTCCGTAAGCAGCCGAAGACAGTAGCATGAATGGCTGCCACACTTTTATCAACATTGGTGTTGTTAATCTTTGGCACCAAATGCTTGTCAGCTCTGTTACAGAGATATTCTTGTATTGTCCGGATGTTCCGAATATATTTAACATACTTGTTTTTAGCAGGATCAAGAGTCATGTACTTCGCACGTACTGCAAACCTTTCTAAATGTTTTTCCTCATTTGCAATGTAAACCATGAAAGGTATGACTGACGGATGCTTCTTCATTAGTCCCATCTGCAGGTATAAGAACAAATCGGCCCCAACTTAACCACCAAAAGAAACCATGTAAAAAGCAAAATATACAATATTTAAAATTAATTATTACCACAAAATTAAGGCTCAAATGAACACCCTCCACAACGACTGATTCTTTCCGGTCTTCCCATGCAGTTATTAGCCTATCAAGACTATCAATTACCATCTCACTCTGTGCCTTAAACCCTTCAACTGCCATTTCTCTGGAACTAATCAAATCAACAGCATTCGAAATCCGTACAGGTGGAAATTTTACACCTTCTTTTTGTATTGGTGGGGTTGAAATTCCAGCTAACTTCTTCGCCCTTTTCTTCGCTTTTGCTTCAGAAACAGCTACTGGATCCAAATATTCCCCAGCATGGTAGGTTGAAGCCCAAAGTAAAGGGTTTTGCTTTTCATCTACAAAACTCCTCATCATATGTCGAATGGAGTCAGTGGACACCACAGTTGTTATACCCAACCTGCTGCCCTGTGAAGATAAATGGAGAAGGATATCATACACCTCATGTCCCATTATACGCGGCAATCTTCCATTTCAGGAGATTTAACATATGACAATAATACACGCCTCATGTCCCAATTTATAATTTTTTGATATCATTCCACCAAAAATATTTTACTTATTTAGTTATTTTATTGAGTTTTCTCACATATCAAGGTTCAAATTCATTTAAACTAAATCAAATTTGAACCTTTGATGTGATATTTTCTCTATCAAACTCCGTGTTATTAAAAGCAATTGCTTTACCGCTTGAAGCGATCCGAAGCTAGGGGTTATCGCTTCATAGGTGAAGTCATGTGCTTCAAACAATTACTGCAAAATAAACCTAACAAAAGACAAATGGTTCTTTGGATCACAACTTTGAGTAGTTGGATTAATATCGGCATTATTGTATCTCAGATTCTGAAATCAATTATTTTGTTAGCAATTTGATTATCATAGAACAATATTCATATATGTTTGGTATTGTTTGATTTTCATACATTATGCGCTTCAACTTCATATATGGAATTTTTTAATTTTTTCCATAAATTATGCACTTCACTTAAAAAACTGCATGCATTTCACTTTTCGCTTATCACTTCAAGCCCCATGAGCTTTGTAGCTTTTTGCATCTTTCACTTTTAACAGATCAAACTAACTTTTCAATTAGTACATTAATATTTTCTTCCATTATCACTTGTGTAGGACATACGTCAGATTAATATCAATTCAAATGGAGTCAATTAAATGGGGCTGAGGGAGTATGACATGCCAAAATTAGGAGGTTAGTACAACAGCCAAGGCTATGAGAGAACTTATACCAGCAAAGCAGACAAGGTAGATTTGCCACAGCCACTAGTCCCACACAATAGCACAGTTACAGATTCTTTTCTTTCTCGGATCCTGAAATATAGCAACAACTCTGTGAAAAATACAGAACAAGGTGCACTGAAGAAAAATAACAGCAAATGAGCACATCACCAGCTTCCTATATCAATCACCATGGAGAGACAAATGAATAGGGCCATTATTCCCCTAATTTAAGAAGTGACATTAAATGTACATAACCACAATTACAGGAAACAGAAAATAAAGGCAAATGATGTTGATAAACTCAGTTAACACAATCCAGAATTATGCTGATTGAATTTTGATTAGAAAGTGATTTGAGGAAACCCCCAAAGGCAACAATTACTCCCATAATTTGTAAATGACGAGACATATGTTTACCATAGAGAGATCTTAATGCATTTCTTAGCAAAATCATAGAGTAACAGTAAAACCTTCATTTCAATGACATATTTACTAATTCGGGCATCAACTCATCCCAAGGTGATGAGAAAATTGCTAGCAAAGTCGGAGAAATGAATCTGATGAGACTGGCAGATTCATTTCATAATACTTGTTCTATTCGCTACAAATACATCATGTTGCCCTCTAATGGAACAGCAGATAAATTACATCAGTTGCCCATGAAACAATACAGATAATTTTAAATGGAAACTTATATTTTTCTTCTCTTACAACTCCGAGATTTCTGCAAAAACTCTTTCTAGATTAGGCTAAAGAATGACCAATATCTCAGAAAAAGATCGGTTTCTTTTCTAAGTGGTTGCATACTATTAAAAACATCACCATATCAGTTAGGGGAGAAGGATGGGCTACAAAACAAGAATCCCCATGCCCTCCCTGTGTCGTTATATAAATAGCTGTGAACTTGTGTGTGTGTGTGTGTGTGTGTGTGTGTCTGGGGGTTACGAACAGCGAAATACACATTGTAATATCAATGGAGAGACAGCAGAACCTCACCTGCAAGCTAAAATTAAGTCAGCCCTCTGGTTGGGGCCCATATACTTGTATTCAGTTAAAGCATCACAAACAACATCTAGGAAAGTCCCTCTCTTGACAATAACTGTCGTGCGCCTTTTGTACAACTCAAAAGGTATGCTGCTCTCACTTTGATTGTTCTCTTTATCCAAGAATGCATTCATAAAGGTACTGGACTCTTTATGATGAAGTCCTTTAATGTTATCCTGTCCCAATTGTGCTCTATCTGCTGAAACCAACTTATCGCCCATGCATTCACTTCTCATTTTATCAAAAACTGTTCTGCTTATCTGTTCATGCAAACAAACAAGAAAATGATTCAGTAATTAAAGCACCTAAATTTATATGCTCTAGGAGAATTTGGAAGTCACAATGCAAGAGAATCCTCTAGAGAGGATCGGATAATGGACTAGTGGAATCTTATAAAAGTGAACTCTCATCAGCAGGGTAAAAAAAAAACATTCTTGCCAATCCTTAAAAGCAGAATTCCAAGTGAGATACAAAAAAATTATGTTGCTCAGATCCTTCAAAAATTCAACCGCACACATGTCTAATCCTCCAAAAATTGCACAAATCTTGGGAGGATCCGACGATAACCTCACAGCATTATTGGAGGATATGAGCACAGAATTTTTGTATCTACTAAAAGGAATCTCAGATCTCATTAAAATTCTGCTTTTAAGGATTGGCAAGAATGAGTTTCTTGGCAGCATTTATGGCGGATCCAATTCTCAAGCATATAATTAAGAAGTAATTCATTACACGTGAGCTTTAAAACAAGAAGGCATTAATATCATTCACTGGAGAACACAATTTTTAGGGGAAAAACTCGACTTCACAAAGATAGTCATTAATCTAACTTTCAAACTTCAACCTTGTTAAGAAAACCATAGATAGACCAGATAGATACTTGATAAGACTTCCTTTTCATAACTGATCAGTTATATATTGGCAGCTCACAAAATTAAGGAAAGATTGTTAACGTCCCACCAATGTTTTTACCATATATCAATTACTAAGACTAACAATTATGGATGAGCAAGTTCAACTGAAAGGAAGGAAAAATTCCAAATACAAAACCAAAAAAGTACTCTCTCAGTTTCAATTTGTTTGTCTTACCCTCCTTTTTAGTCTATTTCAAAGAATGTCTCTTCCTTTTTTGACCACTTTTTAATTTCAACTTCTTGTATGTCATCTTTAAGACGACGAGATTAAAAAACATTTTGGTACACGTATTTTCAGTTCAAAATCACCCTAAATTCCATGCCAAGTCAAAATCAAACAACAAATGGGGTAAATCAGATCATAAAGACGGCACATTTACAAATTAGATACCATATAAATCATCAAACCGAGAAAATAAACTCACCTTAAACGCATGTCGAGGTTTACATCCCATAAGTTGCAGAGTACTCTGCAGAACAGAACGCGTATATCTGAAAGAGTCTTTCCCTTGATCTCTCCTCTCCACCTCCTCATCGTCTACTACAACTATATACAACAGCTTTGTCACTTCTGTAGCCATTTCCTAACAACAATCACAAAACCAAAAAAATAAAAAACTCAATCTCCTAGCCAAAAAATAAAAAAATAAAAAACTCAATGCATATACTAAATCGTCCTCCGTACATCATCGATCAACGATCATCAATTCCAGAAAACAACAACAAAATCACATACATTATAACAACACGATTATAATTTAATAATGATAATGCCGGTTACTGTGATAAACGAAATTGAACCTGGAAGATGAATTCAAAGTCGTTTTCGTCTGAATAAATCACAACGGCGATGGCGATGGCGGCGGCGGTGGTTTAGGGTTATGACAAACCTGAGATTGATGAAGAAGAAGAGAGGAATTTCCAATGCGATCTCTCCATAACAAATTTGCTGGGTTTTTTTCCACGCATCGAAACACGAGTGCATACACGAGTTCCCCTCTCTTCTCTATTTATAGTAAAACAAAATTAAAAAAGATTCCACAGGTCGGTCGGGTCGGGTCGAATACTGGGGCGATGATGGGGTTGGTGTTCACACGTGGGAAGGAACAGAAGCTGTGGTGTGGGTACCTCTTGTCTATTCATAGTAAATCCTTTTGTCCCTCTTCATGTGAAAGAATTTATTTGAGCACTAAATTTAAGAAATAAATAGAAGTTTGTAAGATTGGTGAAAAAATGACTATTTAAAAAATTAAGGAATTTTTATAAAATATTCTCTTTGTTTATTTTATTGTCTACTATATTATTTGGGATGTTTAATAATATTTGTTTAGTTTATAAATTTAATGAATAATTTATTATGATGTATTTATTTTACTTTTACTATTCCATTTTTCAATGTTTTATATGACATGCATTATATAAAGTGTGATTTGGTAAGATTATTCTTATCATTTACTGTTTTTTAATTCGTGCCAAGTCAATAGTTGACAATTATTATTGGACAAAAAGAATATGTATAATGTATTCAAATATCATTTAATTTTATGATTTTAAATATTTCGTGTGAAAAATAGAATTGAAGAGATATTAAAAAAGGAATGAGGTACTCATTTCTAAGGGACTAAAAAAAAGTTAGATGAAAGAAAAGAAACAGAGAGAGAGAGTGTGTTACATATAACAATGTGTCATTTATTACAAAAAAAAAAATGTCATCTCTTTGCGACATTGACCAAAAAGAAAAAAAGTATTTCACACTTTCAAAAAGATTGGTTTAATTTAATTTGATATGGAGTTTAAAAAAATTAAAAAAACCATTTTATTTTTATTGCCTTAAATTAAATTATGTCAAATAAATCAAAATATTTTTAATTTTATGATATAACATGTCACATAAAAAATTAAAATTAAAATTAAAATATTTCCAATAAAAGGACATTTATTTAAAATAAACTAGAAAAGAAAATAAGTATTTCTTTTAACAGAATGGAGTTTGAAAAGGGTGATACTTGCATAGTATTATCTCCATTTTATAAAGATATAGAAATTATTTATGATAGATCTTTAATTTTAGTAAAATATATTGTATTAAAAAAATAAATGTATAAGTAGAAACGAAGAAGTTAGGTTGAAATCGACGATGATGAGAAGAATAGAAAAAAAATCGACTAACTCAACAGGTTCGGGTCCGGAGCTCCGATAAGTACACACGTGTTAAGGAATCAGAAGCAGTGGGTTTGTAATTCTGGGAAAAAAAAGACAAAGGTGGATCTGAATATGACCAACAACTTTTGTCCTGGTTTTAGGGGGGTTTTAATTGTCAATTTACGTGATTAGGAATAAAATCAAAAAAAAGACATTGAAAAGGAAATTAAGTAAAAAGTAAAACAAGAAAAGGACTTGAAAATAAATATGAAGAGAAATTTTTTTTAAAAAAAATGAAAAATAATCCCTTTAAATTTGAGTTTCAAATTGGGGAAAGACATAAAAACACGCAAAATTATTAATTACGTATCTAAATTATATTAATCCTAAAATCTTCTAATCTTTTTTTTTCGTATTATTTATCTTTTTTCACTATTTATCTGATAAAAATAAAATAAATTAAAATCTAATGAATATAAAGATATACAGTTTCTATAGATTGTAACCCTCTCAAAAAGTAATGGAGGTGTAGTTTCTTCGAATGGGACGGAGATTAGACTTTAAATGCAAAGGCAAAAAGGAGCTTGACTACAAGACCTACACATTGAGCTGAGATAAAAGTCAGCCTTATTGATTCGATAGTGCCGAGTGAAAGGATCGTCGCTCAACGGATAAAAATTACTATAGGGATAACAAGCTGATCTTCCCTAATAGCTCACATCTACGGAAAAGTTTAGCACCTCGATGTCGGCTTTTTGCCACTTAAGGCTATAGTATATTCTAAGAATTGGACTGTTCGCTCATTAAAAAATAATACGAGCTAAATTCAAAACGTCGTGAAATAATTCGATCCATATCTGATATGGACGCTAGAGCATTAACAGGACCTTTCCAGCTCGTACTTACTCAAAATTAAAAATTAAAAAAATTAATATGTATTTTTTATTTAATTATTTTAAATCTAACTCTAACACTTTTTTGTCTATAAATTTTGGGCGGTTTAAGGATAGCAGAAGACAGTGGTATCGGTCAAGGACACAGGTCCCAAGACAAATTAAGTTAATTTCGTCATCATTTTTTATACTATATACTTTTTTTTCTCAATAAATTACATTATAATTAATCTCCTCTTTATTCATTTTGTTTTTCTTTCTTATATATGCTAATTTCAAATTATATTTGTACTAAATGTTAAATTGCTAAGTCTTTGTAAGGAACAATTGGTATTACCAAATTGAAAATGCAGTAACATAACATGTCATAAGAGGCATGTGATGTGTTAATTAGTTGGATTATTAGTTGGTTAACTAATTAATTATTGTTAGCTTCTTTGTTTGAATCAATTGTAGTTACTTAAATAAATGTAATAGTGTTATGAATTAACTAACGTGACAATTTTATAAAGGAAGAAGAACAAGAGAATATGTATATAGTAAGTATTAATAGAGAGAGTAGTAATATAGAGAGAGTAATAGTAATTCTTTCTTTTATGTGTTTGTGTGTTTTTACATTGAAGTTTAAGGCTATATTTATAGCCATATTTACAAGTGGAGGAAAATATTAATGGGCATTTTACCCACTTAAAAAGTAAATGGACTATCCACCATTTTAAGTGGACAACCATTTTACTTGGTTGATATTACTTGGTTGATAATACTCCTCCTTGGATGTCCACGAGAAATGTGCCTCGTTAAAACCTTATTAGGAAAAACCCAGTGGGAAAAAGCCTAATGAAGGAAAAAGAGTACGCATATCTGATAATACGCCTTGAGTGCTGCCTCATTAAAAACCTTATCAGGAAAACCCAGTGGGACAAAACCTTGACTAAGGAAAAAAGAGTACAGCGCGTATTTTGCTTCCCCTGATGAAAATATCACTTAATATCTCGAAGACGACGCATTCCAATTTTGTATCTCATTTTCTCAAAGGTTGATGTTGGCAATGCTTTGGTGAACATATCCGCCAAATTGTCACTTGAACGAATTTGTTGGACATCTATTTCACCCTTCTTTTGAAGATCATGAGTGAAAAAGAATTTTGGTGAAATATGTTTTGTTCTGTCTCCTTTGATGTATCCTCCCTTCAGTTGAGCTATACATGCAGCATTGTCTTCATACAATATTGTTGGAGCGTCTTTTGTCAAAGAAAGACCACATGTTTCTTGAATGTGTTCAGTTATTGATCTTAACCAAACACATTCTCGACTTGCTTCATGAATGGCTATTATCTCTGCATGATTTGAGGAAGTGGCAACCATAGTTTGCTTTGTTGAACGCCATGATATAGTTGTACCACCACATGTAAATAAATAGCCTGTTTGCGATCGACCTTTATGGGGATCAGATAAATATCCCGCATCTGCATAACCAATCAATTGTGATGTGGAATTATTTGAGTAAAACAATCCCATATCAATGGTACCTCGAAGGTATCTGAATATATGCTTAATTCCATTCCAGTGTCTGCGTGTTGGTGAAGAACTAAATCTTGCTAACAAGTTTACTGAGAAAGCTATATCTGGTCTAGAATTGTTGGCAAGATACATTAATGCACCAATTGCACTAAGGTATGGTATTTCAGCACCAATAAGCTCTTCATCATTATCATAAGGCCGAAACGGATCTGTATTAATATCAAGAGATCTCACAACCATTGGAGTACTCAATGGGTGTGCTTTATCCATATAAAATCTCTTTAAAATATTTTCAGTATATGTTGACTGATGGACAAATATCCCATTTGTAAAATGTTCAATTTGTAGACCAAGACAAAATTTTATCTTTCCAAGATCTTTCATTTCAAACTCCTTATTCAGGCATTTTACTGCCTTTGAAAGTTCTTCTGGAGTTCCAATAATATTTAAATCATCAACATATACTGCTATTATGACAAATTCAGATCCAGACCTTCTCATAAAGACACAAGGGCAAATTGGATCATTTTTATATCCTTCTTTTAGCAAATATTCGCTAAGACGATTGTACCACATTCGCCCTGATTGTTTCAACCCGTACAAGGATTTTTGAAGTTTTATTGAGCAATTTTCTCGAGAATCCTTGTATGCTTCAGGCACTTTGAACCCTTCGGGAATTTTCATAAAAATGTCGTGGTCTAATGAGCCATATAAATAGGCAGTGACCACGTCCATTAACTGCATTTCAAGCTTTTCATGAACTGCCAAATTCATTAGATACCTGAAAGTAATTGCATCCACCACAGGGGAATATGTTTCCATATAGTCAATGCCAGGTCTTTGCGAAAAACCTTGGGCTACAAGTCGTGCTTTATATCTTACGACTTCACCCTTTTCATTTCGTTTACGCACAAAAAACCATTTGTGCCCTACTGGCTTGACACCTTCAGGTGTTCGAACTATTGATCCGAAAACTTCACGTTTTTCAAGTGAAGTTAACTCTGCTTGAATTGCATCCTTCCATCTTGGCCAATCATTTCTCTGTCTGCATTCATCGACAGATTTTGGTTCAAGATCCTTATCTTGTTGCATTATTTCAATGGCAACATTATAAGCAAAAATATTATCGACCACAATATTATTTCGGTTCCACCATTTTCCTGTCGACACATAACTTATTGAGATTTCTTCATTCTCATTATTTTCAGGTACTTGGACCTCCTCGGTGGTATCACCATTTGTTGTGTCTCTGGGCTCTTCTTGAGCACTCGCCTCCAAATTATGATCATCTTGATCATTCATTCCTTTCCTTTTTCGAGGATTTTTATCTTTGGAACCAAATGGTCTTCCACGTTTTAAGCGTGGTCTAGATTCATTTGTCTGAATAAGTTGTCCTACCGGGACATCAACTCGAACTTGAGCATTAGCAGCTGGGATATGCGATTTAGTAACCCGTGGAAGGTTAGTAAATGCATCTGGCAGTTGATTTGCAATATTCTGCAAATAAATCATCTTTTGAACTTCTTGCTCACATTGATTTGTTCGAGGATCTAAATGAGATAGTGACAATGAATTCCAATCTATCTCATTTTTCATCTGCTTATGTTCTCCCCCTAATGTTGGGTATACTGATTCATCAAAATGACAATCAGCAAATCTTGCCGTAAATAAATCTCCAGTCATAGATTCCAGATATTTTATAATAGAAGGAGATTCATACCCAACATATATTCCCAACCTTCTTTGGGGACCCATCTTTGTGCGATGTGGTGGAGCAATTGGGACATATACCGCACACCCAAATATTCTAAGATGGGATATATTTGGCTCCTTTCCAAACGCCAACTGTAATGGGGAAAATTCATGATAATTTGTTGGCCTTACGCGCACAAGTGCTGCTGCATGCAAAATAGCATGCCCCCATACTGAAATAGGAAGTTTTGTCCTCATTAGCAATGGTCTAGCTATCCATTGGAGGCGTTTAATCAATGATTCCGCTAGACCATTTTGTGTATGTACATGAGCGACCGGATGCTCAACTTTTATTCCAATCGACATACAATAATCATTAAATGATTGAGATGTGAACTCACCAACATTATCAAGACGAATTGTCTTTATTGCATAATCTGGAAATTGTGCTCTTAACCTTATAATTTGAGCTAACAATCTCGCAAAAGCCATGTTGCGAGTTGATAATAAGCACACATGTGACCATCTTGTAGATGCATCTATCAAGACCATATAATATTTAAATGGTCCACATGAAGGGTGAATTGGCCCACATATATCACCCTGTATACGTTCCAGAAACGCAGGGGATTCAATCCCAACCTTAGTTGCTGATGGTTTGATAATCAGTTTTCCTTGGGAACAAGCAACACAAGAGAATTCCTTAGATTGAAGAATTTTCTGATTCTTCAAAGTGTGCCCATGTGAATTTTCAATAATTCTGCGCATCATATTATAACCGGGATGGCCCAACCGGTCATGCCAAATGATAAAATCATCAGAATCAGTAAACCTTTTGTTTACAATGGCATGTGATTCAACAGTACCAATATTTGTATGGTACAACCCAGAAGAAAGTGCAAGTAATTTTTCGTGCACAATTTTCTTCTCCATATTTATTGTAGTAATATAAAGGTATTCAACCTTTCCTTCATTTGCAGTCTCAATATGATAGCCATTTTGACGAATAACCTTTAAACTTAACAAGTTTTTTTGAGACTTACTACAATATAATGCATTATCAATTACCAATATCGTTCCTCCAGGTAGTAATAAGGTTGCTTTTCCAGAGCCTTCAATTAATTTTGTACTACCAGATATTGTATTGACATAGTCCTTTTTCATAATCAAATGACAAAAATATTTCTTTTCTTTTAATATCGTATGAGTTGTGGCACTATCCAAAATGCACATATCTCCATTATTCATCTTGAATCCAATTGAAGACTGATAAATTTATTTATCTTCATAAAATAAAAATGCATTGTAAGAAATAAAATAAGTAACAATTTTGCTAGAAAAACATAAGTCCCTTTTTTTTTTAAAGTTAAATTATGGTAATTTAGAATTTAAAAAATTATATGATTCAATTATGATGAATGTTACAATAATTTAGTTTATGGAATTATATACTTATTAACCTTAAACAAATATTATACACAAGTATTAAAAACAAATATAAAATATTATAAAACATTAATATAATATTATTCATCATGTATAGATAATTTATTTATTGACAAAAATAATACAATCATTATATATTATTAATGTCTAAAACATTAACAATAATAAATAGTTATTATAATGACATTAAATAAGGCGAATATTATTTTTAGTAACAATATGATATTAAGATTAAATAATAGCATACTAATAGTAATTAATTACAACATTGTAAAATAGCACAATGTAATAAATAATATACAATTATCATAAAAATGTAACCTTGATTATTATTTTTTTTTCTTCAAATACATAAACGTAAAAACACAATAATTCAAAGTACATGATAACATATTGAAAAACATGAAATTAAACATCAATTAAGATCCTTAAAAAAATCTTCAACCTCCAAATGAGTAATATCATTGAGGTCATTAAAATCATCATCCCTTAAGGCCATATTTGCTTCAATATTATCATTATTCAAAGGCCTTGCCTCAACATTATTTTCGAACGTCAAGTGTGACTCTATCCGAGCATTAGAAGAAGAGGCACCATCTCTATTTGCCTTTCTTTTAAAAGAATTTTGATAAAGTCTTACAAAATGCTCAGGCGTCCGACATTCATTTTTCCAGTGGCCTTTCATGCCACAACGATGACAGTTACTTTTTGAAGGGCCATTTTGAGAACTGATATTGTTCTCCCTTTTATGTTGACCACCACCACGACGATTATTATATCGTCCTCTGCCATTGCCACGCCCACGCACATTATTATGACCTTGATATTTATTATGTCTTCTTTCAGACTGGCCATGTGCTTTTACCATATTTGCCTCCGGTAACGGAGCAGTTCCAGTGGGACGGGCTTCATGATTTTTCATTAAAAGGGCATTATGTTGTTCAGCCACCAGAAGGCATGATATCAATTCAGAGTATTTTTTAAAACACTTTTCACGGTATTGCTGCTGTAATATTACATTAGAGGCATGAAAAGTAGTTAGTGTCTTTTCTAACATGTCCTCATCATTTATATTTTCCCCACATAATTTTAATTGGGAAGTTATTCTAAATACAGCAGAATTATACTCAATTACGGTTTTAAAATATTGAAACCGTAAGTGCATCCACTCATAACGAGCCCTTGGCAATACCGTTGCCCTGAGGTGGTCATACCTCCCTTTTAAGTCTTTCCACAATTCAAGTGGATCTTTCACTGTCAAGTATTCCATTTTTAGGCTTTCATCTAGATGATGACGAAGGAAAATCATAGCCTTTGCTTTATCCTGACTTGATGCTGTATTTCCTTCAATTATAGCATCACCAAGACCCTTATCGGTAAGGTGAATTTCAGCATCAAGTACCCATGACAAATAATTTTTACCAGAAATATCAAGTGCCACAAATTCCAATTTTGACAAGTTTGACATGATGAAAATTAATTTGAAAGTAACAAAGATAACTTAAAAATTAAATTTCTTTAGTAGATATACCTGATATAGAAGTTAATTTTCTGAAAAATTAGAGCTTCGTGCTAATAACGTGTTATGAATTAACTAACTTGACAATTTTATAAAGGAAGAAGAACAAGAGAATATGTATATAGTAAGTATTAATAGAGAGAGTAGTAATATAGAGAGAGTAATAGTAATTCTTTCTTTTATGTGTTTGTGTGTTTTTACATTGAAGTTTAAGGCTATATTTATAGCCATATTTACAAGTGGAGGAAAATATTAATGGGCATTTTACCCACTTAAAAAGTAAATGGACTATCCACCATTTTAAGTGGACAACCATTTTACTTGGTTGATATTACTTGGTTGATAATAAATAGATAGTTATAAAAGCTAGGCGTGTCATTATGTATATTAAGAACACTGTATTCATTAGACAAAGCACTCACATATCTTCAATTTATCTAGATAGAAAAAATATAAAGATTGAAAATTAGTTCAGATAGTTAATAAATAATCGAGTGTTTTCTCTTTTCTTGGTGATGTAAAGCAAAGTTTTAGTCTGGAATGCATATTTATTCTCTTATTAGTATTATTATTTTTTCGTTTTTATTATTATTATTATTATTATTATTTTAGGTTAACTTTATCATTTTTATTGTTACTACTTCTCTTTCTTCGATATTTTCATCTTACCTTTTTGTTTTTGAATTTCTAATGCAAATTTATTTTGAAAAATAATTTTCTTGAGTCGTGGGTTTATCAAAAACAGTCTTATGTTAAGAGTAGGGAATAAGATTTATATGCACATTACCTTCCTCGGACCTTACTTATAGATTATACTATATATATTATTATTATTATTATTATTATTATTATTATTATTATTATTATTATTATTATTATTATTATTATTATTATTATTATTATTATTATTATTATTATTATTATTATTATTATTATTATTATTATTATTATTATTATTATTATTATTATTATTATTATTATTATTATTATTATTATTATTATTATTATTATTATTATTATTATTATTATTATTATTATTATTATTATTATTATTATTATTATTATTATTATTATTATTATTATTATTATTATTATTATTATTATTATTATTATTATTATTATTATTATTATTATTATTATTATTATTATTATTATTATTATTATTATTATTATTATTATTATTATTATTATTATTATTATTATTATTATTATTATTATTATTATTATTATTATTATTATTATTATTATTATTATTATTATTATTATTATTATTATTATTATTATTATTATTATTATTATTATTATTATTATTATTATTATTATTATTATTATTATTATTATTATTATTATTATTATTATTATTATTATTATTATTATTATTATTATTATTATTATTATTATTATTATTATTATTATTATTATTATTATTATTATTATTATTATTATTATTATTATTATTATTATTATTATTATTATTATTATTATTATTATTATTATTATTATTATTATTATTATTATTATTATTATTATTATTATTATTATTATTATTATTATTATTATTATTATTATTATTATTATTATTATTATTATTATTATTATTATTATTATTATTATTATTATTATTATTATTATTATTATTATTATTATTATTATTATTATTATTATTATTATTATTATTATTATTATTATTATTATTATTATTATTATTATTATTATTATTATTATTATTATTATTATTATTATTATTATTATTATTATTATTATTATTATTATTATTATTATTATTATTATTATTATTATTATTATTATTATTATTATTATTATTATTATTATTATTATTATTATTATTATTATTATTATTATTATTATTATTATTATTATTATTATTATTATTATTATTATTATTATTATTATTATTATTATTATTATTATTATTATTATTATTATTATTATTATTATTATTATTATTATTATTATTATTATTATTATTATTATTATTATTATTATTATTATTATTATTATTATTATTATTATTATTATTATTATTATTATTATTATTATTATTATTATTATTATTATTATTATTATTATTATTATTATTATTATTATTATTATTATTATTATTATTATTATTATTATTATTATTATTATTATTATTATTATTATTATTATTATTATTATTATTATTATTATTATTATTATTATTATTATTATTATTATTATTATTATTATTATTATTATTATTATTATTATTATTATTATTATTATTATTATTATTATTATTATTATTATTATTATTATTATTATTATTATTATTATTATTATTATTATTATTACGACGACGACGATGATAATGATGATTATAGCAATAGTAAAAAGGAAATATACTGATCTAATAATTAAAATGCGTGAAAACTGATTCAAACTCTATTGATTAAGAAAAGAAAAAACACGCTAATTGACATGATTAAGAAATAGATTAGCACCCACGAAAGGAATGTGGCGTCAAAGACCAAAAAGTTAAATACACTTTGATTAATTATTTTTCAATGATTTCCGCTTTACGGTGCTTTAATATAACGACTTTTTAACTAATTGATTTCTTTTTAGTTTGCAATTTGCAAAAGACCCATCGATTTATACATTATTTTAATTATAAATTCCTCAAAAAAAGACTCATAAATTGACATATTCAATAGAGTTTTTGTATATTTTCATTAATTTATGAATAGGATTTATGTATTTTGATTGGGGAAAAAATCAAGTAATATATATCCCACAGATTCAAAAAACTTTGAATCAATAGAAAACTTTTTCTTACCATCATAGATCAATAAATTAATTAATAAATCACACTAAATATAACTCAGTCTTTTAAATTATATATTTTACCATCATAATTACCTAATTCCATTTCACTTGCTATATCCAAATTTTATCAAATTATGTATGAATTCAAATGAATTAAGTGACTTTGGCTTAGATCTTATATTTATATTAGAAAATTTGTTTCTTAATTATTAAATATGAGTTATGAGTTTAGAGACAATTCAAAAACTTGAAAAATTCAAATTCCTTCGATTCTTATTATTATCGAAAATATAAAGTATCGCCAAAAAAAAAAAAACACAATAGAACATAGTTATAAAGTTTGGTAAGATATTTATCTATCTTATGTATGTACCTAATTATGTCGGTTCGAAAACGTGTACATGAAATGGAGCAACAAGACATAAATAGACATATGAACAAGGATAAGGTATCAATAATTTGTTGATTCGTGTATCCTTGATTAATTTTATGAGATGTCTGTTATTTTTTTTATCTTAAAATATTTTTATATTTTTTTGTGAGAGTTAATTTGATTAATTTTTAATAGTTAAATTTAATTAGTTTAATTTAAGATTTAGCATAAAAGATGTAGTAATATAATTAGTTATTTTTATAATATCAATATGATGAAAAAGATATATCTTAAAATATATAATAAAGTGTTCATATTAATCATTTTTAACTCAAAATATGAAAAAATGTATGTGTGTATTTTCGTCAAGCGTCCATTACCTAAATAAATTAATCATGCAAAATTGTTATCCTTTAATTATATGCATTTAACACCAATTGAAATAGACACAAGATATAATTAAATTAAGATAAAATATTTTAAATAATTAACTTATTTACGTAATAGATTCATGAATTCACGTATAAAACTTTAACAAAATTTAAGTCAAAAATATCTATAGAAACACGCATCATGTATTAAGGAGTTCAAATTTAAACATATTATACTTTAAATATTTAAATAAAATTTACTAAACTAATTTAAGAGGAGTTTATGTATTCCGCCTAAAGATTAAATGTGGTCAAATACTATTTGTTGAAATTATGTAGTCTTGCTTTACAAAAGATTAACAATTTTATTTTTTTTAGTTTTTGGTATATTAAAAGTTATTTCTATATTTACACTTACAAATTAAGAATTTAAGAATATGGGTCCACTCCCGGCACGCATATTAAAATACTGTCAAATCTTCTAGAAATATTAATTTAAGATTATTTTCTTTCAACTTCAAACTCTGAATTCTATTATTATTATTATTTTTAAAAAGAGTAGTTATTGACCCTTTTATTTTATACTTTATTATCATCTTGGAAAAATAACTATGACTCTTTCTGTATCCTAATGATTCTTCAATTACTACCTTGGCCCAATATATCTTTGGTAATTTTCACTTTATTTTTGTAGAAGGGTTCTTGATGCTCCAAGTTAAATGAAATTTAAATTTTTTAAAAAAATTTAAAGTGTTCTTTGCGTTTTAATTCAAGAATCGTCGTAGTGAAATCTAGTGTGTTAATTAACAATAGTTTTATTCCATTTAGAAAATATATAATCACTAAAAACTAAAATCTTTCTTAAAAGTAAGCATAGTCTGGTTACGTGAGATGGTGATAGAGAAAATTATTCTTATCATACCTAAGTCTAATCTTGCACGGAAAAAGCTCCTTTGAAAGTAATAAGCATATAAAGTTTCGTAGAATGAGCGACAAACAATAAATGTTTTTATCATCTGTTCTCACTCTTTCTCGATTTGACAATCTTATACAACAACAACAATAACCCAGTGAAATTCCACAACGTGGGGTTTGGAGAGGGTAAAATGTACGCAGACATGACTCCTATCAAAGGTAGGACGGCTGTTTCCGATTTGACAATCTTATGCTGCGAAAAAAATTCTTTAAAAAGTAATAAGCATAATACGATTTTTGTGAAATGAGCGGAATATAATAAATGTCTTCATTATGAGTTCATTTTTTTCTCGATTTGACAATCTTACTCGGCGAAACATACTCTCCTAACGTGTCGCATTCTTAATGGAAAACCCCCAATTAATTCATCGTATTGGTGGATTCTCTTGATTTTCAGTTCAAAATTGATTGTCAATTGTTCTTTTCACCAAACATCATAAGCCAAAAAAACTAATTTATGTCATATTCAGCATAAAATTGGGATAATATTAATGGTTTAGAAAATAATATAAATGATAGAGTGAGTCAAAATTGTGAATTTATTCAACATAGAATCAGATTAAGAAGAAGAAAAAAATTAAAAGGGTTTTCAAATTTTAAAAATAGAATGGTTCCAAAAATTGTGAATTAATTCACATAACCAGGCACTGCGAGAGAACTTGTTGACTATGAAAAAAATAAGGTTTTTATTGGAGGGTTCTAGTATAATTTTAGAATATGATTCTGATATAACGTGTTTAAACAACTTGTTTGAAACCTTTTTTTGACTTCCCCCCTTTATAAACAATAAAAATAATAACATTGTAGTTATTATAATAATTAGTATTAATTACAAAAAAACAGAGATAATTCAAACAAGGAGATATAATAATAGCAAGAAACTTAGATTAATTATAGAGATCATACAAGGAAAAAAAAAGGGAATATATGCCTCACACTTTTGAAAACAAATTCATTTTAAAAATTGGGGTGCTTTTTCTTTTATTCTTTTTTTAAAAAATAAATAAATAATAGTTTAAGGGATTCTTTTATTACAAATTACAATAAGTAAATAGAATTGAATCCCAGCTGTATGTACACGGAAAGTATCACTTATTAAATATTTTATATTTTTTTTTCCTGTTTTCAATATTCTTTTATTGCAGTATAATGTATAGCTGATAGATACCACTGCCTGCATATTAATGAATAAAGCAACGAATCAATGCATTTTTTAAAAAAAAAATGATAATGGCATAAAAAGTATGCTTATTTATTAATTATATAGTTACTAGTGTATTATTCAAATTGAATTTTTAAAAAAGTTTTACTCTTTTAGAACATCTTTCCAACAAGAATTCAGATTACGGAGATTTGATTTTTGTATGGCATTTTTTTTTTTAGTTTTATGGTTTTTTATGAGAATTTTTTTATTATTACACATAAAAAAATTGAAATGATCATCTTCTTTTATTCAATTTTTAAGTTACTATAAGAGATCATTTCCACTCCACTACTAGAAAACAAATGTTTTACCCATAGTGAATTAACAAAAATTTTATGCTATAGAACATGATTTGTTTTCACTTATTTTTTATCGAATCCGCTCAATGAAAAAATGTGTTGTGAGAAACAGAATCTCACTAAAATATGGGGAAAATTTTAATATTTTCGTATGAAAACATTACTATTTTTTCTTTTCTCATTAATTCATTCAAATATATATGTGAAAATAGCTACTAAACTTTTCTCAATGGAAAATTCAATGAAAAAATAATAAATTTGCTCAATTTGGGTCTCTTGAATAAAGTTGATTTGCTAATAAGAAAATAGAATTAAATTCGGCCTAAGAGTATTAACCTTAAAAGACTTCTATTTTACGAAGAAAAATGGAGCGTGACATTCCAAATATTGATCATATCTCCCTACTCTATATTAGGAAATATACTATTTCTTTGTATTAAATAAATATTTTAATAAGATATCTTAGTAGATAATACAAAAAGTTATTATCCTAATTTCTCGTACAGAGTAGTGTACACAACAAGATGTACTTATCTTGGTTAATAAAACCTAGTAAATATTGCCAAGAAAATATACACCAATTAATACAAGAAAAAAATATTTTTTTGGAAAATTATTTTTTAGAATAAATTAATTATTCTCCAAAAATACATCTCCAAAAGAATAATCAAAATATAGAGATTGGATTCAACCCATTTTGACCCAATTTATTTTTAACTCAAGAAATTTTCGAGCGAGTTGTGATCTAACCTGTTTATTAATTAACTCGGTGTTTCTATTTTCTCGTTGATCCGTATGCTTTCCTTAGGAGCGGCTCCACCTTACAGTGAGGGGTTCATCCAAATCCCCTTCAGCGAAAATTTATGTTATTTATATATGATTAAAATAATTTTTTATGTATATATAGTAGATGTCGAACTTCCTTTGCCTAATTCATATGTCTACTTTTTCAGATTTTGAACCCCTTACAAAAAAATTTAGCTTCGCCGCTGGCTCTTCCTATCCGTGTGTTAGTGTCGATAAAGGTTTAAAGTCTTTTTCCGTTAACATTGACAAACTAATAATTTTATTTGATCCATTTAAATTTAATCCAACTCACATATCTATCGCACTTTATATATTTGAATAATCGAGAGGGCAATGCAAATGCAATATCCCCTTCCTTTTTACAACCAAAGGGTATAGTACAATGGATATGATTTTTCTTTTTTGAATTTGAGATCTCAATTTCGATAATAGCGGAGCCACATATATTTAAGGGGCATTAAAAAATTACATTGTGTAGCTAGGTAATTTTTTTTTTATGTATATGTATTACTATTGACATTCTTAGGTTTTTATGCGATTTTACTTTTTTATATTTTAAAATTTTTTGATCAAAATTCTGATTCTGCCACTAAATTTTGAATTTTGGATAAAAAAATATTCTTCAAAAGGAATTCTAATGGAATGAGCCTTTTACGATGCAAATTCGAATTAATCATATAAAACTTATTTAAATTAGTTAAGCTCCAATAAAAATATCAGACAATGAATAAAAAATAATGTATATATTTTTTCCCCTCTCAAATAACAACAGGATTGATACTGACGGATGAGTAATCAATGCAGTGGGAATCTGTGCTTTACTAATTCCCAGTCCCCAATTAATTAATTAATGGTCCATGGCTTTTTATATTTTTTATTTATTGATATTCGATTAAATATAAATTTATGTTGGTAAGTTTTGCAATGGAAATTAAATACTCTCTAACAAAAGTAACTTTACATATATCACGTTCGAACTCGAGAAATTTCTTAAGAATTAAAAGAGTGTTTATCACTTCAGCATAATTATATTAGTTTCTTCATTTTAATTTGTTTATTCAGCTTTGATTAATACAAAATTTTAAAAAATAAAAATTATTTTTAAATCTTATAATCTTATATTAAAATATGTAAAATGTACTAAAATATTTTTAAAATTTATGATCTTAAATATATCTTAATAGAACATTGAAATTAAAGAACTATAAAAAAAATTAAATAAAGAAAAACAAATACGAACAAATTGAAACAGAAGAAATATTTATTTGTGATCCATGTTTCTTCAATAGTGGACTATTACTATTCCCTCCGTCCAGCATTAGTTGTCCACTATTAACTTTGACACATGAATTAAGAAGCGATAAATTATAAGAGAAATTTTATTAAATCATCCTTATTAAATACAAGTCATCTAAACATTGAAAAATGATTAGTACTTAATAGCAAGTGTAAATTAGACACAATATGATAAATTATTCATTGATTTTATAAACTGAACAAGTATTGTTGAACATCCTAAAATGTATAGTGGACAAATAAAAATAGACGGAGAAAATATGTTATCCACTGTTAACTTGGCACACATTTTAAGAAACTATAAATAATAGCGATAATATTACTATATAATCTTTTAAATATATTAAATTTAATGCTTTGAGAAATGTATTAGATGTTGAGTAGTATTTAATAGTAAGAATAAAGTGAATATACATGTGTAAATAATTTATTAATTTTTTAAACTGGATAAGTATTATTCAATATTTATTTTTAGTATAAACAGAAATATATATATATATAATTTAGATTATTTTAAAAAAAAAATATTTTGAAGTTGACATGAATCCAATGGAAAATACCATAAAAACATTTGGGACCACATGCCTATATTCGTATATAGTCACATATACTATTACCTTTTGTAATCATATATATGTTGAAAAATAAAATCCAGATTAGATTGTGATTGATAGTGAGTTCTTTCTTTTGACATATCACTAATTTAGTTTTATATTAAATAGTCGAAAAGAACCGTTAATTTTAAAAAAGAATAACCGAACATTTGTTCAATGGAAACTTAAAGGTAGATCCCAAATAAAAAATAATATAATTTTTCTGAGTAGAAAATCTATTAAAAAAATAATATTTCTACTCCATAATAATAGTGATAAAGTCGTGTACACCTATTTTTCAAAGTCTCTACTTATAAAATATATTGAATATGTTATTGATGTAGATTTAATTACGAGTTCACAAATTTAATATAATATAATATTTTTGTTTCAAATTTTACGCGTATGTCCACAAAATAATATAGTGTCACGATTCAAAACTCGAAAAGTCGCAACTAAACTAACTTAGGCCTTCAAAATATCAAAATGGACTCGAGACCTCTAAAAATTCAACCAACACTTCTTCTAGACCAAAAACCATCTCCTGAATCCAACGGAGTCGTCGGAATTCCATTCCGAGCATCGGAACTCCAAAAGTTGACCAAAGTCAAACCTTGGCTTAAAGTCCCTCAAATTCTCAACTCAAGGCCTCAAATCTTCGTTACAGCTTCAAAACTGATTTCGTAAAGTCTCCTAAGCCTATGTCGACATTTTGGAGCTGCTGGAATCGACGGAATTCCATTCCGAGACCCGTAGCTCCAATTCACCCCAAATACCACTTTTTAATACTTAAAGCTTATGAAACTCAAAATTTCCAAGGACTTAACTTTTCATAGGATTTTCTAAAAATCAACACTCGGTAACAATTAGAAATGACTCGGGGCTTCTAAAGGGAGGGGTAAAATGGTCATTTTATAAAAAATTCAAAAAAAATGACCTTGAGGGTCATTATAATATCCACTACTAAAAGAACTTCCGTCCGCGAAAGTAAGGACAAGAGTATACCTGAGGGTCAAATAAGCTGGGGAATTGCTCCCGCATCTCTTGTTCGGTCTCCCATGTAGCCTCCTCGATCGTACGATGGCGCCACTGGACCTTAATCACAGGAATGGACTTAGAACGAAGCTGGCGAACATCTCTGGCTAGAATAGCAACTGGCTCCTCAACAAAAGTCAGGCGATCATCCAACTCAACAGAGTCATACTAAAGCACATGAGACTCATCTGGAATGTACCGGCGCAACATAGAAACGTGAAAAACAGGGTGTATAGCTGAAAATGTTGGTGGCAAAGCCAACTCATAAGCAACCTCTCCAACTCTCCTCAGAATCTCAAACGGCCCGATATACCTAGGGCTAAGCTTACCCCGCCTGCCGAATCTCATCACGCCCTTCAAGGCCGACACCTGCAAGAACACCTGATCTCCTACCTCGAAACGCAAGGGCCGACGCCTGCGATCAGCATAACTCTGGTGCCTACTCTGAGCTGTCCTTAACCTATCCTGAATAACCCGAACTTTGGCTATGGCATCCTGAAGTAAATCGGTACTGTGCGGCCTAGGCTCTGAAGACTCAAACCAACCAATCGGAGTACGGCAACGCCTACTATATAAGGCTTCAAATGGGGCCATCTGAATGCTAGAGTGGTAGCTGTTGTTGTACGCAAACTCTGCCAAAGCTAAGTACTACTCTCAATGACCATTGAACTCTAATACACAAGCTCGCAATATATCCTCCAAAACCTGAATAGTACGGTATGACTGACCGTCGGTTTGTAGATAAAATGTCGTACTAAGATCAACCCGGGTGCCCAACTCTCTCTGAAAGGCCTTCTAAAAACTGGAAGTAAATTGAGATCCCCTATCTGATATAATAGATATCGGTACTCCATGCAGACGGACCACCTACTGAATATAGATTCGAGCTAGACGATCTGCAGTAAAAGCGGGCCGTACTGGTAAGAAATGCGCTAACTTGGTCAATCGATCAACGATGAACCAAATACCATTATTACCTCTGGATGATCAAGGCAATCCCATCACGAAGTCTATGGAAATTCGTTCCCATTTCCACTCGGGAATGGGTAATCTCTGAAACACTCCACCAGGCCTCTGATGCTCCGCCTTAACCTGCTGGCAACTTAAACAATGGGTTACATACTCAGCTATATCTCTCTTCATACCACTCCACCAGTAATGTTGTCTCAAATCCCGATACATCTTCGTGGTGCCCGGATGGATAGAATATTTAGAATTGTGGGCCTCGTGAAGGATCAACTGAATAAAGTCTCCAACTCTGGGAACACAAAGGCGACCATCGAACCGTAGTATGCCATCCGAATCTATAGAAGCCTGGCCACCCTCGCCTCGCAATACTAACTCTCGAAGCTTTACCAATTCTCCATCCTCAAACTGCCGGCTATGAATCTGGTCTAATAGAGACGATCGAGCTCCCACAAAAGCCAAAATCAGTTCGGAATCTGAGATTTCCAACCTGACCATCCGATTAGCCAAATACTGGATGTCCAAGGCTAGGGGTCGCTTCGCAACAGACAAGTAAGCTAAACTATACATACTCCCCGTCTTCCGGCTCAAGGCATCCGCTACTACATTCGCCTTGTCCGGGTGGTAAAGAATAGAGATGTCATAATCGGCTAGTAGCTTAATCCAACGTCGCTGTCTAGAATTAAGATCTTTTTAACTCATAATGTACTGTAAGCTACGGTGATCTGTATATATCTCGCAATGGACTCCATATAAGTAGTGCCTCCATATCTTGAGCGCAAAAACTACCGCAGCCAATTCCAAGTCATGGGTGGGGTAGTTGCGCTAATGCACTCTCAACTATCTGGAAGCAAACGCAATAACTTGGCCATGCTGCATCAGTACACACCCAAGACCTACACTAGAAGCGTCACAATATACCGAAAAGATCTCTCCCTCAACTGGTAGAGTCTGAACAGGAGCGGTGGTAAGCAACTCCTTAAGCTTTTGAAAGCTCGACTCACACTCCTCAGACCACACAAAGGGAACATCCTGGCAGGTCAAACGGGTCAATGGGGCTGCAATAGTAGAGAAACCCTCAATGAATCGTCTATAATACCCAGCTAATCCAACGAAACTCCAAATCTCTATAACAGATGTGGGCCTAGCCTAACCACGAATAGCCTCAATCTTCACCGGATCCACTCTGATACCCTCTCTAGACACCACATGTCCCAAAAATGCCACAGACTCCAACCAAAACTCGTATTTTGAGAATTTAGCATAAAGTTGCTGATCTCTCAAAGTCTGGAGCACAACCCTCAAGTGTTGCTCGTGCTCCTTCCTACTCTGTGAGTATACCAGTATGTCATCGATGAATATAATCACGAAGGAGTCAAGATAAGGTCTGAATACTCGAGTTATAAGGTCCATAAAAGCTGTGGGGCATTGGTAAGCCCAAAAGGCATCATAAGAAACTCATAGTGGTCATAGCGAGTCCGAAAATCAGTCTTAAGAATGTCGGTTGCTCTAATCTGCAACTGATGGTAGCCATACCTCAAGTCAATCTTAGAAAACACGATCGCACCCTGAAGCTGATCGAATAGATCATCGATACAGGGCATGAGGTAACGGTTTTTCACCGTCACCTTGTTCAACTGCCTGTAATCAACACACATCCGCATAGTACCATTCTTCTTCTTAACAAATAAGACAGGCGCACCCCACGGCGACACACTCAGGCGAATAAATCCCTTACCTAAAAGATCCTCAAGTTGCACACTGAGCTCTTTGAGCTCTGCAGGGGCCATACGATAAGGTGGTATAGAAATAGGCTTAGTTATCGACTCTAAATCTATGGCAAAGTCAATATCTCTCTTTGGGGTAGACCAGGTAGGTCAGTAGGGAAGACATCAGTATACTCTCTAACAACAAAAAGTGAATCAATAGTAGGGGCCTCACTGGACATATCACGGACATAAGCTAAGCACCCAGACGCAACTAGCCGTCGGGCCCGCATAAAGGATATGATCCCAGTAGGTGAGCGACTATAAACACCCTACCACAAGACCGGGGGAATACCAGGCATGGCTAATGTAATGGTCTTGGCATAATAGTCCAAAACCGCATGATGAGGGGATAGCCAATTCATGCCCAGAATAACATCGAAGTCTAGCATATCAAGTAAAATAAGATCTGCCCGAGTCTCATGCCCCTGAATAGTCACCGCACAGGATCTACAAACTTGATCCACTACTAAAGAATCTCCTACCGGGGTCGAAACATGTAACGGGACCTCAAGTGACTCATAAGGAATACCCAAACGTGGAGCAAAATATACAGACACATAGGAATATGTGGAACCTAGATCAAATAAAGTTGAAGCAGTCTGCTGACAAATAAGAATAGTACATGTGATAACATCATCTGATGCCTCAGCCTCTGTCCTCGCCGGAGCAGCATAAAAGTGGCCTTGTCGGCCTCCTCCACGAACATTCACCCTACCACCTGACCTGCCTTCTCGGGAACCTCCCCGAATACCCTGCTGGCCATCTCCGCGGTCATGACCCCGATCTATACCTCCTGATGGAGGTGGTGCTACTACCAACGGTATAGCCCAGCCGGGACACTCCCTAGACCAGTGCTCCAGTGAGCCACAATTGAAATATCCTGAAGCTGAGCGACCCGTGATAACTCATCCGCGGTAGGAAGAAAGCGGACCTGATCCCTTCGAGCTCTGCCCTGCGATGGAACCCCCGAACGGGGTTGACTATCCTCAACTGCTGGCAGGGCGGCCTGAATCGGCCGACTGGATTGACCCTACTGGTACCTATCCTGCTGGATTCGCTGGCGGGGCCTGTCATAACTATCATGGCCTCTAGAATGGGACCCACTAAAGCTACCATGATGCCTGGGTCTCTTATCGCTGCCTCCTTGGGCCTGGCGATGAATAATTTCGATCGTGCGGGCATGATCCACCACATCTAGAAAAGAGTGGCCCGCAGAAATAAGGTGCTCGGTCCCCAACCTCAGGTAAGGTCTCAATTTGCGCACAAAACATCGTACCCGCTCCTCCTCAGTAGGTAGAATCATAGTGGCATATCGGGAAAGCTGATGAAATCTAGCCTCGTACTCTACAATCGTCATGTGGCCCTGCTCCAACCGAGTAAACTGATTCCGAAGTCGGTCCCGAACACTCCTAGGGATGTATCAAGCAAAGTAAGCCTCTGAGAACTAGGACCATGTCAATGGTAGTGACCCAGCTGGTCTGGACTGCAAGTAAGAGCGTTACCACTGTCTGGATGCCCCTTTGAACTGGTGAGCAGTAAAGTCGGCGCCTCTGGACTCTATAAGACCCAAGGAATAGAGCTGCTCTTGACAGGTAGTCAAGAACTCCATGGCATCCTCGCCGTGGCTCCAAAAAATATCGGGGGCGATATTTTGGAACTGCTGGCGGGGGTGCAACAACTGGTGGAGGCAGTTGAACCTCAGGTGCCGGCTGAACGAGCGGATCCTGCGGTGCTAGTATGCCTGATACTGGGGTCGAGGCCTGTGGTACAACTCCAATAGCCGTGAGAAGCTGTACAATCGCTGCCTGTAGTGCTGGGGTCATAACTGGTATAGCTGGAGGCTGTGCTGGTGCTGGTGGTCCCTCTGGCTGAGTAGGAATAGGAGCGTCCTGATGCTTCTCTACCAGCTCCAACTCTATCTCCGGGTTGGGAGCTGGTGCTGCTCCCCTACCTATCCCACGAGGACGACCTCTAGGCATGCCAGGCCTTGGTGCGTTAGCATGACCGGTGGTACCGCACGTACGAACCATTCCTGCGAAAAAGTGGAACAAATGAGATTTCACGAAATCAATAAGACACAACACTACACGAAATGATACAACATAGAGAATGTTCCTAATGACATCATGTAGCCTCCCGAAGATAAGTTACGGACGTCTCCGCACCCATCCGCGAGACTCTACTAGACGTTAGCTCTGTACAAGTGAGACCAAGGAACCTGGGCTTTGATACCAACTTGTCACGACCCAAAACTCGAAAAGTCGCAACTAAACTAACTTAGGCCTTCAAAATACCAAAATAGATTCGGGACCTCTAAAAATTCAACCAACATTTCTTCTAGACCAAAAACCATCTCCTGAATCCAACAGAGTCGTCGGAATTCCATTCCGAGCATTGGAACTCTAAAAGTTGACCAAAGTCAAACCTTGGCTTAAAATTCCTCAAATTCTCAACTCAAGGCCTCAAATCTTCGTTATGGCTCCAAAACTAATTCTGTAAAGTCTCCTAAGCCTATTTCAATATTTTAGAGTTGCTGGAATCGACGGAATTCCATTACGAGACCCGTAGCTCCAATTGACCCCAAATACCACTTTTTAATACTTAAAGCTTATGAAACTCAAAATTTCCAAGAACTTAACTTTTCATAGGATTTTCTAAAAATCAACACCCGGTAATAATTAGAAATAAAATTGGTCCATCTCCAAAAATTATAAAATTAGTGTCTAAACGACCGTATTGACGTCGTGATTCTATTTTTGACAGCTTGAAAATATTCTGAGGTAGTTCGGAAGGAAAAATATCCGACACAGTGATTTGGAGCCCGTGTGTTTAGCCTACAAGTAGGCTACGGTTTTACCTTTCTTTCGATTGAGCTGGAATGTGTGAAAGCATGTTGAAATAGTTGGAATTGGGGTTGGGTAGTTTGATTGTATATCTTAGGTGTTAGAAATCATGCTTTAGGCTTATTATCGAGTTTTCGGATATTTAGAATTATGTGTATCTTATCGTTATTTGTTAGTATTATAAGGAGAGTTGAATGAGCATGTTGTTGATACGGTGGGGTATGTTGGCCTTAGTATATGATGTAAACTTGCTTTAGATGTCCCGACGTCGCTCCGGTAGACTTAGATCCTTGTAGAATGGTGTAGCAGACTAGTGCCTAGCAGTTTTGCCTTAGCTAGGCGTTACTCTTGCTCTTAAAAATACCATCATCCATAACTCGGTATAATCGTGACTTTTATGATGCGTCGGCAACACTAAATTTCGTGATCGTTGACTTTGGCTCCAATTTTAGTTTTGGCGGCATATTGGTTAACTCATTGGGAAGAAAATTCTCGATACTATTATTGTTTAGTTGGAAAGGAGAATATTCGGCACCATAGGATAAAATATTTGTGAGCATCCGGGTACCCAGTCCTGGCCTCCATTCTGAATTATCGGGGAGCATTCGGGTACCCAGCCCCTGCCTCCGCCGACTTGCTAGTATGACGAGCATCTGGGTATCCAGTCCTGGCCTCAATCATATCGATGTGTTACGGCGAGCATCCGGGTACCAGTCCCGGCCTTGAACGCACTTATGTATTATGGCAAGCATCCGGGTACCCAGTCCCGACCTTGGCCACTTTGAACATTCGGGTGAGTATCTGGGTCCCAATCCCGGCCTCGACCCCTAAGTCACCACTAGATCGATTGACTCTTAGAGATTTTGGATTTGGAAATGGTATAGTACTTCAGCTCCTAACATCGCAGATTCTTGGTTCTTAGTCTTGGTAGTTGTAGCTATTCTGTGTACTCGACGGGCTTATGAGGGTTCGTCCGAGTTTTTATTTAACTTGCGCACGAGTGTCCCGGCTGGGCTTATAGGGGCCCAGTTGGGTATAGCTAGCTGTAGTTCTCATCGGTAGTACTCTTTTCCCTTTTGATGCTTATGTTGACTCCTATTTAGGCTATTCTTCCTTTTCATATTGTTTTTACCTTTTCTGCTCAGTCGGCCTATGATGCCTACTGGGTACCTGTTGTCTTGGTACTCATACTACACTCTGCATCTACATTCGTGATACAGGACCGAGCATCAGCTATCACCGTGGATAAATCGAGCATGTTGTAGTCAACTTCGGAGACTAGGGTGAGCACTTGACGTTTGTAGATCATTCCTGTCTCCTTCAGTAGGGATGGCTCATCTTTTGCCTTCTGAGACTAGCTAGTAGTTATATATATTTTCGGTCCATTTTCGGAACTTGTACTCGTATTTTATTTTGTAGTAGCTCTGTACTTGTGACTTCCAGGTTCTGGGAGGAATCTTTAGTTGTTTAAAACATGTTTTGGTTTACTTCCGCTTATTTATTCTGTTTACTTTTATAATTCGATACTCTTATTTAGTTTCTGCCCTCAAACCCATTACTTGAAGTTCCGAATTGACGGATTGGCTTACCTACTAGAGGATTATAGTAGGTGTCATCACGACCTAAGGAATTGGATCTTGGATAATAGATTCATTCATCCTAGAAGACTCGTACATAAGTCTAAACATATAAATTTTGAATTTATAAAGATTATTTTTTAGTGAAGGAAAAAGAAAGACCCTAGAATAATTTATAGTAATGAGTTATGTACACTTAGTCTTTTTTTTCAAATAAGAAGCTATAGTAGATCATGGGTCCAAATGATAGGATTTTCACTAGATAATTGATTTTACATGTGCTATTTAGATTAAAATTTAAATTTTCCGGACTTTAATTTCATAGATTTGAAGTTCGAGATTGTCAAGCCTAACTTTATAATCAACTGCCTGAATTCTTACTCCTATTCAAATGTCGAATCTTATGTGTAAAGTTAGAAATCCGATTCAATTGAAATAATTATGTAGCCAAAGAACGTATTTTTTCTATTTTATATTAATTGAATTTTTAAGATATTAAGAAAAATATTTAAGAACAAAAATTTAAATCTTATTTTTCTTTATTACCCTTTTGTTTAATCAACATCATAAAGATAATTAAATGTAAAATCATAAATACAATTAATCATTTATTAGAGTATAACTTTGTAAGTAATATAGTTTACTATTAGAAAATTACAAAACTCCATTAATGAAAAGGATAAACATGAAAAAAAAATAAAATTTTTCTCTAAAACTTTAAACAATTTTGAACAATGAAAAAAACTCTAAAAATTTAGTTAATATGAAATAGAGAGAGTATAATACAGAAATAGCATGAAAATAAAAACTTTCAAAGCTCATTTTACTTTTTCAAAGTAAAGCCACACACAAGAAAAGGTTGGTCCGTTCACGAATAAAGTTTAGAATCAACGAGAGTCCGTAGTAGGAAAGAAGCATATAGATGAGATTTCATTCCACTTTTTTGTTGATAGCGAAGGAGAGGGGGGATGGAATTGTTCACCAAATTCGAAACAAAGAATAAAAAATTGAACTGCCAACTATACAAGAACCAGCATCCTCCAACAATTGAACTCGAAGCACAGGAAGGAATAAATATGATGAGGCTTCTTGACTATTCAATGTTACTTCTATTGAGAAGAATAGCAAAATATCAACACTGAACTGAACATATCGTTGCACACAACCCCTGAGTCCCAGAATTCGGAACGTTTAAAGACCAAAAGATTGAAAAGAAGACTATCTTGAACTAAAAAGGTAATGAACATGAATAACTTAAGAGACTTTTATCCGTTTTAAAGGACAGAAGTTTGCGTCTTTATGTTTACCAGAAAGAGAAACAATATTATTCATTCAATACAAGTTCAAACTTTGAGGGCTGAAAGCAACCTAAAATTAACAATACGCTCATGTAGTTCTACGCTAACCTTGTCCTGTCCCGCGTCAATGTTCATCTCAACACCAACAAAATTTACTAGCAAGAGGATTATAAATTGATCACACTTGAAGTCCTTGTGGAGCAGCAGGTGCAGCCACCTTAGGCTTTGGCTTCTCAACCACTATGGCTTGTGTGGTCAGCACCATTCCTGCAACTGATGCTGAATTCTGCAAAGCACATCTTATCACCTTGGCTGGATCAATAACTCCAGCTTCCACAAGATTCTCATAAATGTCGGTCATAGCATTATAACCCATCTCCCATTCAGCGTCCTTCACCTTCTCCACAACTACTTCTCCTTCAACTCCAGCATTTTGGGCTATCAAAGATGCTGGGGCTACTAATGCCTGCATACCCAAATTGAAAATCAACAAAGGATCATGCCAAAATTATTTTCTCTTGAATTCGGATATCCGGTCAAACACCATCATATAAAATAAAACAAAATAAAATTTAGTTATGGATATTTGAGCATTATTTACCTTTTGAATGATGTCGGCGCCCAATCTTTCATCTGCATCTTCAATCTTGTCCTTAATGGCAGGGACACAAGTTGATAAATGAACAAAAGCAGCACCACCACCAGGTACTATTCCCTCTTCAATTGCAGCAAAAGTTGCATTCTTTGCATCCTCAATACGAAGCTTGCGGTCTTCAAGCTCGGCCTCTGTTGCAGCTCCAACCTTTATGACGGCAATACCCCCAGAAAGCTTGGCAATTCTCTCAGAAAGTTTCTCGGTGTCATAGACCGAGTCCGTCTCAAATAGCTCCTTTTTAAGCTGAGCAATCCTAGATTGTATCTCATCCTTCGATGCTGCATCAGCGATGATGGTTGTTGAGTCCTTGGTAATTGTCACCTTTCTGGCAATTCCAAGTGCTTCAACTGGGGTGTTCTCAACGAGCAGGCCCAAATCAGTTGCCTGGTACTCAGCTCCTGATATAATATCACAGCTTTATGGTAAGGAAATGCTCAGTCTTATGTAGATGCATTTGAGGACCAAAATTAATCCATGCAGTTAGAACAAATGGAAAGTACAGTGCACAGTATCCATGATTAAGAAACAGCTAAACTAACATCAGGATGAACCTTACGGATCCAAGAAAACAAACTTAGGACTTGTTCTCTCAGGATAACAATGTTTCCCTTAAAACCCCATCTTTATCAGGACAAAAAGAAGAGAAATGAGAGTTCTTATTTCTAGATCAAGCTCAAGCATGACATTTAACAACTTCTACAATATTATTACGGAAGTCCACAATTTCCCATATTTCTATGACGACAAACATGACAAGCCATTTTATCAACCATCATTCCATTCCAATAGAAGTATTCCACGCATCCACTTTTTTCTCACTAATGATGATGATATTCAAAAAATTCATAACAAGTTCTATTTGTTCGGCAAAACCAACTACTCTTGTCCGGAAATATTCAAAAATCTAATTATCTTTCAACTTTCTTTTTTTTTTAGCTCAATAAGGTTTTGCAAAGAAACAGTCTAAATGCCATAAGATCATTAACCAAATTTTTCAGAAAAATTGCCGACTCACTAAAAAAGCTTTAAAAAGTTCTGTTAATATGCTTAGGTTTTATTCCAAAATAATTGTGATAATGCATGTATTTGATATTAAATAGTTTTACCAGTATTACCATCTCTTTTTTTTCAAGTAGGCTCATCAAAGGGAGTATTCTTCTCGAGTAGGCTCACCAAAGAGAGTAAAAACTCCCTACTCTCTCCCTATCCTTCGGGCTCAAACTCAATTTTTTTCTGAAGAAGTGTGTAAATCTTCTTCATTTCATCTTTCTTACAATTTTTCTTATTTCTATTAACCAGGACCACAATGAACTTAAGGATTCAAGGAAAACAAACTTTGGACTCGGCATCTGAGGATAACACTGGTTTCCTTAACACTCTACATTAATCAGGATAAAAAGAAAGGAAATACAAGTTCTTATTTCCAGCTCAGCATTTATCTCTCTCACGCACGCTCGCTGTATACGCAACACACGAAAAAAAAAAACTTCTTCACTCTCTTTTTTTCCCAGTTAAACTTGTTTCTATTAATTTTAAAGTCCAAGTATCTATGCCTGAAACTGGATATATGTTAGACAGGCTCCTCTATCTTATGACTGACAAAGAATAAAGGAGATCCAGGAAACTAGTGTACTCTCCACTATCATCAATATTTCTTGAAGAGAGTTGAATTTAAGTGAGTTTGAGAACCTGTCACAATGGCAATATCTTGCAGAAGAGCCTTTCTCCTTTCACCAAATCCAGGAGCTTTGATGGCAGCAACATTCAGTATTCCCCGCAACTTGTTCACAACAAGAGTGGCCAGAGCTTCCCCAGTGATATCCTCAGCAATTATGAGGAGAGGGGCGCGTAATTGAGTTGTCTTTTCTAATAGGGGGATAATATCCTTGATAGCTGAGATCTTCTGATCAGTAACCAAGACTCTAGCATTCTCAAACTCAGCAATTAATTTCTCAGAGTTGGTGACAAATTGTGGGGAAATATATCCCCTATCAATCTGCAATGAATGAAGTAAAAATTGTCAATAAAAGATTAAATCTACTGCAAGACACAAGACACCACAAAGAATATAAGTTATTTGCTACATAGATACAAACCTCCATTCCTTCTTCAACATGGACAGTTGTCTCTAAGGAGGAGGAGGACTCAATGGACAACACACCATCTGGACCAACTTTGTCAATTGCATCCGCAATCATGGTACCAATGGTTTCATCATTTCCAGCAGAGATCGAAGCAATAGCTGGTTGAAAAAACAATTCAGAAGACAATCATCAGCCTGTCGCATCAGATGAATGACCTATAGAGTTCTCAAAGAAAAGCATCCAAAAATTACCTTTGATGTCATCACGACCTTTAACAGGTCTAGCCTTCTTTTCTAGCTCTTCAATCAAACCTAGTACAGTTTTGTCAATGCCCCTCTTTAAAGACACTGGATTTGCACCCGATGTAACACTCAACAGACCAAGTTTAATGATTTCCCGAGCAAGAACAGATGCAGTTGTGGTTCCATCACCAGCTGAATCATTGGTTTTACTTGCAACCTTCAGTATGCATTTGAAATTAAGAAAAGGAAGATAAGTTCAACATATGTAGAAAATAATGCACATAAAGGAATGCATATGGAGGACAAAATTACTATTATCAGTAGTAAGGATTGACAGAAATAACTAACCTCCCTGATAAGGGCAGCCCCAGCATTTTCCATAGCATCAGGTAGCTCGATAGCTCGAGCAATTGTAACTCCATCATTAACCACCTTAGGGGTGCCATATTCATCCAACACTACATTCCTTCCTGCAGGAAAGTAAAAGGACTTCAGGACTTCAACCAATCATAAGAAGTTTAGTGACAGCCCCAATCAAACAAGTGAACTAATTATTAAAAATCAACCCAGCATAGCATGAAATCACAGTCCAAGCTAGTTAAGAAACAGCTAGCTGAAACAGAAGCATAGAATTCAGAATGTTCTGCCAATGTATTGCACCACTTGGGATTAGAAATTCAGACACAGCACAGAAATGCTAAGCAGTAATCAGGCATTCTATCACATTCCACATACAGATACTATAGAAATAATCAATAAATGTTCATACAAAATGAAATATATTTCGTCAGTTCACTCCCTTCAAGTGAATTAGATAATTGACTGGATCCACCACAATTTCTTTAAATCAAGAACAACCTTTCGCATTAATTTTGTCACAGCTGACAACATCACCTGCCTCAATCTTATCTAATTTGACTCTAAAGAAATCAGAACTAAATAAATAAAACATACAAAGATAGCTAAACTGTAGCTCCACAATTTCAGGCCACCAATTTGCTTAATTTCCATTTCACAAAGAAAAAGTAAATGACCTGAATACTCATAATAGATCATTCAATGATTCAAATATGCAATAGAAACCACAAATTTCATCCAGAAGTGCTGTGAAATATTGCAAGGACAAAAAGGAGGCAGCAGAAACATACCCCTAGGACCAAGTGTCAGGCCAACAGCATCAGCGAGCTTGTCGATACCAGCCTGCAGGGCACTCCTAGATTTCTGGTCAAAGGCAATTTCTTTAGCACAGGCCTTGACTACAAACCGGTTCTTTGCACTCTTGTTGCCAAATCTCTGTCCCTGCAATTGGCTGGCCTTCCTATTTTTTAAAAACCCCTGCATCAAACAACCAAATAAACAAACTAATAACCATCCCAAATTTACCACAAAGTAGCTAAAAGGGCTCAAAACCCACAATACTGATAAAACACATAGCAACAAAACAGACTCCATACAATATGGGCAATATCAAGCAATTGTACAAACACCAGTCATAATAGCAAAAAAAATGGTGCAAAAGAGCACACATAGTAGCAAACACGACCCAAAACAAGATAATCCATATCAAGGCATAGTATAAAAAACAACACTTTATATTAAAAGATACTCAAATTAGGATAACCCATATCAGGAAAACGCACAAACAACACACAGAATGGCAAACAAGACAGGAAACAGGAACACCCATATCAAGATATGGTATAAAAAAAACATACTTTATAGTAAAAGATACTCAAACTATGATGTCCCATCTCAGGAAAACGCACAAACAACACACAGTATTGCAAAATAGACAGTTAACAGGACAACCCATATCAATATAAAAAAGCATACTTTGCAGTAAAAATACTCAGGCTCTGATGACCCATTTCAGGAAAAGGTACAAACAACACACAGAATTGCGTAGTAGACAGTTAACAGGAACACCCACATCAAGAAATGGTATAAAAAAAGCATACTTTACATTAAAAGAAGCTCAAACTATGATGACCCATATCAAGAAAAGGCACAAACAACACACAGAATAGCAAACAAGACAGGAAACAGGAACACCCACATATCAAGAAATGGTGAAAAAGAACGTACCTGTTTAGAAGGAGAAGGGATAATAGAAGCAGTTGAAATTGCATTAGCAGAAGCCATTGCAGAGATGAAGAAAAGGGTTTTAGAGAGCTGCTATGTTTGTGAGTGGATAAGGGGATTGGGTGGGTTTCGAATGAAAAGAGTGACAAGTTTGGTGAAGTAAACAAACAGAGACTAGGGCTTAATATTTTGCATTTGTTTTTGGAAGTATTATTATTGAGAAAGTGAGGAGTTTCCAGAACATTCTATCCCTTCCAGAACCATTGAGACTTTAGAGAAAGCAAAGGGTATTGTTGATGACTTGTTTGCAAGTTCTAACCAACCCATATTGAATGAAACATTTAAGTTACTAGCCATTTTCACCCTACTAGTTGAGTTATATTTTGTTTACTAATTATCGAGGAACTTTTTAAAAATAATCTTTGTCTTTTTGGAATAAGAAAAATCTGCATATACTCTATTTTATTAAGGTTCTGCTTATTGAATTATAGTGTGTGTATATTATTGTTGTTAATTAGTTTATAATTGGTATATGTAAGTTTCAGATAAAAACGTTTGAGTTTCAGACAAAAACGTTTTTTCATATTTTTTATGTTGAACAAATTTATGTAATTAATAGTTTAAGAAAAAAAATACAATACTGAATCTGCTTATTGAATTACATTATTGTTGATGATTAGTTTATAATTAGAATATGTAAGTTTCAGACAAAAACACTTCTTCATGTTCTTTATATTGAACAAATTTATGTATCTAATAATTCAAGAAAAAGAACACAATACTGAATTTTGGACAAAAAACTTATCTCAATTTGACTAAAAACATATATAAACAAACTTGTCAACTTGTATTGGTTAAAGTACCAATGGAAATTAGCTTATGGATCTTGACATTAAAAAATATTTAACTTTTCGTTCATTTTGATATTTCTCCTGTCATGAATAGTACTCGAGTTAAAGTAACAGTGACAACTTTTGAAACACAATTTGTTTTCAATTTTAATTTCCTAAGTATGAAATTAATTTTGAAGCGATTTAACTTACAAAAAGTTATATATATATATATATCGACTATGGCTTAAATAGCAGTCACTATGTGGGCAGTTGGCCCATATTGAATTCGCCCGCACTCTTTGGGCCATGTATTATTGTGGTTTGAAATGGTTCAGTAGGGTAAAGGTCGTTTGACAGCTGGTTAGAATTATGTAAGTATTAATAATGTAGGGGTTAATCATTAGTGAATTTGTATATTATTTTATGTAGATATTAGTTATATATGTATCAGTTATTCTATCTCTTATCATTGTATAAAATTATACATAAATTCTCTCGTAACTTATACATGTATTAGTTATGCGGTTTCTAAATTGTCAACCAAACATTATATAAATTTTATACATAAATGACTTATTTTTTATCTACCTATCAAACATCGAATAAGTTATATGAAAATTAATACATGATAACCTATTTCTTATCTAGAAACCAAACGACTCCTAAGTGTCTACTTAAAAAATAGATATTAAGTTGAGAGAGAGCCGTGTGTATTTTCTCTGGTTAAAACAACTTGGATCCTTGACAATTTATATGTTTTAGGCTTAGTTTAAATCATGGAGAAACTACCTTATTAGGTATATATCCATATCATATATACTAATTCTATTTATACTTTCAAATAATTATATATCACACCACTAATTAAGATTTTTTTATTATATACTAAGGAAGATACACTTAGTTACATGTATTTTTGTTATCAGATATACTAAAAATAGGGACAAGTGAGATGGGAAAGGAGGCAAGCAAGATATTCATATATCTGGAATACCAGATACATAGAAGAGTGACGAGCGAGATAGAGGGAGGAGAGCGAGATTTGTCTATGTATCCAACATACATGCGAATCCACTTTTGATACAGTGTATCTAGAACAAAACACCTAATTTTAACTCCATGTATCTAGATATATCTGCACGCACCAAAATTTGATAAACTTTATAATATTATAGACTAGAGTGTATCTAAATAATTAACTCTTAAACTAGTGAAATTTGTACAAGTTTCCCTTAAATCATTGTGAAGCATAATGCTTTTATGTTCATATATACTGCCATACTGGTCCTATTGGATAATGATATCCTAGCCCATTGGGCTATAGCCCATGTTGAGCAGCCATTGTCCGGAGGAAATTCAGAGGTTGGATAAGAAGACCATATTATTCCATCATTTCACTTTTACATATTTTAAAAATAAGTTTTTATTTTTATTTATTATTTTTAACATATCAAAAAAATATTTTTTTTTCCTATTTTCTCCTTGTTATTAGTTATGTATTTTCCAAATCATTTTTCAATATCTAAAATTATACAACAATTAATATGAATATTATGATAAAATACTTATATTAATCATTATTTCTTATAGATACGCAAAATTCAAAGTGAACATAGGAAGTACATTTTTATTGAAACATAAATAATAATCAAATAATTAAATGTGCTTTTTCTAATCGATAAATCTTTTAAATATAACTTAAACAAGCATTATAAATTTTGGATCATATTTTGAAAACATATCGTTAATATTTTCAAATTTTGAGATTTTGATTCGGACCAATTTTTGAAATATCCACCTACAAAATTTTAAAAATTTTAAATAAAATACGTGTCCAGTCACTACTTTAAATTCTAAAAAAATCACAACTCCAAAAAAATTAAAATTTAAAATTTAAATACCAAATTCAAAATTTATAATCAAAGAAAAGTTATATAGCACATGTAAATTCGCCTAGGTACAAATCTTTATGTTGTTTGGTCATGACATTCCTATTATTTTATTATCTTAACTATTAAAATATTGTCCAGCCAAGACTCTTGTCTATTGGTCTTTGTGATTAACACATTGTTTGGATGGTGTGCTGTTTCAGTATCGTATATATTTTATTGTATTGTATTATATTATATTATTTTAATAAATATAATGTTTAAATAAATTATATCATTTTTCGTCATTATATAATATTATATAATCATAGTTTGAATAATAAATTTATAAGAAATTGTAGGATACGGAATAAAATTACTATAAAAAATAGGGTAAATGATAGAATAGAATTATTATACTATTATAATAATAAGTAAAGATAAAATGAGAAGAAAATAATACGGTAACAACACAATCACACCAAATCGATTACGTTGTTACATATAATGGATCTTTTCGTTGTTACCTAATACAACAACAACAACAACAACAAGTCCAGTATAGTCCCACCATGTGGGGTATGGGGAGGGTGGAGTGTACGCAGACCTAACCTCGTCTTGAAAGGTTTCGTTGTTACCTAATAATGAATTTAAACAATATGATATAATATAATTAAATTAACAATCAAAATAAATATTATATTTGAACTAACAATACAATACAATACAACATATAACAACCATCCAAACAAGGTGTAAAGGAGAGGACACAGGTATATTGTTACCACTCTCTTTTTCCGAAATACTTGGCATATTTAGTTTGCCAAAAGTTAACTAAACTAAATTAATTAACTTATTGATTTAAATATAAAATTTAAATTTTTAAGAAATTAATCATATCAATATGATAAAAGATATTTTATTTATTTCAATTTGTTTGTCTTACTTTCCTTTTTGGTTCATATCAAAAAGAATGTCTCTTCTTTTTTTTGCAACTCTTTAATTCTAACAAAATTTAAAAATATTATCGTACACATTTGACATATCTTTAATTTATGATCACGCGATTCAAACTTGTTATTTACTTTCTTAAACTTCATTTTAAATTAAAATATGACAAATAAATTAAAACAGAGAAGGTACATGCTTTCAAAGTGTATGCAATTTTGACTTTCGAGAAATAATATTCTCTACGTTTTAATTTGTTTGAACTACTTCTTTTTAGTCCATTTCTTATTTTTTTGATTTTCTACTCGATTCTGGTACCTATACTAGAGCTCGATTAAATTTAGACTAGCGTCGAAAAGCCCCATCGTTTCTTAATAAAGACAACTCTGTATTTAGAGGTGTGCAACGGTCGGTTCGGTTCGATTTTATATATTATCGGTTCAATTTATCAATTTTTGGTTTTTAAATACGCTAATTCAATAAGATATTTTTATCAGTTTTTGATCGTTAACGGTTTAATTTTTGATTTACCCAATAAGAAAATTTTCATAAAATAAATATATGACTTCACATTTCTCTAATATTTTCCAATAAGCCTGTAAATGATTTGATATACTGAAACAAAAAAAAGATAATGAGAAATTGCATCAATAAGAGAATATATAGTACGAAGGCTACAATTACATGTTACAACCAAAACATAATATGAAATTTCTGATGTTAATCAAATTACATACGTTTACTAACTTGCAAAAGCTACTATTACAAAGTAAAACTAAAACCAAAACCAAGCAATCAAACAAGACAATCTTGAACCATCTTAGTTTTTAATTTAATCTTTAAGTTTTATGTAAAGACTAAAGCGGTTTAGTGTGAAGTAGAAGTACTGTGAAGACTGTAGCATACTATTATGTTAAATTATTACTAATATTTAATATTTACGAAGAATAAAGTAGTACAATACTACTGTGTTAATGTATTATTGGTTTACCCAATACTAAAAACCAAAAATGAACTAATACCCCGATAATTTTTTTTTATAAAATCATTAAGAACCTATTAACCCAATAGCAATAATTCAATAACATTTTTTTCGATTCAATTTATTGATCGGTTCGATTTTTGCACACCCTTATCTGTATCTAGGAAGATTCGAACCTGAAATATTTGATTAAGGATAGGAAATAGTATGACTTCATGGAGTTCCCACATCTATTATTTCGGATATGGGAGCCCAGTTTACAACCCATTTTTGGCGGTCATTCCAGGAAGGCTTAGGAACGCAAGTAAGCATTGCTATGCTCACCCAGTTGGTGGCTGCTCGAAATATTAGCCAAAGTTCACCAACTCCTAACTCTAGTTATCAAGAGTCGTCTGCTGCCACGAGGATCAGAGATTTTCTGAGAATGAATCCACCGGTCTTCACGGGTTCTAACGTTGATGAAGACCCCCAAAATTTCATTGATGAGATGCGGAAGATACTAAAAGCGATGCATGCTACAGAGAAGGAGAACTTATCATTCCACCTCCATTTTTTAAAAAATGACTAATTTCCATTTTTTAGCAATTCTTGAATTTAACTTTTCAAATGACATATTTAAGATATAGAATTAAAGACATTTTAATACATTTAATATATTTGAAATTTAAAATCACAAAATTTAAATTATTTTTATTAAATTTATACCAAATAAAAATATGTCAAACAAATTACAACAGAAAGAATAAGCATTTTGAGACAGGAAAAAGTAATTTAGAAGGAAAAAACATGTTACACCAACCAAATCTAAACAACAAACAAAAATTTACCCCTTTTGTGGAAACATTTACTGAAATTATAAGAACAAGAAGACACACACTAATAGTGACAGTGTACACCAAACTCCGATCTCGATCTCGACTCCCGACCCCGATACAAAATTAAGCTCTTTTTAGAGAGGTTATACTAATTTTAGCTCCCAACGGCGACGTACCTACGTCGACGTTGAACGTATCGTAACGAAGAAAAAACTCCGTTACGAATAATCTCGAAACCATGACCACAAAATCTTTTCCGGCACACTGTTTATTCTCCACCGTCGGATTTTCCGTTTCCGGTCCATTAGACCATAATACATATTTCAATAATTTTTCTCCTTCTTCTCCGACGAACCTATCGGCGACGAACTCTTCGGGTCGGTCAAAAACTTTCGGATCCTTCGTTGCAAATGGTTGGTACCCGAATAACATTTCACCTTTTTTCACTTCAAAAACGGCGTCGTGTGATTCGATCTTAAGGTCGTGTTTGGCTCTTCCGTATTGTGAAGCTACGGGAGGATCCATTCGTAAAGCTTCGTATATTATTGATTTCATTAACGGCATTTTCTCCATCGCCGATATCGTGATCTTCCCGCCGGCGGATTTTACTTCCGATCGGATCTCGTTTGCTAAACGGGTATGAAGCTCCACCCCCGCTTTCGCTATCGATTTTAGCAAATTAGGGAAGAAAATCTTCATCCCACCAAAGGAATTGAAACAAGTAGCAAAGAGAAGATTATGACAAGCTTCTTCTCTCGAAATGCCAAGTTTTTCAGCTTCGATGAATAAATTGGTGGAGTTTATATTGAAGAAATCGTACAATCTCTGGTAATCTTTTTTCACCAGAAATGTCGGTAACCGGAAAGTATGAAGAACGAGGTCATCTAGAAACTTCGGAAGACCGAGAGTAAGTACAGGATGAAGCTGAAACAACACCCATTTTCCGATCAATGTCGGAGCATCAGTTCCGAGATTAGTCTCAACTGGGTTAACTCCGAATAACGATTTAGCTAAGAAATTAAACGCAGCTTGATCGTTACCGGAGTTTAAATCAGCTGTACCTTTTTCCGCCATTTCTTTATCTAGGGTTTCGAAAAGCTCTGTATAAGTTTCATGGAATTTGGGTATTACGTGATCACGACGGGAAGAAAGAAGGAAGAACATCAATTTTTTCAATTTTTCGTGGTTTGGTTCAGATGGATCGAGATAGGAAAGTACACGGTAACCTCCGGTGAGTTCAGTCGACGACATGAAAGTCCCGGTGAAGAGGTCTTTCTTTTCGACTTTAGAAACATCAAAAAGTACCGGAAAACTCTTTCCATCAAGCAAAACGACAACGCCTGGGTTAGGAGAAATGAAGGGACCCGGTGGCATATTCGTTCTGAATACAGTTGATTCGTATTTCTGAATTCTTGATTCGAAGAATTCATTTTTCCCTTGATTGTAAAAGTAATCAAGCCTATCTTTCCATGGACCAATAACCGGCGACCCATAGTCGCCGGGTATCTTTCTATTGGATAATTTTGTAATTTGGGTCACGACGCTCGTTGTTTTTTCCGATAAAGAAACAGTTATAGGACGAAATGTCAAGTATTTTGATGGAAAATATTGGTGAAGAGAAGGAATAGGAAGAGAAAAAGATGAAGTGAATGCCATTGTTGAACAAAAAAAAGGTGGCTAATGTTGGTGTTTGATGAAATTTCTTGCTTTAATGTAGTAGTGGGGACTACTGAAAGATTGATGTATATTTTGTTGATATTATTAAAGTGTATATATATATAAAAAGTAAATTTCACGTGTAAATATTTTATGTAATATAGACACTAGAAAGAAAGATTTTTCCAGAGATTGTACTATAGTTGAAGTTGATATTTATATCTAATGTCGTGGTTGAATATTCAAATATAGATAGTGTTTGTAAGTCACTAAGTGGTATTTCATTTATTATCCTCGATAATTTATCGACATAATATCTCTATCTCATATAAAAAAAATAAATTATATAGGCATTCAATATCGAATCGGATCAAAATTAATATAACTCCTGAATTGGTTATATTAATTGGCTCGACCCGAATCAACAATCAAAATTTCTTTTTACAAGTATTAGATACTTAAATAAACTAAATTTTAATTAAGTAAAGAAATATTATTTTGATATAGGATCGAACCACGGTATGGTAGAACCAAACCCCACATGGGCGTAACTAGACTCGGATAAATCTAGCCTGATTGGAATCGGACCTCAAATCACGGAGTTGAATATTAAATTTTTTATATAAATGAACTCTTTTAGAATAATAATTATTTTTTTTAGGATACTTTTTTATTACGGTCTATAACATATTTATCTTTATTAATAACTAAAATCATTCAATTATCCCTCTTCCCCTCCCCTTTCTGCGTGCTTTTTTTTTCCTATCTATTTTTCTCTTTCTTTTTCTATTTCTCTTTCTCCCTTTTTTTAAAAAATAATAATTAATTATCATAATTTAAAACTAATTTTAAATAGTACCAAAATATTTGAAATTCACATATAATACTTATAATATATTTGTATTAAAAATATTTTAATTATATATTCACCACATTTATTGAAAGATGCATATAATATGTATCATAAAATGATTTCAAAATGTATTATAATTATTGTTTATTTTTTCTCTTATTAATAGTGCTAAAATATTTTATTGTATTATGAATATTTTAGTTATATGTTCACCACATACATTGAAACATGCCTATAATATATTGAATTTAAAATCTATTATAATTATTTTTTATTTTTTCTCTTATTAACGAAATATATTATTGTATTAAAAATATTTTAGTTATATATTTATCACTTGCATTGAAACATGCCTATAATATATTGAATTCAAAATCTATTATAATTATTTTTTATTTTTTTTCTCTTATTAACGGAATATATTATTGTATTAAAAATATTTTAGTTATATATTCACCACGTGCATTAAAATATGTCAATAATATGTATAATACATTGAATTCAAAATGTATTACAATTCAAATTTAACATTATACACTGTTATGAATTCGATTGTTGTTATTTCAACAAATGTAATACATTTTTAACAATGTCAATTAATTTGAATAATATTGGAATATTTGAAATTCACACATAATACTTATAATACATTTCTATTAAAACTATTTTAGTTATATATTCACCACGTGTATTGAAACATGCCTATAATATAATATAATATATTGAATTTAAAATCTATTATAATTATTTTTTATTTTTTCTCTTATTAACAGAATATATTATTGTATTAAAAATATTTTAGTTATATATTTACTATGTGTATTGAAACATGTCTATAATATGTATAATAAATTGAATTTAAAATGTATTACAATTATTGTTTATATTTTTTTTTTATTGTGTTAGAAATGCATTATATATGTATTTAATAAAAAAACATCTAATTTAAAAAATAGTAAAATTATCATTTTTCATAATATTCAATCCAAAATTAAATTTAAATTAGAATAATTAATTATTATATTTTTTAAAAAAGTAAGTAAGAGAAAGAGAAAGATAAAGAGAGAGAAAAAAAAGGGAAAAAATGAGAAGAAGGAAGGAGAGAGGGGGCCGGGGGTGAGATGAGGAAAGAGAAAGAGAGAGCGAAAATGAACATACGAAAAAAAAAAAAGGAGAGAGGGGGGGGGGGGGGAAGAGAAAAAATGTTTTTTTTTTTAATTATTATTTCGAGTAAAAAAAGTACTATTATTTTAACTAAAATTAAAATATGTACTAAAATTCATAATTAATGTTATATATTATATTATTTAAGTAAATGAGCCTTGAATATTTCTTGAACCCGGACAGATCCGGCCTGGCGCCTTAACACTCATATCTTACATTTGTATATTCTCACTCCTCAAAATCTCATTTATGAAAATAAAATCATATTAAATATATTATAATTGTTATGGTAGATAGTGTGCGTAAGTTGTGAGTTGGGATGACTAAATATAAAAGATTTGAGGAGTATTCCCTCTCTCCCTCAAATTAGTTATGATTTCTCGAGGGTCATTTTGAATTAATTTTGATCAATCATGATGCAAAATATTTTAACTTAATATACTATTTGTACCGTTCTAAAATATCTAACTTTTAATTAAAAAAATTATGTTAATTTAATTCAATTTTAGTTTTTTTAAAAAATAATTAAATTAATTTTCGAGATGCAAAATTCCAACATCTGATTTGGGACGAAAGGACTACGATTCCTACTAGTGCTTTGACAATGTATGAAACTATATATTCAACATATTGTACTTGTTTCTTGAATTTGTGGTTCCAACGTGTAATGTGAGTGTTCAATTTGTGTACGCAAATTTCAATTTTCCTATGCACCTACCTAGCTTGGGACGGAACTAAAATATTAGATATGAGTAAAGACATATTTAAAATTTAAATTTCATAGTTTGTAATATTAAATTTATTATATTTTTAAATTATTTATTCAAATATATAATTTGTAGCAATTTTCGTCAAATTTTGGCTCATCAATTTATGTTATGCATTGAAAATCGTTGGATTGAAATGACCCCGATGAAAAATACTCTGCATTTGCCTCTTGCTATCAGTTCGAACAAATTTAATAGATTTACTTAAATTCAATAATTATCCGATCTCTAATTCTTGTTCATTCCGAATGATTGTGTTGGATGAATTATGACCTCGTACGATCGTGTCGGGTGAGCAACAATTACTTTGTCATAGTACTTACTTATGGGCTAGCAGGTGTCACTTTGGCCAAGTATCCTATAAAGAGACGCTCGTAATGGTCAAAAGTATTCCTACCATACTTGAATTCCTATAATTTAGAGCTAGAAGCTTCGTCAGAAGCAAGCAAGATGAGGTCGCTCTGCTTTGTAGACAAGGCTCGTTCCGTACTTTACTTATGAGCTCGTGTAGTATTCACCCCTATCTCTACTAAATAAATGTCATTCATATCTATTCGTCTTAGCCCTGTTTCGGCAATTCAATCTGACATTTCATTTCCCCCTTCATCATTTGATTTTTGAATATAAATATGAATATGAAAAAAAACTAACTAATTCAACAAAATTCAGAAAACATAAACATTTAATTTAAACTCATGCTGTATTAATAACATGAATACAATACAGAATGATAATAACAACATAGGTGTCAGATAAGATGCTAAAGATCTATAAACTTAACATGAATAAAATCCAAAATAATAACAACAATGTGCAAAGCTAGGCAATCCAATATTTAAGAATCTTGAATATAGTAGAGAAATTTATAAGATAAACCTCTTTATTATTTTTTATAAGTCTATAAGATAATCCTTTTATAATTCTTCTTGGAAATGTTCCTCCAGTTGCTACTAATATTTGGAGTAATATATATGAAGGACGAGATGTGAAAAGAGAGGGACTGAAATATCCCGTTTGAGAGAATGACTATGGATGATTTCAAGAGAGATAGATGTAATAAATCGAAGAAGTATTTGAGGAAGATAATCAGTTAAGATATGATACAGTTTTAATTTATCGAATACAGGGTGGGGTGGGTGCAGTGGCGGAACCAGGAATTTTATGAAGAGGGTTCAACATTTTACTACCTAAAATCAGAAAAAAAAGTGCTTATTAGGAATCGAATCCGCGAGCTGAGACAAGCTAAAACAAAATATTGAACCCCCTTTGCCACTGAGCTAGTCCTTTGAATTATGCTCAGGGGGTTCAATGTTAAATATATACACATAAATTAAAAAATTTATCTTATATATATAGTGTAATTTTTTAATGAAGGGGGTTCGGATAAACCCCTGGTGTTCATGTGGGTCCGCCCCTGCGTGGGTGGGCATGTACTAAGGTAGAAGGGTAATTAGTAGTAGTGTAGTATTACTCTAGTAGTTGCATGTCCTTTCATTTATGTTACTACTTATTGTGTTTTGTATATCGATTATTATTTTGTTTTGTTGTAATTACTGCTCTTTACTCTTTGTTGCTATCTGCAATTTGGATATAAATATGAATATGAAAGAAAATAACTAAATAACTAATACAAAAAAATTCAGAAATCATAAGCTTTTAATTTAAACTTGTGATATATAAATAATATGAATACAATCCAAAATAATAATAACAACGAAGGTGTCAGATAAGATGCTAAAGATCTATAATATTAACATGAATACAATCCAAAATAATAACAACAATGTGCAAAGCTAGCAATCCAATCTTTAAGAATCTTGAATATAGTAGAGAAATTTATAAGATAAACCAATTTTTTTAATCCTTCTTGGAAATGTTCCTTGAGTTGCTACTAATATTTGGAGAAATGTATTTTTCTTCCAAAACTTGATGAAATTATTCGTATTCTTTTTTTGTCACCCTTTTTTAAAATCATTTGCAAAAGTCTTATAATAAATTAGATATTGCCCAGCACTTAAAAGTTAATTGACCGTGGACCTACATAATATCGAGCAATGAATATGTATATTAGGATAGATAAAATTAAAAATAAGGATATTCAAAATAAGATGAAAATGGTTTTCAGGAAGGACGAAATGTGAAAAACGAGAGACTGAAACATTTTATTTGAGAGAATGACTATGGATGATTTTAAGAAAGGTAGAAGTAATAAATCGAAAAAGTATTTGAAGAAGATAATCAAATAAGGTATAACACAATTTCAATTTATCGAGTACATGATTTTAAATAGTGGATGAAGGTAGGCGTGAGTGGGTGGGGGGCCATGTACTAAGATAGAAGGGTAATCAGTAGTAGTGTAGTATTACTGCTCTTTACTATTTGTTGCTATCTGCAATTTTTTATACTTCTAAACTGCTTTGGACTATTTTTTTTGAATCGAGAATTTATCAAAAATTTAATTTTTCTTCCTTTGATATAGAGGTAAAGTCTGTGTTTGTATGAAATTATATTAAATATATTATTATTATTATTATATATTTTATTTTTCTTTAAATATTATAATTATAAATTAAATATTAACTCCACCTAAAACGAGGTGAACTTCTGCCCCACTACTGACAAAGTGGATTCAATTATTTAGTACAGTAATTTCTATTCATTTTGTTTAATATGTAGAATTACTTTATGCTTATGATGATTGATGGGGAAAAAACAAAAATAAAATAATCAGAGGTGTATACGTTCGAAGAGAGAGGACATGACGTGAATTGATACTTTTACACCAAGTAAAATAATACAATAATAATATATTTGATGCGATTTAAAAATTCTTTAAAAATAAAATATATGTAAATTTTATTCATATATTTTAGTAAAGAAAATCACATATAATAATGTTATATTTTATTCAAATTCACTTAAATAAATAAATTTGTACCTAAACTTTAAAATTTTTATGGTATAATAACTATTGAGTGCATTTTTTTTTTTATGAAATTGGGATTTCAAATTTTATGTCTATCTTATATATATTTTTTTAATTAAGTTTGGAGATTCAAATCTCATGTCGTCTTCTTCTTCTTATTGCTACTTATTTTTTATTTTGTTGTCGACATTAAATTTTATATAGTTAAACTGAATGCTTATATCAAAATTAGAAGTAACTGACGAAAATATATAATTAATGGGTTCAATTAATTTTAGTATTTTAATTAACAAATTATACATATATAAAAAATTTCATAAAATTACACAAAATTAAATTTATAATTTTAACAATAAAAATTTAAAGGTCGAACCAATCATCAAACTTAAATTTTATATCTACTTCTTCATTATAATAGATTCATTTAGATGAATTTATTTTAAGTAAGTTATAAGTTGAAAACTGATTATAAATTAAAAAAATAAGTAGGGTACTGTTTAAAATAAGTCCATTCAAATAAATTTAATTATTTATTAAACTTATTTTAAACACAAAATAATTTTAAATTAATTAACTAAATATTAAAAAAAAACTAAAAATAATTTATAAAGAACTTATAAGTCAATTCAAAGCTCCCATTTTCATATGCCTCTGAATAAATTAACGTAGCACTACGTAAATTGATGTCATTGAAACCATTTATAGTGCGCACATATTTAAAGTCTGCAAATTCTTTGGTAGGCCCTGAATAGTCATATGGGTCTATTTTTCTATTATGATCCCCATTACTCCCCTTTGGTCTATTTTACTTATCCTATTTTTTGTTTGTAAAAACTACAGGACCTTTTAAATAAATTATTTATTATTTTATATGATAAGATATTATGTATTGATGGAGTATCACAAAAGATTAAACTCAGTTCTATATAATATTGATATGGTATCAACATACCGACGGAGTATCACAAAGAATATATTTACTAATTAATTTAATAAAAAAGATTGTGATTTTAATAATTTTCTCTTAATTATTTTATTTTTATTTCTTAAAAAAGAGCTAAATCCTATATAATAGGATAAGATATCAATATATTGTTATGATATCATTGAAGATTTCAAAAGTGTCTCATTAAGAATTTTCAATATCATTATAATATTGTGATGGCATCATAAAGGTTTTCCTAAGAAATTTGATATTACATGAATGATATTACCATAGTATATTCGTATATTATATATATATATATATATATATATATATATATATATATATATATATATATACACACACACACTATGATGGTATCATTCAACATTTATATGAAACGATTTTTAATGATTATATGAAACAATTCTTAATGATACCATGCCAGTATATGATTGTTTTCATGGAGATGTAGCTGAAGGATTGAAGTAGACATCAATGATACTATGACACTATATAGATATAATGTGGTGGTATCATTAAGGATTAAAGCAGCCTCAATGGTACCATGTCAATATATTGATACTGCGACGGTATCCTCACGAATCTCATGCCTTTGGGGATATGAATTGTAAAGGGGTATTTGTTTGTAATTATTTTACTTTTATGGGGCATGAGCTTAATTTTTTCTTTTTGTTTTACATAAATTAATTATAATATATTTATATTTTTAATTATTCAAAATAATGGTTTCTTTTTAATAAATATTCTGTCTATTTATGTATATTTTCACTTAAAATTAATTATCTCTTTTGTTCACTTTTACTTCTTTACTATATTAATAATATATTTTTATTTATTATTTTTAGCATATATATGTGGTGCAGTGGTGAAACTGCTTTATCCTTAATTAGAGGTCTCGAATTCGAGCCCTGGGTATGAAAAAATCATGTTAGGAGCGCCATCCCGAATGGGCCCTACAATGCGTGATTCGAATTTACTCAGGGCTCCATGAACTCAGGACACCAAGTGGGAAACAAAAAAAAATAAAAAAAAATATAAATTATATATATATAAGTTTAAAGTAGACAACTAAAAATGAATGAAATATTATTTTCAAGAATAAAATGGACAAATATGCTAAATTATATTTTGATTTTCAAAAATGATGGTTTTTGAATCTTCTATTTTTTCCAATAAGAACAGTAAGTAAAATAGGTAAGGAGGGAGTATTCTTTTCTACCTAATTGTAAGTAATAGTATGTGCTGTGTGTGTGTTTTATTTTTCTTTTTCAACATTGCCTTCTGTATTCTTCTAGTGCAGCATTATTGAAAGATGTCTCTTCTTCTTTTGGGGGGTGGGTGGGTGGAAAGGGGTGTTATCAGTAATTCAAAGAAGGATGTAATACTGTGGATGAAGTTGTTTTTTTAATTAATTTGAGATTTAATTTTGACTAGTGATATATGAAAATTTTCTTGATGAAAACGTTTTTCTCAAATAGGCCCTAAGTGGTACAAATTCAATCGAATTCTAATACAAGTATCAGACCCAACAAAAACTAAATTCTTTATAGTTTTCTTGAAAGTAGCTCGAGTTTTATGGACTGTATTGAAGTTGAACATTCTTCGACGACAAAAATACGAGGAAGCGTTTGTCCATAGAAGTTCTATCCCTAACGCCTCGTGCTGCAGAAAGAGTAAAGGCATGAGATTTCACTTCATTGGGAGATACTTTTGCACAAAGTAGAGTTGATTTTTCAGTCAATAACTAATTTTTATTCTCTCAGAAAATTATTTTATTTGTTAAAAAAAATTGAAATAAAAAAAGAAAAGTAACTTTATGAGATAATAATTCATCTCAAGAGTTTGACTCGACACAACAATAATATACCCAGTGAAATCCACTAAGTGGAATCTGAAAAGGATAGAGTGCACGCAGACCTTACCACTACCTTGAGAAGTTAAAGAGGCTCGTTCAGATAGACCTTCGACTCAAATGCATCAAACTTAAGTACTAGGAAGAAAATAATGAAGAAGCATATAACTAAATAAGAAAATGTAATGACCCTTAAGGTCGTTTTGAGTATTAGGAATTTTTAGTTCATAAAAGACTCATTCCATAAATTTTTAATAGGGTATTTTGGATTTTTCGATAATTACGGTTGTTTAGTTGAGGGGAAAACATAGATAACTTATTTAATTAGTGGATTAAAGTGTTAATTTAATTAATACTCTATGCCAATTATTAAAGGAAAAGGATAGGGTTTATACATAATTAGTTTGAAAAAAAAAAGAAAAAAAAGAGAACAACGACAAGAACAGAACGCAAAAATTGGGGGAAAAAAATACGGAGAAAGAAAGAAAAGAAAGGGGAAAAGAAAAATAAAGGAGAAGAGAAAAATAAGAATTTTCATTCCAAAGCATCAAGGTAATTATTCTCATCCTTTTCATTAAATTTTTATGCGATTATGAACATATTTTTAGGGTATATGGATGGAGAAATAATGCTAAAATAAGAAAATATGACCGTAGGGTTCTTCACATAAAATTTTGATTTGGGGTCGAATAACGATCCGTTTTAGCTGAAATTTGACATATGAATTTATTTTATCATGAATGAACATAATCGAAAAGAAAATTTCAGATTTGACTTCAATGACTCGGAATGACTTTTTGACCCAATTTTTTTATCCAAAAATAAATATAGCAATATGGGTGTCATTGGATTCGTATTCTTATGAAGATTATGTATTTGAATAAATTTTGATCGTTCGAAAGTGTTGCTAAAGGCTCAAATTTTTAAAGTGATTATTTAATTTAATTGAGGTTTAACCCTAATTTTGAAATTCAGAAAATATGAGAGTTAACATGTTAAGTAACATCAAGATTAAGAACGTGTTTATAGAATTGGGTGAGTTATTGGGTCTAGGTTAAACATATATATAATATTGGTGTTTACGGATTAGTTTACTTATAAATATTATATATTTGATAGATTGAAATTAGTTTTGAGGCATTGAAGAAAGGAAAGATATTGGTGGATTAGCTTGCTTTACTTCGGTTCTTCGATTGAGGTAGGTTATGATTTTATTCTATATCATAGATAGACTCTTAATAGTGATTGATATTCATTGGGTAATCTGTGGAGTTTACTACACATTTTATTATTGTGGTTTGGATGGTTGATATGTTGTTGTGATTGGTTTGAAATCCCGAGGCCATGAAATCCATAATCTTGAACTTGCCCTATCAAAAATGGTGCCTTGAATCAAGAAGGCTTGATGAAATATTGTTAATGAAGTGGAATGTAATCATGAAGAATGATAAATTAATTATATTTGGATCGGGTGTCACATTCCAACACGGTATATTTGGATCGGGTGTCACATTCCGACATGGTATATTTGGATTGGGTGTCACGTTCCGACACGATATATTTGGATCGGGTGTCACGTTCTGACATGATATATTTGGACCAGATGTCACATTCCAACACAGTATATTTGGATCGGGTGTCACGTTCCGGCACGGTAATATTGAAGGAAAACAAATTAAAATGACTTAATACTACCCAATCTCCAATAACTCATTTTCCAAAAGAGTGTGATATGGAGGCTTGAGTCCTTATGTGTGATCTTAATATTGTTGATTGGTTATGAAATTATTCATTGTGTTGTCACTTGATCTTGATCTTGTTGGTTGTCACCTGTTAAGTGCTACGGTTGATTTCCTGCTATTACTTATTGCATATTGATTCCTATTTTGAGTCGGCCGATGATACCTACTCAATACATGTTGTCCTGTACTGACCCCTACTTGTATCTTTTCTTATTTTATTTTGTGGAGTGCAGCGAGTGTTCCACCGACTTCGACTCGACCTCAGCTTTAGTTAGTTTCCAGTTCATAAGATTTCAAGGTGAGTTATCCTTTTAGCTAGCGATGGAATCTCTTGTCATGGCATGATGTCTTTAGTTTTCGGACATATTTTGTTATTTGTTTATTCTGGTGTGATATTTCCAGACTTAGTTTTAGAATTTAGATGTCCTTCATGTGATGACTTTCAGGTTTTGGGAAAAACGTATTTATTTAAGCTTCCGCGTTATTGTTATATTTATTAGTTGGGGTTTGTATCGTTGGTTCTCCCACCTAGGATGTTAAGTGTGGGTGCCACTCACGACCCATTTTGGGTTGTGACAGAAAAACAGTGTCAAGTTTATAAGAAAGAACAGTAACATTAGCAAGTAGTGTGATAATCGAAACACAATAGATAACAAATGACAATAACTACAAGGAGCCTTCGCAAGGCAAGACAACATTTGTACCCCTACTAACATTCTACCCTAATATGCGACCTCCATTCCTTTCTATCTAGAGTCATGTCATCGATAATCTGAAGTTGCAGCATGTTTTGTTTAATCACCTCTCCTTAATACTTTTTCGGCCTACCTCTACCCCTTCGTGTACCCCCTACCACTAGGCTCTCACACCTCATCACTATAGCGTCATCACACCTCTTTTTCACATGTCCAAATTCTCTCAGTCTCGCTTCCTTCATCTTGTCCATCACAGATGCCACTCTCACCTTCTTTCAAATAACCTCATTCCTAATCTTGTCGCTCCTAGTATATCCACACATCCATCTCAACATCATCATCTCCATAACATGCATCTTCTTAACATGTGAGTTCTTGGCTGACCAACATTCCACCCCAAATAACAAGAAATGTCTAACCACTAAAGACTCTAGATGCTAGCCTCCATTTCATCCATGCCATCCCAATGTGATGTCTGACAACATCATCGATGTCCCTATTATCTTGAATTATGAACCCAAGATACTTAAAACTTTCTCTCTTGGGGATAGTCTGAGTGACAAGCCTTACTTTCACGTTCGCTTCATCTAACGCTACATTGAATTTGCACTTCAACTATTCTGTTTTGATCTTGCTCAACCTGAACCCTTTGGACTCCAGAGTTTGTCTCCAAACCTCAAATCTAGCATTAACTCTATCCTGAGTCTCATCAATTAGCACTATGTCGTCCGCCAATAACATACACCATGAAACCTCCTCATGAATAGACCGCGTCAACTCATCCATCACAAAGAAAATAAGAAATGGTTACGAACTTATTCGTGGTGCAGCCCTATCTCAACTTAGAAGTGCTCTCCCGTTCTAACTCGAATCTTGGCTCCATCATATATGTTCTTTATTGCCCTAATATAAATCATCGGGACACTTCTAACCTCCAAGCAACTCCAAAGAAGGTCCCTCAAAACTTTGTCATGGGTTATTTGATAAGATAAAACACCACATCAAAATTTAAAACTTAATAGTTAAATGAATTTGAACTTTGAAAACTGTATAAAATAGTAATAAACAAATATGCTAGTAATTATTATTTGTTAAAATTTAATGACTCTATCAATATTTTGCTCATGTTATGTCCCACTTGCTTGATAGAAAGTCCACAAAGACGTACTCTTTTATTTAAAAAAGCATTTCTTTTAAGAAAAAAATGGAAAATTATAAAGTCTTCTCATTTCATGGCAGACAAAATGAGGGAGGAAAGACTGAGATGGTTTGAGCATGTAAAGAGGAGATCTACACACGCTCTAATGAGAAGGTTTGAGAGGTTGGCTATATTCGGAATAAAGAGAGGTAGAGGTAGGCTGAAAAAGTATTAGAGAGAGGTGATTAGACAAGACATGACACATTTACAGCTCATCGAAGACATGACCCTAGATAGGAAGATGCTCACCGAAAACATGACCCTAGATAGGAAGATTTGGAGTTCGAAGATTAATAGGTAGTCGAGCGTTGCCTAGTTTCCTTATCAGTATTGCTTTTATCACTTTTCTACTATCTTGTTCTTCGATTTTAATCTCCTTGACTTCAGTTATCATATTATTGTTGCTCCTACTATTTTCTTCTCCATTTGTATTCAATATGGATTCTTCACTATTGTATTTGCTTTCTATACATGTTTTTTAATTTTTTTTACTTAAGTCAAGGGTCTGTCGGAAACAAATATTATTTGTTGCTGCTACTGTTTTCTTCTCCATTTGTATTCAATGTGGATTCTTCACTATTGTAATTGCTTTTTATACATGATTTTTTAAAAAATATTTTTTACTTAAGTCAAGGGTATGTCGAAAACAACATCTCTAGGATATGACTGCGTACACACCACTCTCCAAGTCTCACTTGTGAAATTACACTGAGGATGTTGTTGTTGTAGCGTTTTCATCTTCTACCCATTATGATAGTGCATGAATCAAATTTACATTTTAAGTAGTGTTTGGACATGAAATTTATCTCATGATTTGACATGTGATTTCATCTCATGATCCCAAATTCTCCTTCATATAATGATTTTTATAGTTTTCACATACAAAAGTTGACCACAAGTTTATATTTATTTTAAAAAATACACCATTTAATTTTATTTTATATGTAAACAAAATTTATAGTTGATATTATAAATCTTACCAACCTTTAAACCATTTATATCCAATATAACCATTACTCTCACCAATCAAATTTATTATTACTTCACTAAGAATAGTACACTACAACTCATGTTCAATTTTCCTTTTTACCGAACTAAAATTCGATCAATAAATATTGTGTTTTGTTTTAGAATAACTTTGTGATAGTATATTATACTTTTGTTATGAACTTTTGCTTGTTTGATAAGATTGTATAAAGAATTAGAACAATTTTGATAATTTTCACAACTTATGAAATTTTTATGTTTATGAATAAAAAATACAACTTAATAATCCAAATTGCATGTTCAAACAAAACTTCAACTTCATCTCATATAATTTTATATCGTGATTTCATCTCACATGTTCGGCCCTAAGTTTCTAACACGATGTCTATTCAAATACCAATCACATAAAATGGAAGGGGGAGAGCAGTAGTAATCATTATAATTAACTTCATGAGATAAAAATGATACTTTCAGAACTCAGATATTCACCTATACATCTGACTATTAAAGGTTAAGAGAAGATAAATATGCATCTGAGTATTTATTTTGTAGATGCATTCAAGGTAGACATACTTGAGGGAGAATATGAAAAATAATGTTAGACTTGCTGCTGGATTTAGCAAAGATGAATAGTGCAAGTTCAAAACTCAAATCAAATATTGCTCTTGGGAAAGAATATCAAGAAAAAAATGGCTTGCACCTGAGCTGGTTATCGGTAATTTGCAGAAGCATTGTGGCAAACATCATGTATTAGCTGCTAAGTAATGGAAAAAGTAAATTAGAAGTGATTAGGATAATTTAAGACTGAAAATTGCAGAAGTTGAACAGAATATGTGAAGCGTCTAATACCAGTCTTATCATTGGTAACCATCTTGAGATTCCAATTGTTCATTTGAAATGGCTAAGTACTTCTTTTTCATCTCAACGGCTGTGATATCTAGAAGGCAGAAACAAACAGATTCAACTGTTACACGAAGACCCCAAGAGAATACTTTCATTCGCCAAGGAAGAAGATAATGCGGGTAAGACCCAGTTTGGATCATATATACTGTTAAGGAAAAGAATGAGAAAGGAAAGGAATATATGATTTTGAAACAATGATTTTCTGATTCTTTTTTGGATCACTTGAGGAGAAGAAACGAGTAAGAAATGGCCATTTGAACAAGCACACAGAAAGAACTAATGTACTATTTAAGATTTCAACTTGAGTCTTTTTACTTTGATAACCATGGGTCTGGGCCACCTTACGCGCACCTCAACTAATTCCACGAGATATCTGTCACCTCTCACCAGCAACAAGAAACAAGTACCAGGTAACTTTGTTGTTAATGAAGTAATGGGATCATCTTTGTTTCATGTCAATCAATAGAACCACTTTGACTTGTTTACTTTCCTTCATATTAATGGAAACCTTTTTTTTCTTTTCTATTGCCCACATGGTAATCCAAAGATTCGTATACAGAAATGACCATTATAAACTTGGACTGTCAGTCCTCTACTTGACTATTTTGGCAACAATTTCAATGCAAAAGCTTTTATAGTAGTAAAAATTGACAAATAAATAATCCACTCAAATTAGAATCAGTATAACTTTACGTGACAGAAAGATAAAAGCAGAAAAAGAGGTGGAATTGAGAGACAATAACTAATTCTAAATTAAAACATTTTGATCTCACCTCGTACAGGATATATTGAGTTGTAGTGAACCTCGGCCCAAAAGCTCAAGAAGATAACTGCAACACGGGAGTTCATATAAAAGAGTAATGCCAACTTTGTTAAAATTGAAGAGAAACAACAATTAAGACCAATCTCATATGAACTCTCTTTCATGATTATAAAAGTAATAATGATAAGGATCACTCAGAATTGTTTGATATATTCAAAGAGAAAAGGATGATCTCCCTTTGAATTGCACAATGGGAATAAATGAATCCACCCACCACCCAAAGGAGACCGAAATATTTCTGTTCTTCATCAACAAGTTCCGATAATAATGTTCATTTGTTCTTAAATCTTAAGCTTGAAATTAAAATTCCACAAGAAAAAAACAAGCCTAAAAGAAAACATACAATTTTGTTATTGTAGATACACGTCTAGGAATCTTGACATAACTATCCACGGAGGTCAGTAGTACCATAACTCATATATTTGGAAGGTTGATACAGCTAAGACACAGCTCAAAATTCAAGCCAAGGCTAACATCAGAGTTAAGGTCAACATAACTATTCAATGTTTTCTCCAATTTATGCACTCAATATAAATAGTTGCTCCACCTAGAGAAATTAGTAAAGTTCCAAAATAGGATTCAATAGTGTGATTAGCCAAGAGGATATATATGCATTGCAAAAGCAGATAACTAATAAATAAATCACTAGTTTTTCTAGACTGAGTAATCGACTAGGTGTGGTGGACAAACCAATGCAAATATTTGAGTACTAACGCGACTTCATAGGGATTACTTTGATGATAAGTAATACGTTCAAAGGTGCAGCTAGATCTAGCAACATGAATAGGAACAAAAACAGATTTACGAATGAGAATACATCTTTTACCTCGTTCAGACTTTTGAATGGTGGGAAGTATCTCAATGTAGCAGGTATCTCTGAAAGATGTTATGACCAATATTTTTACACCATACTGCATTGAATAGTTGAGAAAGTCAGATTTTATAAATTTCTTGACTCTTCTAGCAAACTACAATCAAATACTGACTTTTTCATCAGGGAAAAAAAAGACAGGCCCCAATCAATTGATTTCACTGAAGAAAATGGTGTTATAATATTACGTTTGAGCATCACTAATAAACCACTAATAGAATCCAAACACCTCTTTGCAACACTCCAACATGATGTTCACAAAATGCTCCATAAACGCACGAAGAAAAGAAATTATTCTGAACTTTCAACTAATATTTGTTGATTAAACAAGAATGAAGAATGTGCCAATGGTGTTAAGAGGATATGCAGTTCTTGGGTCTTGGCTATTTTAATTATTAGGTGCAAGTTTTTTGAAAAGCTTCACCCCCTTGTGCTTAGCCTTGGATATGATATGCCAGAATTTTTAAAAGAGAAAGACGCCTAGAGTGCCTCTCCGACATCCTCCAAATTCTCACTTACCACAGAATAAGAGAAATAGAAAGAAAGGAACAATGGGGTGAGAGAAAACACAGGCCAAAAACTTACCGAATCAGAAGCAGCTTGTAGAGTTACATGATCACCCCACTCGCCATCCCTGATTTCATTTACACAAAAGTAGAAATTTAAAGTAATCCATGCAATGATATTAATTCAGAAACAAAGTTGAAGAGATACTTTGACATCTTGTTCAGGTAATCATGATAGGCCATGGGAACATATCCGTCGTACATCTCTGGGCATGACTTGAGCTGATAATCCAAAAAAAATGATATTATTATCGCAATGATCAAGCGAGATTTGCTTATGTTATGATGTGAAGCTTTACGGACCTGATTCACAACTTGCTGTCTGACAAATTTGTGATGCTCAGGGGTGCGGTAAAATTGATCTGACAAAGCACGAAACTAGAACAATACATGTTCTACCAATCAGAAGTGAAAATGGAACAGTTAGGTGGGAACAACAAGACTGTGATTAAGATGATACCCCTCAATCCCAACTGAATTTCAGCATTACTATTAACTTGAGATTCAAACATGATAAATTATGAAAAAAGTCTTTTAGAAGGTGTGGGTACTTGAGAAGAAAGGAATTCATAAAGGACATGCATTGAAGGAGCAGTCAAAGTACAAGTAAATGGAAGGCAAAGGAATTTTCTATAAATGTTGAATTACACTAGGTTTGCCTTCTGCTGTATTGTTTACCCTTACTATGTGTGAGTCAACCAATAATACAAATCGAATCATGCCTGTTATTTGCAGATGATATTATCCATGAAACTATGGAGGGAGCCCATCAGAAGTTGGATTTATGGAGAGGCACTTTAGAGATTAAATGTTAAGGATAAATAGAACTAAAACAGCATATGCGTATAGTTTAGCTCGTATAAGAGGGTGAAGGTGAAGGTGAAGTTAGACAGAATTTAGCGGCTAAAAATGCTGAACTAATAGCTAAACTGAATTTTCCAAGAAATGACACAATATATACAAGAGCGGGAGTGGGGGTGGGGGGGAGGAGGCACATGATAGATGCAGACATGAAACATAGAAAAAAGTAGGATGTTTGAAATGGAGGGTTGTAACCTGAGTATGTCCAATTTAGCTTCTAAAACTGGATTTTCCAGGAAATGACATGATAGATGCAGATATGACATAGAATTAAAATAGGATGTTTGAAATGGAGGGTGCACCTCGAGTACTATAAGATACAGAAATACTTATCAAAGTAAATTTTAGTAGAATAGTGGTGAGACCAACAATATTATATGGATGTAAATATTGCGTCTATAAGGAGAACATATCCATAATCATCTTCGGACACAGATATTAAGAAATATATTCATTCCTATAATGTTAGACAAGTAAAAATAACCATATCTGACAAATAGAGCACGTAGCATGCATAAAGGATAAATTAAGTGAAGGTTGCAACCCGCTTGAGATGGTTTGGATTTTCATAAATTTCACATAAGATAAAAGCTCTTTTCATCATCAGAAACAACCAGATTTCCGACCTCTTGCACTCTTGGAACCGAAGCGGGAACTGGGAAGGTTGTCAGACAACTCTCCGAACTCTTACTTTTCTATCTCGTGTGCAAGATATAGTGTATGACCTGCAACTGGGTGCACTAGAAGTTTTCCTTCATCCTTTGGGAATCAAGTCATTCAATGAATGAAAAGTGAAAAACTTGTAGATAAATACTTTATACAGATGACAATCTGGGTGTTTGTAGCCAGAGGTAACCAATTTCTGACTACAACTATTGTCTCAGCCACCCTCCCATTTCTGGGATTTTACTGAGAGGGGCTACGTGCTCAGATGCACCTAAATTCTGATGTTCTAGGGCTACGTGCCCGGCTTGCTTAGCAACCAAAGCTAGCTTACTAAGGTAGTTTACTTTTTCATTTTGAAAAAAGAAGGCGAATTCATTTTTCTACTAAAATTGCTTTTGATAGGAAATAGGGAAAAGCCTTGCCTTATTCAAGAGTGCTAGGAAGGAGAAGAATAAGCATTACCTCTGTTGAAGGAAGAAGCCCCTCCCTTTGCTTATTTATTCTTCCTGGTCTTCGGGTCTCATTTGAACGACTCCCTGCCTATTTAGTTACATTTTTTTGTTTTGATTCCAGAACAGAACTAGAGATCCTGGCCCCCTCCCTTGAAAGCTCTTGGTGCTGCGACTATCACCAACAAAGTCAAGGATGCTTCCAGAAACCGTCTAGGTTCTTCCAAGGAAGATTCCTTCTTTCTTTTCTGTCCTATTGAAAGGATGATCCCTGGCCACCATCTCGGGCATGGGAAAGAAAGGCGGCGGACAGCCGACTTAACTAGAGAGACTAAATGGCAGTCCATGTCCAACGTTGATTCCATATGCCTCGAGCCATATGTATGACAATTCAATGATTCGACGCGCTTGAAAGGGATGAGGTAGACTAAACACACAGGGAAGGAAGATGTCTAAAATACCTAACATCTTTGGAATCAATATACATAGCCAAGAATTGAAACAATGTAAGCAAAAGATTCATGTAGGTGATACTATTTAGTTGGGATACAAGTTTAGCTATGTTGTTACACTTTTAGGTCTGATGTTTGCTAATAATTCGGTTAAAGACTGGTACGACAATGTAGAAGTAAGTGTAAGATTTAGAGAATATCTAGCATATATAAGCAAAGTAGTATTGGAACGCTTTGAGCCCGAATAAGTTAAATGGTTACAGATGATTGGACATAGCAAGAGCCAATGTTCTTTGGATGGAAATGTAGTAGTTTGAATGATGAACTTGAGATTTGATTGATTGATGAAAGAACTCGAGATTCATCATGCAATCATTTTAGACTATTGACTTATATCAACAGAAAAATATAGGGAATATTCAGGAGGATCAAATATTAAATATACGCTTAAACGAGGTGAGCATTCTTTTTAGTTGAATCCCTAAGAGAGGTTATTCTCATTCTCCTCTCCTCTTTTCTTCTTGTTATGCAAAGTTCTCAAAGTTACCAACTGATTACCAATTTGGGTATTCATCATTTCTCTACTTCTTAATACAGAATTTGCAACCCTCACAATTGACCTAAGATAACCTCAGCTTTAACATCCCTGAACTGCACCACTTCTCCTTTTTTGATAAGGAGTGCATCACTTCTCGCATCAACTTTGATTAATGTTTAAGAAAGGACTTTTTAGCATTTGTCTAGTGTAAGAAGATAGGGACATGTGGATATCAACGGTAAAAAAAAAGAAGAGACTTGTGTGAAATGTAGCACCGAAAACTAGAGCTTACACGAAAAGTGGTGAAACTAAATCATGTTCCTATTATTCCAAACTTTTGGGTTTTCAGGGCAGATATAGCTATTAGCACTTTATTTTCTAGGCTGGTTCCAACTTCTAAATTAAGATTCCATATGCAACCACATAACATCCCAAAACCATATGAGATGGCTTTCTTGGGTGGAGCTTTTTAACCAAATGTCAGATGCAATAGTCTTTCAGCGCCTACTCCTCATTTCCTCCATAGCGTATCTTATGATAAGTGCTTACATGATATTATTGTTACATAGCTTGTTAAAATTGGGATTAGAAGTTAGCAACTCCGATGCTATTTAAATATCACATACAGGGAAGTAAGTTCCCCTATTTGGACAATCTGAAAATAGTGTCTTGTTTCTTAAAATATTGAATATTTGTTGTTCCATCTCTCATTCTTTATCTACATTGTATAACTCAAGAAATTTGTAAAAATGAAAAGACAACCTTTTCGAACTTATTAATTCAAGTTATTACTTTCTTATGTCTAAAGAATTCAAAATAATAAACCCGCCCTCCTCTTTTGAAAACCGAACAAAACTACAGATATCCTCAACTATCTAGTAAATAACTGTGCCAGGGAAGATTGTGACTTTTTATTGAAAAGAATTGAATGATGAATGTAGGAGAGCTGACCTGACAATTCCCATCACCTTGAACTTTAAATTCTACTAGTTCATAAACCTGTAATCTGTAGAAATAAACAAACTTCTGCACCTTAAACAAAAGAATGACAAAGAAGAGAAACAAATAGAGAACACGCTCTCAAATTCTTTATACATACTCCCTCCGTGTCATTTTATGTGATAGTATTTAACTGGACACGAAGTTTAAGATTTAAGAAATTCATTGACGTATATAATAAATAATTGGAATATGGAGAGAATATCAAAGTTGAGGTTAAAAAGAGAGCAAACATCACATCAAAATTAAAGTATGAAGAGCTTGATAAATTTAGATTCATGAATGTTGTGAAAGTTGTATAGAAACAAAATGGTGCAAATATTTTGGAACATCCAAAAACGGAAAAAATGTCATACAAATTGGTTTAGAGTGAGTTAAAATGAACCCCTTTGTTTAAAAAAGAATGAAGGAATACCAGGGTCAAACAATCTACTTTTCGGTCTCAATTATAAAATCGAGCTCTTAATCTTTTTAAAATAAAATTTACACAAAGAATAATGAAAAAGTTATGGTCAAAGAAAAAGTAGTCTGACTTCTCAAATAATAATACAGCCATATAAAGCGGGACAGAGGGGAATATATCTTTCCGGTTGGTTCTTTTCCTATTATTTTCTCCTTTTTGATAGGTATTTACATGATTTAATTTGTTCAAACTTAACAGCCACAAGAATTATCCCTACCATCAAATAACACGGACTTAATTTTTCAAACAATAGAAAAACATGCAAAAAAAAGAAGTAAAATAATGAATCCTTATGAAACAATATGATATTTATGTTTTACCAAAATATAATTTGTTGATCAGCATCTTTACAAAGTGGTGAGGTAAAATTTAGAGCAACGAAACAGTTGCAAAGTTTATACAACCAGCATAGGGTTTGTAGATGTTTAAACTAAACATTCACATCTTCCATCAAAGAAATTGTATTATACCGGTCAAGAAGTCTTTGATGATCTAAGGTTGCCTCATCAATTGACGGTATTTCTCCATTGATTCTAGGAATGTGCTGCAAAGGCAAGTATAGAAGTTGCATGAGCATAAAGGCAAAGATTTCAAGAGGCACAACTAAGTTGAGAGACAAAAACAAGTATATTTCTCAAGTGTCTACAGAGACTGAAGTTTAACCACAATGAGACATGTCTCCAACTATTTCTGGCACATGAATCCCGATTTTTTCAGATGATTGTGTTGATCATGAGAAGGACAACAATTGAAATCTTAGTTGCTAACCCATTATACATATGGACATAGAATGCTTACAGGGATTGGACTCATCTGGTTCAATCGTTTCCCTACTTCACCATCAAGATCATATTCATCCGTCAATTCAAGTGAATACGACCAGTCCTCCCCCGTATATGACTCTTCTCCTGGGCTAGAGCATGAAGTGGAAGCTCCATCATTAATTTCTTCTTCATCACAGTTCTCTTCTCCTGGAAATTATAATATGAATAGTCAGAACAAATAATCCAAGAACTATAATTATAAGGTTGGAAAAAGCAAACACTTCCAATACCAATATTGTAGTTTCCCATAGGTTGACTAAACCAGCCTTGTGGATAAAAATGTGTTTGTGTATGTTCTTCCATTTGATGGAGAATTGAAGGTGGTTCAGCAACTGAAAGCTGAGACAGTTCTTCCTGGAGACGCTGTGCATTGAAATTGTGATTTTCCTCATTGCCAGATTCTGTACTAAAATGATCACCTTTAAAGTAATGGTCCTGATAGTAATCGAAGCTGTTTTGGGGCATGGCACCACTATATGCACAGTTAGAATAGGGATCACTATCAAACAATTGAAGACCCCACCGGACAACATCTGGATCTTGCTCGTGCGTAATCATCTGAGCAGTTTTATTTTTTATCAGATAAAAGCATGCAACAATGAATACTGATGATTATTGCTGTGTAGCAGTTAAGAATGATAAAAGAGAAAGCCAATTATCTGTGCTCCGAGATGCAGAACATCCATTTCTCTCCAAATTAACTTTAGTACAAGAACATTGCAAAGAACTAATATATCAATTTTTATTTTTATTTTTGTGATAAATAATAATACACTTGTGTTTTCTTTTTCAAATGATCTAAAATGGAATCAACTAAAATTAAAGGTAACTCACACAATTGCATTCAAGTGCCTGTAGATTATAATAGCAATAAGGATCGGTTTCATAGTTAGTTAGGTACATAATGAGAATCCACATTCAAGCTTTCTGAAGGGGCTGTGTACCATGAATTAGGTGTACCTACTTTTTCTGTGGTATTCATGTGGGGCCCTCAACAACATTCTTTGGTAATGGCCATACAAATCAGAAAGGCAGACTCTCTTTGCAAATCATCTCAGAACACCAGCATCTATAGACAACACTTTTGAAGAAAAGACAATGGCATATGAAATTAAAAGAATGCAATGCAAGGTGACCACACCTTGGCAAAATCCTTCCATGTGTATATTTTAAACCTAACAAACTTATGCAGATCTAAATTCAATAAACCAAAAGTGTCCTTCTTTAATAGTTTAAACTTTTAAATGAGGCGGTCAATGTCATGCAATTCAAATAAACTACCCAAACCTCTAAACTAGCTTATCAATGCTGAGGCATTAGTATTTAATAATTCCATTTTAGTCATTTAAAACACACACTGATAGAGAGAGCAATCTCCAGTTCACTGTACCATCATTTCTTTTTCTTTCCCTTTGAAACCAGCTCGTAATTACTATTTACTTCAAGATAGTTTTTCAAATATTAAGCAATCAAATGCCAAATACACAGATTTTGGTGACGAAGTGCCAATGGTTCTTTCAGATTAAGCAGAAGAAAGAACTGAGAATAAGCAAATTAAAAACTAAAGTACATAACGCAATCTCAATCAATCACAACAACCTATGATTAACTTGATCCGTATTTCACCTACAAATAACCTCTCCCTTTTTCTTTCAGAGTTGGCAATTACACATCCCCATAGGAATGCACGCAAAGCAACCCCATAAAAATACAGAGAGCAAATTAAAGCATCAATCTGAATTTATCACAACAAATTTTGATCAACTCAATCCATTTCAAACAGATTCAACAACAAATGAACAAAATCACTCATACTCATCGTTATTTCACACATGAACACTCGGAATGAAACACAAAAACACACTCAATTTCATCACAACAAGTTTTATTCAACTCGATCCATTTCAAACTGTTCATCACCTGACAATTACACACTTCTACAACAAATGAACAAAATCACTCATACTCATCTTTACTTTACACATGAACACTCAGAATAAAGAACAAAACACACACAATTTCATCCATTCATAAATGATCACAAAAACAGCCGTTAAACTTACATTTAATTCAGGCTGATCCAAATTACAACAGCGCGTTCTACTGAGAAAAACTGCCGGAAAAAAAAAACACAAAACAGTACATATACATATCTATTTCAATCACAACAAATTTTGATCAACTCGATCCATTTCAACCAGATTCAACAAAAAATGAACAAAATCACTTATACGCACGCGTTACGTCACACATAAACATTCGGAATGAAACACAATAAAACACACAATTTCATCTATTCATACAAAATCACAAAAATGTTCGTTAAACTTACATTTAATTCCGGCCAATCCAAATTACAACAGCTCATTCAACTGAGGAAAAATGCTGTTGAAAAAAAAAAGAACACAAAACAGTACATACACATATCTATCTCAATCACAACAAATTTTGATCAACTCGATCCATTTCAACCAGATTCTACAACAAATGAACAAAATCAACGCATACTCATCGTTACTTCACACATGAACACTCGGAATAAAGCAAAAAACACACACAATTTCATCCATTCATACAAAATCACAACAATGCTTGTTAAACTTACATTTAATTCCGGCCGATCCAAATGACAGCAATTCGTTCAACTGAGGAAACAAAAAACCGTATTTCAGAAGCCACAAATACCAATAGTGATATATGGATGGGGAAAAATGGTTGATGATTGGGGAGAAGTGGAGAAGGACGGATGTCACGAGGTGAGAGAGAGAGAGAGAGGAAATGGACAGTAGAAATGGAATCAAAATTCTGCAAATGCACCTCTTTCTGACTTCTTTCCTCAGTACTCAGTCCCTTCTTTTGGAGTTTTTCGGCTTCCATCCTCGCCGTTTATTCCTTTTCCTTTTTTTTATTAGTTCCTCCCTCTCAGTTTCAATTTATATGACACTGTTTAATTAAATATAAAAATATTTTTTTTAGTTTATATTAAGTAAATTAGTTTTTATTTTTTAAAATAAATGAATTTCAAAGTTCAATACTTTTCTTTTTTCATATTTAATATTTCTAAGAGAATAGGTTGGAATAATCGTTTTGGCTCTATTCCTTCCCTTCCACATGAAATGATCATGGGTTCTCTCAATATAAATATCTAAAAATATAAATTAATAGCGAAAAGTAGCCTTTAATTTATATTATTAAATATTTTTCTCTAAAAATGTATCATATTCTCAACAATTTAGTTATATGGACTAGAGGAAGTCAGAGAAGATTGTGTTATATTTATCAAATTATCTTTATTAAAATTATTTTAATGCTTATTTTTAGTTGATTTTTTTTCCTAATAAAATATTAAGTGGGAATCAATAGAAATAACATGGAGATGTGCTATTAAATAGTTGTTAAATAAAAATGGAGAACTACATTGAGAATTACTATTTGATCATATAATTTGGATTGAACTTGAAAAAATTACTTTAAATGTATGTTTGATTACATATTTGATTTTGATTCAAACTTTAAAAACTTATCTTCAAATATTTATTTGGTCAAAAATTTTAATTAGACTTGAAAAATTACTTTAAATGTCCGTTTGGTTATAGATTTTGGATTAGACGTTGAAAATTTATCTTCAAATATCTGCTTGGTCATAGATTTTGAATTAGACTTAAAATTTTTACGTTAAATGTCTATTTAATCAAAGATTTTGAATAAGACTTTGAAAATTTATCTTCAAATATTTATTTGGTCATAAATTTTGGATTAGACTTTAAAAACTTATCTTCAACTATTTGTAAATGTATTGGATTTTAAAATTTTATTTTCAAATATCTACTTGATCATAAATTTTGAATTAATTTTTTTAAAAAAATTCTTTAAAAAAAGCCAACTTCCATTTATGAAGTTTAATTTTTTTCTAAGTAAAATATATATTTAAATACAATTTTAAAATTTATAATTAGACGAACGCTAAGAAGTAGCCCCTCCCACACACACCATCATATAAGGATGATGAATCAGTAAAAAGAATGAGACATTATTTACAGTCTAAAATTTAGCACATTATTTTGAATGACATATTTTTATAATTATAAAAATTTCATGACATCTTTCTTTAAAAAAATTTCCTCTTTGTTCAATATATCAAACTACGCTCCATACGGTGGGAACAAGAATATTACATTTAGTATAGGAAATAAGAAATATATTAATATTAATTTAAAATAAATTTATTTTTATATTAAAAGTGGGATAATAATCTCGAAATAGTTTATTTTCTAATCAAATGAGCCCTTAACTTATTAAGAGTATAGGTTATCCATTTCAATTTGTCGTCTTAATTTTATTTTTAATCCATTTTGAAAAAAAATATTTCTTCTCTTTTTAAAATATTTTTTAATTCTAATTTTTCACGTGACATATTTAAAAATTATAAAATTAAAGAATATTTTGTACGTTATACATATCTACTTTCTTTAAAGTTTTCAAATCAAAACAAATAAACACATGAATACGGAGAGTATAACTTATGAAATTATAAAAATTCTTATTTAATCTTTGATAATCATGATATCCAAATTATTGTAAAAATATTAACTTAATTTATCGTGTGTGCAACAAAAACTGGTGTCTTTTTTAAAAATATATATATATTTTTAATCTCTCCCTATTTCACTTTCTATTTACAGGTACGGATACCGTGTTTTATCATGATATTGTCGGAGCTAGTAGTGGCTGCCGTTAAATTTAATCTTTTTTTTTTGGCCCTTTTCAAGTAAGCATAATATAGTACTACTACTATTTTAATTGTTTTTAATGATATTAAAAAAAAGAATTTAAGTTAAATTGAATATAGATATATATATCACTTTTAAAAAGATATTTGAAGTTTTGTGAGATATTTTATTTTTACTTGACAATTTATTATTGTTTTTGAATTTTCCCTTTTTCGAAGAAAAGTAAAAAAAGAAGGAAATAAAAACTATGTCCAAATGGATCTTAAGACTTTGTTTGTTCCGTAGCAAAAATAAATTGGGCAAATTACCATTTGGCCAAAATAATTATCAAAGAAATGGTCATTGATTGTATAGATATGCGTAGTCAGTGTATATTTCATGTATAGTCAAGCTATATTCAGTTTTTAAGTGTATTATAATGTATATTTAGTGTATAGTTTATGTATAAGTGATCTATATTGTATAGTCAGTGTATATTTTCTATGATTTTGGCTAGTTTTAATTTAAATAAAACATGACTATATTTGTTGTAAACTAATTAGTTTATTGTATATATTTGAAATTATCCCAAATAAATTTAGCATAAATTTTAGTATATTAATGTTGCAGAAATATTATGGATTAACTAGCACACAATTACAAATAAAGAAAATAGAGCAGAAAAATAACACAAAGAGTTTTAATGAGGTTCGACTAAGTCTAATCTTTCAAGCAAGAGTAAAGAGAGTTTTCCACTATGAAAGAAAATAAAAATGTATAGTGCTTTAAAATCCCCAACTATATGGCCTAGATTAGTCTCAACCCTATAAGAAAATATTCCCTCAATCCTAGAAGAACAATATATTACTTTCCGAAATCAATTAGGACAAATGATCTTCTAAACCAATAGAGATTATGAGTTTCCTAAAATATTGTCATGACTCTGACCTGTCGTGAGTGACATCGCACTAACCCTTTGATGGAGGACCAAACTTAACCCGGCACTTAATCGCTTTTTTTGTTTTACCCAAACACTATAAAATTACTTAAAAACTATTTTAACTTAAAATCAACTAAAATAAGCCAATCCAAATAAGTTATTAATTAAAAAGGCATTAGCAAAAATCAATTAATCTCGAACCTTTCATTAATTATAACATTGCTGCACCAACTCAAACTACTCATTTCTCATGGAATTTATTGCTTATGATTTTAATTTCTGGAAATTTTATAATCTGTTCTTTCTGTAAAGGCATCTTCTGAAGTGAGTGAAGCTAGTGAATGCTGTGTGTATATCTAGAGGAACAGGTTCTTTCTATTTTGAGCGATGTATAAAAGAGGATTTAAGGGGATAATTTTGTTATTTTATATTTTTATTTTAGAATAAGTTATCTCAGTATTACTATTTTTATTTCAAAATAACTTATTCTAATCATAATTATTAATTTTGAGATAAGTTATCCACGCTTTATAACCAAACAATGAATTGAAGGATAATAAAAACTTATCCCAGAATTACTTTTCTTTATCCATCACACCAAAAGCCCCCGGTCCTCACAATGTGCTTTTTCTCGGTGTTCATGGGAGCTCCACCTGTCTCAACGCTGAAAAGTTGGTTGATGAAGAGCCCATTGTGTGCTTCTCCATCTCGTCATGGGGAGTTACATTCACATAAATTAGGTATTTCCTTATCATTTACCCAAATTGTTTTGTTAGTTAGGGCTTGAAACTGAGAAACAATATGGCTAATTGATTGGGAGTTCAACATGATCTGATGATTCTAATTGTTAGACGTATAAATCTGATTGAAGATTACCTTAATTTTCGCACTGTTTGCAAATCCTGGCACTCTATGCCACCAAGAACAATTTTAACAGCAATTTACCTTGGGTTCCATGGCTAATGCTAGCTGGGGAAGATGATGATAGAACATGTAAAAAATTCTTCAGTCTCAATAATGGCATGATTTTGAAGAAGAGCAATCCAGAAGCCAGGGGAAAACAATGTATGGAAGTCTATGGGATGACTTATCACAATTGAAAAAACGAGGATGAAATCAGTCTGTTACATCTCTTCCCCGGTGTTCATATCCAATTGCCGCATCAAAATATCACCGAACATTATAGACCCAAGATGACTTCAGTACCATGGAACTTTATCCGTAAATCAGTTCTGTCAGCTAATACCTCACCACGCACAGATAATTGTGTACCTGGAAGGAGGTTTCCAAGTCTAGCCTGATTACTAAACATTTGGTAGAAAATCAATTTAAAGAACCTACAAAATGAATCCAGATAAATAACTCAATCAAAATGCAATTAGAGATTACTCCTATAGAGTGACCAAAACCATGGCGTTGGGTAATGGCTTTATTACTTGCTCTGAAAAAGGAGTAATGACTCAATGCTTATGTCAACCGACCTCTTGAGAGCTAGACGCTGTTCATGGTGCAACAAAAAAAAATTGACAAATAAGTCACTCTCACAGCTTCGGTAAACAAAATGGATCTAGCAAGTAATAACAACAGCAAGCAAAAATTAATACCTGTTGCTTTCTACATACAACACCATCGTTTTAATCCCTTTTAAACAAAGCCAACAACCAAATGGGGCTAAGCCTGCACCTTCTGCCTTTTGAAGGAGGTACACGATCTTTGCCAAGCTGATTTTGTTAAGTTAAATATATAATTTGAATATCCGGTACACGATCTTTCTCCTGTGACAACAAGTACACCACCATCAGATCATTATGGCCAGATATAAACTTAGTTGTTGAATGCATCACAATATCTGAAAAATAAATGACCATTTTAAAGTAACCAGCACCTTGAGAATGTTACCATAAGAAGGTTAATGTTACCGGAACAAGAAGTATCTGCAGATACCATCTCCAAGGGTCAAAGGATGGAACGGTACAAGGGACATAATACCGTTATCTACTAGTACAAGAGACCCATGTGAGTGAGCCATCTCAACTATTTTATGAAAAAAATCAGAGAGAAAAAAAACATATAAGAAAAGGAAGTAATTATCTATTGAAATTTAATATTCAACATATTAGCAGCCACGAAAGAACAAAAACAATATTTCATAACCCAAGCAATAAAAGGCGTAAAGTCTAGCCATTATGGGCTTCAAGTAAATATTCAGTTTCAAGCTTCTTTGTACAATACTTCCTCACATCAGATAGATGGGCGATTTCAACCATAGTGATTGGGTAAGAGTTAGATAGAGAGATTTTAGAGGAGTTTTTTTCAATAGAAACTAATCATCCGTGGGACAAACCGTGATACACCTTACCATGGGACCTCAAGACAGTGAACTACTTTTCTTTCATGTTTGTTAATAAGAAACTTTTCATATTTTTTGTTTGTATTATCGTCACGAGGCAACAACAACCATAGCTGAATTCCCTTAATACTAGAAATAGTTTGTACTACTGACCTCCATGAAGTATAAACACATGTGAACCGGACTTGAACAATATATATGTAACAAGACAATGAGCTATTAACCTCAACAAATCCTGTAGAAGCTCCGATCAACCAACCATTTACAATCTGATACATCAATAGGAAATGTGATAGATAATATTAGAGCAAAACAATAGCCATACAACTTTCAAATTAAGTATCACACGAACTTAGTATAACTATCAAAAGAGCTGATATAATTTATATATTATATATCAAGATATAGCTTTAGAGTAGACGTTAATTTTAAGAAAATGTTGCTATCTGTACTACAATGTTCCTTTTTTCCCCACCAATTATTCACCAAACTAACAAGGTTGACTCTACCTCATTGAAGTGCAACGCTAAATCATAGGAGCAAATATAATCAATGGAAGAAGCAGGAATGCATATAAGAGGATTCAAAATAAAGATGACAACTTTTACTAATATGGTGTCCGATTCCTCAAATAATCGCAAAAAATTAGTTTAACTCTCCAACATTATATTGCCGCTTGACAAATTCCTTAGGAAATAATAATTGTAACTTTTTTTTGGATTTTTTTTGACATTGGTAACATTTGTATTTAAGTCAGTACTTAGATAGTACTGAAAAATCATATTTACAAATAAGAAGATGTTAATCTTCCCCAAAACTGAATCAAAATCTAGGTGGATCCTAATACATCTATGGATCCTAATTTTTTTTTGGAAATTAATAATAATTGTAACTTTGTGATACGTATAGTAGGTTTTTAATGGTTCTAAGTGTTGAAAAATTACAATTAATTGTAGCTTGAAATATTGAAATAAAAATGTGATGATATGGAAAGAAGATTAAATGAATTATATTATTTTTTTGACCACACAATAAAATTATAAATTTGTATATTAGAAAGACGAATTTTCTTGAGCCGAGGGTCCATCGGTTTGCGTACACTTTAACTCTCCTCTGACCTCACTTTGTGGGATTATACTGAGTATGTTGTTGTTGAAAAAGACTTAAATATGATATTTAATTTTATATTATATATATTTTTTCTAATTATCATAAATAAAAGGTTTCATTTTTTTTAGTTTGATCGTTCGTATGAGTGATTAAATTAGGTTAAGTCTCTATTTCTCATTAATTAGTACATATACTACCTTGGTTATGATTTTTCTTGTTTCCTATTCATTTATTCTCCTTTTTTTTTCCTGTTGAATCAATTATTTTTATATATCCATTAAAAGAAATGTTTGATTGAATTAATCCTTAAAAGAATAAATTTATAGATCTGCATCTAAAAAAGTTAAAAGAGTAAATTTCGGCAGGATTTAGTTATCCATATTTAGTTATTTGATCTTCTACCCTGCAAATAATAACATAAATTTCTTCCTTTTCTTTTGATGAGTATCATAAATTTATTCCTAACTTATACATGTATTAGTTATGCGGGATTACAAATAGGTAACTAATTGGTATGTAGAATTTTATACATAACAAATAAGATGATGATAGTTTTAATACATGAATAATTTTACTTGCTAACCAACATTCAAATGACCCCTTACTTTGTGATTTTCTGATGGCACAACATCAACTCAGAAAATGACCATTTTGGTGAGTTATGATTGACAATAAAAATATGTTAGCTATAGAGAGCCCTTTCATCTTTATTCATCAATCACATATTTTACATACGAAAAGAGAGGCATCAAGAAGTTGAAACAATTGCAAATATTAGTATTGGTTGTAGTAGTTACTTGATATATTTCCACTAGGTAAAATTTACTAGTTTCTTTTACTTTTTCCTCCCCCTTTATATTCATTGCACGAAGATTACTTGTAGGTATGACTTGTTTGTGAAACACATGCTTATCATTATTCATTTGGTAAAACAACAAAACCTACATTTGAATATCAAACTAATTTGCATATCACTCCATTTCTGCCCCCTTCACTATAACTACCTTGAACAATGCCCGTTAGATATACAAGTTACTACAAGAAGCCCCCTTTCTCAAAGCTAGAACAGGGATCTTGTAATTGTGAAGAGGAAATAAGCAGAACCGGAATTTGATCCAACATATATTTTTGATAACTAAAAGGAGTTCTTTGAGCATTAACATTAACATGATTGCATTGTCTCACAATATCTAACACATTATGATAAGCTAAAGTTAGATGGTAGTTGAGAAACAGTAACAATTCCCCTTGTACATAGAGCAATTAAAATACGATATGCTTTAGCGATGAGCAGCAAAACTAACTTACACTAGATGTGTAGCTGCAAATTATGTTACATTCTTGAACATCCAAAATAACTTGAGTCATATGCCTGCGCTTCAGGGCAAGATTCTCAAAAATACATCAGCAGACGTAACATGATTTGATGGATCAAAGGATGCCTGTCAAGGAAGTGTGATGGTAAATAAACAGTCAAAAGCTATATTGAGAATAAATGGAACATAACAGATAAAAGAGTAATATCTTCCGCATTCTGAAGAGCGTAGTTTTTAAGGTTTCAGATTCCATGGAGTTACTCAAATTACAGATCAGGAATTTCAGTGTACAAACTTCTCATGTTCATCGGGAGTTAAAAGCTAAAAATATTGACAAGACATGATGCAAACAACCAAAATCTTTAAATAGTTAACCAAATAGTGGAGTAAATTATTCAAGTACCTCTTCTAAACTCAACAAATATGATAAACTAGATTTATACTAAGTATGTTTACATAAATATTTGCTAGCCTGTTATTTTCTAAACCAGTTCGATAAAATGGGCTAGGTTAACATAAAAGAGAAATTCAAGTAAGAAAAATAATGCTAAAACCATATCATTATACAAGTATGAATATCGTCACTACAAACAAAAGTTATCTGGAAACAATAGAGTGGTTTCTTTATCAACACAACATGTACTGCAGACACTAAGAAGAAAAAGGACTAAACAATCTACTTCTTATATTTAATTGTTTTTCCATAGAAAGAAATTGTAATAGAGGAATGTTTTAGAGATATTATACATGATCAAATCAAAGTATCTCGGGTTGGCTATTTTTTGGATGAGAAAGACTAGCTAAGTTGGCAAGAACACGTTCTGCTACTGCCTAAGTTAATTGGGTGCGGGTGTCTGATACAGGTGTAGATCTAGAGATCGGATCCTTTATGATCTAAATTTTAAGATTCGAAGGGTATGACCATACCAACAAGAATTGAATTAGGAAGTAAAGTGGGGAACGTGGTCTCTTCAAAAGTTTTTGAAAATCTTGAAGCTCTACATGTGATACTTACTAGAAAAAAAATAGGAGACTGAAAGTTTGCAGTTCTCATTCTCTCCGCTTCACAGATCTGGTCGGGCAAGTAAACTCAAAAAACATCAACCAAAATGTAATATCTTGGATTTTGAAGGTTGGGATATGATATATGAAGGTTAAGCATTCCAAAAATGGTATTAGTGGATTTTTAGGACCCGAAAGATAAATTTTTCAAGAAATTGCACAAAACAATATGGTGCGCGGCAGGTTCGTATCGCCCACTTGCTCCCACTAAGTGCAATTTTTTCCCAAGTCAAAATCTGGTCAAAATCTCATTTGCTTAAAATTGGCCTATCTAGGAGCACATCCGCGTCACAAACTTGGTTAGGTTTTTTCATCCGAATTCAGTTTTTAAGTGGAGACATTTTAGACATTTTCCTAATTGTTAGTTAATGAATGTAGACGTTTTTAGGAACTAATTCAGTTCTATATATTATCTTAAACCTCTAATTTATTCATTCTTCTATAATTCACCTATTCAAATATTTCTCTCTCTACAAAAGCTCTCAAGGACTCCATTGAAGACCTCCAAGAAATTCACGCAAGCTCTCCATCAAAACTCTCAAATTCTTCCAAATTCTTTGATCTTCTCATTCAAGGTATGTGAGTAATTGATCCTAGGGTACTTTAAATTTACCCAAGGAGCCCAACAAATTCTCTACTTTTTCAATCAATTAAAATATATATTTTTATGGATTTTATGATCTTCATTCCAATTGCGTGAATTATGATTCTAATTATGATTATGAGTCTATTTTAATATAAATTAATGGTTACTGTATTGAATTAAAGAGTTTTTCCATGAATTTACTACATTGATCTTTAGGGTTCATGATATGAATTATGAATATTTTCAATTATGCATCCAATTGGTATTATTTTCATGAATAATGTATGGGTTGATATAAATGGTCATTTTCACAACATGAGTTTATTTATGCATTGCATCACCTACATACTTAATATATTCAAATGTACTAACGCATACTTTATTGCCTACATTATATCATAATGTTGGGACGGACACTCCATCTTATTCGTGTGGCTAGTTGGTGATCCATTTTGAAAATTTGTGTGGTGAGTCCTCATACTTCGAGGGAAAGCCGAGTCATTCTCTCTTTTATTGTCATTTCTAGACTATGTTGAAGTTTTAAGACTATTCTATGTCGTGTCATTATTTTCTTAGGGGTGAGCTAGGAACATGTCCTAGTCCCCACCTATGTAGTCATGTAGAGGCATGTTGGGCATATGGTGTAATGGAATGAGTACAGGACAATCAATCTGGCAAGAAATCGCTTTAATCTCTTGAACTCTAGCCTTTTCTCCACTCCTTAGCACTGTGTCTCTAGTTAAAATGCATAGAATGGACTTAGAAATATTTTGAAAGTCTTTTAATATCGAAAATGACCTATATCAATTGTGAATTAAGCATAAGAGGGGTGGAGAAAAACGAGAATGCCCCTTCTTAAAAATAAAAACGGCCAGAAAATTTTGGCCTGTGGGGGTCTAGGTCCGTGACACGGACTGGTTCTCTTATAGTGCAATTTTTCTCCAAATTTTTTCCAATCAAATTCTAACCCCTAAAAAATAACTAGGATAAAATTAAGTCCAAGTCCGCGGCAGGTACGCAATGCGGACCTGTTGCCCACTTTTCTGTTATCTGCCACTTCACTCCAAAAATTTATCTTTTGATTCGGTTGGCCTAAAATTCAACCGAGACCACTTTCCCTCATGATTTCCCCCCAAATCGATATTCCTGCCTTAGGTTGTCCAAAACAGTTAAAGATGATGCGTTGTACGAGCATTCTTTAGTCTAGGGGTATTTTGGTAATTTTACCAGGTGTAATATTTCTACTCCTCTAACTCCATCTTTCTAGCTCTAGGATAATTCTACCAATTATAGCTTACAATACCTCAAATCACATTCTCTTGGGTGGTAACACTAAGCAATTTGGGACATAACTTCCCTCTCAAAGATAACATTTGAAGCAAAGTTTAAGAAAGAGAGTCTGGGAGTACATCTTGCTTTGGCTCAATACACGATACAAGTGAATAAGAGAGCATTCTTTCAAATCAATAGACTTAAGCACATTAATCGACTCCTCTCGAGCCTAGTGTCGTCTCCTTACTCTCTGAATATTTAATCTGAAAATAACTCATCAATAAGAATTTGAGCTTTAATGTTCCAACCACCTTGAGTATGAGGGACAGTCAGATGGATTTGAGCAATGGACGAATTAGAAAGGAACTTTTATATAATTAAACTCTATTGTGCAAACTCAGAATATGAAAGAAGTGAAATAATTCCTAATGTCCTATAGCCTCCTGATTATAAGTGTGGTGCACGACACACCCATAAGCAAGACTCTACTAGACATGGCTTCATAGACACCCTAGGATTCTTGAACTCTATCTCTGATACTAAATTTGTCACGCTCCAAAAATATACCTTAAGCGTGGCCGGCACTCGAAGACCACTGCTGGCCCCAAGATAACTACTTGGTCAAATAACTCATTCATTCATTTCAGCGAAAGACTCAATCTAAACTAACAGAAATTCAAGTGGGCTAACCAAATATTGATTCAAAGAAGAATGATGTATCTAAAACTTATTTTATCTCAATTCTATATGAAAGGATAGTTTTGAAAAGCAAAACATTTACTCAACACATTCGTTATATGTCTATGAAGCCTCTATCATTATCAAGAAGGTGCTACTAACAAGTTCATGGCTATCCAAATCTAGAAAAAAAAAGGAAATACTCAAAATAAAAGACAACAACTCAAGAGTGCCTCCGGACGCAAGGAGGACTCAGCAAAAGATGAGCGTAGAAATGATCTTTAATGATGTGCTTGTTGAAGATCTTTAATACTTGTATCTGCATCATGAAACGATGCAGGCCAAATGACGTCAGTACATGAAATGTACGACTATGTAAAATAGCTGGAAAGAAAATACAATCGTCAAACTTAATATCAAGGGACTCAACTCAAGGTGACTCCAATCAACTCAAATGACATGCAAGTTTGTAGTAACAATGCTTTGAAAGTAGGCTCAATGATATGCGACTCAACTAGATCGAACCAATCATTTTAGCTTTGGGAGTTTCTCTTATCCGACAATCACTACCTATGAGCCGGTGAAGTACAACGAGCCGACATCATTGCCACGTCCCTCTGATACTTTGCCAAGGTAAGGGATGAATCAAAAATATTGGATCTACGATCAATCAAATCAAGTCCTCTTTTGGAATGAAAGGGAAACATCCGAGTTTAAGGATTCAATCCTCTCCTACACTGGCTACGTAATTTATGGAATTTGAGTTGTTAACTTACTGTTACCCAATCGGTGCTAGTACTCCTCCCAAGACTCAATATTCTCATAAGACTCAAATCAAATCGAATTATGCAAATCATCTCATTTAGTTACATTGGACTCTAATAAACTCAATCATCATCTCAACCATCAACACATTTTATTTATAATGTGCTTTCAACTCATTCATGACTCCTCAAGACTCCATCTCGAATCAATCATCTAACTCAATACTCAATTCGTTTAGACTCAATGCTCATGCTCTTTCAAATCTCAATCGAATATGCAAAGACTTAGTTTTAAAAGTTATACTTCGTTAAATACATGACAATCGTAAATCTCAACTCAAGATAATGCATAGTGAAATCATGATCAAAATAATTATAATTTTGAAGACTCTTTCAACTCAACTCATGCTCAAACTCTTCCTCAATCAAAAATGAAAATATTCATTCTTTAAACTTAAATTAATGCATAAATTAATTATTGTAAAATGTTCACGAATCATTCTTTAAGACTCCATTAATGCATAAAATAATATAAAAATCTCAATTGAGGTGTATATGAGTGCAAACACAAATCCATACTCTTCAACAAGACTCAATTCAAGAAACTCCTCAAGGGATATTGTAATATATACAAGAACACAATGGAATTTATATTCAAAACTCAATAGGAATAATATATAAATCAAGAACTCAAGTCATGAAACCTCGAAACTCAACTCAATTCGATGAAATGAAGATGTGGGGGCACGTGGACAAACTCAATCCATGTTATGAATAGCCTTACATACCTAGAAATCGAAGGAACGATTGAAACTTAAAGACTTCACTTGAAACCTTGAACCCTAACTCTTTCTCCTCTCCAATTTGCTCTCAAATATTCTAAGTATTTTTTTAGGGCATAAGCGAAGACGGTACTGATAAGGGACACAAAGTAGTCCCAAACATTAGGTTTTGGTTTGGGGAGGGTGGAAAAAGACCAATTTACCCTTCATTAAAATTGGCTCAGTCGCCTAGGAATTAGTTCTATAAGTCGTAGGGTATTCTACGATTCGTAGAAAGTCACTCGTAGAACTAGGCTGGAAAGAGGTTTGAGGTCTATGACTCAAGTCTACGAGTCATAAAAAGAGTTATGGGTAGTAGGACCCATTCATCTTGCAACTTTTCAGAAAACCTGAGTCTCTGAAGTTTGTCTACGGGTCATTTCTACGACTCATAATCAATCCTATAATTCGTCTTATTGAATCATAGACAAAGTACTGAGGCCTAAAACGTTTAGGAACTGGACAACAACTCTACGAGTCATCGACATCTTTACGGATCGTAAGGTCGAGTTGTAAGAATGGTCTTTAGGATTTGAAATTTCTCTAAGTGTTGGAGGGACCTACGAGTCATCCCTATGACTTGTAGAACTCTCTACGACTCGTAAAAGACACTCGTGGTCCACTGGGTTAGTTCCTTTTCACAAAATTTTCTCATGGTCCTCGAACTTGTTCTAGGCTAGATTAACACAGGGTGCTACACATATGCAATCTATACTAAATAATATCTCATGGAGCACAATCTAAATGAAAGTAGACCGTAGCCTACCTGAAAGCTAAACATTAATCTCAAACTGCCCATAAGTTACTCATCTCCTCTACGCATCCTCAGAATGCAATACACTATTAATACCGTAAACTATGCATCACTACGAGAAAAATAATACCTGGGTTGAAATAATTTCACTCGAATCCAAAATCGAGTGCAAAATGAAAAATAAGGACCTACACGAGAAATCACGGAATCAGCTCCGTCATAAGTCCCAATCAACTTAAGGAACTTGTGCCTTAAAATTAGGCACAATTCCGAGCTTAAATCACCCCAAAACAGGTCCATCATTAATCTAGCTTACAAGACCTATTTCGAGAATTAATTAGAGAAATTAATGAGAACTTACGATTTAGAAGCGAGAATAACAATCTCACACTCTACCCACCTCAAACACAAGAAATTACCTCAACATCATCTTGAACTGAGTTCACAATACCTCTTCATAGAATAGAATAAAGAAAGAGATATAAAGTACCAATAATTGTCGCTCCAAAAAAATGGCTCCATAGGAGCGGTGGCCAATAGGACCAGTCAACTCCGTAGGAGCAGACCAAACTCTGCTGGAGCGATATCACCAAAGCGGTCAAGTTCTACATGAGCGAGGCCCAGCTGAGTCATAAGCTTCCATTGGAGAGATGCCCCTTCCGTAGAAGTGGCACCGCCGAAGTAAGCCTATCTTTACGAAAGCGGCTTCATCAGCAACTGGTGCATCAATAAGCTTGGTAAAAAAATTCATGTCTCGAATGGACCCTCAAAAATCATTGGGAGTCCAACTACTACAAATCGGATATGCCATCCAATCAAAAATGATACTTCGAACTCAACAAAACTGTTAAAACTTTCAACGGAGATCATCTCAATAAAAATTGGGTCCCACGATTTAAGCTCCATTTTAGCCAAAGCCACAAGATAATATCTCAAAAGATTCTTAAAGCCTCAAAACAGAATCAAAGATCTATCCAGACCAAACTCGACGTTTCAGAGCTAATGGAACCTTCAGAATTACGATCCGAGGTTGTTCATCTGACATTTTGACCGAAGTCAAACGTGCAAAATTTCAGAGATCCAAAATAAGATAACTCGCATAAAAACCAAACAAACTGCCTGATGATCGAATGAACTTGCAAAATGGATCTGTTTATCATAAAAAAAATCGTTGTTCCTGACCCTACTTCACCTTAATTATTATTTGAACAAGTAAAAGTTTTGTCTTGATCAGTCCCAACAAATCATAAATATCTTGGGACAACTATAGGAGAGCTCTAGACGATGAAAAATGCCCAAAACCCTAGATATGTTAAATGAGGGTCATTACAATACTAAATGTTACTCCCTCTGTCCCATTTTATATGAGACCCTTTCTTTTTTAGTCCGTCCCAAAAAGGAATGTCATCTTACTATAATTAGAAATAATTTAACTTTAAAATTTTCCTTTTTGACCTTAATGAAATGATTTTCAACCACACCAATATTTAAGAATTGTTTTAGACCACAAGTTTTAAAAGTCTTTCTTTTTTTCTTAATTACCGTATCAAGTCAAATGATACCACATAAAATAAGACGAAAGAAATACTTTATTTTAGATACTAATTTTTATAGAATTAGCAGTAGTTCAAATCATTTTCTATAAGACAAAAGAATATAATATTTTATTTTTTAGAATGCAGAAAGATGTCCTTCCAAAGAATTAGTAAAAATACAACCTTAAAAAAATATTTTAAACACTTCAAATAGAAAGTTAAAGTTGATATATTTTCTTTATTTTGAAATAAGGGAGAAATCTTATGAAATTAAAGTTGATTTTGAAAACACCCTTCCTAGAATGTGAAAAGAAGAGAAAATTAAAAGAATTTTGAAGAAACGAACGTGGTCGCGCAGCTAGAGCCGCGTGGCTTTTTGTGTAGCCTTAGTAGTAGTACTGACCTTATCGGGCGGTCGCGTGGCGGATCGCGTAGATTGCGTAGTGCTTAATAAAATGGTATAGCTTTTAGCACATAACTTGAATTGACAAACAGTCAAAGGCATTGAAAATAAGACTTCAAGACCTTTCATTTTCTTGGTATTAGGCCTTGAAACTCTTCATATGCTAGGAGTCCCTTATGACTTTAATTCACATCCAATACACTTTACACACTTAGCATTGGACCTTTACACAAAATCACACTTAAATTTATCGGGTTCAAACCGATATGCATTTGAAGAATGCTTCAGACTTATGCTTAGAAATTGCAGGGTGTTACACTTAGCAGCATAATTATTCTTACACATAGTAAATCATGATATTAACAATATCAAGTACCTATTCTAATACCATATTCATTTAATTCAATAAATCAAACAATTCTTAAGAAATAATCTCGGCATAACTAATCTCATCATTAGTGATACATTTTTTTCAGTGTTATTCTTATACACTCTGCCAAACGACCCTAATGGGTAAATAAAGTTCAGAAATAACAGTACTTTGAGCCCTAATTTAACTAATTAACAATGTATCGATTCACTCTATATTAATATATTGATTCATTCTATATATGTTGTATTAGAGTGAACAAACAACAAATACAATGTGAATTGATATACTAATACAGAGCGAATCAAAACAAAGAAAAAAGATAAAACTCAAATTCTAAAAATGAAATCCTCTATAGATCGATCTACAACTCTCGCTAAGTTTTTTGAAACTCTAGTTATTTCGAATAAAAATACAGGTTATATGTTTGCTCGGGTAATTTTCCCTATAATAATAGTCAGACAAGTTTTTCATATATGGTTTCAAAATACCGTTGCTTAATCTAACGGCCTAAATACAAAATGCATGCCATCTCTCTCTTCTCCTATTTGCTCTCCCCGCCATTTCTCCCCTCCGAGAAATCACCATTTTTCTTCTTCCATGCCCCCGAACCCTAGCTTTCTCTCACTATTTCATCCCCAAATTCAACTTCTCATTATCAGCTGCAAAATCCACACACTTGTGATGGTCCTTGATGAAAATGTGCAGTCAGAAATGGCAGAAAAACAATGCCTTCGTTCGGATCTTCGCCAATTTTTTGTTTTTTTTCATCATCTCGGTGAATCAAATCGCGGCACAGCAGAAGCAGCAGCAGCCGAGCGGTAATCCCGGGACGAATCAGCAATTGACTCAGCTCCTTTATAGCAGTTTTAGCAATTTCACTGCCTTGTTTGATCCTGCCGTTACCGATGAATTGAAGTTCTGCATCGAAGATGTGTAAGCTCATTTTCTCGATTTCTCTGCAGCATGCGTTTTTTTGTCAATTTTTGTGCCGATTCAATGTTGTCAATCTGTTATGATAGATTAATCGAATACTTTTGCTTTAAAGCATTGGGGAATTACAGAGCAAATTCACTCTATCTTTGAGCAAATTACAAAGTCTATCGATGCTACCCTAATATTGCAAAAACCTTTCTAGAACAAACTTTAATAAGGAACATGTGTTTTATTTACTTAGCATGTAAGGGAATCCCAAGCCTATTAGTTCAATTAATGAACATGACTTGTAGTAGACTTACTTTAGGCCTAATGTTCGTTAGGAGTCTTTTAATCTAGTTATTATTTGTTATGTTATTAGAAAATGCAGAGAGATTTCAGGGGTTGTTTGGTTGCTGTTAGGAAGTCAATTATTCATGTATTAAAGTAAGCATAAGGTGTACCCTGTTGGGTAGGATTTAGTTGCTACGTATAAAATTCAGCACACCAAATACGTTGTTTGGTTACGAGTTTACAATCCTGCATAACTAATACATATATAAGTTATGAGGGAATCTATGTATTATTTATGCAAGATAGAAGATGGAATAACTAAACACTGCATAATTAAATCCTGTAACTAATCCATACATCTCTGACCAACAACCAAAACAACCCTTATTAGTGTTTGAAAACCTAAATCATTGAATATTGGATTACATGACGGGTTAAATAGAATTACATGGATACTGAAGATTCTTGTAGTCAACCTAACTAGACTAAGATTTGATGCATAGGGGATCATGGAAGGGGGACGGTACGAATTGAACCCATAATAATACCTACACGTACTATTAGATTTTTAAGTCTTGGTGGTTGTATTCTTACTATCTTAGTAGTACTTTAATCTTAAATTGTTTCATAATTGAAAAAAAACCATCTCCTATCTTGCAGTAGGAAAGTATATTCTTCAATTCCTATGTCATTAAGCCAATTCGCGAAAGCTTTTCCTAAGTCTTATTTCACTTTGGTTGTTATAGTGTTGTCTTTGTCAATTCATCTAAAGAACTTTGAAAGCTAGTTTTCAGTTGACGAATTCTGATCGTGTTGTAGGGATGCTGAGTGGAACGCGGCTTTTAATTTCACCGGAAACACAGATTTTTTGACGGCATGCATTAGTCAGACAAAAGGTACCAATTGCTGGATAAGATTCTCTGAGGTTGTATATTTTCTAGTTCGAAGTTTGCTGGTCTAATTCATAATGTTCTATATGTTGTGCATCATGAAATTCAGGAACTTATGAAAAAATGTAGTGCGTAGCCTTACTTTTTCTGATAAGATAATAATATGAGTTCCTTTGGTTAGTAAACATTTGATTAGCAAGTTCGCTTTTGTGGTGATCAATTGTTAATTTCCATAAGTACTGCATTTAAGATTTGATTGCTTCTAATACCATTGACATGGTAAGATCACTCTGTAAAGCTATCTACTAATTGTTGTATTGTCTATATTTTCATATTCACAACGTCTTCGGTGGTCGAGTAGGTGATGTACTAAAGCGCTTGTGTACAGCAGCGGAGGTAAAGTTCTTTTCGCAACTTTTAACGCAAGGCGGTGGAAGAGGTAACCTGAAACCTAACAAAAATTGTAATCTATCATCATGGGCTCCTGGATGCGAGCCAGGATGGGCTTGTAGCGTTGGAGATAATCTGGTTCGCCTTAAAGATGCAAAGGAAATGCCGCCTAGAATTCTTGATTGCCAACCTTGTTGTGAAGGTTTTTTCTGTCCTCGTGGTCTCACCTGCATGATACGTAAGTATCTACAAGAATATTAGCTTTAAGTCATTGAAACCATGACCACTGTCTGAAGTAGATGTGTTCAAACAATTTGGACCAAACAACATCTCAGAGTTTCTTAATATCAAGAGATAGTGTTTCCTAACATTTTAGAATTGCTTGATATCAAGACATTGTTTCTTTTTGATCTTATTTTATTTGAGGTGATCTTTACAAATTTTTGAAGTGATGAATTGCTTCTCTGACAAACAATCACATGCACCTTTGGCATAATTTTATGGTTATTCTTTTTCATTTTTATTTGTTTTATGTTTGTTTATTCTCCTATTTTCTGGTTGAAGCCTGCCCATTAGGTGCGTATTGCCCTCTTTCAGACCTCAATGACGACTCTGGTGCATGTGACCCGTAAGTTTCACACATCTTTTGGAGTTCTTCTTATTCTTACTTGACCATATTCTTTTTGCATCCTTCAACTAATATTTCCTGCCTCAAAATATGAAGGTACCATTATCAACCTCCTCCAGGGCAGGCAAATCATAGTTGTGGTGGAGCAGATGTCTGGGCTGATGTTTTGAGTACTACTGAACTGTTTTGTTCAGCGGGATTTTACTGTCCAACTACTGCACTGAAGATTCCTTGCAATAAAGGGTATTTATATTTGTCCCAAAACCGAAGAACATGCATCTTACCGTGCTTTCTCTTCCCCCCTGCTGTTTAGGCAGCAAATAGCAAAATGTTACTTCTGCTTAACTTGGTTCATCCTTTTGCTCATATTAGAATCTCATGCTAATCCATCCTCTTATCAGACTGTTTGTTTATGCTTTAATCCAGGCATTACTGTAGAACTGGTTCTACATCTCAAACAAGTAAGTCCGCATCTCATGTAATAGTCTGTTTTGTCTCTGTATTAGGTTCTGTGTTGCTTCATATAATGGCTTATTTGATTCTTTTACATATATATATATATATATATATATATATATATATATATATAGTACTAATAAAAATGCCTGTTTGGTTTTGTTGTCTCACTTGTACCATACTTCAAAAGGAAAAAAGAAAGAGACACACTTGAAAAAAGAAATTTCCTTGGTGTGTCATAGCAGCTTGTCAGGTTCTAAGTGAAATACAAAAAAGAATACCAGGATGCAAATTCCGCATGCTGTCATATCCAATTATCTTATTTGCCTAGGCTACTAGAACTGTTAAAATATGTTAGATGGATATCCAATAATTATTACTAGAAATGAGCAGAGGATGTATCAAGATATGAACATATTGGACATCCACCTTACCAAGATTGTTATTTTGGTGGTTGGATGTGCTTCACACTCTTCTCTACTAAGAGAAAGATTTCTTTGAATTCTTTTTTATGAGATGAGACATCATATAGTTGTCATTCTACAGAGTATGTGTACTTGTAACTTGAAGATAATACCACAAGATGAAAAGTTATATTAAGTAACAACTAATTGCATGTACTTCTCAATTTCTATTTCTGGAAATATTTTCTGGTCTAAAATTGCCATCATCATCAAGTATTTATCTATTATTATGGACATGCAGGCTGCTATAAATTAGCTATTTGTGAATCACAGACAGATAATCAAAATATCACAGCTTATGGTATTATGTTTTTTGTAAGTCATCTCCTCACTCCTAGGCTGTACAAATATTGATTATCTATATAAGGTTCTACTTTTGAGATAATGTCATAATGCTCCTGGATTGTTAGCTAGTATGGCCATGCATGTCTTAAACTTTTTAGGCTTGAAGTGGGAGAAGGAAAGTGAGAAATGCACGCCAGAAAGAACTGATATGAACCCGCAAAAGAAAAGATTTGTGTTCAGCTAATGTCTTCTATTTCTTTACCGAAGGAGGAGGAAATGGGAGGGATTAGTCTGGACATAACTTCTACTCCTCTTTTTCTAATAACAGTAGAGTAATGGCTGCATAAACAACATAATTGAACCCAAAATAAGGACAGATCGCACAAGATATAACATTTACATTTCCTTCTTGTTTGATTTTCATCTGTAACAAGTCTCAACCAACCAACAAGCTTCTTTGATAACTTGCTTCTTCTTTTCATTTGAAGTTTTCTAATCTAATTAACTTCATTTCTCAGAGTTCTCAATTGATCACTGAGGAGTCTGTTTGACATTGCAAATTATCAACAATGAACGTCAAATCTAATATTCATGTTTCCTTGTAATGATCATATTCATGCTGCATTTGCTGAAACATTTGATACGCTTGCAATGGATGTCTGTTAGAGATTCACAATGTGAAAGTTTTATAAGTATGTCAATTGAACTATGTCATGCTCTTAATGAATGAGTTTACAAGTTCTCCTTAATCTGAAAAGGCTTCCCATCTTTCCTGACTTATACACTTGTTTTGTTTTTCATAGAGGCATATAATAGATATGACTTCTGTAAACTCGTCATGCTTCATCCATAACTGCCGTTTCCTTTTCTAATAGGGTGGAATCACACTTATACTTACCATTATATACAACTGTTCTGGCCAAGTGCTGAGCAGCAGGGAGAGAAAACATGCAAAGTCCAGAGAACGTGCAGCAAAAAGTGCAAGGGAGAATGTACAGGCACGTGAGAAATGGAAATCTGCTAAAGAGATTGCTCGCAAGCATGCAACTGGTCTACAATCTCAATTGTCAAGGACATTCTCCCGGAAGAAATATGTAAGTCAACAGGATCCTCAGAAGGCTCCTAGTCATGCTAGATCTCGTTCAGAAGCTGCCTTACCCCCCTTGCCCTTAGGTATGTCTCATGCCAAAGCTAAAAAGCAAACTAACCTCACAAAGATGGTGCAAGAGCTTGAAGAAAATCCTGATAGTCATGATGGTTTCAATATTGAGATTGGGGACAAAAATATGAAAAAGCCTAAGGTTGAAAAGTTGCAAACCAAGAGCCAAATCTTTAAATATGCATATGGTCAAATTGAGAAAGAAAAAGCTATGCAGGAGCAGAATAAGAATTTGACATTTTCTGGTGTCATCTCTATGGCAAGTGATATAGAGATTAGAACTAGACCTCCCATTGAAGTTTGTTTCAAAGATTTGACACTTACTTTGAAGGGGAAAAACAAACATCTATTGAGGTGTGTATCAGGGAAATTATCACCTGGCCGTGTTTCTGCTGTTATGGGTCCATCGGGTGCTGGAAAGACAACATTTCTTTCTGCATTGACTGGGAAGGCTGCTGGGTGTACCATGACTGGTGTGATTCTCATAAATGGGAAGCCTGAACCGATGCAGTCATATAAGAAAATCATTGGCTTTGTACCTCAAGACGACATAGTACACGGAAATTTAACCGTGGAGGAGAATCTTTGGTTTAGTGCTCGGTGCAGGTATGCTATTGTAGTTCTATTGGTACGAATCTAGGCATTCTTATAATATCTTTTCTGCACGGCTTCTTTTCTTTTTTTTTTAAAACTGGTAACATTAGCATTGCCTTCTTTTGCTTCATAAGTGTCATGACTTCAACCATCAGTCTACTTCTGGTGGTGACAGGTTCCAGTAGTTTGTTGTTTGGAAAGGTCATGCATTTATTTTCCTTCTTATTCTGGAGTGCTACATGCCTACCCTTATTGTCAGAAACCACTGTCTGCAAAGTATTCATGTGAGGGTCTGAAATCTCTGTGCCATCTATTATTGTCAAACACAAACTAGGCAGAGATATGACCAGCTTATACTGTCCAAAAGGAAGTTAGTTTGGTTTTTGCTACTGCTTTCACTTGTTAGCTTGCTGTTTTTTGATACTATATTCATCTGACGCTAGTCTACTCTTATTTGTTGAATCACTCTTCCAGGCTGGCAGCTGATTTGCCTAAACCTGAAAAGGTTTTAGTTGTTGAAAGAGTCATAGAGTCCCTGGGATTGCAACCTGTGAGAGATTCTCTTGTGGGGACAGTGGAGAAGCGAGGCATCTCTGGGGGTCAGAGGAAGCGAGTCAATGTTGGGCTGGAAATGGTTATGGAACCTTCTTTGCTAATCTTAGATGAACCCACTTCTGGTTTGGATAGCTCTTCATCCCAATTGTTGCTCAGAGCAACTCGTCGTGAAGCTCTTGAAGGAGTGAATGTATGCATGGTGGTGCACCAACCAAGGTGATGTTACAAATGATAGCCTCTAAGTCTTTTTGGTCTTACACTATTCATCTGCTTCCATCTGCATTCCCTGGTGGTTATCATATTGACTTTTATCTATTGCAACGTCTTTTTGTTTATCCTCGCACTCATTGAATATATCGCAATCACAAAACATATGGAATTATAACCACATAAATTTAAGTAGTTTTTCCATCAGCATAATTGATGCAATTTCGAAATTGGAAATTGAAACCCTAATTCTAAGAACAACAAATAATGATAAAGGATAGAAAGCAAGACACAAGATGAGAATTAATGGGCAACTATAGCTATATTAAAGTTACAACCTCCGATCAATTGAATCCCACAAGCACCTATACTATAAGATGAACCCTCAAGAGGAATGCTTTCCTCTTGCAAGCACTCTATCAAACAATGCCAAGCAACAAAGGTCTTAGCCTAACTCTCTCAAGAGCATCACTATTCAAGTGAATATTCATGTCATCCAAAAAAAGTCTCCCTAATAAAATGACACAGTGTAGTATTTATACTAGATTAGGTCAAGAATAAAGACTAAAATGACAAATACCCTTAATGAAACAAGGGTCTTCTTAGTCCTCTTAGGCATCAGGGCTTGTGTTTTAAGAATAGTCTCTTTGCATAAATAGCCCCTTTCTCCCTACTCCAAGTATTCTTCCAAATGGAGTCTTCTAATTCCATTTTAGCATGTTCTCGCGCTTCATGCCTTCATTTCTAGCATCCTCTAAGCATCAGAAGTAGTGAATACATCAGCTAGTTGTTCTCCTGTCTTGGAAATCAGGTTTTCTTGAATCTTCTCACGAATAAAATGACAATCAACCTTAATATGTTTAGTTCTTTCATGGTACACCGGATTTGACGCAATATGAAGAGAAGCTTGATTATCACACCAGAGTTTTGATGGTGTAGGATGCTTCGACCCAATTTCTGTTAAAAGATGATGTATCCACATAATTCACACGTAGACTGTGACATAGCTCTATACTCGAATTCTGCACTGGATCGAGATACACCACCTTTCTTCTTACTCCTCCATGACACTAGGTTCCCTCCAACAAACAATATCCCTTAGTATATCTTCTATTAATTTTGGATCCAGCCTAGTCAGCATCTGCAAAACACTCCACAGGAGTATGACCGTGATTGCTATACGATATGCCGTCCAGGAGATCCTTTCAAGTAACATAGGATCTGTTCCAAAACTTCCCAATGTTTGACCGTAGGTGCGGACATGAACTGGCTAACAACACTTATCGCTAATGCAATAGCTGGACGAGTCACAGTAAGGTAGTTTAACTTCCCAAGCAACCTTCTATATCTCTTTGGATCTTCAAAAGGATCACCATCATCTTTCATAAGATTCACATTTGGAACCATTGAAGTACTGCAAGGTTTTGCTGCCAACTTTCCAGTATCTGTAAGCAAGTCCGGAATATACTTTCTTTGAGACAGAAATTTTTTGCTTTTGTCTACTTCTACACCCAAAAAATATTCAACTGACCCAAGTCTTTTGTATGAGACCTAGTATGCAGGAAAACTTGAGAGAAGAAATACCCACACAATCAACTTCCTGTGATGACAATTGTCACGCCCCGGGAGGGTACCCTAGGCGTGGCCGGCACTCGAAAGCCATTTCTGGCCTTCAAGCGAACCACCTGGTCCAATCACACTTTCATTCATTCACATTCTATCAGCGGAAGACTCAAATCAAAAGAATACTATTCATAAATAAGGCCAAAGGCCAAACGCATCTCCAATCAACAAATAGAAACATGAAACTAGTCAAAACGAACAATTCAATATTTCCACACTCTGGTCTATGAAGCCTCTATCAATAATCCAAGAGGTGCCAATGACAAGTCCATGGCTACCAAAAATCAAAATAAGAGAAACAAATCAAAGCCATAAAAATAATCTCGGCATCCTCCGGAAACAGGGAGGACTCACCAACTAGCTGAAAGTGAGTAGATCTTCAACGGTGCGCCGGTTGATGATCTCTAGTACGTGTCTCTGCATCATGAAACGATGCAGGCCAAATGACGTCAGTACGTGGAATGTACGAGTATGTAAAATGGCCGAATGAAACAGATATCAAAGTGGAATCAAATCAACTCAGAATCTCCACACAGAAGAAGGAACAACACAATCAAGATGTCCTGAGTCTAAACAAAAATATGGTTTAGACAAGACCAATCACATACAATTCAACCCAATCCATTCCAATCTGACTCAGAGTACTATCCAAACCTATATGGGAGTTTCTCTTATCCGACAACCATCACTTATGAGCCAGTGATAGTACAACAAACCGACGTTGTTGCCACGTCCGTTCATACTTTGCCAGGGTATGAACGAATCAATCAATCATGGATCCAATCCAACCAAGTCCTATCATGTCAGGACAATATTTTTGGGGAAACATCCGACTTTAACGGTTCAATCCCCTCCTACGTTTGGCGACGTAGTTATTAGATTCGAGTTATTACTTACTCTTATCCAATTCGGTGCTCGATACTCCTCCCAAGACTCAATGCTCATAAAACTCCATCCAATCAACTCAATCAAATCATATCGACAAGTCTCATTTGGAACCTTGTCACATCATCAATTCTATCACAATCAAACCTCTCCCAATCATACCATCCGATCAATCCCAATCATATCTTTCAAGAGTAGTTTAAATATGCATTTATAACAACATACCAACCTATCCAATCGTTCCCCTATTCATTTAACAAATCTTTTGGGACTCGTCAAAACTCCAAGATTCTAAAACAACAATTCAAGATGAGCAACATATTTAAGAAAGTTAACATATTTAACATAATCAACATAGTTAAGAAAATCAACAAAATATGTTTAACCTCTCATCTCAATCAACTCATACCAACATGTAGCATATCACTTTCTTGACTCCACAATATCAACATAATAAAAAATTTAGGTTAATAGATGAAAAAGACCTAGTTGGACATAAATCTATCAATAAACTCCATTCTTATGAACAATCAATCTCAAAGAAGATGTAGGGCACATAGGTGGACTCAACCCATGCTTTGAGTAGCCTTACATACCTAGGTGAAGACTTTGAAGGAACCTTGATGTTAGGTCTTCAATGGAGAACTTGAATCCTTGAGTTTTTGAGAAGATTTCTTGTTGGAGATGAATTGAGAGAGAAGAGGATGGGATTTTGGGTTCTTTGTTGGGGCAAAAGACTGAAAATATTATCCCAAAACGTGACCAAGTTGTATATATAGGTGTTAGGAAATTTTCCCAAAATGCCCCTCCAAAATCTGGAAATCGGGACAAGTTCGCTTCAGGTCCGCGACGCAGACGTGTCGCGGACCTTTCTAGTCGACAAAATGAACTTTGGAAAAAATTCGTCAAAGTTCGCTTCAGGTCCGCGACGCGGACCTGTCGCGGACCTTTCTGTTCGACCCATCATAACTTTTGACTCCGGACTCGGAAGGAAAAATGCAATCTTGGTGGCGTTGGAAAGAAGACTCAAAGACCTTTAATTTTATGGGTCATGGCCACCCAATTCATTATATTTTAGAAGATATGGTCGTTTGAAGTTGACCCTTATACGGACTCATTCGGAAACTTAGCCAAGAGGAATTCTTTGGACTTGGCTTGGTTTTAGGGATCCCTCATGACCCTAAATCACATCTAATACACTTTAAATACTTAGGAATTGATCCTAACTCATATATGCAATTTGAAACCTTCGAGTTCAAGCCTATACGAATAAGAAGAATGGTCTGAATCTTAGCGTAGAAATTTTGAGGTGTCACAACAATGTCATCAACATATACAACAAGGAGGATACTGCAAGTTGTTGATTGCCGGTAGAAGACTGAGTGATCACATTTGCTCATTGTCATCCCAAAATCCTGTACTACTTCACTGAACTTACCAAACCAAGCCCGAGGACTCTGATTCAAGCCATACAATGACTTTTTCAAATGACAAACTTTTCCATACTCCCCCTGAACAATAAAACCAGATGGTTGCTCATGTACACTTCTTCTTGAAGATCACCATGAAGGAATGCATTCTTTATATCTAACTGATGTAAAGGAGAATTATTAGAAGCGGCTAGAGAAATGAATAAGCGGACAGAAGTGAGTTTGGCAACTGGGAGAATGTATCTGAATAATCTACTCCATACATCTGAGCATACCCTTTAGCCACAAGTCTGGCCTTAAGTCTTGCTACAGACCCATCTGAATTAACTTTAACTGTGAAGACCTTCTTACATCCCACTGATTTCTTTCCCTTGGGTAAATCCACCAAATCCTATGTGTGATTTTCCTCTAAGGCATGTATTTCATCAAGCATTGCATCAGACCATCCAGGATGATTTAAAGCATCCTTCACTGTTTTGGGTACGGAGATGGAGTCTAGAGAAGCAATCAAAGATCTAGATGTAGAAGATAAGTGGCCATAGGACACAAAATTTGCAATGGAATATGTGGATGTGCAACTACGTGACCCTTTGCGAAGAGCAATAGGGAGGTCAAAATCTTTCGGAGGAGCAGGCTAATCTGATGACAAAGGGACTGGTGTAGGATATCATTGGACTCTTGCCTCCTCGAGCAAATTTGAACAATTAGCGGTCTTCCTACACAGATGGAGCAGGAACTGACGGTACAATAGTCGATTGGTCTTCTATCAAAACACGAGTGACTTGATAACATAAGCACTCATCTTCCTCCCTCTGACTTGAAGAAATAGGAGGTGCATAGAAGAACGGTATAGTCTCTGAAAATACAACATCAGTTGACACCATATATTTTCCAAGTTCAATAGAATAACATCGATATCCCTTTTGAAGGCAAGAATAGCCCAGAAAAACACACTTTAATGCCTTGGGATCCAACTTGGTAACAAATGATTGAACATCTCGAACATAACATGTGCTTCCAAACACCTTCCGTTCCACCGTAAATAGAGATTTGTTTGGAAAAAGAACACTGTAAGGCACATTACCAGCAAGCACAGTAGATGGCATGGGATTACTAAGAAAACAAGCTGTAGAGACCGCATCTGCCCAAAACTGTTTCGAAACCTTCATTTGAAACAAAAGTTCCCGAGCTGTCTCAAGTAGATGTCTATTTTCCCTCTCAGCCACTCCATTTTGAGAGGGTGTATCAACACATGAAGACTGATGGAGGATACTGTGTTGTCTCATGTACGACTAAAATAATTCTGACATATATTCTTTAGCATTGTCGCTCCTTGAATACGTACCGACGCATTGAATTGAGTTTTGACTTCAGCAGAAAAGGCACAAAAGTGAGTAAACACTTCTGAGCCATTCTTCATAAAATAAATCCAACAACAACAACCCAGTGAAATCCCACATCGTGGGGTCTGGGGAGGGTAAAGTGTACGCAGACCTGACTCCTACCAATGTAGGACGACTGTTTCCGAAAGACCCTCGGCTCAATAGAAGCATAGAAAAAGGTCAGACAAGAATATTAGAGTAAATAAGTAGATAACGAAAACGGTCCAAACAATAGTATAATCAAAGCACAAAAAACAGTAGATATTATTAGATAATAACATAAATACCATAAATACCATAAATAGCATAAATCAGAGTACAAGAAATCATAGTGCGTTAATACGCCTACGAAAAAGGGGGAATAAAGCCACTAAGTACTAGCCTTCTACCCTAATGTGTGTCCTCCACACCCTCCTATCTAAGGTCATATCCTCGGTAAGTCGTAAATGCGCCATGTCCTGTCTGATCACCTCTCCCCAATATTTCTTCGGCCTACCCCTACCTCTTTTGAAACCATCCATGGCCAACCTCTAAATAAATCCAAGTCATCCAAAAGAAATCATCCACAAAAGTGACAAAATATTTATGTCCAGTTTTGGAAACTACAGGACAAGGTCCCCAAACATCAGAACGAACTAACTCAAAAGCCGACTCAGCCCGCTTATTAACCCTTGGACTTAATAAGCTGCGATGATGTTTTGCAAATCGACATGACTCACATTCCAATGAAGAAATATTCTGAAACTGAGGACGTAGCTTCTTTAACACAGGTAAAGAAAGATGTCCCAATCGACAATGTGCTTCAAATGGAGACACAACACTAGAGCAAGCAATAGACGGAGACTCCCATTCATCAAGGATGTAGAGATCATCATATACATGTCCTTTACCAATAACCCGATTCATCTTAAGATCACGAAACAAATAATAATCGTGAAAGAACGAAATATAACAATTAAGATCTCTTGTCACTTTGCTAACAGAAATCAAATTAAAGGAGAACTTTGGTAAACTCAATATTGATGACAGGGTAATAAAGGAGGTTGGTTTCACAGTCCCAGATCCAATACTATTACAAGTTGATCCATCAGCTATAGTAACGGGAGAGGGAGCTGTGTGATTGAAAGCTAGAAAATACATTAGGATTACCTGTCATGTGATTTGTTGCACCTGAATCAATCACCCATTTATTGAAGATGTGATAAGACATGTTTTATGTGCTTCAGTAAAGGCATTAACCGAAGTGACTTCCTTCGACAATTTCTGATCCGAGAGAATTTAGCAAACTCTTCGGTTGAAACCATGATAGTAGGACTAGGCGTCGCTGCAAGATTGGTAAGATTATCCGACATATTCAAATTGAAAGTATTCATCCACAGAAACCAATTTAAACTTCAGAACTACTGTTTCGAGAAAAATCAAACCAGCTTCGAGCAAAAATTTGCTATTGAACCAGTTGTCGCGGAAATATATGATATAATAAAAAGAGTGATGAAAACAAAAAAGAATTGTCTAGATAGTTTTGATGTACAAGCAGGAGGGGTGCTATCAACTTCGAAACAAAGGTATAAAAAAAAACTCTCTATGGCCTCATCTCCTTACAGTCAAGTGGCTTTCAGCTCCTCGTTTTGAGACATTATGGCTTAGGGGTCAACCCCAGTAACAAAGAAGGAATCCATAAAAACTTAGGATCCGACATCATGATACAATACTACCCTCATGATTAGACCATGTCCCTGAGATTTGATAATCAACTCTCTACTTCTTCTTAAGTTCTTCTTAGAGGTCATAAGCATTAAGTGAAACTAAGACTAGCAGTCGCAGAAGAGTTAAAATTTAGTCTAGCTGGTGATCAGAAAACCTAAAACACAGTGGCCAAGCACTTCTATCAAAAATCAGACCGATTGTTTCTTGAATTCATATGAATTGTCTCATCTAAAGATTTAAGTTGTTAGAGAGGGGTATTTCTTATTAAATATTTATTTCTTTATTGTCGTCAATATGCCACCTCAAATGCAGACTTGATTCATCTTTTGGGACCAAGTTCGTGGAAGTCTAAATGGCAATGCAACTCAAACTCAGGACCTCTTCTTGCTCTGTTTACACACCATCCTGTTTCAGAAAAACTTTTGACTCTGGTTCTCAGCTTCAAAAATTCCTTGGTTTCTTGTCCATGGTAGGTTAGAAGTAACATAACTCCCTCCGTTTCCAATTTAGGTGTCTTACTTTCCTTTTTGGTGTGTATATTGATTAAGAATGTCAGCTTTCTTATTTAGTATGTTTGGAAGTTTTTAAGTCCAATATTCTCATTTTACTATTAATGACACTCCCTTAGAGGAATGACATGTCTTGTTTAATATCACAAGATTCAAAGGGTACTTTTGGCATGTTATACACACCTTTAAGACCACAAAATTCAAAAGTTCCATTATATTCTTAAACTTTGTGCCGATTCAAACTAGAACACACAAAATAAAACGGAAGGAGTAACATACTTTATAGTTAGATTTTCTGAAGATTGAAACTTGTATTGAATAATAATAAAACTTTTGTGTTAAAATGTGTAAATGAAGTACTGTATAATTGCAAATGCATGAATTATTAGATGCTTGTATTTGGGAAAGGGGGTAACTATTTTGTCAGATCATTATACATGTATAAAATAGGTACGTATTAAAGAATACATATTAAATACTTATGTGTGATAGTTAATTTAAGTAAGTCAAGAGATCCTTTTGAAAAATTAAAAACATTTGAGAGTCATGCATTCAAACTCTGCAGAGAGAACTTACCACGTGTGAGAAGTGAAAACAAGAGCTTTATTCAACCTGCAAAGTTATAGGATGTGACTTGTGAGCAAGATAGGAAAAGCCTTCTTGACTTGCCCAAGGATCTGAGTGTTGCTCAAATCCAGATTTTTGTAGCAGAAAACCAGAAAATAGCCAAGGCTTTAATACATCTACATGCTTCTATATCAGAAGCAATTTTTGAGGAAATTATGTCTTGTACGACTCCCAAAAAAATATGAGAAATTGCAAATATAAGATCAAGAGTCAGAAAAGACAAAAACATGATAAATCATTAACCTTAAGGGACAACTAGAGAACTTAAGAATGGAGGAAACTTAGGATGTAAAAATACTCAAACAAGTTGATGAAATTTGTGAATCAAATTCGAACCTTAGGAGAGGATCTTCCAGAATAAAGGATTGTACTGAAGATTGGCTAAACCGAACCGATATGGAAGGAAAACAACCACATTTGGGATGTTGACAAAGTCTCATTTTGGTTCTATGTAATATATTAAGGAAAATTATCTTTTCTAAAATGATTAACCGAATCTCTTACAATTGATGCCCTATGTCAATAATCACTTCCTTTTGCAGCTATACTTTGTTCAGAATGTTTGATGATTTGATACTTCTAGCCAAGGGTGGCCTTACAGTATATCATGGACCAGTAAAGACAGTTGAAGAGTACTTTGCAGGCATTGGAATAACTGTACCTGATCGCGTTAATCCTCCTGATCATTTCATTGATATTTTAGAAGGAATTTATAAACTCCCGAGCACAGGATTGAGCTATAAAGATCTTCCCCTTAGATGGATGCTTCATAATGGTTACCCCATACCACCAGACATGCTAGATTCTTCTGGATCAAGAGCATCTTCGGTCGGAGAAAATTCAGCTGATGGAGCGAGTCCCGCAACTGTTACCTCCGATCAATCTGTAGACCTGTGGGCAGATGTCAAATCCAATGTTGAACAGAAGAAGGACCGCATGCGATTCAACTTTTTGGCATGGACGGACTTGTCCAATCGGAAAACCCCTGGTGTATTGCTTCAATATAAGTATTTCCTTGGAAGGTAATAATAAATTTCTCTCCTTGTATACCTTCTAATTATTGTTCAAGATGCATGTGCATATATAAGGTTCTCTCCTTTTCAGTTGTATACCTTCTAATTATTGCTCAAGATGTGTGTGTGTGTGTTTATTTTGTGCTTGCAATCCTATAATCAAATGTTTGGAATTTCTCCGCTGTACTTTTTCTTTTATATAGTTAGACTACAGATAGAAGTAAATTTTTATTAGAATGACCAACTGAGAAGCTTCTGCGGACATTTAGGGGAAAGTATTCATGTGACAGTTCATGAGGAAAAATGTGTGCCCAGTTTCTTTATTTGATTTAGAAATGTTTTTGAGTTTGCATTTGTTTTGATGGCTGGCATCTATGATACTTCATATTGTCAGAGTCGGCAAGCAGCGATTGCGTGAAGCTAGGATACAAGCAGTTGATTTTCTTATTCTATTACTTGCTGGACTCTGTTTGGGAACAGTTGCTGAAGTGAGTGATGAAACCTTTGGATTCATGGGGTATCTTTACACCGTCATTGCAGTTCGTAAGTTCAAAACCTCAGAAAAGTGTATATACTTCAGTTTTTTTATCTTTATTAAGAGAATTGAAGACTTAAAAGACAATTGATTATTTTTATTTGCAAATTTAGGAGAAAAAATTCTCAATTTTAAAATCAGATTTTTGAACTTCTTTCCATAGACATGCTAAAATAAAATCATGATTAATATTCATGAAGTTAATCCCTATGTATCACTTGTAATTTCGTTTATTTCTTAGTGCTAACAATTTGTCGATGTTTGTAATGGTAATGAGTTGCGCGCAGATCTGAGATTAGCATACTGTGCATCTGATCATGTAAAACTTTCTGGTATGAACTGAAAAACTAGTGTCAAGTAAAAATAATGAAATTAATTGCAGTTGTTGTCTTTGACCCTCCTTATTGTTTGTAGTCACTCGTTAAAGTAAGAATAATAAATCTCAAAGAAGCAAAGCATCTCAGAAAAGGAGACAGTACAATAGAAATGGAGAAGTTAAAAGTAAAGAGATGTTACAGCATTTTTCACACCCAGCCCAGAAATTCTCTTCCAAATTATAAGTTTAGAACAAGAATATGAATTATGGTTTAGCATGGTTTCCTTGGGAGAATGACATCTATTTTAAAGAAAACTGTGGAGATGTCGGAAAATATGTATTTTGGTTTGTCATCTTTTGATGGTTTTCTGAACCTATAGGAAAAAATTGTTACTGGCAATCTTCATATATCTTCATTACCTTTTTTCTTTACTTTACCTTAGTTCTAATCTTCCAAAATGTTTTCCAGCTCTTCTCACAAAGATTGCGGCTTTGAGATCATTTTCTCTAGATAAATTACACTACTGGAGAGAGAGTGCATCTGGCATGAGCGGTTTGGCATATTTTATGGCTAAGGATACAATTGACCATATCAATACTATTATAAAGCCTGCAGTTTATCTATCAATGTTCTACTTCTTCAACAATCCAAGATCTTCGATTTTGGATAATTATCTCGTCTTGCTTTGTGTTGTATATTGTGTTACTGGGATAGCTTATGCACTTGCCATCTACTTTGAACCTGGTCAAGCTCAACTGGTGTGTATTCGGAACTTTGATCATGCAATACGTATCAACTCCAACCGTTATCCTCTATTGCCATGATTCTCTACTAACAAACTATCTGTCTTTCAGTGGTCGGTGTTGCTACCAGTTGTTTTGACCCTCGTAGCAAGCAAGGACAGTAGCTCATTCACGGGGAAATTAGGAGATTATATCTATTCAAAGTGGGCCTTGGAAGCATTCATAATTGCAAATGCTAAAAGGTCTGGTGAATCCTTCTCCATTATGTCTAAATTCTTCTTGCATTATGGCTAACCTTGCTAACAAATACTGGCTGAAATTTTGAACAAACATACCCAGTGTAATACAACAAGTGGGGCCTGGGAGGATAGATTGTACGTAGACCTAGCCCCTACTATGTGTAGGTAGAGAGGTTGTTTCAAATAGACCCTTGGTTTAAGGAAAGCATAATATCACGACATTTATGGAAACATAAGCAGCAGCAACAACATGATAGAAAACCAAAACATACGTGACAACAAGTAGTAATAGAAAACTAGGAATGAGAAATACAAAAATAATAAAAAAGTAAATACCAAAAATAATACTAATACTAAGATACCGCGCATAGAGGGAGCTTAGTGCACCAGGCTGCCATCTTTACTAATGGTAAGGAAAAACAAAATGTTAAACCACTTACTACTAGCGTTATACCCTAATCATTAGCCATCATTAGTTGAATATCAAATGCACCTCATATTTTGGGATTTAAGACGTCATATGTTTGTCCATTCATTCCAGGGTAAATTTTAATTCTTTTGTTTCTCTTCATCTTTGTTTTCCCGGCCTTTAGGTACTCTGGGGTGTGGCTGATCACAAGATGTGGTTTACTTAGGAAAAAGGGCTATGCGCTTGATCATTGGTACCCTTGCTTACTAAAACTCATCCTTCTTGGTGCTATCAGTCGCTGCATAGCCTTTTTCTTGTTGATAACTTTCCAGAAAAAATAAGTCTTGTTTGTTGCTGTCTTGCTTCATCACTTGGTATACAAGGACTAATGCCAGTTTACAGAGTCAAAACCATGACGAAAATGTTGGGAAGCCTCAAAAAGTTGGGTCCCTTGTGAAGATTATTGTACATAACCTTGATATGATTCTTGCCAAAAATGTAAATTACTCGAAACAGATAGTATATGGCAGCAGGAGTCAATTAAACAGGTTAAATGATTCTTTCATCTTTAGGTGAAAAATCAAGTGTAACATGTGCTAATAGTAGTTCCTCTAGGAGATTGATGCTACCTGGTTCCTGAACCTCGTGATGTAGCCTTGAACCTCGAGAGAAATAACCGAGAATGTCTGTCCCGTCTTCATGAAGTTGACAAGAATATGACTGGGAGTACACTTCAGAAATTGGAGGGTATACCCAAATGTTGATAAAATATCAGGATAATATTAATGTCAAATTATGTAAATGGTTATGCAGCCAAATGTGATCATGCCAACTTGTTGACAGCATAAATTAAGTTTTGAGTAGACAGTATATCTTTTTTGTTCACAAAATTATCTCATGTTCTCTTCTTTTTTTTTTGATTGGTTAACTTATCTCATGTCTTATGGATAAGCAAAGAGGGAAAATTTTGCAAGCCTGCACCCTTCTCATCAGGTTCAGCTGGCAATGAGGGATTGTGTTTGTGCACAAGCTTGCCTGTTGGTATATAGAGTAAAATTACAACAACCACCATGTACCAGCATAATCCCACAAGTAGGTCTGGGGAGGGTAAAGTATACGCAAACCTTACCCCTACCTTGGGAGGCAGAGATGTTCTTTCCGATAGACCCTCGGCTCAAGAAAAAACATATCAAAAAATATTGAAAAAGAAATAATGGCAAAATACTATAGAAAGTATAACAAAGCATTCTAAAAAAAAGAACAGTAACTACAACAAAATATTGCAGTAATAGTAACAAAAATCGAACGATAAGAAACTACATGAAAAATACTACAACTACTAGTATGGAAGGACACATAAGACAATTCTCTACTATCCTACTAACCTTGTACCCTACTACATGTCCTCCACAACCTCTTATCCAGAGTAAAATTGAAGAGAAAAAAAAGGGCCTTTTTTTTCTCATGGGGAAAAAAAGTTCAGCAAACAAAGCACTGTTACATTATTCTACATAATTGTTGAAACAATTTTATTTCCAAACCATATCCCCCATGAATTTTAATCCAGCGACGCCCCTTATCTCCACATCAACCAATGGTGCTTGGATTATCTTTAAACTTGCTAACTCGGGATCTTTATTGATCATATCGAGAGCACGCATCTGATCCTGAAACATGTAAAACAACAGAGACATCAGCAAAACTATGCAAGTAAAGATCAGGGAAGTCGGAGAGATTTTCACAGGATAATTCAGTTTGCATCACTGTTTAATTAAGTTAAAAGTTTAAGGTCTTGAATATGCACTTAAGCAAGTGAATAAGATTAGAATATGAATGTCTAAGAGAAGACACCAGTTGAAGGGCACCACAGAACTAGACATTTGATCAATTTGTCCTATTTCTAGTGATACCCTTTACGAAGGTTCCCAAAATGTCAACACTACATCTATACTATGTTACTTGGACTCTTCAAAAATATCGACACGTGCGTGTTGGATACTCCAAAAGTAGTGAAACATAACTCCTATATCACTCATTTTATACTCGCTATACAGTAATATAAAACATCAAACTTGTCTAAGTTCAACATTCATATGGCTTGCGTTCAAGTTGAAGCACCATTGCCACTTCTTTCAGCAACAACAACATGACTTCTTTGCTACTGTATTTGCTTTACATGCTTATTCTTTTGAGCAGAGGGTCCATCAGAAATAACCTCTCTACCTTCACAAGGTAGGGGTAAGGTTGCGTATGCACCACCTTTCCCTAACCCCACTTGTGGGATTACACTGGGTATGTTGTTGAATATCTAATCTGTCATCCTAGTAAGTCTTTTTTTGCGTACAGAAGCTTTCAGTTTTCTGTTGCTTAATCAAGCATGCACAATTTATGATGCATTCATTTGGCCCTGAGTACCTTTCCTGTTGTAGAGTTTATTAGAAGTGTAGTTATGGAATTCAAATGATATAATGTGACACCATAAAGAAAACTTGGCACCAACCACCATCCGACAAGTTATGAAACAGCTAGCATTTCCATAAAGCTGAACATATCATGGTGAAAGTTTACGTTCAGGACATACCTACCTTCTTGCATAATTTTTCCAAATAGGGTATCTAGAGAGTAAAATTAGTTTTCAAGAACTACATTGACATGTGCAAATATTGAGCATATCAATGGTTTGACACACAAATAAATCCAAAAAGATATTTATTCCCCGTTTGAAATTCAGATACCTGGCTCGGAATTAAGATGCAACATGTTCACTAGGTATTCTTTCATCTAGCTTAGGTTTCTTTCTACTTCATTCAAAAAAAAAAACTACTTGTTTAGCAGTATAAATGTGAAGGATTTAACTTAAAAAAGAGAGAATAATTTGGAATATTTTTCACGAAACAGGATGAATTAAAATATTTTTCCCTAGACTGAATTTGAAGAGTCAACTCTTACCTTTCTTCTCATCGCACAGAACTTGCATTCTGATGTAGACGGAGGTAGGACTTGGTTGACGATAAGCCTTCTCACTGGAACAGTTTCCTTCTTCAACGATGCACAGAGCCGTGAAGACTCATTGATCGCCATCACCTGTACAGGAATGTATTTGTCATAAAGAGCTCACTCAACAAGTCCTCCAGAAGAACTTGCAAGCATGGCAAAGAATAGCTACAAGCCACACATTTTAGCCAATTAATATTGCTCAGTCGAGCATAAGTAGCACATGGAGAAAGGAAATCCTAATAATGGTATTTACAACAACAACATATTCCGTATAATCCCACAAGTGGAGTTTGGGGAGGGTAGCGGACCTTCCCCCTACCTTGTGGAGATAGAGAGGTTATTTTCAAAAGACCCTCAACTCAAGTGCAGCAAATCAAAGTATTTACGAAAAATGGAATACGACAGTGAAGAAAATACGTCAATTAACAAGGAAAGCAATACAAAGCATTCAGAGAAAAGAAATACTAACAGCCCTAATAATAGTATTTGAGAAGCAAAAATAATATAAACAGCACTGGCTTCTGAGACAATCAAAATAAGCATGAAACAATATCACAGGGTAGCATACTTGCTAAATTATTTCTCCATATATATAATGAAAAGCACTCAAAAGTAGGTGAAAAATCAGCACAGAAAGATACTTTTGCAGCAATTAGCAGTCTTCATCCTATCTCATATAGAAAGCTATATTATATCATATTCCCACCACATGATATGAAAGGATTGTGGAAAAAAACAGTTACTTTATCAACAAAAGAAGTTGCAAAATTTGCATCATTTTTCCAGAGTCATGGTACAACAACATACCCAGTGTAGTCCCACAAGTGGGGTCTAGGAGGGGTGGTGTGTACACAGCCTTACCCTTACCTTTGCAAAGGTAGAGAAGTTGTTTCCGATAGACCCTCGACTCAACCATTTTTCCAAAGTCATGGTAACAATGCTATTTCGTATTCTTTATGTTTCTAATATACATTTACTACTTTTATCAATATTTTTCAAACCTAATGGAAATATTGAGTAGAAGCCTCTATATGATGAACAATATTGGACTGCTGTAGTATTACAATGTATTGGATTTAAACCTTGTTGACTTCAGAATAACAACTCAACTATAGGGAGCATGAACTACAGGAAAGGAAAAGACAAGGTGGAGGATGCTATTTATGATTAGAAGTACTATTAAAGTAGTGACAAGCTAGTTTTGTTTCAAGCTTATGCTCCAGAGTTGTTAACTTATAGTAATAGGACGACAGAATTTATGCATTACAGTGGGGATTGTCACAATGATAAACTCTGTAGTTTCTGAATCATGGAACAGATCTCGAACTTTTGCCATCCTCTCCCTTAATTGCTCTAGCTTGTCACTCTGCAGTGAAAGGACATAATAATGGTCAATGCAAAGCAAAAGTGCAGCAAGATAACTAGTATTGTAACTTCAATGCTTACAGCATCATCTCGTTGTGGCTCCTCTTTGTTGAACATGGATTTTAAAGCTGAAGTAGCTGATGCTATTTTCTTTTTAAGCTGTGACATATGAAAAAGTATTTATAAAGCTGAAGTGAAAATAGGACTTTGGTAGACGAACTTGAAATAAAACAGTCCCAGATTAAACATGTTTTTTTTTTTAATCAGGTAAAAGATTTTATTAATAATCACAAGGTCAACTTGGCCGTATACAAGAGGTATACCAAAAAAGGAGAAACCTACAAAATATGGTTCTCCAAAGACATCCAATGCTCTATACAAACCTTAACTACATGGGTGCACCAAAAGAAAATAAGGGATCAGAGACAACTCCTTAAATGAGCAAAGCTCATCTCCACCCCTTCAAAAGCTCTCCTATTTCTCTTCTTCCAAATGACCCACATCAAAGAAAGAGGAGCAACATTCTAAGCCTTGTATCTTCTTTTGCTAGCTCCACTCTTCCAGCTGAACATCAACTCCTTCACAGATCTTGGAATTACTCAAGAAACACCAAACAATCTAAAGATATCCTCCCATAACCTCGTAGCTGATTTGTAATGTAACAGAAAATGGTCCACATCCTCACCCGCCTCCTTACAAAGGAAACACCAACTCATGCATACAACCTTTCGTTTCCTATGATTCTCCACCGTCGAATTCACTCTTGTAGTAGCTAACCACGCGAATAAGCACACCTTCCTCGGCATCTTAGGAATCCAGAACGAGGCATGAGGATAACGTTTCTGCCCTAACCAGAAGTTTCCCATAGGACTTAATTGAGAAGGAATTGTTATTCCCCAGAATTAAACATGCTAAAACCACTGCAATAAGTTTCGGTTAAGAGGAGAAGAAAGACATATGGGCTTGAGGGTTCTTGTTCTTAAACGTGGAAGAATTTTGATGGAAGAAAATTAGAAATGACCCACAATATCCTTCCAGTAGCATGACGGTAATTACCTTCATCATCTTGCCTATTGATGCATCCAAGAAGTCTGGGAGTGATAGTAGTCTAAGTGTATGCCCCTGCAGAATCAACAGGTAAATGCAAACATTAAACTCAGAGAACAAGTTTTACATTAAACCAATATCTTGCAACTCACCGTTGGTGCTGTATCAAAAACTATGCGAGAAAAGGTATTATAGTCCTTTGATTCAAGAAATTGCATGACCTGCAGAACCATCCTATGGTCAAAGAGACTGGAATAAGGTAACAATAAGGACAGTTGTTTATGTGTGCGGCACTGATAACCATCTAACTGAAAAACAGTATTGAACACTCATTAATACATGCCTTTGAAATTGCAATAGCCTCATCTAGACCAGGTGGAGGTGTGTCCAACAGCTCTCCAAGTTTTAGTTCTCCCAGCTATCACAAGTTAAAAACAGCAGAGTCAAGTACAACAAGGGAATGTTTCAAACATCATAATTGTAGGTTGCCAAAATCAGAACTTCGTTTAATCAGTTGCTCTGTAGACAGCTGCAGTAAAGAAATGAACTTGAACCTGAACTTAGCATGTCATACAAAGTTTATAGGTTTTACTAGCTGAATCAACAACCAAAGAGACATAAGGAATTGCTTAAAGGTCTACGGTTACATCAGACACAGTCAATTGGGTAGTTGTGTTGTAGGAGACAAGCAGATACCAAGACTAGGCATGGACAGTTAAGGGGTCGTTTGGTAGAGTGTATAAGAATAATACTGAATAGGGTGTATTAGTAATGATGAGATTAGTTATGTTGAGATTATTTCATATCCACTGTTTGGTTTGGTGTATTAAGGGCAGTTCCGTCTTTAGCCATGCTTACCCATGTATTAATAGCCCTTGTATTACTAATACCATGGTTTGCTATGTATTGGTTATACACCCTATAATACTGAATGCCCTTGTATTACTAATACCATGGTTTGCTATATATTGGTTATACACCCTACAATACTGAATAGGGTGTATATCTAATATATCTATTGGATTTTCTAATACATTCTGCCAAACGACCCCTTAAAGCTATATAAAGAAGGATATATTTGGAAAAAGGAAAAGAACTACGAAACATTTTGCTTGTTGATGTCACCTGCTCAGCAAGCATTCCGAGGCCCATGCTGTCCATAAAATTTTTGACACCACTGTCACCATGGAGTTGGCTCGTTGCACGGAACTCTTCCCTTGTTTTCTCAGGGCTTATCTATTGAATATCAGTTTATTATATGATTATTCGTCCTAAACAAGTAGATACTTTACTTCAGTACCAACAACGAAATATTAAGAACAAGATACCTCTAGTGCATATAATGGAGAGTCTACTCCTTGAACTGGAACAAGTTCCCCTCCAGTCAAATCCTACAGAAAGCACAAAACATTACAACAACAAACCCAATCTGTTCCACTAGTGGAGGAGTATGGGAACGGTAGAAAGTACGCAAACCTTACCCCTACCTTTGGGAAGGTAGAGAGGTTGTTTACGAAAGAACCCTCAGCAGAGAAAACAGTGAAAAAGAGGCACAGCAACAAATAGAAACAACAAGACGATAATAAGATACTGAAACAACATGTAGTGATAAAAATCTATAGCACAAAACATTATATAAGTCAATTTCTCTTTTGACAGAATATAAGAAGAGAAGTATGCAGTAGGTACCTGATCAAACGAATCACTCAAAGAGTGAGCAGGATCAGTTGAAACAACAAGAGTCAGATGACCGTGGTTTGCAAATTTTACTGCTAGAGAAGCAGCACAGCTAGTCTTCCCAACACCTCCTTTCCCTCCCAACATGAAATACTTCCGTTGTGTCCCACTAACCATCTCGTCGAAAGCTTCAGTAGGAGTTGTAACTGCCCTCACTACAAAGATGAGAGGAACTTAAGCAATCCCGAAGCTTTTCTTAATAACACTTCTTGAAATTGTCTGTATAATGTCAAGAACATGAATTCATGATTTTTTTCCATCGATTCAAGTTGGCATTTACTGTTTACTGTTATATGCAAAAGCAACTGTATAGAGACTTGTTTCACACATATTAGTCCTAACTCTTACAAATCAATTCTATGCTAGATAAGTATAACTTGTCATATAAACTCTAGTGGACTAGACAGAATTTCTAGAGCAACACACAAACAAACTAGAAAAGCATGGTATCATATGTTGATTGGCATTCAATTCTGGAAAAGATTTCTACAAATCTAATGCAGTTTTATCGCATTCTTCCACTATTGGTCTCAAATAAACACCTAAGTAGAATCAGGATTATTGGCATCTCTTTTGAAAAAAGAACAAAAAAACTAAAGTTGAATCATTCACTACTTGGAGTTTGTGATTCTCAACTCTGAATTCACTATGGGAACAAAGGTCTGTTCTTTTACTTCTTTATGTTCTTAACATGGAAAACCACTTGCATTTATTTGCACACACTAGTATGCAGCCTTTTTCTTCTTTTTTTTTAATTGTGGTGTCCAGGTCAATTTGCGGGCACCTCAACTTATTCCACGAGGTGCTTACTATATCGGATAACTCTGTGCACCGAGGCTCTGATAGATGAGAAAAAACCACCTCGTACTTTTGCCTACATTGGGGATTTGAACGGAAGATATCATGGTTCTCAATACACTTCATTGACCATTAGACCCCACCATAAGTGTCACTGCTACGACCTTACAGTTCTCAATACACTTCATTGACCATTAGACCCCACCCTAAGTGTCACTGCTACGACCTCACCTCACAGTTCTCAATACACTTCCTTGACCATTAGACCACACCCTAAGTGTCACTACTACGACCTCACCTCACAGTTCTTACACTTCATTGACCACTAGACCCCACCCTAAGTGTCACTGCTACGACCTCACCTCACATTTCTCAATACACTTTATTGACCATTAGACCCCACCCTAAGTGTCACTGCTACGACCTCACCTCACAGTTCTCAGTACACTTCATTAACCATTAGACCACACCCTAAGTGCCACTGCTATGACCTCACAATTCTCAATACACTTCATTAACACCATTAGACCACACCCTAAGTGCCACTATTACGCAGCCTTCTTCATCAAAGAAACTATTTCTACGCCACAAACCCGTGACATAACAGCTTAAAAAAAAATCAACATCTACCTAAAATACCCATGTCCTACAATGATTGATATAATCAAAAGTAGAAACCTCATATTCCAACTCTGCAGAAACAAGAAACATTAACATTTACATAAACAATACGTGCTTGATCAAAATACCCATAGAAAAAAACTGTTAAAGTGAATTAAAAATGCCAACTTTATTAAAATTAATACATATAATGAAGGTTTTACCTTGAAATGGGGGTTTGAAAGTTCTTGAATTGAAACTTGTTGAGAAAGAGCAAAAGCTTCTTCTACTGACATTTAGCAAAGAAAAATAGAAATGGGTTTTCGAAGATTGATGAAAAAGAGACGCCATGGCCATAGCTATGGTGATTTTGGTTTCAGGTTGAAGCTTATTTAGCGAGAAAATTTGGCGGAGAGACAAGTCCTCAATTAACAAAATGGCCTTTTATTATTTACTCAATTTAAAATATATCAAAATAAATGAGAAAAGGGCACTTAATGAATAATTGGACTATAATTAAAATATTAGATAAGCTAGGGACCTATTTATAAATAAATTAAATATATAAACCTAATAGAAGTGGCATTGACTGCACATTCAAAAAAAACTATTTGGCTCAGCCAAATTTTCTCACTGCAACGGTACATTCTCTCTTTCTCCTCCCTTCTTGCTAAAGCCAGATAGCTTATTCAATTTACTCATTTTTTAAACTCTCTTTTTGAGTATTCTTCTTGAATTTCTAAGTTGTAAGTTTTCTACTCTCCCTTAACTCTAGCATCAATCTTATTTTGTAAAGAAAAATATTATAGTAATAGATATGCAATTAAAGTTTATATGAAGTTATAATTAAAGTAATTGCTTTTTCTTTGTGGGTGTTGTTTCTTGATCATAAATTTTACTTGTTCTTTAAAGAATTTATGGTGCGAGTCGATCCTAAAAATGTTCGCCGCGAGCTAGAGGAGAATCAGGTGCACCTTATTTTTTTAGCTTTTCAGCTTAAATTTCTCATCTCAGTGAGAAAGGAAACATTATTGCTATAATTAAAATGACAGATAATAAATCGATCCTACTAAATAAAAATATGTCATGATTTACATGACCAATTATTAATTAGTCTACTCAATCAACCATCGATCTGCTTTATAAAATCATCCAAAAGGCTAAAATATTTTGTTTATCAAATCAGGCGATTGATAGTACATTAATCTGAACAATGTAAAAATCAGGCTAATTTTCTAAATATATAATAGACCGACTAATAGTTGGTTGGATCGATTTACAATCAGTCCTTTAAAATATTAACACCAATCTTTAGTTTTTCTTATTTGTCTAATTAATATTACATTTGTTACAATATCTTCAGGAACATGATATATCTAGCGAGGGGGATGAGTCTTCTAAAATCATTAGTGATGGTGATAATGCTTCTAAAACAGTTAGTGATGGGAATGAATCTTCTGAGACATCTAGTAATGGGCATGAATCTGCTGAGGAGAATGATATATTATTGATACCAAAACGTGAAACCTCAGTAGACCTCTTCCAATATAGTTCGCGTAAGGAATTGGAGGACGATGATCACTTTGATGGACTTGTGAGCATTTTATCAAGGTGGGATGTTGTTAAAATTATACAATATTACTTGGAGAAGGAAAAAGTGTACAACCAATTTATGAATAGTTGTTTTGGCTGCTTATTAAAAGTGAACCTAGAGAATTGGAACAAAAATTTTTGTGGCCAAATCATACACTATCTTCTATAACAATGTATTGTAAGCTTAAAGAAAAACGAGGTTTGGTTCATAATTGATGGTAAGCTAATTCAATTTGGTATGAAGGAGTTTGCTATGATTACAGGATTGAATTGTGGAAAAATTCCACTGGTAAGGCTTTATATGATGAAGGGAAGGCAAAAGATTTTTTAGATCTAGTGTTGAACAAAAAGAGTAGTCTAACGAAAAATGATTTAAAGAAAATATTAAAGAGTGACAAATTTGATGCGCAAACAAAATTAAAGATCGCTATGGTGTGGTTTGTTGAGTCTTTTTTATGGGCTGGTGATCAAAAACAGACTGCTGATATAAAGAATATGAAAATGGTGACAAACTTGGATTACTTTAATGCATATCCTTGGGGTAGGCGTTCTTTTGAGATGACAGTTGAGTTCCTTCTAAATGTTAACTTAAAGAAAAAGTATGCAGAATGGAAGAAAAATAATTTCACATCTAAAGGTTATAGCTTGCAAGGATTCCATTGGGCTTTTATGGTAAGCTTAAATAATTTTATGGTGAGATAGATATTGAATTGATCATGACAGATTATGTATCGATCTGAAATTTAATTGGTCATAACAAGTTATGTATCGATCTGAAATGTATATACTAATATTTATTTAGTACTTTTTTTATTTTCAATATAGCTTTCGAAGCAATTCCTATACTAAGAGAGACTTTTGGACAGCCATTGATAGAATCTCAATCTCCCTTGCCACTTTCAAAATTGCTCCGATGGTACGATAAAAAGAAGATACCCCCAAATTATAAAATAATGTTATTAACAATGCAAAATAAAGAGGTGAATACTTAAGCTTGTTTGGTGCAATATTTCATTTTAGAAGTTTTTATTATTGTAGTTTTATTTAACAATTTATTTTCTTATAGGTTGTGGTGCATCCTACTTTGGTTCCTACTAATGTTGAGTCAAAAAAAATCATATTTGATTAATTGAGAGGATTTGAAAGATGAGGTGGATGAGAATATAGATCGGTTGACAAAAGTAGTTAGTGGTGTGACACGATTAGTTAACTCTTCTCTCGAAAGGCATGAGATTTCGGTAGCTATGAATCACGACGGACGTGAAACTGATATTAGAAGACAACCATCAAAGGGAGTTACTGAAAATATTAATTTGAGTGATTCGCCAAACAAACTTTGTTTTTGTGAAGGCACCATCTGGTGCATATAGAGTTCCGATATTTGTTTTCTTACTTGTACGTCCAAGTTGCGCTTTAGTTTGTAATATTGTTACTGTCTTTTTCACAAAAAAAGAGAATGTAACATCAAATTGAGCTTGACTATTTCTTTAAAATTTTAACACCATTTTTCTCCAAATATAGCTTGTTGAAACCAACTTCACCAAAAAGAGAAGAGTTTTAGGACCTCAATAACACACAATCATATGCACATAGGGTAGATTGAGAGTGGAAGAAGAAAATAGAAGAAAGAAGAAAAAAAGACGATGAAAGAGATTTTGAAAGGCTTTTCTTATTTTTGTTTTTTATTGTTGATTTTGGACCAATTTGTAGTTCATAAAAGATGGGTACTAATCTGAAATAATAATTAAATTCTAAATCACAACTAAATTAGAGTTTTTTATCTAATCTAAAAAGTGGGTCATTTCACTGAGAAAAAAAACTTAAAACCTTTTTAATTAGATAGAAGACTTAAATAGGTCTTTTAACCAAGAATCCCCTTATTTAGCGGCAGACTGCTGAAGAAAAGATGTTTGATAGTGGAGGGAAATTGAGGAAATTTTATTTTGTGGGGTGTTTTGGATACTTGGAAAAGAACATAGGGTCACAATTACAATTTCCCTTCTTTTTTTTTTGGGGGGGGGGGGAGAGGGAGTGGGTGGGGTTAAACAACTATATTAGTCGTTAGAGCATCATTTACAATAACTCGAGAAAATTTAGACTCCTAAAAAATCTCATATAAAAGTAAAAGAGAAAATTTAGCTAGATTATAAGCTATCATATTTCATGTACAAGAGATATAAACAAAATTGATAAAGGAACTCATCAATTTCAATATATCCTTGTTCACATTGTCGATTATTAGCTCGAATGAAAAGAAAGATTGTCGAGAATCAATTGAAAATAACTTTTCTAGTCCATAAAAATAGGGAATAAGGTTGGTACATTTTAGTCTTTCGAGATATAACTTATGAGATTACCGTAAATTGTTATTGTTGTTGCACAACTTTGATCTTAAAACATGTTTGGATGTTGAACATTGATGATATCCCAAGTTGTCAATTAAAGCAATTAAAAATCTCATTAATAATGAGAAATATAAATGGAATTATCATCTCAGAATTTAAAAATAAATTGTAAATGAAAATGAGAATTGAGATGTGATCTCATAAATAAAAGCTTTAATACATTGATATACTTGTCAAACAATTCCATCTATGAAATTACAATTGCGATTAATTTAATTGAGCATCTAAACACATAAAAATATTTTTTATTTAAAAATTAGCTCAATTTTTTTAAAAGAAATACTCTAATATTTATTAAGTAATTAAGTTAACCGCATAAAATATGTTATCTCCTTAAATTATACACATCAACTTCAATTAAAAAATGCATAGGGTTTTACTATTTATTGAGATCTAAATTATATATAAATGCTTTCAAAATATTTCTTTTAGCATACTCACAAATATTAGTAAAGATTGGGTTAAGATTTCAGTTTTATGGGTTCTTGATTTTAGAACAATGACTTCAATTGCTAATATACATTTGGATTCTAAATTTAATACGTGCACAAAATAAATTTATTAACATGAATATATTATTATATTCATTTTGAGTAAAAGTTATTTATTGAGTTTCGCCAAATCCATAACTAAGCTTCAGAAAACATAAATTTTTATACCAATCACACCCTTGATCTTTTCTCTTCTTTTTTTTTCCCATGAAATAATCATTATACTTGCTCCTTAATTCACACGCCTTAATAAATATCCCCTAAAATACTCAATCATTTTCTACTAAGGCAACAAATTAAAAGCCAAAATGTTTTTTTTTTTTAAAAAAAAACACTTTATCTTTAAGTCCTAAAATTCTGCAAGTGCAAGCTACGCCAACATTTTATATCAAAAAATCCTTAAAAAAACACTTTCCTTTCTTTTTGGTATTCGATATCTGTTTTGAAGTTCGATACTTCGATTAATTTGGATTCGAGCCGAAAAATTCTACTTTAGAGAGTAAAATATTCTCTATCAAAGGCGATTTCATACTCAAGATTCAAACTCGAAATCTCGAATCAAGAATAAATAAATATTTATCAGTACTCCACCATTTATTTTGGTGGTGCATGATCACCCATTCCCCTATTACTATAACTATACTATATCATTTTGATAGCTCCCTTTTATCATCTTCTCGTCAAATTTTCAACACATATATACTTCATTTCATTTTTTTCATGTATATTCAAATTAATTCTAGATGTGTCAACAACTTCAACAATATAATCACAACCACCACAAAAAAAAAGTATACCATACAATTCCTTGCTTCTAGTCCAAGTTTTTTTTTTTTTTAATTTGATCATATCATTCATCATCTCAATAATAATAATAACCCTACACAGTTATACTAATGAATTCATCATGAGCACTATTTTTCTTTGAATCAACAAAAGGGCTTTGAGGATTATTTTCTACCTCATGGCAAACCAGCAAGATTTGGCTGTTCATTTTCCAGCACAAATTATTGTAAGTTAATTTATCTTGTAATTTTTAAGGTATCCCTTTTAAACAAAAAAAATTATCGTTTCTCGATATGTACATTGTCATTATTGCACAGGAGTCATGTTAATCCTCTCTGTATCATTTTGAAGGACATATTTCTAAGGAACTTGCATCAGATTTTGAAATTCTTTCTTGGTTTTGCCATTTTGTTTAGTTCTTGGACTTTTTTGGTTCTTTTGTCAGTGGCAGATTCAATATTATTTAAAATTTGTTGATTTTTGTTTCTTATTATACGTACATATTTTAATATTTTTTTCTCACATGCACATATTTATTAAGAGACTTACATGGGATTTTCAAATTCTCTCTTGGTTTTACGATTTAGAACCAGTGAATTCTTTTCTTTATTATACTGCATAATTTTATGTTTTAAGGCCGATCTTACATGAGATTTTCAAATTCTATCTTGGTTTTGTGATTAAGTTTGGTTCTTGAACTTTTGAGTTTTGATGTACGTACTCTAATCAATAATAGATTTAGAATTTAGAATCAGTGAATTCTATTCTTTATTACGTATATATGTACATTTTTCCTTGCACACATTATATGTACATTTTTCCTTGCACACATTAGACGCAATAAGCTCAACCCAACTCGCTGAGTCTAATCTAGATCCGCCATTGAATTTCATTTTTCTAATGTTGAGATCAATATTCTTGGTGTATGTTTTCAGAGAAAGAAGAAGAGTAATACTGGTGGACAACACAAAAAAGAAGAACTTGAAAAAGAGGTATGGGAGTGAGATTTTTTTATGTACCTTTCTTGATGGATTTAATTTTTTATATATATATTGTAATTAAATAGTTGTAAAAAAACATGACCAAAAAAGGTAGAATTGTACTTGGCATATATAGGTTATGGTCCATGTACCATTAACCTATGCACTCTTTTAGAAAATTAGTCATATATAACATATGAGAGTTACTAAATTTGCATTTTTTGAAATCTTTATTTATTTTGGTGTTATAATATAAGGTTGCTGAGCTTAGAAAAATGTTGAATCATGAAGAAAAAGTGCATGAATTTCTGGAGAAGGTGTATCAAAGAAAGGATGATTCATCTTTCACCATTCCAAATTACCTTCCTCCTAAGGTAAAATTTTCATTATTTATGTAATGTTCAAATTTTTTTTATAACATTATCGTTTGTTCAGATATAAAATAATTTTAACATAAGCTTAGAACAAAAATATAGAAAAGTGAGATTTTCTTATTACTAGAATGCAAATCCTATCAGCCAAGAATGCACTTTTTCTTTTTCTTATTTGCTAAAGTAATTTTGTGAATATGAAGAAAACAATCTTTTGCCATCAAGTTGGATGTGATGTTTACTTTCTACCTAAGTTTGATTTAACCAGCCATCCGTGTGAAACATATATAAGTGTGTGTGTATTTTTAGGTTATAATTCCAAAATAATTAATTTTGTTCTTTCATGTATACTAATGGATTTAACTTGATAGTGAAAAGAAATTTGAAAGTGCATAATATTTACCCATAGTTACCTTTAATCACTTTTTAGGTGATCTGATAACGTAAATAAATTTTATACGGTTATTGTATTTATAGAAGTAAGCCCTATATATACACTAATTCGTATGAGTAGTGGCGCCAGAACTAGGTCGTGCAAGAGGATTGTTCATCCAAATCTCCTTTATTCGACAATTACACGTTATAAATAGAATGCAAGTTATATTTTTATGTATATACAGTAAATATTGTTGAATCCCTTTAATCAATTTTATTGATCGTTTGCATCTTTAACCTAATAGTGCAAATTTTTTTGTAGATGAAGGAATTGTTAGGAGAACTTGCCATGGTTGAAAATGAAATAGCCAAATTAGAAGGCCAAATCAGCAAGATTCAATGTGATGTGAACAAGGAGAAAGAAATCAACAATATTGATCATCAAGCAAATAAGTCCAAACAAGGACTTATAAACAACAAGATGAAAATACAATGTCAACAACAAAACAATATATCTTCATATTCTTTGCCACCAAATCCAAATAAATTCAAAGGGCTAAATGATCAAAAAGTGCCATTTGAGACAAAGGCATTGCATTTCATTAGCAAAGCTATAAAAGGTGATTATGGTCTTAATGACTTTAGAATAAATAATGAGAAATTGTTACAACCAATGAAGTCATCAAAACTTATTGTTGATCAAGAAGATGAAAATCAATTTCATCAACAAGTTAGAACATTTGGAGAAAGAATTTCAAGGAAAAGTGGGATGATCAAGACTCCTTCACCTATGAGAGAACCAAGAAATCCAACACCTAGAGTAAGCCCTTTATTTATTTTTATTATGATTTAAATATATTTGGTATGCCAGAAGTCATTTTTGCATATAATATCGATTTAAGACAGGTTTAATGAAGTATTTACATAATCAGTGAAAATTTAAATAGTTGAGTCAACTTATTTGATATTAAAACGTAATTTTGGGTGTTGAGGTAAGTCATTTTCATGAAAAATAGTTTTTACAAGAAAAAAAAATCACTTTATTATATTAAATAAATACAACTCTTCTTAAATTTTGCCTTTACAACACCTATTCTATTGAGTCACGTTTTATTTTCTTGCATTTTTCTAGAAAATGATTTATGTCAAACCAAACAATCAACCCCCCCCCCCCCCCCACACACACACACACACCAAGATTATATGATGTTCTTTCTGCAAATTGCTTTTACTTGAGCAAAGAGTCTATAAGAAATAATTTTTCTATCTCCACGAGGTAAGAGTAAATTCTGCGTATAATCTACCCTTTCTAGACTGTACGTCTGTACCTGTAGATTACATTGGGTTTGTTGTTGTTTATTTGTATAATTTTCTTGACTTTAATCTTCTTCTTTTTTAAATGTCTTTCAGAGAGAAAGAAATGCAGAAATACCCAAATTTATGTCCACTCCAATGCATGAACTTCAACCAAAAATCATGCAAAGTCCAATTCCCACAGAAGAAGACACAATTCATAGATGGCCACCAAATAAATTATCAGAAAACATCATGAAATGTTTGGTGTTCATTTTTATAAGGTTGCTTAGAACAACACGTGCAATGGAGTTAGAAAAATCAGGCCCAATTGCTAGTAGATCAAGCAATTTTTCATTGAGTTTTAGGGCCCATGAGCCCAATTCAAAAAATAGTACAGGCCTTTTGATCCAACAAAAAGATTCAAGACAACAAGATCCATATGGTATTTTTGATTCAGAAGAGTCCATTCCAAGAGATATTGGGCCTTACAAGAATTTGGTTAGATTTGCTTCAACATCTATGGAGCCCAAATGCATCTCAAATTCTAACTCCATTCCTCTATTTCAGAAGCTCAAGTATGTCCTCAATAACCTAATTTGAGTATTTTATGTTATTTTTAGATCATACTACATCGGATAGAGTTTAACTTCTATAAACTAACAATCTGTTTGATTTAGCCGATTGAGAGTAGTAGAAATCAATAAGTATCGAGTACTGAAAATGATCAATTTTATAGGGTGAAGTTCATTTTGTAAGTGGATAATTATGTTTTTTTTGATAGAATTGATGAACCTGATAATAAGCATTTCATGCATGTGTGTAGGAAAGATGATGTGTCCTTAAAACTTTTTACGGAAAATATCAATTTAGTAGTATTATGTTAAAAGGGAAGAATGACAAATATAAAGTCGAGAGATAATTATGAGATGTTATGTTTTAGAAACAATATTTAGACATTAAAAAAATATATTAATGAAGGATAAAATTGTAAAAGACTAGATCATATCAAAATTGCTTATAAGTTGCAACATCATAAGTTGCTTTAATTTTAGCTGATTTTGACTTATTAGACATATGAGAGTCGGTCAATGAGGGTTAGGTCCGTTGGGTCAATTCAGCCCAACTCATGATATGATAGGCTTAGGCTAAGATTTTAGAGTCCGTTTAAGAATAGGGCTTTTTGGCCCGGCTAGTGTAAGCTCGTTGATTTGTAGGGTTTGAACAATGTGGATTGAGCAGATTTGTGGGCGAAATATAAAAAGGGAAATTTACATAAATGTACTACATTAAGAAAATATTTACCATTTATAGCAATAATATTATTTTTTTTTATATTAGCGAGAATAATTTATAAAATTCATATAATACAAGTTTTATTCATGGATAATATATTTACCTAAAAAGACAATGATTTTAGATTGAAGTCTACAATCAAATGTTTACTTAGTGTCAAACTTAATAAGTATTATTAATTCAAGACTTGGTTAACAAGTAGAAACACTATATAACATTGTCCTGTTGATATTTATGTTGACATTTTAAAATTAGAATTTAAATAATATTTTCTTTGTATTGTTGAAAATTGTGCAGGCTTATGATGAACAGTCTACAAAATGTAGATTTAAGATTGCTGAATTACCAACAGAAATTAGCATTCTGGATCAACATGTACAACGCTTGTATCATGCATGTACATTGGATTTAATTTTATTTAATTTTTTAAATATAATTAATTCCTTTATAAATCTCAAAATTCATAACTTAATTAAAAGCATATATATATTTTTGAATTATAATTTCAGGGATTTCTTCAACATGGACTTCCTTCTAGTTCTACTCCAGAAAAGTTGTTGTCACTTATGAATAAGGTTAGTTATTACTCGATCTCGTGATTTTTAAAAATAAATGTCTCGAGTTCGAACTCTAATTAAATTTTCTTAATTATATTACCCTAATTAAATATGAACAACTTATAACATGCACAAGCATGTGGTCTAATTTTTATTTCAGGCAGCTCTAAACATTGGTGGAAATACAATAAATGCACATACAATTGAACATTTTATCTTGAGAAAACCAGTAAATTCACCTGCAAAAGAGGTAATTAGTATTAATTATTCATATTTTTTCCAAACATTTCTTGAATATAATGTGTATGATTTCTTACATTTATATGATTGATTAATTAATTAGGTGAATCGAAAAGGTGAAAAGAATGATAAAGAAAATACAGTACGTGATCTACATGGACTTGAATCATTTGATCCAAATGTTATGTTTGCATTATGTTGTGGCACACGTTCTTCTCCCGCGGTAAGTTATTGCACGGACTTTTCACTTTCGATTTCGTATTTATGTCGAGTTTCTTCAAGAATATAGTACTATTTTTGAAGAATCCAACATTAAAAAGTCCAATCAACATAACTTACTACTACGTTATTTTAGTTTATTAGTTTCCTACTCTTGTTTGTATCCGTATTTAGGTAGCTACTATTATTCTCAATATTTCACCTTTCTAAAGTAAAATTTTATTTGAAGCAATATTTTTCCCCATAGTTTTAGTGAGCTGATTACATTGTCCAATACAAGTCTCTAGATAAAGGAGGAAATTAAAGTTAGGTTGGTTAAACTTAAAAAAATATTATGATAAATTCTCACAATACATATATTTTATGTGATATTAAATTGAGATAAGCTTAAATAATGAGATATGCAAAAAATTAAAATTCATATAATCAATCTAAAACTTGTTTGAAATTGGAACATACAGTAGTAGTTGTTTTTATGTTATTAGATCTTTATACATTATTTTCAAAGGACAAATTAAATTTATCCACAAAATATGGTCTAGGTCAGATACAAAAGTTTATGGATTTTAGGCGATAACTTTAATTTTTCTTCTCATACATATTACTATGTGAATTAATATTTTAACACTTATATAATTTGAGTCAAAATTATTAAGTTATGCATCTCCAAAAGAAATGTGAAATGTTAAGTGGATAATAATATTGATATATATTATAAGGTTGAAAAATATTTTTTTTTAAAGTCGACGGCTTTTCGAAAAAAATATTTCTACTCTATAAATACAGAGGTAGAGCCAGAATTTTTAGTAAAAGGGTTCAAAATCTGAAAATGTAGACACATGAACTAGTCGAAGGGGTTCGACATCTACTATATATACATAAAAAATTATTTTAACTATGTATAAATAATATAAATTTTCGTCGAGAAGGGATAAAGTCTGTAAGGTGGCTCTGCCCCTGCATAAAGATAGGGATAAATTCTGCGTACATTCTACTATCCCTAAATCTCATTTATAGAACTATACTGGATATGTTATTATTGTTATTTAGTTAGCTTGTTAATTAATTACAATGGAAATAAATATGCAGGTGAAAATATACACAAGTGATGGAGTTATAGCTGAGTTAGAAAAATCAAAATTGGAATACTTACAAGCTTCATTAATTGTAACAAGCAACAAGAAGATTGCAATGCCAGAACTTTTGCTAAGAAACATGCATGATTTTGCTCAAGATTTGGATTCATTAGTAGAATGGATTTGTCAACAATTGCCTACATCTGGTTCATTGAGGAAATCTATTGTTGATTGCTTTAGAGGACTTCATGGTGGGAAAATATCAACTATTGTTGAGAAAATACCTTATGATTTCGAGTTTCAGTATTTGTTATCTGTATAAAAATATCTTGTATAAGTACAGAGTTTGAATCGACAGAAAAACCTTTTTTTTTCTTTGTAATTTCTTTATTTCCGATGCCTTTCAAGATTCCATTTTGAGTACTTAGAGAAATATTATGTAAAGTGTATGCTACAATCAGTTCGATATACAAACTACTTCAATATTGAATTATGTATATGTGTATATATGAATAACAATGACAGGTGAAAAAAATGATCACTTGTTGATAGAGTAAGAAAATACCTTGTAATTTTTAATTTTGATATCTGCTATTTGTATGCAAGTGTTTCGTAAGTATGATACTTGAATCGACAGAGAACCTTTCTAATCAACATTATTTCATTCTAAATTTTTAATTTTTGATACCTCTCAAAAAAAAATCTTAGAGTTAAGTGCATGTGAGATACTACAATATATTAGTGGTGAAAAGAAAGATGATCACTTGTTGATTGTGTATTGGAGACGTTAAATATTTTGATACGTTACAACAACAACAACAACCCAGTGCAATCCCACATCGTAGGGTCTGGGGAGGGTAAAGTGTACGCAGACCTGACTCCTACCAATGTAGGACGGCTGTTTCCGAAAGACCCTCGGCTCATTAGAAGCATAAAAAAAAAGGTCAGACAAGAGTATTAAAAGTAGATAAATAGATAACGAAATAATCAAAGCACAAAAGCAGTAGGAATTATTAGATAGTAACATAAATACCATAAATCAAAGTACAAGATACAAGGAATCATAGTGCATTAATACGCTTACGGCTAAGGGGGAGAAATGCCACTATTTGCTAGCCTTCTACCCTAATGCGTGTCCTCCACACCCTCTTATCTAAGGTCATGTCCTCGGTAAGTCGTAAATGCGCCATGTCCTGTCTGATCACCTCTCCCCAGTATTTCTTCGGCCTACCCCTACCTCTTCTGAAACCATCCATGGCCAACCTCTCACATCTCCGCACTGGTGCATCTGGAACTCTCCTCTTCACATGCCCAAACCATCTCAGTCGCGTCTCCCGCATCTTGTATTCCACCGAGGCCACTCCTACCTTGTCTCGAATAGCCTCATTTCTAATCCTGTCGCTCCTAGTATGCCCACACATCCATCTCAACATTCTCATCTCGGCAACTTTCATCTTTTGCACATGGGAGACCTTAACTGGCCAATACTCCGCCCCGTATAACATAGCTGGTCTAACCACCACTTTGTAGAACTTGCCCTTAAGTAGTGGTGGCACCTTCTTGTCACACAACACACCGGAGGCGAGCCTCCATTTCCTCCATCCTGCCCCAATACGATGTGTGACATCCTCGTCGATCTCCCCGTTGCCTTGCATTATAGAACCAAGGTACTTAAAACTACTTTTCTTTTGGATGGCTTGGTCCCCGAGCCTAACTTCCGCGCCAACCTCCTGAGGTATCTCACTGAACTAGCATTCTAGGTACTCTGTCTTAGTCCTACTCAGCTTAAACCCTTTAGACTCCAAGGTGCGTCTCCAATCTTCCAACTTAGCGTTAACTCCGCTACAAGTCTCATCGATGAGGACTATGTCGTCTGCAAAAAGCATACACCATGGCACCTCACCTTGAATTTGTCCCGTCAATACATTCATCACCAAGGCAAATAGAAACGGACTCAAGGCTGATCCTTGATGCAACCCCATCACCACCGGGAAGTGTTCTGAGTCCCCTCCTACTGTCCTTACCCTGGCTTTGACACCCTCGTACATGTCCTTGATCAACCTTATGTACGCTACCGGTACACCTTTAGCCTCCAAACATCTCCATAGTATCTCTCGAGGGACTTTATCATAAGCCTTTTCTAAGTCGATGAATACCATATGCAAGTCTCTCTTCCTCTCCCTATATTGCTCCATTAGTCTCCTCATAAGATGGATGGCTTCCGTAGTTGAGCGTCCCGGCATAAATCCGAAATGGTTCTCTGAAATAGACACGCCTCTCCTCACCCTCATCTCCACCACTCTTTCCCACACTTTCATAGTATGACTTAGAAGCTTGATACCTCTGTAGTTGTCGCAACTCTGGCTATCCCCTTTGTTTTTGTATAGAGGGATCATGATGCTCGACCTCCATTCTACGGGCATCATTGCAGTCGTAAAGATGACATTAAATAACCTAGTCAGCCATTCCAAACCTACCGAGCCCGTAACTAAAAAAAATATGTTAACTAAAAAAAATCACTTTAAAAACTTATTTTTTTTTGAAAAAAATAAAATCACAATATATTAATATAATTTTATAAGTGAGGTAGAATATTATATGTTGACTTGCAAGATAGAGAAATTATTTTTAATAGATCCTTAGCTAAAAAAAATAATTCAACTTTCCAAGGCAATAAAATGACAATGTTCAAAACAAGTGTAACAACATATATTAATGCACATTAATGGAGAGAAAAAAAACTACATCATACCTAAATCATACTATTAAAAATATGTCAAGACTCAATTACCTATTATTGTGCGCCCTAATCCTCAACTTCAATTCTTAAGTTAGGGTGATTCAGAGATCTGCGAAGGAATGCTAGCTATATGCTTAACACATGCAAGTTAAATGTCTATCAAAAAAACTATGTAAAGTTCCATTTTTTGTTCTTATTGTTTGCTTCTTCTTTTTTTTGATATGATGTTCTGAAATTGTCTGATTTTTGATTTTCTTGATCATACTCAAAATTATATATCTACTTATTGTATTTTCATTCCTGCTCAATAATTTCATAGTGTTAAGTGGAGTGTCCACATATAAGTGGAATGCCCACCACATATTATATTAAAGTGGGGCCCACTAAAAGTGGGCATCCCACTAAATTAACTCCTATATATACATTGCCATGAATTGGCAATAGACGATTGTAAAGAAAAAAAAATACTCTGCTTTGCTTCTTCTTCAGTTCTCCTATTTACTCTCTCTTTCATTATTAAATTGTTAATTTAGTCTCATTTTACAACACGTTATCAGCACGAGGCTCCGACTAATTTTTCAAGGTAACAAAAAGTGGTAAGAATTTTATTTAAATTTATTTTCATAAAATGGCAAATATTTCAAAAATTGAATTTGTTGCTTTGGATATCTCTGGAAAAGATTACTCTTCATGGGCACTAGATGCCGAAATTCATCTTGAATCGATGGGTCTGGCAGACACCATCAAAGATGATAACACGGCATCTAGTCAAGACCGTGCAAAAGCTATGATTTTCCTCCGCCACCATCTTGACGAGGGTCTTAAATTACAATATCTTACATTAAAAGATCCCTTGAAATTGTGGAAAAATTTAAAAGAAAGGTATGACCACCTGAAGTTGGTCATGCTTCCACAAGCACGTTATGACTGGTTAAATCTGAGACTGATGGACTTTAAAAATATAACTGAATATAATTCTGCTTTATTTAGAATTATAGCTCAGTTAACTTTATGCGGAGATGAAATCACGGAACAAGATAAACTTGAAAAAACGTACTCCACATTTCCACCCGCGAATATGCTCCTGCAGCAGCAATATCGCGAAAAAGGCTTTAAAAAATATTCTGAATTACTTTCTCACCTTCTTATTGCTGAAAGACATAATGAACTATTAATGAAAAATCATGATAGTCGGCCAGTTGGTTCTTTGCCACTCCCTGAAGTGAATCAGGCAAATTCTAACCAACGAGAAAGAGGCCATGGCCCCAGTCGTGGTCGTGGTCGTGGTCGTAATCAAAGAAGAAATTTTAATCATGATGCTTGGCTGGCACCGAGAAATAACCAGCAATATAAAAGGCAGGGTAAAAAGCCAGAAGCTTTACCGAAGAATAATTCAGAAATAATATGTCATAGATGTGGAGGTGTGGGGCACTGGTCGCGGATTTGCCGGTCATCAAAACGCTTGGTTCAGCTATATCAGGCATCGTTAAAGAGGGCAGAAAATAATCCAGAGACAAATTTTATCTCTGAGGACAATATTGAGCCCATGCATCTGGATGTAGCTGATTTCTTTAATTTTCCAGAAGTAAATATGAATGTTGATAAGCCAGATAATATTTAAAAAATTATCTTTGTTGTTGTATTTATTAAATATTATGTTTGTATTTTTTTAGATCCATGTAATAAAATAAAATTTTGTATAATAAATTATGTATTAATTATAATATTTACTTTATTTCTTTGTGAAGAAAATATGGAAATGCGTCAAATCTTGTTTGGATCAATGATAAATCACGAGGATATTTGTGTAATTGATAGTGGAACAACCCATGCTATATTTAAAGACGAGAAATATTTTTCCAATTTACTTAGAAGAAAAGCTAATGTTACTACAATTTCTGTTAATTCAAAAATGATAGAAGGCTCCGAAAGAGCTACTATAATTCTGCCTAAGGAAACAAAAATTGTTATAGAAGATGCACTATTTTCTTCTAAATCCTCACGAAACTTGTTAAGTTTTAAAGATATCCGCAGAAATGGATATCATGTTGAGACACTAAATGAAATGAATATTGAATATCTTGGTATAACCAAGAGTGTCTCAGGCCAGAAATATATTTTGGAAAAATTACCAACTCTGTCATCTGGCCTATATTATGCAAAAATTAGTGCAATTGAAGCAAATATGATCGTAAACCAGAAGTTTACTGATCCAAATATATTTGTGCTATGGCATGATCGAATAGGTCATCCTGGATCAATAATGATGAGACGAATTCTTGAAAATTCAACTGGACATCTGTTAAAGAACCAGAAGATTCTTACAAATGATGAATTTTCATGTGCTGCTTGTTATCAAGGCAAATTAATTGCCAGACCATCGACCCTGAAGGTTGGCATCGAATCTCCTGGCTTTTTAGAGCGTATACATGGAGATATATGTGGACCTATTCATCCACCTAGTGGATTGTTTAGATATTTTATGGTCCTAATAGATGCATCATCTAGATGGTCTCATGTGTGCTTATTATCATCTCGCAACCTGGCGTTTGCGAAATTGTTAGCACAAATAATAAGATTGAGAGCGCAATTCCCAGATTATTCAATTAAGGCCATTCGCCTTGATAATGCTGGAGAATTTACATCCCAAGCATTTAATGATTATTGTTTATCAATTGGGATAAAAATTGAACATCCTGTTGCTCATGTTCATACTCAAAATGGCCTTGCAGAGTCATTTATTAAGCGCCTACAATTAATAGCAAGACCTCTACTAATGAAAATTACTGTTTGGGGTCATGCTATCTTACATGCAGCAGCACTTGTACGTCTCAGACCGACTCATTATAATAAATACTCCCCGTCACAATTAGTATTTGGTCATGAACCAAATATAGCCCATTTAAGAATTTTTGGTTGTGCGGTATACGTGCCTGTAGCACCACTACAACGTACAAAAATGGGCCCTCAACGAAGGTTGGGCATATATGTTAGGTTTGACTCACCCTCCATAATTCGATACCTTGAACCGTTGACTGGAGATTTATTCACTGCTCGATTTGCAGATTGTCGGTTTGATGAAACAATTTTCCCGCCATTAGGGGGAGAGAAAAAGGAACCCGAAAAAGAAAAAGAAATTGCGTGGAAAGTTTCATCTCTATCATATTTTGATCCACGCACCCGCACATGTGAGCAAGAGGTCCAGAAGATCATCCACTTACAGAAAATAGCAAATCAAATGCCAGATGCATTTACTGATTTGAAACGGATAACTAAGTCACATATCCCTGCAGTGAATGTACCTATCCGAATTGATGTCCCAAAAGGATCATCTACAAGTATCATAGCTTCTGAATCTCAAACACGCCAGAAGCGTGGTAGACCGTTGGGCTCAAAGGATAAAAATCCTAGAAAAAGAAGCGTAAGAAATAATAAAGATGATACTACACAGGAACTTCCTGAAGAAGGTCAAGGTTTGTGTAATCCTGATATTCCTGAAGAAATCAGTGAACCCGATACTCAAGTGAATGAAGAACTTTCAATAAGTTCTACCGGTGATGAGATAAATTTAGATCGATCAAAAATTACGGTGGATAATGTTTTTGCGTATAATGTTGCAATTAACCTCATGCAAAATAGTGAAAGTCTTGAACCTAAATCCGTCGAAGATTGTCGACGTAGATGTGATTGGCCAGAATGGCAAAAGGCAATTCAATCAGAATTAGACTCACTTGCTAAACGTGAGGTTTTTGGACCTGTAGTCCAAACCCCTGAAGGTGTAAAACCAGTTGGTTATAAATGGGTTTTTGTTAGAAAACGAAATGAGAGAAATGAAATTGTAAGATATAAGGCACGCCTTGTTGCACAAGGATTCTCTCAAAGACCCGGAGTCAACTATGAAGAAACATATTCACCGGTTATGGATGGAATAACATTTCGAGATCTCATCAGTTTAGCTGTACATAAAAATCTTGAAATACACCTAATGGATGTGGTTACAGCTTACCTTTATGGTTCACTTGATAATGAAATTTACATGAAAATCCCAGAAGGATTAAAATTGCCTGAAGCATGTAAAAAGTCTCGGGAAGTATACTCAATAAAACTCGAAAGATCATTATATGGTCTGAAACAATCAGGGCGTATGTGGTATAATCACCTAAGTGAGTATTTAATAAATGAAGGTTATATTAATGATGTTATTTGTCCATGTGTTTTTATTAAGAAAACGGAATCAGAGTTTGTTATACTCGCCGTTTATGTTGATGACATAAATCTCATTGGAACCCCTGAAGAGGTCCAAATGGCAATTGAATATCTAAAGAAAGAATTTGAAATGAAAGACCTTGGAAAGACAAAACTTTGTCTAGGTCTACAAATTGAACATTTAGCAGACGGAGTTTTTGTCCATCAATCTGCCTACACTGAGAAAATCTTAAAAAGATTTTACATGGACAAAGCACATCCATTAAGTACTCCAATGGTTGTTCGATCACTTGAAGTAGAAAAAGATCAATTTCGACCTCCAGAAGAGGATGAAGAAATTCTTGGTCCTGAAGTACCATATCTCAGTGCTATTGGTGCACTTATGTATCTTGCTAACGCAACTAGGCCTGATATAACATTTTCTGTTAATTTGCTAGCAAGGTATAGTTCTTCCCCAACGCGAAGGCATTGGAACGGTATCAAACACATTTTGCGATACCTGAAGGGTACGATTGATATGGGTTTGTTTTATACTAACAAAGGTTGCGCAGACCTTATTGGTTATGCAGATGCAGGTTATTTATCGGATCCACATAAAGCCCGATCTCAAACAGGCTATCTATTTACACACGGAGGAACTGCTATATCATGGCGATCTACAAAACAGTCCATTGTTGCTACTTCTTCAAATCATGCTGAAATAACAGCAATTCATGAAGCAAGTAGAGAATGTGTGTGGTTGAGATTGATGATACAGTTCATCAAAGAAAGATGTGGTCTAGAAAATAATGTTAAAATACCCACAATTATATTCGAAGACAATGCCGCGTGTATAGCTCAATTGAAAGGTGGCTTCATAAAAGGAGACAGAACGAAACACATTTCACCAAAATTATTCTTCACACATGATCTTCAGAAGAATGGTGAAATTGATGTACAACAAGTTCGTTCAAGTGATAATCTTGCAGATTTATTCACAAAGGCATTACCAACATCAACTTTTGAGAAGCTAAGGCATAAGGTTGGAATGCGCCGTCTCCAAAATATCAAATGAAGCTTTCATCAGGGGGAGTAAATACGCGCTGCACTCTTTTTTCCTTCACCAAGGTTTTGTCCCATTGGGTTTTCCTGGTAAGGTTTTTAATGAGGCAGCAATCAAGGCGTATTATCAGATATGTAGACACAACATCAGAATAACTTAGTATATTATTTCTTGTAAAGTGTTTTTATGTAAACACATTACACGTGGACATCCAAGGGGGAGTGTTAAGTGGAGTGTCCACATATAAGTGGAATGCCCACCACATATTATATTAAAGTGGGGCCCACTAAAAGTGGGCATCCCACTAAATTAACTCCTATATATACATTGCCATGAATTGGCAATAGACGATTGTAAAGAAAAAAAAATACTCTGCTTTGCTTCTTCTTCAGTTCTCCTATTTACTCTCTCTTTCATTATTAAATTGTTAATTTAGTCTCATTTTACAACACATAGTAGGTTATTTCGAATATTTTCGACCAAAAGAAGGAACCACTATAATAACCACAGGGACAACCAAATATTAAAAAAAATAAATGAAAAAGGAAGGTTATTCAAAGAGAATTTCCAACCACTACCTCCACGTGTGACCTTTTCCGGACCCCAACCCCACAATTCCAATTCGGTTCTGCACGTCACTTCACGTCCGTCTCCACTTCTCTCTCTCTCTCTCTCTGTCAACAAAAAATCAGCTGCCATTTTACTGAAACAGAGACAGTTCCTCCCACTACATTACCTTTTTGCTTTTACAGTTTTACCCCTTTTCCACTTATTTCCATGCATTTATTATGAAAAATTTCACCTGGGGTTGTTTATTTTCTTGATTTTCTGTCAAAGAATGAATCTTTTTTGTTTTAATCAGTGAAATGAAGGTATGATCAGTGACCCCTTTTGTTCTTTTCTGCTTTTTCTCTATATTTTTGTTGCATTTTCATGCATTTTCTCATAATTCTTGAGGCATTTAGTAGCTTTTTATACCTTATTGATTGCATAAGAAACACACTAGGTGATTTCACAAGTGTAGTTTGTTTTCTTTTGTTGTTTCATGATTATAATATCTGTTATTACTACTATGTGTTGTTTATTGTGTTTTCGTTATTGCATTATTTTGCTGATGTTAGTGTTTCTTTCGTAAATGCTCTGCATTGCTTTTGTTATTAGTTGCTATGCTTTCTTCTCTGTAGTTTGATTTGCTGAGCTGGGTGTCATTCGGAAACAATCTATCTATCCTACCTCATGCTCAAACTCCATGAGGTAGGGATAAGTACTGCGTACACTCTGCCTCTTCCGGGACCCCGCTTGTGAGATTACCGTGGATATGTTGTAGTTTGTGTTCTTTTGTATGCATGTTGCTGAAGTTTTAGTTCTTTCATATGACCTGTTGCTATTAGTTAATTTTTTTTTAAATGGCATATATTGTGAGGCTTGCGGGGGTGTTTAGTGAAATTTTTATTCCATAATTTGTTGATTAGATGATCCCTTTTAGTTGATTATGCATTTTCTAATAATTTTTTTTGGCAGTTACCTTTTTTAATGGTCATTTTTGCAATATTTAGAGCTTCTAACTCTGGAATACCAAGAAAATTTATATGCCTAAAGGATGTTATTCAATTGGTATTTCCAAATGGATGAAATACAATGGTAGTTGTTACTGAGAATTATTTCTTCATATATACTACAAATACACATCACTCTCTTAGGTGCGGCCCTTCCCTGGACCTTGCTTGAACGTTGGGCTGCTTTGTGCACTGGGATGTCCTTTTCTTTTGAATATAGGTATCACCGGTAGCTGTCAAGGCGAGTAAATCTATGCTTAATCACCTAATTTGACACTCAAGCTACGTATAGAAGCAAAAAAAAGAAGCCACAAATTGTTTTTCTTGAAGGATGTCAGTGCTGATTTTCTTGTCTAATACCATGTGCAGTTCTTTATCATACTTATTCCCCTTTTAATTCATTTCCTAATGTGTTAGAAAAAGGAATCGAAGTTACTTGCATTAAAGGCCTCCTTTAGCTGAGTTTCAACAGCAGGAATTGACCATGCTGAGGCTGACATTTTTCTTGTTCTGTTTCTGGTAGATATTCTCAAGAATATGTTCGGAAATTTGGACAGACTAGTAAAATGCAAACTGCTATGGATTCGTTCGAATACAACTGGAAGACACCGAATGAGCGCACAAAGAGTTCTCAACGGGAGCCTGAACAGGTAGCTAAAAATTTCTGGTGCTTCCATTATAGTATTATTTTGTTGTAGGTACTGTTCCTTTTTTTAAATTTTAGAAAGCTTTGTCATGCTATCTTTAGTATTTTGTCATGGCTGCCTCACTTTTGTTATTTCATTTCCCGGACTGCTTTGTTATGTTTTCTCTTGAACCAAGGGTCTATCGGAAACAATCTCTTTACCTCCCAAGGTAGGGGTAAGGTCTGCATACACACCACCCTCCCCAGACGCTACTTGTGGAATTATGGGAATGTTGTTGTTGTACTTTGAGTCTAAATACTTGAAGGATTTGGAATTTTTAAGCTTGACAGTTTTAGCTGTTCAACAATATTGTGCGATTTTTATCAATAATCTTCTTTTAAATTATTTCGCTAATTAAACTGTTCTGATCTTTTTAGGTTGTAGGTGCTGCATCTGTTTATTTTGCATCAGAGGAGGAAGCAATAGGAGTGGAACAATTATTAGCAGAACCTGAGTATGGTGATATAGTTGATACTCTCCTAGATTTTAACACATGTGCATTCAGTGTTCCAGAGAGCTACATTAAGGAGTTTTCAGCTTTGGAGTCTGCTGTAAGAAATAGTGATCATGGTAATGGTCTTAACAACTTGAGCTATGTGAATCAGATGAATGTTAAATTCGTACTAGTTTTGTCGATAACAAATGATATTTTGATTTCTGACCTTTCACCTAGATGCATTTCAAAAACGTCTTAGTGAAGAGGATAAAACAAAGGAGAAGGTATACATTCTAGAGTGTTTATGTGTTTATATTTGTTCATGGTATTTCTGATTCGATTGCAGTCAATGAGTTTAATCAATTGTTTTCAGTTTCTTGATGGATTGTCAAACGGATATAATGAAAATTATTGCTCCATTTCATGTGAAGATTACCTTTTGGGTAAGCAGTTGTTCCTCCCCTATCATGCCAGTCTACGCTTTCCTTTTCTTCCTTTATTTCTGTCCTAAGTAAATATCTTTCAACTGATAAGTTAATTTCAGTCCTGTTATTCTCGATTTATTAGATATTGAACTTGAGGAAGAGACTCCTACCCTCGATGATGTCACAAGAGATGTATCCTGTATAGGGAATGTGAATTTGGAGAACAAGCTAGCTGATTCAGAACAAAGAAATTGTGGCGTTCATGTGTTAAAGTTGTCTGATGCAAGTACCTCATCCGATCATGATGCTGTGCTGTTAGACAAATTTGAGGACATGTCAACTGACAAACTACTTGAGGTTTTCAGGAAGATGTTTGGACATCAAACTTCAGCTGCGGATAAGCAATGGCTGGAATCCCACATGATATTTGGCTTGGAAAACCAGGAGATGTCTGACAAGAATTTCAATTTTCCGAAAAGCTCTCTTGATTCGAGTGAAAATCAAGGGGTTAAAGTCCCACTAGCTTGCGAGAATCTCCTTACAGCATCTACTGCCTTTGCTAGTATATTCAATTTCAGAACAAAGCCAAGGGTTCAACACGTGAAAAGGAGAGAACATATCCAATGGAATTCGTTCAAATGCTTATCTTCTGCAGCAGGTGAAATACAGCTCGATTCTCCAGATAAGTGGGATAGCAAGGAGTCGGCTGAAGAAAATGCAAAATGTGATGGAACGAAATTAGGAATATCTGAACAGTATCTGAAATGTAAACCTTCGCGAGCAGGATTTGGTCGGCGATATTATCACAGAGGAGCCCAAGTATCATCACAAGGTCTTGCTAAAAGAAATTTTCAAGTTGGATGCATCCAAATTCCACCTGGTCTGCCCATTGAGGACCGGCTTATCAGGAGGGAGGTTAGTGAACTACAAATAAAAAGGAGTTTCAGACTTTCGTATTGACCTTTCATAATTTCTCCCACAGAAGTTAACTCCTACTGGGAATGTTCCTCAGAACTTGTTTCAGATTTTTACTTTATTTAGCAGTAGGTTTGTCCGCGTCTCGTCTCATATGTTGAATGCATTTGTTTAGGATTAAGCATCTCTCATCAATTCAATGTTTAATACTCTTGTGGTGGGCATTTGATTTGTTCGAACATTTCATCCTTCCTGTATCTGTTTCATGCTGGGATGACACAAAGCGTAAAGACACATATCCGTTTTTAGATGCTGTTCTTTCAGATTATTTCTACTTCTATTGCTTATGTTTGCACTGTCCACTTCAGGGACATTTATCCAAAGATTGCAGGGCTAACAGAGCCTACAACGGCAACATCCATTCAGCTGAGGCACAAGATGATCCTTCTGGCACTCTTTCTGACCAGTCAAGTGATAATTCATCTGAAGATGATTGGACTATAGGGAGCGAGACCCGAGGCACTAACCAAGACAGAAAACACAACAAGTATTGGTCAACACCTGAGGTCCTAAAGTTGGTGGAGGGTGTTTCCAAGTATGGTGTTGGCAGATGGAGTGACATAAAGAGGATGTTTTTCCAATCATCTGCGCATCGTAGTCCAGCTGATCTGAAGGTACTTGACCATTTAGTAACATATAATTTACTGCTTTCCATGTTTTTTTTTTGATATGATTTTTAGTCCCTTGCTTCTGTCAGGACAAATGGCGGAATCTTCTGAGGGCTAGCAGCCGACGATTGCAGAGCCGGAGAGGGGTATTTTATTCTTCCTATCAATTGAAAACATCTAATCTACCCGTTTTCATTTTCATTTCTTTTATGTGTCTTTGTACATAATCATAGGAACATCATGTTGCAAAGTCACATCTAATCTTATCCCTTTTCGTTTCAATTTTATGATTCTTGGAGTTAATGCTCTCTCTGACAAATAGAAGATAATTCATGGAACAAATCTAGTTGTCTTGTTATAATTGAAGCCTTGATTATTCTATGGCACGTAGATAAGTATACGCAGCCATCTGTTGGATTTACTACATCTTTTTTGTGGTCTTTTCTCATCCTCTGGATTTGAATTTCATTTCGAGGTTCAGGTTATAGGAGGAACAAATGTGACAGTACTGGTGGTCGAAATTCTTGAATAGCGTAAGGTTTTATTAGAAGCTTTAGTATGTAATGGAAGAAAGTTAATTGCCTAAAAGACTTGTAATCAACTCATATACTACATTTTCAGCAGGTTTAATATTAAGCTGAACCCACCGGGAAACACTTAAAGTTGACACCATCTTTCACTTAAACACCTTAACATAGTCTTGTACCATTTTAACACCTATAGTAGGGTCCGACAAGTTGCCAAGTCAGCGGAAGTGTCAAAAATGACACAGTCAAGCCCTACTACAGGTGTTTAAATGGTACAAGTCTTAGTAGAGGCGTCCAAGGGAAAGATGTTGCCAACTTTAGGCGTCTCCTGATGTGTTCAACCTTAATTTAGGCCTCAATTTTATAATGCAAAAACCATGTTGATATATCATGCATGAAAAAGACCACCATTCATTTATTAAATTTAATCAAAGGCATTTGCTACTCTGAATCTCTTGTTCATTATCAGCTCTTTCTCAATAGCTTAGCATCTTTCTTGATCTTTTTTATATTCAAACTACAAGACTTGCTGCAGGTTGATGCCAAGAAGAGGCATGGCGTACCCTGGATTCCTCACGATTTGTTAAGCCGTGTTCGAGAGCTTGCTGTCATCTACCCATATTCGAGGAAACATAGATCAAGAATCTCACCAACTGCATCTCTCGCCTCTTCTTCGAACGTGTAGTCTGATAACCAGTGCTTGTCTATGAATGAGCAGAACACACTGAATCTCACATATTAGACACTAAGGTACTTAGAAGGATCATACCTGTGAAAAAAGATAGATAGATACCTTTGAAAGCAAAATTCCAAGTAGTATATATTCTTGCAAGCAGTAACTAATTCTTAAATTTTGTACTAGTTCAAACTAGAGATGCAAATTTCTAACAGATTGTAATTACGTCTATTCTAGTTAACATCTTTTTACATGATTTCATCTTCCCTTGACTTATTCTATCCAATGTCTATTAATTATTACATGTGACTTGTTATGACAAGTTGTTAGGCATGAGCATAGCTAGGGTAGTGCAAGGGGGTTCATTCGTTGAACAATTGTCTCGTATATATAAGGTCAAAATATCTTGATCATATGTTTACTTTTTTATTAAAAAAAAATCCGTGGATGAAAATTTTGTCTCTATCACTAAATAAGGTTGGAGTTCCGCTTTTATATTATCAAGCTTTCAAGCCACCATCCTAGTGGTTAACTTGTATAAATTCGAACTAGGGCAATGTCTTTGGAGTTTTGAGTTGCATAAACTATACTCTAAGACGGTATCCTGAAGTTCTATTGCATAAAATATAACCAAACTAAGAAAACTTATAGATAACATGATGCAAATATTATCACAATGTAGTTATTTTTTGTTATTGTCCAACTATGTAGTATTATTGTTTACTTATTTTCTTCGTCAACTATCATTCACTTGCTAAAAATGATGACGACTTAGTTTCAGTTAGTTTTGAAACGGTAGTAAAAGTAAGGAAATTACAACCAATGACCTTAAAAATAGGTGACAACAACAGTACCACAAGTGAGGTCTGGGGTTTCAAGTACAGCAAATTCAAGTACAAGAAAAAAAGAAAATAGTGGGAAAAACATAGCAACTAACAAGGGGGCGTGCAAATCCTACAAGAAAGGACCAAAGAACAACAAAAAAGTATGCTAATCGAATCACAATATATAGCAGAGATGATAGATATCACAATCAAAAACTAAAATTACACCTCTAGTACACGACAAAACACCAACAAACCTAAGCTATCGAAAATCAAGACAACACTTAATTATCTACTAATCTTCTACCCTAATACACATTCTCCATACCTTCATATCTAAGGTTATTTTGAAGGTCTTTCTCATAAAGCACCTCATAACCATCTATTTATCAAATTCATCCAACATTTTTATCTATCAGCCCCATAACCAAAAAAAGGCCCAAAGGCCCAATCATGTAAACTATATTTTTTCTTTTCCATATATTGAAGGAAAAAAAATCCGATTGAGATCTTGAAAGACTCGTAATTTTCAACTCTTTCAGTCTTCAGAGCTCAAAAAATGGCGAAATCAGCTGCATTTTCCAATTATACATCGTTTTCCTCGATACCCATTTTCGTATTCATAGTATCTGTAACTGTGTTGTTATACGCATCAACATTTGCTGAAGCTGGAGATTCATCTGCTTTCGTCAAGAAGACGATTTCTTCTCACTCCATTGTTATCTTCTCCAAATCTTATTGCCCGTTAGTTTCTCTCTCCCTTTAAGCTCCATTTTCTGCTTCTTCTTTTTTTAATAGGGTTTTGCTTATTATCTAATTTTGTTTCATGGGTTTTGTTTCATTTGTAATTTTGATGTCCCTTTTGTAATGCACTTCTATCTTTCTCAAATTGATATGATAAATTACAAATTAGGTGACCCTTTTTATTGGTTAGAGTTACTCTATCAAAGTGAGCATAAAGTGTGTGTCTTTGATGAATTTGAACTAAAAGTTGCTCCCTCCGTCCATTTTTACTTGACCAGTATTGACTTGCAAACCACTTCAAGAAGCCATAAATAGAATGATAATTATACTATATTACCCTTTGAATGTAATAAATTTAATCCTTTGGGAAATGACTATAGTTAATAATAAGGGTTAATTAGGAACCTGAGTGATAAATTATCACTTGATTTCTTAAACTATAACAAGTAAAAGTGGACATCTATTTTTTTTTTTTGGTAACTAACAATTCTATTAATCACCATGACAGAATTACAAAGTAGCTAAGTCAACTCAACTAGCTATTCTAGGAACTTAATCTAACTTGATAAGGAATTCTGTTGGACTGGAGATTAGCTCCTAGCAAGTTATCTCCAAATCCAATTGCACCTAAACCTTATACATCTCTAGTCATTACAAAAATCAAGTATATACTAACGCCTGCAGTTTTGTAGGGGCTCTAGTACAACACATATAAACCACTTCCTGAACAATGACCTCGACATCCATCCTTTTGCTTCAAAAATCCTTTGATTTCTGTCAAGCCAAATAGCATGACATGTTTCTTCAAACACTATCTTGAACATTTGGGCAATCTGGGATTTTCCTTTTCCATTTGCGATTCCCCAATCAACCATTTGAGACCATGTGGTAACTGGACATTCATCCTTGTGCATCCATTTCAATATAGACTTCCATACCCTTCTAGTATACTCTCATTCTACAAATAGACGCTCCCTATTCTCCAGTTGATTAGCACAAAGTGAGCAGTAGAGACTAACATCACTGCCCCATTTAATCAATCTATCCGAGGTGAGAAGCTTTCCATGGAGAGTGAGCCACATTGTGAAAATTGCCTTAAGTCTGGCATCATTTCGAAATATTAAAGCTTTCCAAGGAACTTTAGGATGACCCCCCTGCAAATTGAAATACACTTGTCTAATGAGGCTTCTCTTCTGATCAGTTCTGATAACACCTTGACCAAGCGCGCTCCGAACACTAATGATCTTCCTAACCATCCAGCTGGCCTGCTGTGGTATGGGAGCGGTTTCAATAGTCTGCCCTTTCATATAGTAGATATGTATCCATCGTATCCATAATTTATCTTCCTTATGAGCTAAGTCCCAACAGGTCTTGGCAATTGCAGCTTTGTTCCACAAATCAATATTAATCAGGTTAAGACCACCTGTGGCTTTGGGAGCACAAATTCTATCCCATGCTATTAGTGCCTTTTTATATATAGTATTGGTTCTTGTCCACACATAACTCCGACAACAAGGTTCTATAGTTTTCAGCACTTTATAAGGTAAAGGGAATAAGTGAGCCAAATATGATTGTATTCCAAATAGAACAACCTACGCCAGTTGGACTCTTCCAGCATATGAGAGTTTTTTTGTAGTACACAGTTATCCTTGTGACAATTTTCCTTATAAGAGGTTGCCATTGTAAGATAGACAACTTCTTTGAGGATAGCGGTATACCTAAGTACTTTAATGGGAGCTCCCCTCTCAAGTAGCCAAGTTGTTGGAGGATCTTGTTCCTTTCCAGCAAGTCAACTCCACCAAAATACACTGAACTTTTGTCTAAATTTGCCTCCAATCCAGATGCCTTTGAGAATAGAAGGAAACACTGGCTAATAACCTCTACTGATTGGGAATCACCTCTAGCGAATAACAACAAATCATCTGCAAAACAAAGGTGGGTTAAGTGAACCTTCGAACATCTGAAGTGGAATTTGAATGTCTTAAGTTGAGAAAGACCACTCACAGTTCTGCTGAGACACTCCATAGCAATGGTGAACAGATAGGGTGAAATAGGTCCCCTGTCGTAACCCTTTAGCTGCATTAAAAGGAGGAGTAGGTTCCCGATTGATGATAATAGAGTAGCTCACTGTTTGAACACATTCCATTATCCAAGTAACAAACTTCTCAGGAAATCTGAGTTCCTCCAATATTTGTTTCTGGTATACCCATCGGGGAGATATGTTTTCTGCTATACGCTTTGACCAGCTTATGCGCCATGATGATGTTGTCAACTATCCTCCTACCAGAGACAAAGCCTGCCTGTGCCTCATTAATAATAGTAGGAATTACTTTTTGCATTCTCGCAGCCAACACCTTAGAGATGATTTTATACATGATTGTGCAATAAGTAATAGGTCTAAATTCCTTCACATTTTGGGGGTTAGGGATCTATTTTTAGTACAGTGGATAAGTAAAAGTTGATGGAGGGAAGGGAGTATTGAAAAATATTGAAGCATGCATGGAAGAAGCTTTGCTTATGAGGATTTTAATGTGTGAAAGAGGGTTGTTATGCATTTTTTCTGCATACTTTGCAGAAAGATCTTGATTTTGGTTTTTGTAGTCTAGTTAATTATTGGATGGATAGATGTAAAACTGTGGAACATTTTCCTCTTTTACAATGGTTTAGCTATTTTGATTCACTTTAGCGTCATATTTTCTTTTATTTAGTTGTCTTTAGCTTATTAATTGTAATAGAACTCGGTCTTTATGATAATGGATGCACTCTAATTGTTCTGCGAGGTTATAGTTGAATCTCACTGTCACGATCCTGACCCGCCGTGATTGACACCACTCTAAGCCTCCAGTGGGAGGAACGCTACTACAACCCAGACTAAGTAGTAATAACAAAAGGTAGGCAATTTAAGATGTGGAAACAGGTTAAATAAAGATAAAGTGCTGAGTTCCCATAAACTCAACCATGGAACTAAAACATGCAGAATTACCTCTAGAACATGAAAGTCATTATACCAAAACTTCTAACTAACAAGTCTAAGATGAGGGGATGCAACCCAGAAAACCAAGATTGAGAAGAATTCATGGAAGCCTGAAAGAACTGACTCACCCTTGAACTCTGAAATCAGTGATCTCCTATTTGAGGTCTCTCAACAACCACTTGTAGATGCCCTGTACTCAACAAAAGAAGAGCAAGTGCAGTATTTGTACACAAAACAACGGTGTACTGGTAAGATCACGCGGCTATTTCAGTAAGTGAAATATGAACAAGTAACCACAACAAAGTACAACAACAACAACAAACCCAGTATAGCCCCACCATGTGGGGTCTGGGGAGGGTAGAGTGTACGCATACCTAACCCCCACCTTAAAAGGCAGGGCAGCTATTTCCGAAAGACCCTCGGCTTAAGAGAGAAGAAGAACAAGGGAGGAGAAACAAGGAAAACAAGACATATGTCAGTAGAACCAGGCATATAGCAAACAATATAAAAATATGAATAATGAGAGCGATAAAGTCAGGGTAGGAAAGATCGGGGATAAAGGAGCATTAACTACTATAGATAAAATAGGATACCCAAAGTAAACTGGGCCAACTAATATAAGCAGTAATCCCATGCAAAATCATATGTTAATAAACAAATGAGTGTGACTACGACTACTATGGAGAACAGATGGGCCACCTAGCCCACTATCTTAGTCTGAGTCCTCCATAGCCTCCTATCTAAGGTCGTGTCCTCGGTGAGCTGTAACTGTGCCATATCATGTCTAATCACCTCTTCCCAATACTTCTTTGGCCTCCCTTTGCCCCTCCTGAAACCGTCCATAGCCAACCTCTCGCACCTCCGCACTGGAGCATCTGTGTCTCTCATCTTTACATGCCCAAACCATCTCAGTCTCGCTTTCCGCATCTTGTCCTCCACCGATGCCACTCCCATCTTGTCTCGGATATCTTCATTCCTAATTCTATCCATCCTAGTGTGCCCACACATCCACCGCAGCATTCGCATTTCCGCGACTTTCATCTTCTGAACATGAAGTTTCTTGATTGGCCAACACTCCACCCCGTACAACAGAGTCGGTCTAACCACCACTTTGTAGAACTTGCCTTTGAGTTTTGGTGGCACTTTCTTGTCACACAGCACTCCAGAGGCGAGCCTCCATTTCATCCACCCTGCACCGATACGGTGTGAAACGTCGTCGTCTATATCCCCATCTTCCTGTATAATAGACTTAAGGTACTTGAAGCTTCTTTTCTTTTGAATGGCCTGGGTACCAAGCCTCACTTTCCCGTCAGCCTCACGCGGCAGGCCACTGAAACTGCACTCCAAGTATTCTGTCTTGGTCCTACTCAATTTAAATCCTTTAGACTCCAACGTCTGTCTCCAGCCCTCCATGTTGTCGTTAACTCCGTTGTGAGTCTCGTCAATCAGGACTATGTCATCCGCGAACAACATACACCAAGGCACCTCACCTTGTATTTGTCTTGTCAATTGATCCATCACTAGGGCGAATAGAAACGGGCTAAGAGTCGATCCCTGGTGCAACCCCATCGTAACAGGAAAGTGCTCTGAGTCCTCTCTTACAGTCCTTACCCTAGTCTTAGCTCCATTATACATGTCTTTAATCGCTCTAATGTACGCCACAGGTATACATTTCGCCTCCAAGCATCTCCATAGGACCTCTCTTGGAACTTTGTCATAGGCCTTTTCTAGGTCAATGAATATCATGTGTAAGTCCCTTTTTCGCTCCCTATACTGCTCCACCAATCTCCTTAAGATATGAATGGCTTCTGTAGTCGAGCGCCCCGGCATGAATCCAAACTGGTTCTCTGAAATAGACACACTACTCCTCACCCTCATTTCTATCACCCTTTCCCACACTTTCATAGTGTGACTTAGCAGCTTGATACCTCAAGTAACCACAACACAGTAAACACACATATACAGAATACCTTACCATCTATCATCTCATGATCAGTACACATACATATGCACAAGTTAACAATCTCAATTCACTGCAACATTCAAGAATTATTCTCTCATGGAATCCATACCCAAATTGTTAGTATGTCGGAATGTGACACCCGATCCAATAATGTGTCGAAGCGTAACACCCGATCCAATCAACTACAATCATAATGAATAGTCTCAAACAGTTACAACCGTCAAGTAATAGGTTCATTACATGCAATTGGTCACAAAATAGTCATTTCATTTAGTTCATTTCATCTTCCCCTGTTCACATACATACATGTGTACAATGAAGCAGTTAACTTGCATACATGACACAGACGAGAAAACAAACCATCACGTACCTCGAAACCAAGCCTTGGAAACTCTACACAGCTGGAGCTTTTCCTTTCTGAAGTCTTTCGGCTTGTTCTTGGTCTAAAAACAATTATACATATGCAAAGGATCAATAAAATGGCCTAATTAACCCGGATTATAACAAAATACCAACCCTTTGCCAAACCCATGACTTTCTAAATTCAATACTTCATGCCAAGATCAATTACGGGAGTTCTACTTGCCCGAATTCGATTTCGTAAAGCCGCACAGGCTCCTTATCATCTTGGCTATCAACTCACATGATCAAACTCAGAATTCAATCCTCCATCCATTACCGGATTACCCTAGACCTCATCTGACTCATATTTCGTCCAAGTCTGGCCTAGACTCAAAATTTCCAAATCACTATTTAGAAGTTTTCTGGCCCAATTTTTTTTTCCATTGGCTTATCTATAACGACGGAAGCAGGTCGTTACCCTTATGCCATGGAAATCAAAGGAAAATAAAGTATAAATGGTGTGTGTATAAAATTGAATAATATATTACATAAAAAAGAAGAAGTTTGATTTACCTTGCTCATGTTATGCCTAATCAAAGAGTCCAAGGATCTATCTTTCCTCTAAAGGGTTATGACGAGCAAGATCGATCATAATTTTGTTAAGGTCTGCGTACACCCCACCCTTCCTAGACTCCACTTGTGGGATTACATTGGGTATGTTGTTGTTGGTGGTGGTGATGGTGAGAAAAGAGATGAAAGGAAGATACTCAGTCGTAGCTTGTTTAATTAGACGGGAGAAAATTACATGAAAAGAGGGTGGGAATGAGGAGGCGAGGGAAAGTTAATTCCTATTTCGAATGCTCTACTATCAGAAATCTATAGTTCGAAGGGACTTTATCCTTATTCTCCCTACCATTTGCAGATTAATTACTCTTCAGAAAAGCGTTAATCCATTAGGCCCCTAAGTAGAGAAATAAGGAGTTTTTAACAAGTGGGAAAAGTTTTCTTCTATTTTGTTTTCTCGTATTTACCTCTTATGAGATATATTTTTCCCTTTTTGGGAGCATGGATAACAAACTTCTAAGAGATACCAAGCTTTTCATAAGAAGTAAATGGTATCCATATTCAGGTGCTTCAGCGACAAGTAGGGTAGATTTGACTTGGAGTAGAAAGATATTGGTCATACCCGCACGATTATGAAAACTGAATTGGGTTGAGGGTTCTCAAGTCTTTAAAGAAAATGGTGTGCTTAAAACATATTAGTTGAGTTTTGAATTGCTCTGGTTTATGGTTCCATTACTATCTCTCCATAAATTATATTGAAAAGTCATGCATCTAGAAGGAGGGAAGTAGATGACGTTGGGGAGAATTGCATTTAAACTATGCTGTGTGTGATATGCTCTCTGCTTAAATTCTAAGGACATATCAGAGGAACAGTCCTTTTTACCTTCTGAATGTATCATTCAAATTGATGAAAGGATTACATTTCATCACTAAAAGGACAATTAAAGGAACCTTTTTCCCAAGTGCTCATCCCGTGCTCTTTTTTTTTAATTCTTATGTTATCAAGTAAATTCTGACTAGTTCATTTGCGAGACTGTAAATATGACGCACAATATTGCTGAGGCAATACACCATGTATCCTGTTAGCCAGTGAAACCCAATGCCTCAACACCTATAAGAATGTTTGAGATCCAAAATATCAAAATCACTGACAACTAATGTGGCTTATAGACTCACTAATTTTCCTATTCGAAACCTATTTTGTACATATTCAACTTCTTAAAAGTATATATAATGATCTGGCATGCAAACACTATTTTATTTGTGTTTATCGTATGTTGTATTAACTGTTTGCATCAATTTTATATTGCTTTGCAGATACTGTAGGAAAGCAAAGGCCGTATTCAAAGAATTGAACCAAAAACCTCACGTCATTGAGCTTGATGAGAGAGGTATCCTTCCTTTTCCTCTAGTCTCCACCCAAACTTTTCCTTTATCAATCCCTACATGTTGTATGGCAGGATTATAGCTGCCAACCTTCTAAGATTTTCTCAACTGCTTACAATGGATTTCAGTAATCAAGTAAAAATTGTAAGATACAACAGATTACATCTCACTAGGCTTGCCATCAGCCAATCACATTTTCTACGATTTCTTGACAAGGTTGATTGGACTTATCCAATTAAAAGAAACACTTCGAGCGAATTGAGACTTAGGGTGTGTTTGGTATGAAGGAAAATGTTTTATCGGAAAACAAGTGGGGTTTTTCTATTTTTTTTGTGTTTAGTAAGAAAACAAAAAAACCTAGAACATTTATGTGTAATCTGGCAAAACATTATTGGGGTGGGGTAGTGGGGGTTCGGGGGTGGGATGGTCAAGGGGTAGGGGTTTGGGGTGTTGGGAATGATGGGTGGGCTAACTTCTAGGTCTGTACTTACTTCACTCAAGAAAGTTCTACACTTTGCTTAGTATTTACACCTAGCAACTTGTGCCCCTGAAGCTTTGGAATAATCATAATGTCCTAGATTGTCCACCTTGATGTTTCATTCATCTAACAATTCCAATTTATTGAAGGCCCTTGTGGGCGTGAGCAGTAGAATTGGGATAGAACTTTCCCTTCGTTGGACCTAGGGGTTTGGGGGAGAGGGAGGTTTTATGCATTGTTGACAAAGGCTCATTTAAGGCGTGCTTAAGCCCTGAAGCTCAGAACAGCTTGAGGAGGGCGCTTCACCTCACATAAGCTGCGGTTCAGTGTAGGCTAGGCACTATGCGTGCTCACTCATTTCCCATGAGTTATCTTGAATCAAGCAGTACTGAACAACAAATATCATCGGCAAATAAGTGTGTTAGTTGTCAAGGAAAATATTGTCGAATAAATTTCTTACGTTTTTCATGAATTACATTTACATGTATATTTTTTCCATTTTGCACCTTTTTTTTTTACTAAAGCCTGCACTTAAATTAACCTTTGTGCTTAAAGCCCCAAAAGACGTGATTCACCTTTGACAACACTGATTTGCAGCAGTAACTATTTGAACTCAATGTAGAAGGTGAAAAAGATTGTATTAGAACAATAGATCACGTCTTTGATCAGAACCTTTAATCAAAATTCTGTTTTTCCTCGTCAGATGATGGATGGAACATTCAGGATGCCATTAGTGAGATCGTTGGCAGACGCACCGTGCCACAAGTTTTCATTAACGGAAAGCATATTGGAGGATCAGATGGTAAGCTAATTCAAAGCATCTCTCTTAGTTCTCCGTTGCGTTGGATAGTCATAATCCTGTGCTGACAATGTCATACACTGTACAGATACCATCGAGGCATACGAAAATGGGGAGCTAGCTAAACTTCTTGGTGTTAATGCAAAGAATGATGATCTTTAAACTGGATTTGTTACATTGGTTTTCAAATTCAATCACTCTGTAATATGATGTGATCACCATATTTCTAATGCAGTTAGGTTCTCTGCTTTTTGGGATTTCCAAAAATTTGGAAGTGTGAGCCTCTTTTTAATAACAACTTTAGGAGAAAGGACTTGTTATTGTAGGTATTATTTTTATTATTATTATTAAACTAATGTTATCTTAATCTTCGATTATTGCTTTACTTTCTTTAGTATTTTCATCATAGCTTTTTATTCTAGAATTTCTTTCAAATCATGTTCTGAAAAGTTTGGGGTTTATTGAAAATAGTCTATCTCACAAAAACGAAAGTCAGCTGTAGTGATTCGGGAGTCCATTATGTGGAAGGACCATTGTTGATACCTCCTAAGAGCTCTTATCGTCAATGTATTTGTTTGACACCTCGATGTCCTGTCATGTTGTTCATCGATACAAGTGATAATTGTGGTGGACTTGCCAGGGGACTCAAAATTTAAATTTGTGGGTTTAAAATTTTGCCATCGAACCCATATTCGTCATAGTTATTGGGGTCAGAATTACATATTTACATATTTAATAAAATTACATGATTTAAACAAAAGTAACTAGGTTCATCTGAATTATAAATATTTCAGCAATTATTGAAGTCGTTGCAACTTCACTTTTATCAACTTTTGAATTCATTGCATAACAAAATCCAGAAATTGCTGAAACAACTTTTAAATTATTTGATGAAATAACAATAAAGTTATGGGTGAATGTACCAAATTTGACCTGGATCACTTAGGATATTTAATATTTTGGATGGTCTATGATAGTGAAATCTTATAATTCGTTCCAAATATTTAAGTATCTACTTAATAATTAACACGTTTTTCAAAGCAAACCATGAAAATTGACAGTTGATTGGGGGCACATAGATAATAATATAATGTAGTACCAGATACAATCGTCCCTTCACAATTCATATTAATGCAATTTAAATTTAATTTTATATCAGACATTGATTGAGAAAAAATAAAAAACAAATACAACCATGCAGTTGTCCATCAAGCAATAATGCCTAACTCACCAAACAAGTAACAAACTATTTTATTCTGCATTTTCAAATTTCAATATTTTAAATATATTTATGTGGTTAATTTATAAAATTTAAAGAAATTATTAAAAGCAAAATTCGAAAAATCATTTCTTTAATGGGAAAAAGTAGAGCCTTGAGGCAATTTTGAGAAAAATAAAATAAAACTTTTTAAACTCGGAAAAATAAAATGAAACATTTTTAAAACTACAACTACCTATTTTTCTTTTAATAGACATTCCCAAAATTATCCAAATGGTCTTTTGTCTTCTTTATTTTGAGAAAAAAAATGGGTAAAGGAAATTGTCCACTAATTGAGATTTATGGGATGCATTTGGTCAATTAACTTGTTAATCTATTAATTAGAGAACAAAACCAAAAAATTTAATAGGAAAATTCAAAAAATTCACGTCTGAACTAAAGTAAGTCAAGAGGATTCAAAGCTATATATATATATATATAATTAGACAAAGATATTACATATACGTAGATTCAGTGTACTCTGTTATAGAGATATTGTATACATACAAATACACCTATAGTTATGCATACAAATACAATATATTTCACTATATTATTATGTGAACGAATAATAATATATTTTGCTATGTTTTGAAATTAAAATGCTGCTATATTTCGTTATCAAGCAAAATCTAGTAACAATTAACATTATTTCCTAACTTTTCATTAAAAAATTTAAAATTCATAAACTAAAAATTTCTAAGGCTAAACAAAAATTGTACACCACTAGCTGACAATCACGACCGGAAACAAATAAATTAAATGTAAATTCTCATTTAAGTAATTTCTTGCCTATATATATATATATATATATATATATATATATGCGCGCGCGCCTATTTGCAATATCTTTATTATTCATATAACACTTTCTCGATCATTTTTTACAAATATAGCCACTATGAACAAAAAGCCTTAATTCTTTCTCTATCTCATTTTCACAACTTTCATCTCTTCTTCTAACGTCATTTCCTCTTGCAATGGCCCGTGTTTGGGTCTAACCCCTCTTTTTCTTATTCAATTATTGTTGCAAGGAAAAAGAAAGCAGCAAATGTTGAATTGAAAATTGCTGCCAATATTGAATGAAAAAGTAGCACAAACAAAATTGTGAAAGAAAAATAGTGTGGCGATATTTTTAGTAAGGTGGAAGATCAAAAGAGTGTTATTCCTTTTAAAGTGTGGTAGTCATTTTTTGAGTATTGTACTCGGTACTACCCAATGTAAAATTTCTTACTATAGTGATATCAGCTGCTCCTCTTGGCCCCTGTTTTTTTTCCTTATTTGGGTTTCCACGTAAAATTCTTGGTGTCATTATTATTTTTATTTTATTTCTATTATTTTGACCATATAAATTTTTGTGAAAATCCGCATTTTTCCAATAATCTGGTATCAGAACAAAGTTTTATCTGAGTATGCTTTGTGGTTGCAGCATAGTCTGAAAATTCTACATCAGAAAAGATTTACTTTGATTTAATATATTTTTTTGGAAAACGATGGAAGTCAACACTAATAGAATGGTTACTTTGAATGATGTTAATTATGTCATTTGGAGGGGAAATGGAAGACTTTCTTTATATCAAGAATTTTTATGAACCAGCCTTTATCACTGTAAATTCTGATAATAAAACATATAAAGAGTGGAATCTGTTGTACAGACAGGTGTGTGGATTTATTAGACAATGGATTGACGATAATGTATTGAACCATATTTCTGGGGAAACACACGCTCATACCATATGGGAGCATCTTGAAAGCTTGTATGCTCGGAAGACTGGGAACAATAAAATGTTTTTAATAAAGCAAATGTTAAGTTTAAAATATCATGATGGTTCTCCGATGAGAGATCATCTGAATAATTTTCAGGAAATCATGAACCAGTTGTCTGCTATGGGCATTAAATTTGACGAAGAAATTCAAGGCTTGCTTCTAGTTGGTTTCCTACTAAACTCTTGGGAAATATTTAGAACTTCATTGTCAAATTCTACTCCAGATGGTGTGATCTATATGAATTCTGCCAAGAGTAATATCTTGAACAAAGAGATGAGAAGAAAATCTCAAGGCTCTTCTTCTTCATCGGATATCCTGGTAACTGGCTCCAGTGGGAGAAATAAAAATCGTGGTTCTCAAAATAGACAACATAGCAAAAGAAAACTCAGAGGCAGACTTAGGGATATTGAGTGCTATCATTGTGGCATGAAAGGGCACACAAAGAGGTTTTGCCAGAAATTGAAGAGGGAGAACAAAGAAAAAGAGGAAAATAAAGAAAATGGCAATGAAAATTGCTTAGCCACCGTCTCCACCGAAGATCTTGTTACAGTACTTGATGCAGATCTGATAAATATTACTTGTGATGAGTCAAGCTGGGTTGTGGACACTAATGCCGCATCTCATGTGACATCAAAGAAGGAATTTTTCTATACTTCTAGTGACTTTGGAACATTGAGTATGGGTAATGAGAATGTATCTAGGGTGGTTGGTGTTGGTATAATTTATTTGGAAACTAGTATTTGAACTAAACTAGTTTTGAACAATGTAAAACATGCACCTGATGTTCGTCTGTACCTAATTTCTATTGATGTTCCAGATGATGAAGGATATGTTAGTACCAATGACGGTGGAAAGTGAAAACTTATTAAGGGTTCCTTGGTTGTGGCTCGTGGTAACAAACGTCGTGGTCTATACTAGATTACGGCTTCTACTTGTTCCAATATGGTAAATGCATTCGAGAGAGATAACTCCTCAACGTTGTGGCACAAGAGGCTTAGCCACATTACTGAGAAATGACTCAATATTTTGGCCAAGAAGAAATTGTTGTCTGATTTCCAAAGTGCTAAATTAGTAAAGTTTGAGCACTGCTTGGCGGGAAAATAAAACATGGTCTCTTTTAAGTCTAGCCCTCCTTCAAGAAAGACAGAGTTGCTTAAGTTAGTGCACTCTAATTTATGAGGTCCAATGAAGACAAAGACTATGGGTGGTGCACTCTACTTTGCCACTTTCATTAATGACTGCTCAAGAAAGCTTTGGGTCTATGTCTTGAAGACTAAAGACCAAGTGTTGGGTGTTTTTAAGCAGTTTCAGGCTTTAGTTGAAAGAGAAACTGGAAAGAAATTGAAATGCATTCGTACTGATAATGGTGGTGAATATTGTGGACCATTTGACAAATACTGTAAGAATCAAGATATTAGATACAAGAAGACTCCTCCTAAGACTCCTCAGCTCAATGGGTTGGCTGAGAGGCTGAACAGGACCTTAGTGGAAAGAGTTAGATATTTGCTTTCTGAGCAAAGTTGCTAAACTTCTTTTGGGGTGAGGCCTTATTGATTGTTGCAGATGTTATAAACTTATCTCCTATTGTTGCTTTGCAAAGTGATGTTCCAAATAGAGTTTGGTATGGAAAGGATGTTTTCTATAACCACTTGAAAGTATTTGGTTGCAAAGCCTTTATACATTTGCCAAAATATGAGAAGTCAAAGTTAGATGCCCAGACAAAGCAGTGCATCTTTGTTGGATAAGGCCTTGATGAATTTGGTTATAGGCTATATGATCCAATTTAGAAGACGCTTGTGAGAAGTTGCAATGTCGTCTTCATGGAAAATCAAATCATTGAAGATATTGACAAAGTAGAGAAGCTAAAATCTTCAAGTTCAGATGGAGTAGGTCCATTTTGATCAAGTTCCTCATACAAGTGTGAATGACGTTGATGAGCTTGATGATCATGGTGATGCTCAGAATCAAGTTCCAGATCAATATGTTGATGTTGATGATAACAATAATGTTGTTATTGATGATGCTCATGCTCATGAAGTTGTGGACGAATCAAATATTTCTCTTAGGAGGTCCACAAGACAGCATATTCCTTCCACTCGCTATTCACCTAATAAGTATGTGCTACTCACTGATGGGGGTGACCCAGAGTGTTATAAGGAGCCATGGAAAATGAGCATAAGGGTCAGTGGATTGAAGCCATGCAAGATGAGATGAAATCGTTGCATGAGAACCACACTTATGAGAACCAAACAAGTAGGTGTTCAAAGTTAAAGTTGAAGAACATAGCTTGAAGCTTAGGTACAAAGCTAGATTGGTTGTTAAAGAATCTGGTCAAAGAAAGGGTATTGACTTTGACGAAATATTTTCTCTTGTTGTGAAAATGTCCTCCATTCGTACGGTTCTTGATTTGGCTGCTAGTTTAAATTTAGAGATTGAGCAGATGGATGTAAAGACAACCTTTCTTCATAGTGACCTAGAAGAGGGGATTTATATGGAATAGCCTGAGGGATTCAAAGTAAATGGTAGAAAAAATATTGTGTGCAAACTTAAAAAGAGTCTCTACAGGCTAAAGCAAAGCTCCTAGACAGTGGTACAAAAAGTTCAAATTTGTTATGGGGGAGAAAGGCTACAAGAAGACTTCTTTAGATCATTGTGTATTTGTACAAAAAATATTCGACGATGATTTTATCATTCTCTTGCTATATGTGGATGATATGTTTATTGTGGGCAGGAATACTTTTGTCACGCCCCGGGAGGGTACCCTAGACGTAACCGGCACTCAGAAACCATTTCTGGCTCCCAAGCGAACCACATAGCCTGATCACACATCCGTTCATTTATTCGATCAGCGGAAGACAAAAGAATAAAGAGAATATTCAGTGGGCAACTCAAACCTCAGTCTAACTCAAAGAATAAAGGCCATGGGCCAACAAATTCAACTCTAATATTTGTCATTATAAATAGTTTGACAAGAATAACTCGATCGACTCATCACTATCTAGTCTATGAAGCCTCTATCACTACTATCTAATTGGTGCCAATGACATGTTCATGGCTACCTCAAATCAAAATGAAAAGGGCTAACTCGATGCAAGAATACACAGACGGTGTCCTCCGAATGTAGGGGAGGACTCACCAACACGCTGAGTGCAAATAGATCCCCAATGATGCTTCTATTGACGATCTCTCAAACTTGTCTCTGCATCATGAAACGATGCAGGCCAAATGGCGTCAGTACGTGGAATGTACTGGTATGTAAAATGGCAGAATGAAACATACCTCAAGGAAGAATAGCAGCGGTCCAAATATCTCAAATTGAAAAGATAAGAGAGACTCAACAAGGCGTCATAAGTCTAAAGTAATAATACATTTTTAGACAAAGATCAATCATATACCATACAGTCCAATCCAATCATACACAATACAGTACAATCAAATCATTTACAATTCGACCCCTTTCAATCATGTACAATCCGATTATATACACTCAACTCAACAATTAACTCAATAATCAAATCCAATCTAGTCACATACCATTCCATTCATTCCAATCACAATTCATCTACTCCAATCCAACCGTATACAATCTACTCAACATTCAACTCAACAATCAGCTCAAAGGACTCAACTCAGTAAATATGCAAATTAAATTATGCAACGTTTTACAATTCAACTCAAAGGACTCAACTCAATAAATATGTAACAACTCACTCAAGTGTCCCAAGTCTAACAAGAAATAGTGTAGACCGGACTAACTCATAAGCATATAGCAACTCACTCAACTCAACTGACTCAGAGTACTATCAAGACCTAAATGGGAGTTTCTCTTAACCGACAACCAACACTTATGAGCTAGTGAAGGTACAACGAAATGACATCATTGCCACGCCCGTTCATACCTTGCCAGGGCATGAACGACGAACCTCATGGATCCAATCCAACCAAGTCCTATAATGTCAGGACAAATCTCTCGGGGAAGCATCCGACTTAACGGTTCAATCCCCCCTACGTTTGGCAACACAGGTATTGGGTTCGAGTATGGACTGTACTCTTGCTCAATTCGGTGCTCGATACTCCTCCCATGACTCCATGCTCATAAAACTCCTTCAATCATCTCAAACAAGCCCTCACGGCTAGTTTCATGTGGAACATTGCCACCTCATCAACTCTGTTCTCATTTCAACTCAATTAACTCATAATGACAAGTCTCATTGGACCTTCTTTCAAATCGGCTCATCTCAAATCATCAAACTCTTCTCTTTAAAAATTTATACAATCTCGACTCAATGAATGTAGAAAATGTTATGTACATCAAAATATAATTTCAACTCCTCAACTCAAACTCAAAATAAATACTTTAATGTAAAGATACTCAACTCATTTAAAGTCTCCTCATACTCAACTCATACTTAAACTCTTTTCTAAATCAAAGATAAAACTAATAATTCTTTAGACTCAAAATAGTGTATAAGTAGTTTATGCAAAAAGGTTCACAATTAATTTATTTAAAGCTCCTCCTCAAAAGATTATTTATTTTTAAAATATTCCTAAGACGTCCGATCAACTCAAATTATGCACATCATATACCACAAAATCACATTAGACTCCAATCCACTTCATCACACAACATCCTCATCAATATACCCCTTCATCAATCATTCTACGCATATTAAATAATCACTATTCACATCATCACTCACACCATCATCAAAACATCGTCATACACGTCACCATCAAATATTATCATCACATCATTATCAACTATTATCATCACATCATTATCAAACATCTACTCCGCAAATCTTCATTTTAGTCCTATGTTCACATTATAGAAACAAAGGGACATTCTTAACTATCCAATTCATCCTTTTCATTCCAATCAATACATATATACACAAAACCATCCACCTCAACTCAAGACAAATTATGACCAAAGAAATCTCATCTTGGGTTCATGTGAATGAAACATGAATCCATACCTCCAACAAAACTCAACTTAAGAATATCGTCAATACCTATAAATCTATATACAAAGATACATTTGTATTTAATAATATGAAATATAACTATTTAGTAACTCAAATCATTAAAAACATCAATCAACCAATAGTATCTAAAAACCTTCTATAGTTTAGGAAAACTTTTAAGAAAATCTTCTTAGAAGGTTCAACTCTTTCACAACTCCTATTCAACACATCTATGGGCATATGGAAGAACTCAATCCATATTTTAGGTTAGCCTTACATACCTTGTTTGAAGACTTTGAAGGAACTTGATGTTAGGTCTTCAATGGAAGACTTGAATCCTTGAAACTCTTGAAGGCACCCTTTGTTGGAGATGGATTTGGGGAAGAAGAAGAAGAGAGAGAGAGAGAAGCTCCTAGGGATTTTAGAGAGAGAGTGGGGGCTGAAAAATGGTCCCAAAACGTTCAAGGATAGGGTATATGTAATTAGGGAAAAAGTCCAATTTGTCCCTCTTCAAAAATCTGAAAAATGGGCAAAAATCTTGTTGGCGCTATAGTGGCGCGTCGCGCCACTGCAGCGCCAAGCCAAAATAGGCCTAAAACCCTGCACACCTAATAGTGGCGCGTCGCGCCAAGGATCAAACTACTGAGGCTGTTTTCTGGTGCTATAGTGGCGCGTCGCGCCACTGGGGCGCCAAGCCTATATTTCGCCCAGGCCTGAATATTCCTGCAGTGCTAGTTCGTAGTAAAATGGCCATAACTTTTGACTCCGAACTCCAAAAATTGCAATCTTGGTGGCGTTGGAAAGAAGACTCAAAGACCTTTAATTTGGTAGGTTGTGGTACACCCAGTTATTTATATCCTAGGAGATATGGTCGTTTGAAGTTGACCCTTAAACTAACTCGTCCGAAAACTTAATCAATTGGAGTTCTTTGGACTCGACTTGGTGTTAGAGATCCCTTATGACCCCTAAACACATCTAACACACTTCAAATACTTAGGAATTAATCCTAACTCACATGTAGAATTACAAGTCCTCTGGCCCGAGTCTACCCACACGTGAAGAAATATTCGAGTCTTTGCGGAAATATTTCTGGGGTGTCACAACTTTCAAGATTGACAAGCTGAAGAAAGAGTTGTGTAAGTCTTTTTTTATGAAAGACTTAGGTCATGCAAAGCAAATTTTGAGCATGAGAATTACTCGTCTCAGGTTGAAAAAATTTCTACAAATGAGAATCCTGCAGATATGCTGACCAAAGTGGTAACAAGGGACAAGTTCGAATTGTGCAAAGAACTTGTTGGCATGAACTCTCTCTAAGAATATGAAGATACCTCCTTCTAGTGAATGGAACTAGAGGGGGAGATTTGTGGGGTCCAGTCCCTCTTTTTCTTATTCAATTATTGTTGCAAGAAAAAATAAAGCAGCAAATGTTGAATTGGAAATTGCTGCCAATGTTGAATGAAAAAGTAGCACAATTTTGTTGACAAAATTGTGAACGGTGAAATGAAAATTTCACCTATAAAAGGAGTTAAAATTCACATATAGAGAGAAAAATATTTAGAGAGCCGTGAGGTATTTCATATCTATAAGAAAATAGTCTGTGAAGAAAAATAGAGTGTGAGCGATATTTTTAGTAAGGTGAAAGATCAAAAGAGTGTTATTCCTTCTGAGTGTGTGGTAGTCATTTTTTGAGTATTGCACTCGATACTACCCAGTGTAAAATTCCTTACTATAGTGATATCAGTTGCTCCTCTAGGACCGTGATTTTTTCCCTTATTTCGATTTTCACATAAAATTCTGTGTCATTATTTTTTCCATTTTATTTCTACTATTTTGACTATATCTATTTTTGTGTTTGTCTGCATTTTTCCAACACCGTGCAAATCGTTAAACGATTGCGACAGACAATTAATATGCATAAGAGGAAAATGCAATGACGATCTTGACGTTGGAACCAATATTTGTAAAGGAGGAGGAAGTTCTCCTTCTCCTCCGTCTACTGGTTCAACGCCAGCTATGCTTACCCTTAACGACTTTAGTGAAGGAGGAGACGGAGGTGGTCCGTCAGAATGTGATGGAAACATCATGATAATAAAGAAAGAGTAGTCGCGTTGACTACTCGATGGTATGCACGTGGTTCGAGGTATGGGAAAATGATACATATTCGGGTGAATAAAACGGGGAAAAGTGTAACGACTAAGGTTGTCGATGAATGTGACACAAAAGATGGTTTTAAAAATAATGTAGTGGATGGTTCAATTGCTGTGTGGAGAGCTTTGGGGTTGAATACTGATGAACGAAGAGTTCCTATTACTTGGTACATGGCCTAGGAGATGTAAAAAAAAATTAGCGATGAATAAATTCTATAACTAATCAAGAAAATCCATCGATAATTCCATTCAGCGACGGATTAGCGAAACTTTATTAAAGAAAATGTCACTTGGTCCATGACCCAAGAGATAATATTATTACTCCTATGTGGTTTGATTATACTTTAATTTATTGTGTATGTTTGGTGTTGTAATATAATAGAGTTTGAATAATTGTGTTATCTTTCTAATATTTTATATAACTAGTAATAAGATGGACATTACTAGCGTGCCTCAAGAATTTGCTTTGCTATGAAATATTTCTAATCAATTATTATTTCTTTTGTTTTAATTTGCTTGGTTTTATTCAATAGAACGAGCGTGATCCACAATGTCAAGATAAGAACGATCCGCAGTCACAAGAGATTGGGTCCCAATCCTCAGCTGAGGCCTCAATCCTCATATGAAACAGCGAATCCGCTCCACCTCAATAGGTAGAATAGATGTGACGTACCTGGAGAGCTCTTGAAATCTCGCCTCATACTCGGACACTGTCATCGTGTCCTAGTCTAGACGAGTGAACTGATCACGAAGCCTATCTCTAAGGCTCCTGGGAACAAGCCGGGTCATAAATGCCTCTGCAAACTCAGCCCAAGTCACAGACGGTGCTCCAGCTGGCCTGATATCGATTACGGATTACGAGTCTTTAATAGTTTTGAAATAAAATTTTTATTTAAAAACTACATAAAAATAGTATAAGTCACAATTATTAACGATTCAAAATATTTAAAAACATTATTGTTAAAGAAATACTCTTTGATTGTCCAAGTAGTAATTAAAACAAATTAACATATTAAAAATAAGAGTACTACATGTAATTACATAGAAGCAAAGCAATCAAGGGCGGAGGCCTAGAGATGAGGTCCTCTCCATCAAAAAATTATATTATATATACAATATTAAATTATTATTTTTAATGTATATTCATATCCCATCATATTCATCATACCGGGGATCATGTCGAGGCGACATTTACTGTTCTTCCGGTCATTATAAAGGATTCTGTAAAGATTCTTCAAAAATATTGGCCGATAATCATACCATCAAAATATTAATGAGCTAACACACACGAAAAACTAAGAAATCATCTTAGTCCTATTGAATGGCCCCTAAATGCTATAAATAAAAAAATTGATCGAACGTCATATCACCATAATATTCATGAGCAAACACACCCCAAACAATATGAAAGCTTCTTAAGAAATTAGTTATCTTTTAAATCAAACTATGAAAATTGACAATGGAATTTGCACATGGGCTGTTCTGGAACATGGACTTTATTTTCTATTTTCAATTAGAGAAATTGACATAAATAGTCTCCATTAAATGCTTGCAAGATTTACGACTAGTATAGAGTCATGGGTAAGTGTTGCCTATGAAAAAAACTTGGTGACTTAATAATCCATCACAAATTCCGAGTGTGGAAAATATCTTGTGACAAAAATTTAAAATCGTTATGAAACTCATCATAAATTTCATCCAAATTAATTATATCATAAAATTATCGACAAATACGTGATAAGTATCTATCATATTCTGTGAATTAATTAATTGATTATACAAAAGTTATAGTACTGATGGCTTGCTTACTTTATTTATGGAATTATAATGACTAGCTCGTAGCCATTAGCTTTTTATGGATGCATTTTAGTCAATGAACTTTTTTCTCTAGATTAATTCTTCTATGTTAGGTATTTTTATAGAAACTCTATTAAATTTGAATTTCGGTGTTTTCGTGCTCATTTATGAAAATAACGCAGCTTTCAATAGATATTTTTTTTATTTTCAAAGATTTGAATTCGAATCTTCTGATTATGGAGGAAGGAATTTTGAATCATCTTACCATGACTCATGATATTCTTTCCTCCGCCATTCTCTTGTAATTGACCCTTTTTTCCTAGCTACACCTATAGCCTATCCATCCGTCATATTGACATTCAATCGGTGAGCGATAGTGGTTCTTGTTTACAAATAGATCTGTCGCCGATAGGTAATCCTTAGCGGATGATTCATCCCCTTAATCAAATGATTAATTAACAATGATAAAGTCTGATACATATTCTGTTATCATCATATGAATATGCTAGCTCTTCAATATTTTTTTAAAAAAAAAAATCAATTAAGCTATCACTATCGTACTTGTGAACTTGCTATTTACGCAATAAATATTCCAACACAGTATTAGTCAATCGACTTGCTAGCCCGTCTATTACTCCTAATGTCAGAAGTCGTGCTACAATGAAAGTACTTACATTGAATAGCAAAAAAAGTCTAATTTTGCAAATGCGGCGTATCGATCGGTTCGATTCAGTTTTGAAATTTATTGATTTGATTAATTAGTTATTGGTTTGTAGACATACTAAATTGTTATAAAATCATTAAGATATTGGTTTATCGATTGTTAATTTATCGGTTATTGATCGTTATCGATTCGATTATCAATCTAACCATTAAGAGTTGACACAAAAAGAAATCATTGAAAATTACTTAGAAACAAAGTGACAAATCAAATGAACCATGCTTATGAGTTGAGAGATTGCATTTTGCTACAAAGCAAACACTGTCACATTAAAGCATAACCGAGAATTTGAGACAACCAGAAATAAAAGTATGAAACTTATAGCTTTTTTTCGGTTTCAATTTTGAACAGTCCTACCTAATAAAAAATTGTGCATGGTAGCCAAATTAAGCTCATAAAAATAGACTCATCGAACCTATATAAAATTTGGATGGATTTTTATATGTATATATAGTTGTGGTACTCATATCAGCTATGTGCACCTCGACTAAATTCTAAGAAATATTTGTTACCTCTCACCAACAACACATACCAAATAACTTTTTCCACCATAATTAGAACAAATGCAAAGAAAATTACTTAGCGTTTTGTCTATGCTTGAATTTGAACTTGAAATCTCACGGTGCTCAATCAAAATTTTTTTAATAGAAAAAGAAAAGAACAAGTAAAAACTTGAGTCAAACTATGATCCATTGTTTAGCACATCTTAATTTAGTTATTTTCAGCTCAAGTAACGTTTGAAAGGATTAACAACATGTCTAGGTTCAGGTCAATCCGTCCATTTGACACGTTAGACAATTCTACTGGCGGAAAATCACGACTTACAATATCATTTCTCCTTATATATATTCGTCCATTTTGAACAGTTTCCTCCACCCATCAGCACTTTCTTATTACACATCAATCATTACAAAAATAGCCACAATGGCCAATTTAGCCTTTCTTTCACTAATTTTCACCCTTTTCATCTCTAATTCGAACGCCATTTCCCAATGTAACGGCCCTTGTAACACCTTGAACGATTGTGATGGTCAATTAATTTGCATAAACGGAAAATGTAACGATGACCCTAACGTCGGAACCAACATTTGCAAAAATAGCCGTCCTTCCGTCCCATCTCCTACTCCAACCAATACATGTGGTCCGTCTGGCACAGTCAATTGCAACGGTATACACCCGATATACCGTTGCTCGCCACCTGTCACCGACTCAACGCCCGCTCAACTTACCCTCAACGACTTCAGTAGAGGCGGAGACGGGGGTGGTCCATCATCATGTGATGGGCAATATCATGACAACAACGAAAAAATAGTGGCATTGTCCACCGGATGGTTCGCGGGACGTTCAAGGTGTGGTAAAATGATACTTATTCGCGCTAATAGTAACGGGAGGACCGTAACGGCTAAAGTGGTTGATGAATGTGATTCTACTATGGGTTGTGATGAGGAACATGCTTTTCAAAGTCCATGTAAAAATAACATAGTGGATGGTTCCATTGCTGTGTGGAGTGCTTTAGGGTTGGATACAAATTTGGGTATAGTTCCTGTCACTTGGTCCATGGTCTAGGTCACGGCCGAGCGATCGTTACGAATTCGATAGAATTCAATAACTTTATTGCTCAAATTATATACCTATTGAATAAGATGTACATTCAAGTTCCTTAAAAATAATAAACTATGATATAATTCCTAATTAATAATGTTCTTCTTTTGTCTCAATTTTATGTTGTGATGTTTGACTTTTTTTTAAAAAAATAATCATATCATAGAGTTTATGAAAGAAATAAATATACTTAAACCCGTCTTTCTTATATCCGCAACTTGATTTGCTTTCCTGAAACAACAATTCATGAAAGACCCTTGTCTTCGACCAATCTGCTTAATCGCCTTTACTTTCTTTTCAATTTATTTGACTTGTCACGCAGAGTTTATGAAAGAAATAAACATATTTAAAACTTATGGTCTAAAACAAATTATAGACACTTGAGTGACTATCGATCATCTCATTAAGAAAAAAATGAGAAGTTTAAAGTTAACTTTGTACTTTTAAATAAGGAAGTGTGACATATTCTTGGGAACAAATTAAAAAGGAAAATATAATTGTAATTCTGTTTTTGTACAAGGTGCAGAGTAGAAAAGGGTAGATATAGCTGTGTTTAACATTTTGTAAAGGACTAGCCTTGTCCAACTACTATTTTTTTAGGATAAATTAGTTGATTGAGTACTTTTTAAAAATTAATTATTAATTTTAGCGATATTTTTTATTTATAATTATTTATACCAATACATAGCAATACTATGATAAATCTACACTTGTATTAAAAGTGAATTATGCATGCAATATAAATGTATTATAAGTGTTTTAAAATATATATTATGTTTGTGTAGTAAGAAACTGACATAATGTATTATAAGTCTATTAAAGTATGTGATAAATGTATTATCCATCTATAAAACTTGTATTATATATGTTTTATAAATAGTTATCTGCAATATGTATTAAAACTGTATTATAAATGTATTATAAGTGTTCAGTGAATTATTATTTTTATTGCTATAGATGGTAAATATTTTCTTAATAAAGTATATTTATGTAAGTTTCCCATTTTTTTTATTTCTCTTTCAGTGGTATAAGATTGGCTAAATAATCTAACAAATATTCCTACTTGACTCGTTTTATTATTTCGCTACTAATAACTTTATCCTTAATAAAATAATTTATAATCAGACAAATATCTATATCTGATTTTATTCAAAAATCTTTATATCTATCTTAAATTCTACCTCGATAGTAAAAATTCTAATAGGCTTCAAACAAACGAGCAAGTTATTTTCTATCGTGCTGCAATGAAAAATAACTCTAATGAGAAAGAAAATAGATGTGCTAAGACAAAATGGCTTCTGCGACCCTTGCTTCTTGCTTTCAAGCCGGATGTTGGTGGATAGTGAAATGGTTCATAAAAAAGATAAATAAGACTTTTATTAAGCAAACAGAGCAGTCAATCAAAGGAGGAAGACAAAAGGTTGGGTGGAATAATTTTGACACAGTAGAAACATCAGGGACCATTTAAAACTTTAGGCATAGTTATTGGGACCAAATAAGAACAATCATGATTTTTATTTCATCTACCAACTGCCTAGTTGGACAAAAAAAATGTACTAAATGTTGTACAAAAATAATTACTAATCATTTAATAAAGATGCTTTGTCTTTTTGTTCTTTTAATAAGAGTCAAAATTGAGGGGTAAAAGACTTAATTGGGCACAATAGGCCTTGCAAGTTGCACCTCTAACATAAAGGGGAGCTTTTTTTTAATTGAGTAGTTTCGCACAAGATAATGGTAAGAACAAACGGGTCGCAAAAGTTTTGTTCGTAGGTCAATTTGTATTAGTGGGAGAATAACAATTGGGCCCTACACCGTTAACATAAAGGAGAGCTTTTAAAAGGGAATCTATTGCCAGACATTGTTTAGGACCAACATGTCACATGAATTTTATCCTCGACGATTTGTGTAAATGGGAGAATAATAGTTTTTTCTAAGCAAATCGTCGCATACAAGACACAACTTAGAACCAACTTGAGTAGTAAATGGGAGAGTAACAATTAGACCAAACATGAAGGAGTGCTTATTAAAAGAGAGACGAAATGTGCAAAGATATTGTTTAGAATCAACGAATCACACAACACACACGATCTAATTTGTACATTTCATCCCCTCTTAAGTGGTGTTATGGTAAAGTCGCAAGTAATTTATTAAAATCCATACAAGGACATCATTGATATAGTAACGTTGTCTACAATAAGTGCGATTCTTACTCATCTCTTGAGATTCATACAACAGAAGCCTTTGCAAGAAAAACTTTGTTATAAAATATGGTGAAATAAAACCTAGTACTATATAAACCAGTAATAAATTTCATCAACTACTGGAGAAAAAGACATAATCTACAAACTAAACCTTTGCTAGAACAATTATCACCTTAGTAGTCTCCTTTTCACCTTTCAATCTACAAAGTCATGAATCATGTGACCTCCAAACTGCTGCCTAAGTCGATGTTCGTGTAGTTGCAACTGCTGTTGTTGTTGTGCAGCCTCAGCGTTTTGCCTTAGCCCTAATGTCAATGACACAGCTCCAATGTTACCTCCGATTTCAAGTGCATTTCTTTGGTAAGGTACAAACCCCATCAACGATCCGACCATGCTTGAATCAGCAGGGATATTGTGACACTCTATCCTTGAACGCTTTTCTTGATTTCTCCACATATGATCACTGCTACAATCATCTAATCGTTCCGAGGGTCCAACTATTCCTTCATAGTCGTCATGCTTCTCTGGCATTACTACACCGCTCATGTTGAGTAGTACATTATTCAAATGTTGGCCACAATTTACATGGTTCGTTCGTTCTGTCATGACCTTATTCACATCGGACTTTCTTATACTGGAACCGGTTTGATCTCCTCCCAATCCTCCTCCTTTAGTCTCCAACATATGAATTTCTTCAACCATCGGTTTCCATACACGAACACGTGCATTGATGAACCAATTAGAAACCTGTATTAAACATATCCAGATATTCATGTGTGTTAAGTCATGAATTTAGAACTAATAAAAATCGCATTATGTTAAATTGTTACCTGGTTTCTAGTTAAGCCAGTTTGAGAAGCCAACATGTGTTTATCACTATCTGTAGGGTACCTACAAGTAATGTAAAGCTCATTTAAATGGAGTAATTAAACAAATATATAGTACTAGTTAAAACGGAACAGAGAGGGAAATTTACGGGTGAAGGAAGTGATCGAAAAGCCAAGCTCTAAGAATAGCCACAGCGCGTTCTGGTAAGCCTCTTTGAGGTCTCCAAACATGTTGTGATTCAAAAAAAGCGACCCCGGCTCCACCACAACTTTTCTGTTTATGTAACGACGTCTGGTCAACGAATTTCAACCTCGATGAATTTCCATCGCCTTTATTACTCATGCCAGATGCAGGGGATGGCAGGTCCTCACCTAACGCTTGCCTTATGTTTTTCAGGTGATCCGTTATAGCATTCCTCAGCGATTTAAAATGTTGTGAGACTGTTTTGAGAGCTAGGGAAATGTACGGGGTAGCTGCACTAAGACCAGCCACGGTTTCAAAAGACGAGAAGACCATTTGCATTTGCTGATGATATTGCTTGTACCTTTTACAAATCTGTCACACAAAAAATTGTATATTCAGTCAATTACAAATGTTGTCCTGTAAATAAAGCGCGATAAGTGAAAACAATACTGGAAAACGTCCTAATATTTTTCAGAAACAAGTTCAATTCCAATAATTTGACATCAAATCAATAGGTAAAACACAGTAGAATGTTGCTTTCCAACCATTGACAACCTCAAAGTAAAGTTTCTTTAAATGATGAGATTCTAACTTTAATAAGTCACATAACACGAACATCATTTGATTGAAAATCATTCTATACATAAAAACAGTACTCTTTTTAATTAGAGTAAATTAATGTTCATGCATGAAGTGGAAAGTCGCGAAGAAAAAAGACATCGGGTTCAAAAACATCGTCAACAACAATAAAAGCAATTAACATATAGTAAATACAAGATACAAAAACACATGATATGATACATTACACATTGGAAACTACAATTGAGTGAAAAAAAGGATGCATCTACTTGACGGGCACGGGAAAAAGGACACATTTTTCGGGAGGATTACTAGCCCGATTAGAGTTGATACAGATACAAATTTCATTTGAAAAACCTATCCACAACAAAGATGAAGATTGAACAGACAACACCTACAACACATGGTGTTCTAGTACACTACAAGATAGAAAGGGTCAAAAAAAGGTTCTTGAGCTATGTTGTTCGGACTTTTATAAAATGACAATGGGAGCATGTCAGAATCTTTTGAAGTGGTGCATTTTGAAGATCCAACACGGGTGCGGCATTAGTTTGGGGGAGTTTGAGCAACATTGCTCTTAAGAAATTCTTGATCTTATTTCAAAATCCATGCAATAATAGGACAACAATTATAAATTTTCTTATTATTGGAAGCCAAAATTTTGGGTTAATCTTTTAATTAAGTTCAATTAGGCTAAACAATAACATAATCGATGTATTCCCACAAGAAGGGTCTAGAAAAGGTGGTGCGTATGCAACCTTAACCCTATCTTGTGAAATTTGAGAGACTGTTTCCAATAGATCTTTAGCACAAGTAAAGCAAACTAAGTTAATCTAAACTATAGCTAACAAATTTATGTCCAGAAAAGGAAAATGCATGAAGAAACAAACCTCGTCCTGCATAAATATTAGCTTCGCCTTCTTTTGCAAGTACTCAGGGCACACATTGGACTCATTCAAACCACCCGAATCTCCGACACCACCACCTCCTGATGAAGACTCAGCAGCAACATCACAAGAAACCCTAAAACCATCACGAACTTTCTTCGATAAATTTGAACATTTAATCACATTTGATGAACCTGCTGCAAGATCACAAAGCTCATCCAACAATTGTTGTGCTGGCCTTAGAAATTTCGAGCTTTTGAGTATCGTTGCATAACCTGTAAAAGGACCAAGTGGCACTGCACTTCTATGTGCAATTGCAAAATTTTCAGATACTATTGCATTGTTCCTCTTTTCCATTTGCATCGTATTCGTTCTAGGAACTGGTGAAAGTGAAAGAGCCAAGCCCTGAGCACTCGAGTTATCAGGAACATTGATTCTAGAATTCGATCCCAATTCACAATTCTTATTGTACAATTCGCGCGATTGATCCATACAATTTGGAAGCAAAGGAATTCCACTTTCATTCTCAGTCCACGACCCAATACGACCAACATCAACACCTTGATTCCCTGCTGTAGCAGACTTAACAACTTCTTGAAGTGTATCATGATAAAGTACAGAAGAGCTAAACTCGATATTACTAGTCGATAAATTAGTACTCACACACTGTGACTGCTGCATTTCGGTATAACCTCCAAAAAAATTAGGCTTCACATCAGTAATACTACTGTTCAAATTCAATGATCCAGATAACGTTCCTCTTCTTCCTCCTCCTCCTCCAACAACAAACATTGGATTCAAATTGTTATCCTCAATACCAACAGATCCAGTACTCGAATTAAAATTCGTTACATTATTCCATCCACAGCTAGAATGTTGTAACCCACCGTGACTTTTCCAAGTGTTACAATTTTGTGTAACAACATCAGTACTAGTCGTCATCGTTGAAAAATTAATCATTTCAGACGACGACAGTCCTACTGATGGATCATATGAAATATTTCCATACTGATATGGCTGATGAATAATACCTAATTCCTCCGAATTAGTAATCCTCAACCTTTCTCTCCGGCTTTGTTGTGCTACATGAAATTCAGATACTTGTTCACCCATCTCCAATTTATGGAGTCAAAATCAAAGTAAATAATTATAAAATGTTCGATACAATCATTCAAATTATATGCCTGCATGGAATTATACAAAAAAAAAATTCAAAATCTCAAATGGACATAAGCAAAACAACGTGAAATAGCACAAAAACAAACCCATGTGAGTTAGTATAGTAACAATAAATGAGAAGTTAATATATATATATATATATATATATAGAACTGTTGAGAAACAAAATATAGCTGGAAAAAAAAGTACAAAAAAACAAAATTGGGACATTAACAGAAGTAGACACAAATTGATGTCCAAAAAAATTTTACTGTTAAAATTTCCAAACATAGACAAAACGTCTCCTAGAAATTAGCTTTATAGGCCAAGCAACAATATTTTTACCAAAACCCTAATATTCATGAGGAACAAATTCACTGTAACTAAACTAGTCTGATTATTATAAATTCTATATTTTACGAAAACTTACCTATAGAGATATATTTATTTAACTAATGATGCATACAACTTAAACTTGTTAAAAAAATGGTGTATAAATATAGGGAGATGGAAAATGGACAGGTGAACAAGTTTCATGAATGTGCTAAAACAGTGATCAAATGTACATATAGAAATGAAGCAAATAGTTTAAAACTTTAGTACAAAAAATAATTAAAATATATTTTAAAGGTTTATAAAACTTAGTAATTTTGAAAGAACACAACAAGTTGATTAATTAATTACCAAGTAGTAAAAAAAGAAAAATATAACATAGTTGCAGATGGATCTTGATATATATATTTATATATTATTATATATAAGAAAATGAAAAGGTTATTAGGGAGAGGATATTACGTACGCCGGGGGAAGATTCCGATGAGTTTTCCGGTGAGAATATAAATATATAATATATGTAATGATGAGAAAAAGAGAGAGATAGGTGTGTATAGTAAAATTGAGAAGGGAAGTAAGTAGTAGTAGTAGTAGGACAATGATTGTCAAGTGGGGGTGGGGGTGGGGGTCAGGGGTAGGGGGTAATTGAAGTGATAATTGCTATGAATTTTTTTTTTAGCTTTCAAAACGTGTAAGAGAGAGAATAGTTTTATTAGTAAATTTGAATTCGATCGAACTCAATAATTTTTATTTTATTTTAATTTATTTGTTATGTTTTAGCTTAATATAAAATTTATAAAAAATAAAATAAGAATTTTGAATTATATAATCTTAAAAATATACATATCTTGTGGTCTTAAATATATTACGTAAAACAATTATCAAAAAGATAATATATATTTTAGACGAACGAAAAAAAATTAGGTAAATAAATTGAAACAAATAAAGTAATAATAATTTTTTATTATAATTTATTTGTTTGACATTTCGATCAAAAGACTCTTCTTTTCTATGGACTTTTTTTAAAACAAAAATTAATAGAAAGAGAAAATCTTTTGACTTGTTTAATATTTAAATTTTATGATCTTAAATTTAAATATATATGTTATGCTATTATATTTTATTTTTTGTAGTCTTATTTGTGTCATTTGAAAAGAAAAATTAAAAGAATAATCCAAAGAGAAAGAGAAATTATTTTTGAAACTAGCTGGAAAAAAAAAATTAAAACAGGTGGAGCAAATATATTTTAATATGCATAAATCTTAAACTTAAAGCATATTTTGTTTATTGAAAAAAATTATTCTAAAATTCATAATTTATAAAATTAAAATTCTAACTCATTTAGCTTTTTTTAATTTTAACGTCCCTTCGTCGTTAGATTTGACGGCGAATATTGTCACAGTCAATAAATCTTATTGAAATGAAATGGATTGATTTGAAATGAAACATGAGGCATTTGGATTAAAAACATTAAATTTGAACACTACTAGTACAATAAATATATTTTAGTAGTCATAGTTTTTCTAAAGAGTACTTCCAATAGGAGAATAATTATCTTGAGTTAATAGTAAGATGAATATAATAATATGAATTATTATTTAATTTGTTTTTGTTTTTTCGAGGGGAAAGGGTGTATGAAGTGATTTTTTGAATTAATTTATAATTTTTTTTAAATCATGACTAAAATATATTTTTTTGTATAAACTAAAAGCCTTAGAAAAGAACAATATAACAGCATTAAATTTTATAAGTTATTGAAAACGTTAAAAGACTATTTAATATTTTGTATCTAAGTTTAAGCAATATATGATAAAAATTTATTGTTGTTCGAAAGAATAATTTTTCAATTGTTATATTTATATAATTTTAGAATACAGATAATAATAATAACAATATATTTATTGAAATGGGATAAAATGTATGGTAATATTATTTCTATCTTTGTGAGGAAAGTAATTATTTTCGATAGACTTCAACTTAAAAAAATATAATCAAAATCAAATAACAAAAGGAAAATAGCAAAATAAATAAAGTAAATGAAGAAACAAAAGGAAAATAGCAAAATAAATAAAGTAAATGAGTCAGGTTCATCGTCAAATCAGCTCTCCCAAATTCTTTTTTGACATAAACTCTACTTGAAAGTTATGTTTATAAATAAGCAATTCAGTGTATGAATAAAAGTGTTTATATTAAAAATAAATATTTGAATTTTAGGGTTAAAAGAATAAAAATGTCAGTTTGGAAATTTATTTAAAATATAAGAGATATAAAAGTAATTTTTATGGTCAAACCATCCAAACGGGCTCCTTGTCTTTTATAGTCAATCTCTCACACTTTTTTATTGATACATTTGCGCACCTCTTTTCACATGCAAAAAATATCTTAACCTCGATTCTTTCATCTTATTCTTCACGATGATTGCTCCTACCTTGTCCTTGTATTACTTGCTTCGAAATCTATCTTTCTAATATGCACACATATTTATCTGAACGTTCTCATCTACACTATTTTCATCTTTTAAATGTGTGCGATCTTGATTGATCAGGACTTTGCTTTATATAACGATGTAATTCTAACCATCATTTTATAGTATTTATCTTTAACCTTTGATGACACATTATTTTCATACAATACTCTAAATGCAAGTTTTTGTTTCACTCACCTCACTCCAATACAATATAGGACATTTATAATTAATTTTAAGAATAGAAAAAAAAATATAAATTATAAATCAAAAATGAAATATTTGTGTAAATTGTCCAAATTTGAATTAATTAAGGCTTAAAGATAATCTCATAGGGATTGTTTGGTAGCAGATTAAAATTATGCAAGTATTAGTAATTATTTGGTTAATTATGAGTAATATGATTGGGTTGTTGTTGTTGTTGTTGTAGTAATGTAGAGATTAATAATAAGTAAATTTATATATTATTTTATGCAGGCATTAGTTAGGCACCGAAAAATTATTCATGTATGATATTTCACCTTGTATTCTAGATAAATAATATAGATATTTCCTCATAAATTATGCATGTATTAGTTACGTGGATTTCTAAATGATCAATCAAAAGTCATATTAATTTTACACCTGAACAACTTAGTTTATGTCTATCATCAAATATTGTTTAAAGCATACAAAAATTAATACACCAATAATTTGTTTCTTATTCGGCTATCAAATGACCCCTTGTAGTCTAAATTATAAGGTTAAAATTTGGTCTAAATAAATGTAAATATGTTTAGCGGCTTGATTTGTATAGTGAATCAACAAGGTTCTTAATTGTTGTTCCCTTTGCGTATTAAATTTAACTTGAAAATCTTAAACAAAATTGGAATAGGAATAAGAAAAATCTAAAATAATAATATATCGAAATATTATTAGCGTATATTTTTCCAGAACTAGACAATCTCGTAACAATGTCTAATATGTTTATTCTTCAAGAAAAATTATCCACATCTTTTTATTTTTATTTTTTACAAAAAGAAATATTTTCGAAAAGCTGTCAAAATAAAGTTACTATATGATCCATGCATTTTACTGGCACTTTAAATAACCTCCGGAAATGCGGAACCTCCTTCTTTTTCTTTCCCATCGTTTCTGATTCAGTATACGAAATTTTAGATTAATATAAAATTTGCGTATTGTAGTATTTATTAATAAAAGCAACATTCATAATAAGATTTTTAAAAAATTTTAAAGACTAGAATTCAAAATCTCTAATTAAGAATGAAGGATTCTCGATCATTTTATCATAATTTATATTAATTTTTAATTGAATTTCTTTAAAAGATATTCCCACCAACTTGATAAACTTGGTTGGCTACATTTTTTTAAAAGAATTGTACTATGTACATGTTGGCTTTGTCTCAAAAAAAGGGAGACAAAAGAAGCAAATATAATATAAGTCTTCATAGTTTTATAAGAGATAAATGTCCAAAACACACATAAATTATTCATTTTTTTTGAGTTTTATATTTAAATTATTACTTCTTAGTTATAAAAATATACCGTAGTAGTGTGTGTAATACACTTTCTCTACTCTCTCTCTTTTTTGAATTTTTTTTGCCACGTGGCTAAAATATTCTATATTGATAAAAATTAAATAAACTATTAATATTAGTTAAAAATTAAAACTAAAATATTTCTATCCCCCCCAAAAAATTATTTTTTAGAAAACGAAATTATTTTTTTAAAAAAATGAAATTATTTATTTGAAAAATTTGTTATTTTTTTAAAAAATTATTTTTCTCACTCATTTGTATCTAACACATTACGAGGAAAAAAATTGGAAGCGGGGGATTAGGTGTGGCGGGGTAGCATTTTAAAAAATATATATTTATATAAAAATAATATCAAAATTATTATTTAAAAGGGGAAAGGAAAGATGAAGTAAGAATTTTTTTAAAAAACTTTTATAAAAAAAATTTAAAAAGTAAAAATAAAACAAAAAATTTTGGAGCGAGGGGGAAGTATGGTGAGAAAAAAGTGGTGGAGTGGTGTAATAAAAATATTTTATATATTTTATTTTATATTTTTTTTTATGGTGAATAGTAATATTTTAATATTTAATTTTAACTAATGCTAAGAATTTATTTAATTTTTATCTAGGCGAAATAGTTTGTCTATGTTGAGTGTGATGTGATAATTTTTTTGAAATGAAAGAGAGACTTTAGCACACACTATGATGAGAGTGGAATAAAAGAGAGATGTGTGTTTCTCAAATTAAAAAAATGATAGTTTAAGTATTAAACTCACACTCCAATAATTTAGGTATGAAACTCTAAAAAAAAAGATAGTTTAGTGTGTTTTTGACACTTATCTCTTTTATTAATTATGAAAAATGGGCTATGTTATGAATTAGGATAAAAGAGTACAAATTAGTTTGTTTTTTTTCTTATTAAGTTCTAGTGCTGTGAAATGATAAAAGACTTGTTTGACCCCAAAAAATTATTTATGTTGTTGCGAAATTATTTTTAGCTTTATTTGAAAATTTACATTTAATCGTCAAAAATTCAGATTTAACTTAAAGTTATATTTTAGATTTGAAAAATAATCTATAACCTATTTTTAAAATTTAAAAAGTACGTCCGATTATTACTATTATTCTAAATATTCTTTGCAAAAGAATATAACTCCAACTTTTCAAATAAGGGGGAAAATATTTGAAATATATGATCAAATGTCTACGCACTGTTTCAAATACAACAACAACAACAACAACCCAGTGAAATCCCACATCGTGGGTCTGGGGAGGGTAGAGTGTACGCAGACCTGACTCCTACCAATGTAGGACGGCTGTTCAGATAAATTAAGATAAGCGAATTTCTATGTAATCAAAAAATTATATAAATTAATACCTATTTAATAAAAGGTTAATTAATAAAAAATACTTCTTAGATAATATATTTATATTAAGAACACCAAACAAAGAAAATCATACAAATTTATCAAAGACGACTGTTAAGTTCAAATAGCGAGTTTTCACCTTACTAATAAAATTCACCGTTATTCTCTTCTTTATCAGTCCAGGTAAAGAGCTCTATAAAATCATATACAAATCGAAGATCGATCATCAAAGGATGCTCAATTAAATATCATTCGTCAAAAAATTATATTTTATATAAATAAAATTGTATAAACTATATGTGTATTAAATACTCGATCTCTCTATCCTATTTTAGTTATCTATATTTTTCTTTATTCTCTTCTTAAGAAATTATAAATAATAGGAGTAGTTTTACTAATTTCCATTCCTATGTAAAAAGATACTTTTGTAGAATTTATAAAATTATTTAGTGTTTCAAAAAACAATACTTGAAGAATTAAAATTAAAAAAAGTAATTAACGATAACTATTTTTAATATTATGGACGATTAATATGAGATAATGTGAGTATTTTTATTATTTTTTTATTTTTAATTCAAATTTTAAAATATAAATTGAAGTCTCAATTTAATTTGAATCACATATTATAAAATTTATTTTTTATTATTTTTAATATAATTTTTTTTATACACATGGCTCGAATTCAAAACGGCGTGCTTATTTTGACTGTGATAGTAATAGCCTTTAGAGTGTAGTAAAATTATAAACTCACTAATCGAGACACTGACAATTTCCCATCTTTTCTTTCTGTTCCTAGTCATTCCTTCTTTTCTTTCTTTTTTACACGTTAATTAATTATTATAATAACTACTCACAACCCCTCAAAAGAATATTAAATCTCCTCTTACGTACACACTTTATCTCGATTTCTTCAATTTTAGTCCATATTTAATTTCCACCGTCTGATTCTTTTAATACAACGGCTAGGATGATTTAGGTTTTTAATACGAAGTGATGATATCATCATCTACCACTTATCTAGAATTGGAAAAGTTAAAATCTTGGGAAATTGCAGGCTTTTTTTCTGAAAAGAATTAGAATTAACAGCTTTTTATTTTATTGGTAATTGTTAATATGGCTTCTGCACTGAACCAAAAGATATCTATGATTTTTGTAGTAAAAAGAATAGTGTGTGTACGTACGTGTAAAAGTAAAGACAATAATCGATATATGGATTGTGTCGTAGATTGATTCATTCTTAATCAAAAATTTTGAGTTCGAATTTTAAAAATAAAATAAAATTCGTTGAAAGTGTCATCTTCAAATAGATTTTATAATGTGCGTTTCGAATTTAATTAGAGTTTTGCAAATTCCGAACACAAATGAAAAATCAAAAAAAATAAAATAAAGACAATAAAAAATTACGATGAAATAGTAAGTATTCAATTTTAATGTTTGAAGATAAGAGGTTGTGTATGATACGAATTAGAGTAAATTTCATGTTCTAACTTTGTTGATGTGGAATTTCTTATATTAGAGAATGTGTTAGAGGCTACTTAGATTGACTTATAAGTTGTTTTTAGAATTTGACCGATTAACTTAAAGTCATTTTATGCTTAAAATAAGCCTCAATAAATAGTTGGATTTATTTGGATGAACTTATTTTAAGCAGTTTCAACTTATAAATCAAAAAAAAATTGACCTGCACCTATTTTTTTTTAAACTTATAATCAGTTTTCAACTTAAAATCCCCAATACACTCGCCAAGATAGCTGTTAAATCTCACAGGTGACGCAATCATTAGTAGGTCTGTGCTCTTGGGTTATTATTATCTTCTTCCTTCTATAAAAATTATTAAACAGATATATATATAACCAAATATTTAAATTTAATTTTAATTGATAAGTAAATACTTTAATTTTTATTTTTAAATATGTACATCTAAATATCTTAATTCATTTTTATTATATCAATTGAACTCTTGATTTTGAAATAATTATTTAAATAACTCAAAAAATATGTGCTATATTAGTGTCAGGTATTCACCAGACATAATGAACAAGTTGGATTTTTTAATTCTTAATTAAGATCAAATTAAAATATTTATTTATCTGTTAGCTGAGGTTAAATTTAAATATTAATTTATGTATTACGTCAATTATATACTTTTGATGCTTTCAATGTGTTATTAATTGGCTTATAAGCCGTGTGAAATTTTGTAAAAGCTTATTTAAACAGTCATTTCTTCTGCTTTGGTCCCTTTTTTTAATGACAATAAACATTTAAATTTGTCTTTACCCATTAAGTAAGCACTTTTATTTTAATAATGTATATTTTGACATCTTCGTTGATAACAAAATATTTTATGGTGTTGCTTTAGAAACTCATGACTAAAGTTGATAATTATTTTCAATAACTCCCAACAATAAAGATGTACGCATGGAAAAATCAATCTATTGATAATTTAATGAGCGTGAAAAAATCTAAACGACAAATAAAATAATACGAAGAGAATAATTATTAAAAATATTTATTTTAAAATGCTTAGGAGTCGTTTGACCACGATTGAAAATCATTCCACTTTTTCCCCCAAAAAATTACAGTAAGTTTTAACCTTAGAGGAATAGGATAACTCTTTTTTATCCTTTCAGTTTGCTTACTATGTACTCTTGTACAAAAGGAAAAGAACCCTCAAATTAATTGATTTGACAGCAACAATATTGAGAAAAAAAATAAAAAAAAATTTCTGTTTAATTTTTTAAAAACAAAATGTTGTGTTTTTTTTCTTCAACTTGTTTCTGCTAGAATACCAATCCTAGCGATAAAATCTGAATTTAGTTGAAGATATTAGACAGTTTTAAAATTAGTTATCTCAATATTTATATCTTAATAATGGAATAAGTTATGTCATATACATGATAAAGTAACATTTTTATTGTACCACATTCAAAATGTTAATACAATTTAAAACAATTTTTTTTGTTCTTCTTTATTTACTCTAAAACATAACACTATTTGTGGAAAATTCAAGTTAAAGGTTTATTATCTAACTGAATAATTACAAAATTATTACAATTTTCTGGTACGACAATTTATATCATCGTACACAAACGATCCCAGAGAAATAATCCCATTAACATTATTATTATACCTTTAATTTTAGCTATAAAATCCAGTTCCATTTAAGAATAACAAGCTATTGGACAATCAAAGTCATTTCTTTCTAACAATCATCTTTATAACGATATTTTATCATAACAGTTTTTCATATTATGTTATTTGTTTGGATTTATAATAACATTACACTATAATAATAATAAAAAATCAAAAAAAATGAGATTGTTATGAAAAAATAATAATCTATTATAAAATACAATCAATCATTTTTTTATGTGGCGTTATTTGTTTTAATCTGCGATAATATTAAAAGAAATAAAAACAAATGAGATTGTTATGGAAAATTTAATTATAAAGTAATAAAGTTACATCTATTTACTATTAACCTTATTGCACGTACCCAATTTAGTACTTATTACTGCTATATTAGTACTACTTTCTCAATTTGTGTTAAATGTCCTCTAAATAAAAGAAATAACCAATAACAATAATAATAGTTAATCCAGTATAGTGTTATAAGTAAGATTTGAGAATGGTGATATATATAATCTTATTCTTATTTAGTGAAGATAAATATGTTATCTTTTATAAATTCTCGACTCAAGTAAATAAAGTAATTAGTATAAATCATTAGATATTTGTGTGATTGTAAATCATTTCATTAAAGGTGAAAGAAAAAATTTAAAGTTAAATTGTTTTTTAATTATAGTAAAGTGACATTTTTTTGAGATAGACTAAAAAAAAATACCATATAAAATAAAACTTAGCGCATAATAGAGAAATCATACACTAAAAAATAAAAAAATAAGAACAATAACTATAACAAACAATATGATAAAAGAATCAGATGGATTTTTTTATATAATATAATCAAAAAATAAAATAATAAAACATAGTGATAATAATTCAGATACTAACATAACACGAAACACAATAACTGTGGATTTTTTTGTTTTAGCTCAGGCAACAGAATGCTTTATGATCAATTATTTATTTGTTCCCATCATTGAATAATTTTAATTGGAACCTGCTTTATCATTTGTGGTATAAATTTGCCCTCATTATTGCTAAATTACAAAACTATTCCTGTTAAATACTGTTGACTTCCTAAAATATCTTACTACGATATTTTATGTACTATTTTATGCAATACATTTTTAAAGATTCAAAAAAAAAAGAGAAGATTAATTTTCTGTTTGTCTTTTAGACTTTTTAACATTCGCATGCATTTCATTTAAATTTGTTTTTTAAAAAAATTGAGTGAAGAATCTATTGAAAATAGTTTATTTACAAAATAGAATTTGACCAATGAGATTTTGATAGTAAATTTTAAAAAATCATTTTCAAATATTTGTTCGCCAACATGAAATTTTATCACACTTTGAAATCTAATATTCTTCAAATATTTTAATGCCCCAAATACTTATTCTTCAATCTATCTTAGTAAGACGAAATTATAAAATATAGTAATTTTCCTACCAATTTTTCATTAAAATATTGGTAAATTTCTTAAGTTTTTTCGTGTAAAAATACTATAATTATATCACGATTCAATTCATCGGCCCGTGCAAGCACGTACTCTAACACCTGAGTAGAAGATCCAAACTCCATGCCCGAAGGCCTAAGCATGAAATCTCCCGTCAATTTATGAAATAATATGCGGTGGGAACAGGTTTACAACTACTCAATTAAGAAAACATTGTCTACCTGAGTGTCAGGCAGTTGTAGAAGGATTATAGCACGATATTCAACTTTCGGATGGTGAAACAATGGAGACATGCCTAAAATCAGTGAGGTATAGCCTTCCTTGCGTTAGAATTTCTTTCCTCCCTACTCTCCAAGCTCAAATTAACTTTAATTTTTGAGGATTTCTAGAGCGACACTCGTCTATTCTAGCACTTAAGATAAGAAGGAGAAAAATAAGAATTCACATCTTTTAATTCCGTCTTGTCGATCCCGCTATGACGGATCTCATCCTGCCATGACGGATCCCATCCCGCCATGGCGGCATCGCAGTGGCGGGATTATTCCCGCTATAGTGGAATGGTAAAGGTCCAGATCAACTTAGTTTCCAAAATTTTCGCTCCTTCTGAATAAAGACGAGTCGAGTCGTTACAAATTATTTCTATTCAATCGATTCAATCAAAATATACTATAGAAATAGCTACTAAACATATATGCATGCGAACAAAATATGTTGTGCATATTCTACGTATGTTGATTCTATTCTACATAATAATATAATGTTTATACTACTTAGTGTATATATAAATATATATAACTTTCTTATAATAACAACTCATGCATTACAACTAAAAATAAAAATCAACCAAACTACCCTTTTAAATTTAAAAAGTCACATACTCCTATAATGGAAAATAAAATAAAATAAAATTTTAAAAAGTGCAAAAGGAACAATTATGATTACTGACTACTGGTAGAAATAACGTCATTACATCACGTCACAACCAGAAACCCTACCTATTGGTGCCCTAACCTCCTAACATTTCAATCACTTTTTCTTTCTCAATATATAAATTAATTTTTATTTAATTTTTCTATAATGAGAAAATTCGTAATCGCTACTTTTTTTGCGTGTGTCCTTGATAAATTTCGCATTATTATAATAAGACGCAAATTACAATGGAGATAAAAATTACATTTGGCAAAGACATGTGTGACAAACTCGATCGAGAAACTTGTACAAATGATATCAATTCCGATTGAGTTTTTCTGCATAATCAACCTGGTCACTATCGAAAGTGACTATTCTTATTACATTATTATTATTATTATTATTATTCTGATAATAGTAATAATAATCCTACTTTGCATAATTGCACTTGAGATTTGATATGTAGCTTTCTCTATTTTGCGTCCCCCTAAACAGTTCTTACGATTTACTTAATCATTATAATTGTGATTGATGCAACTTTTTTATTTTTAGTTTTATTGAGTGTCTAGTATTTATATTTGATTCCAATTATTGAAAAGTTTCATTAGAATAAAATATTGCCTTACGAACGTAATTTTATATTTAGAATTTGTAATCGATGAATAAATATTTACTACTTTATTATAACACTTGTCAATAATTTTTGTAATCATTTTTTAGAAGTGGAGAGAAAGTGTTAGTTTCTAATTATCAAAAGAGTTGTTTGGTTGCTGGTTAGGAACTAAATTATTCATAAATTAAAATTGACATAAATAGAACCAAGTTTGCTAGAATTTTAGTTGCTCTGTAAAAATTCAACCCGCTAAGTTCGGGTTTAGTTACTAGTTCATAATCTCATGTAACTAATACATCTTAAATTACGAGGGTATTTATTTATTATTTTAAAAATGAAATAACTAATATATACATAATTTTAATCAGCAGCTAAACAACAATATTCTACTATACTAGTAATTAGACAAGACATGGCGCAGTTACAGCTTACCGAGACCTTAGATAGAAGAGTATGGAGGACCCACATTAGGGTAGAAGGCTAGTACATAGTCTCGTTATTCTTCCTTATTAGTATGCGTTTTAGCACATTATGATTTCTTGTGCTCTGATTTCTGTTATTATTTATTACTTTCGATACTTCTATACTCTGATTACTCTATTTTATCCGTAAAGCTTTCGTTATTTGCTTTCCAAATTGCTTCAAATTTCTTAGCCTTAGCTGACCTCTTTTTATGCTTTTATTGAGCCGAGGGTCTTTCGGAAACAACCGTCCTACCTTGATAGGAGTAAGGTCTGCATACACTTACCCTCCCCAGACTCCACGTTGTGAGATTTCACTGGGTTGTTGTTGTTGTTGTAGCAATTTATTTATCTTTAGCCAATAACTAGTACTTTTTTGTCTATTCATTAATTGGTTAATCTTTGGTTTGTGAATTAAATTATATCGAGATTATAATTTTAAAATTATAATTTTTTGGACTAATTAAACCCACCAGCTAGAAGGTAAGATAAATTAAACCCTGATTTGGTCATCGGTTTTATCCAAATCGTTAAAAATCCTACAAAGGAGATACAAAATTTAAAAATCCACCTTTGTTGAGTATTGACAAAACTTGAAAATCCAATTAGGACTAAGGGTGTATAAGTCAAACTGAATCGATGAATCAAGTTAAATCGATAAAAAAATAATAATTATGGTTTGGTTTAGTTTGTTTGACGTTAAAAAAAATAAATCGATCATTATTAATTTGGTTTGGTATTAATAGAAAAAAAATCAAAACGAATTCAAACTAAACCGACATAATACGTACATAATTTTAATTCTTTTATACACAAAAAGGCATTTATTATAATAAGATTTGTAAGCATTTTTTAAAATTAGTTTATAACTTTCAATATTTAGATATATTATTTCATAATTGGACTTGTAATATGACTAAAACAATTGACATGTGTCTTTTTGTGAGTTTTTTATATGTTTTTCTAAGACGCTGTCTTGAAGATGCCATTGTATATTTTATTTTTTTATTTTATTTATTCAAATGTATTTGAGATGTCATTAAGCAATATATTGCACGATCAAGAAAACAACCTTCAATTGAGAACTTTAAGTGTGGCATTAAATCACACGATCAAATGAACAACCTATTTAAATTGATCTCTTTTTCAATTACTGTGTAATTGTAAAAAAAAATAAAAAAATTAAAAAAATCAAAAGAACCGTCTAAAATCCAAATCGAAGAAAACCAACGTTAGGTTGATTTAATTTAGTTTATAGATTTAATAAATAGACATAATTAATTTAATTGTTTTTTAATTAAAAATTAAATCAAATCGATCTATGTACCCCTAATTGAGACTAATGATTTTTGAGTTATCAAGCCCAATTTATCATTCATGAGTTTTTTAAAATATGTATCACGGTCCCATTGAAGTGTGACATATACGTATTTTTAAAAACTCATATAACATATAAATGATGTATTTTAAAAAAAAAAGATTAAATATTTTTTAAAAAAGCTCATGGCAGCGGAGAAATGTGTCACATGAATTTGTCCTCAAGGTCATAAATGATCCGGTACACTGAACTTCTGTTATACGTGATATTTTAAAAAAATCTATTATATGCAATTTTAATTTGTATTCTTATAGAAGACTATTTTTACAATTTCAAATTTATGACTTCTTAGTCACATAACGATGACTTAACTAATTACCCAAAAAAACTTCTTCATTTTCTCCCCCACATGTATGTAAAAGTTAAATCATATATATGCTCTTGTACAATAAAGGGTCAAGTGAATTGATTTTACAGTCACAATATATGACCATTCATAGAATATAGACTATCAATAACTCTAACAAATCAAATCAAAGTGGGGGCACCTTAGAACAAATCAATATATATCTACCTATCTATATAAACCAAAATGTTCTTATACCAAATTGACAACCATACAATTTTGGACGGTCAATATACAAACACATAAAATTACAAAAAAAACTTTCTTGAAAAAGTGTTTTTATTAAGATTCTATATATGTATAACATTAGAAAGAAATGGAAAGGTCCTGTCCTAAAGTTTGTGACTGAGTAGTGAGTATTTTTTTATTTTTATTCTTAAGTTGTAGGTTCAAGTTTTAATTATGGAATCACTTTTAAGAAGAAATGTTTTACTCTTAAAGTAAAACTTCCATTTACGAATTTAAATTAGTCAAACTTTAAATAGATATAAAATATCGAACAAAATTTTTATTTAAAAAAAAGAAATGGAAGGGCAGGGGCCTCCATTCATTTTTCCACTAGAATAATAATCAAATGTGACCACGTTTGGAAATGTTTGGTTCTGTCTAGTATTCATTTTTCTTGTCTCCACTTTAATTTAGTCTTTTATGGATATCAAGAAATGATGAATTGTTGTGATGCTTCTTTATGGGATTTTGCCTAATTTAATGCATTATTATATCTACCTGTCTCCCATAATCAATCAATCTGTAGGAAAGAGACTTTGGGGATTGGTTTGTTTATTTTTCTAGTAGTTTCGAGTGTGTTTTTGAATAATAATAGTGATTCATAGATATTTAAACAACAATTATAACCCGACAAAAGGTTCGGTTCAATTTAGATGCTCATTTAAGAGGTGTCAAATTGACCCATCATTGATCTGAATGGATTCCTCACCTTAACATTAGATTTGGAGTTCGAAACCTAAAAATGCATAAAGGAATTTCATACAAATAGTCGGTCGAATTCATTGTTTGTTTTCGCTACTCGATATTATATATATTATACATTCATTAATTATGTTTAGTTTAAGCGATTGACTGGACGACTACCTAAGTTATTCTTCATTAAAAAAAAACTAATAGGGATGTTTTTCTATTTATACATAAAACAGTTATCGAACTCTAGGTGAATAAATCAAAAGAAAAAAAAAGAGTTATCTCTAAAATTCTCTGGGGACATAAATAGCTTCCATCCATTAATGTAATTGAGATTTTGTCTTGAAATTTTTGAGGGGAACTTACAAAAACTTCACTAGTTTATGAGCTAATTATTTAGATATACTCTAATTTGCAATATTACGTATCTTATCAGATTTTGATGCATTCAGATACATTTAGATACATGAGTCAAAATTATGTGTAATTTATTCTAGATACATTGTATTCAAGTGAATTTGCATTTATTTGGAATTCATAACAAATCTCGCTCGCCTCTCTCCCATCTCACTTGCACTCTTGCATGTATCTGGTATCTCAAATACATGTATCTAGTGTGTATCTATTGTGATCTGCATGAATCCGAGAAACATAATGAATCTCACTCGCCTCCTTCTCCCTATTTTATTGTATCTGGTAGTAAAAATACATGTATTCAAGTGTATATTTTTCAATATATGATAGAAAATTTCTAATTAGTGTTAGATACATAATAGTTTAAAAGTATATATATATCCTTCAATATATATATAGAAAACTCCTAATTAGTATGCCTAGTTATGTTGTTTTTCCAATTTCCAAACACTGAAAGGGCTAAAAAGAGAAAAAACCAAATTGGGCCTAGTTCATGAGAGGATTCAGCCCAACAGACAGCCCAAGTTAGATGTTTCATTAGAGTCTGTCGTCGTACATCTTTCTTTATTATACTTTTGGGGAAGCTTTAGTGAAAGAAAACAATCTTTTTGGGAAAAATAATTGATGTATCATATTAAACTTCCTTATAATTACTCTTTGTAGTAGTACCTTTAAATAATTATAAAACATAGTGAGATAATGTATTTTTATAGTATATATATAGTTTTACATGTATTCGCGTATCTAAAAACTCTAGTCATCACAATTCACAACCCACTTCAACTTCACATATTCGTCGTCGTCGGAGTTCATGGCCAAATCGACGCTACTTAGTCGGATATCGTCATGTACATATAATTTGAAAACATATATAATCGAATTTGGTCATACGTGTACAAATGATATGCTTACATACATACACACATATATATATATCCAGATTCTGCTTTGAAACACAAACTACATACACATACAATTGGCTAAACATACATACAATTTTCACTTTGAAAATACATTGGCAACTCGTACATATACACAGTTATAATCAGATAATGTATTCGCGCGATTTCAATAAGGATGAGATATTATATGCACATGTATATAGTGTATATAGGCGCAAATATAATATATGTTGTTACGTTTAGAAAAAAAATCGCTATATAGTGTGTAAACTGAAGCTATATATTTATGAAAGATCCCAACCTTCTTTTTATTTATAACAAAAAAAAAAGAAAAAGACAAAGCTTCAACATAAAAATTACACAAACAAACACTTCCCACTACAACATTAGACAAAATCAGGAACATTATAAAAGTCGATTAGTACCATATTTACTACGTAGTTAATACGTAAAATACACATAGCTAACATGCAAGCATATATATATATATATATATTAGTCAAGATCCTGTATTAATTACGAGTTCCACAGAATTCAGTTTGTATGATCATGTCCTCGATCCTATAGGAACAGCTCCCCCGTCGCCATTGTTGAATTCTTGCCTAGGTATATAATGGTGATTATCCACATTTCTACTTCCTTCCTGCCCAAAAACTTTACTATCGTCTTTGTTATTCTCGATTAGGTTCCTGCTTGTGGCAAAGCTAGAAGTTGTTGTCATCACCAACATCACTAAAACAACCACCACAATGAACCTCATGGTTTACGTATCCTTCTAATTTTTGGCCCTATATATGAATCAAGAACGATAATTTTAGCCATAGAGTATATTTGCAACTACGAACGTGAAGAAATATAATCGAGAATTAAAGGTGTTTATCTAGTATGGAGGAAAACATTTTCGTGAAAATATTTTTCTTCGTACCAAATTACACCCTAAGGCTTATGGATCATACATAAATTTGTCAACTTAAAGTATATTACGCCTTTCAATTCTCATGTCAACTTAAGCACGAGAATAATGTACCGTTTCATGAAAGTAAAAGTAGAAAAAAGAATAAATATTTTGTTAGTTTGACTAATTCTTTGTTGCAGAACAATTGAAAAAAAAAAGTATCATTAATTTCTTCATATTCGTTTCAACCTCGAAGTATTATTTGTATATATAAGAATCCCATAATATATTATCCAATGATATGAAATGTAAACATACCTTGATAATTAAAGACAAGAAGAACTAAAGGAAATTTGAAGTTAATTTGTTGTGAGATATATGAAATTTTCTACATTGTTTATATAGTGGGTGAATCTAGAGATCATGTAATTACTATTTCATATTAATTTATTTAATTTTGAAATGGGAACTCCACCAAATGAGGCAAAAATAAGTGGGATTATCATATTAGACAAATAAATGATGCACCTTTTCGCTTTTTGATTTTTCATTTAGTATTCGATACTCATTTAGAGTTGAATAATACGAATTCACCGGGGAAGTCTCGTGACTTTAGGGGATAATGTGTTCCTTATTGAAGACGATTTCATACGTAGGATTTGATCATAAAATTTCTAATTAACGATATTAATGATGAAATAATACTTACTATCCTACCATACTCTATCATAATGTTTGAGGGCAAATAATGGAGTTTAAGAAAATGTTTAATTAGAATTTAGTTACCCCACATTAATGTCAGTGGATTTTTTGATAAACCAAAAAGTCAACCAGTAACAGTTAAATAACTGTATTACTACATGCCTAATTATGACTAGCATAATCTCTGATGTTTCTTTTGGGATTTATCTATATCCTTAGGCTGTGATTTAATTGATTTTCAGACGAGTTTAATTCATATATATTGTCAGTTTTAAAAAAATTCTATTATTAAATCACCTTAAAAATATTTATAGGTAAATTTTCTTAAATATAATTAAGATTAGTAATCTTTTAAAATAAGACTAGTTCCCTATTACGAGCCTACAATAGGTAAAACGATACGTAAAATGACCCAATGGTGTATAAATTTATTTTGGACTTGTGAAACTTGGCATGATTAAAATTGAAATGCATAGTAATTTGCACTTTGCCTAGTTGTTGTGGTAAAACAAACTATACTTCTTTATGATCAATATGGACTGTGATGGAATGATTGAGATTTTTTTATTTTTAATTAGAGATTTTGAATTTGAATTTTGAAAGATAGGAAAAAATCATGTTGAAAGTGCTACCTTCTAAAATGAACCCTAAAATGCACGAAGTTGAATTAGTCGGACTTCAATGTGAGTATCTGATACTGAATAAGGAAAAAGTAATACTCATCATGCTTCTCCACTGCTAAATTAAATTGAATTATGGAATCCATTTTGGCAACTAGATGTTTCTATTTTGCCTTTTGATGATGAGTTCTAAACTTGCAATATAACAAAGAGAAAAAAGATCTAGCTGGGTAGGTAGGTATATATGACTTAATTTTTATTTTATCCAATTTTTTTAGGAGTTAATTACTTATATGATCATGAAAATTTGTTATGATAAGAAAAAGAGTAGAATATGAGTAGTTTTATTAATATATAAAAAAGTAATTTTACTAGATAATTTTCAGTTTGAAGGATCATATGAGTAATTAACTCTTCTTATTGGTATAATAACTTTTTTTTTTGGGTCTTTTTTAAAAATTTCAGGACAATGTCATAGAGTTCAACTCCTATATTTGGAATTTCAAGGGTTTGCATTGAAGTTTAGTAAAAATTCTAGAGTTCTTATTTCCAATATAACATAGAGAGAAAAAAGGTCTAGGTAGGTATATATGATCTTCCTATTTCTACCACTTTTATCAAGAGTTAATTACTTATATGATCATCTAAATTATGTAAAATTTATTTGATAAGAAAAAGAACAAGATTTGAGTGTTTTTATTACTACAAAAACATAATTTTACTAGGTGTTTTTCATAGTTTGGATAATCACATGAATAATTAACTTTTTGTATCGATATAGTAATTTATTTATTTTTGGTGTCTCTTTTGAACTTCAAGATAATGTCTTTTTATAGTTGAAATTTTAAATATTTGTAATAAAATTCTAGAGTTCTAACTTATAAAGGTGAACTCAAACTTCTGAAATTTGAACGGATAGAAGTTGAAACTTTATGCATTTATTTATTTTGAAATTTGAATTGTATTAGTTTTTACTCCAGAAACATTCCTAAAATCCTATATTTCATGTTGCGTAGGAAATATCCAAAGTTTTAATAGTTTTCGTATTTTAATCTAGATATATGATCATCCAAACAATATTTTCACATTAAAAAGTAGCTCAAGTTTTATTAATTTAAAACGCTAGCTAAAATTTGTTTAACAGTCTAAAGTGGATATTTGTTAATTTTCAGAAAATCACATCTGATAACCTCAAAAATGAATTGTCTTGAACTTCTGACCTTCGTAATTTGTCCCATGAACACCTCAAAGGTCAAAAGTTCTACCTATAGAATAAAACTTGTTAAATTTGAAATTTGGGTTAAAAGTTAATATATTATGATGCGAAAAAATAAATTTGTGCTCTTGGGAAAAAAATATTTGCATTAAGGGGTAAAAATTAAAGACCAACACAAAATAGAAACAAAATTGCAAAGAAAAACTTACCTAAATATACCATATTTAGAAAATATTTACCATTTATAACTATATAATTTTAATACATCTATATTACATGTGTAATTCACTTTTAATATATAATGCAGATTTCTTATCAAAACAAGTCGAATACATTTTAAGACACTTATAATAAATTTCTATTCCTTGAAAACTTACATTTATACATAGTATAATACATCCATATTACATGCATTATTATTCGTTTTTAAAACATAGTGCATTTTTTTTTTACCAAAACAAGAATGGTACATTTTAATACATTTATATCTAGGTAGTAAATAAAAAATATATTTAAAAGAAATAAATATTTTAGAAAAGGAACTCAAAAAGGTAATTTTATCAAGAGATAGGTGTGAAAAACACACCTAAATTATCCTTTTTTTTTGAGTTTCATACCTAAACTATTGGGAGTTTGAGTTTCATACTTAAACTATCACTTCTTTGTTCAAGAAACACACCTCTTTCTTTTATTCCACTCTCACCATGGTATGTGTGCTACACTCTCTCTTTCATTTTAAAGAATTTCACACTCCACATAGACAAAATATTCTACCTAGACAAAAATTAAATAAATTCTTAAAATTAATTAAAATTAAATATTAAAGTATTACTATCCACCCTAAAAAAATATAAATTAAAATATAAAATATTTTTATTATCCACTCCACCACTTTTTCTCACCATACTCCCCCTCACCCCCCAATTTTTTTTTGTTTTATTTTTATTTTCTAAATTTCTTTTATAAATTATTTTTTTGAAAATCTTACTTCATATTTCCCTCCCCCCTTCAAATAATAATTTATATATTATTTTTATATATATGTTTTTTAAAAAATTCTACCCCGCCACATCTAATCCTCTGCTTTTAATTTTTTTTCTCGTTTTGTGTTAGATACATACACATGAGTGAGAAAAATAACTTTTTTTTAAAAAATAAATTCAATTTTTTTAAAAATAATTTCATTTAAAAAAAATTATTTCTTTTTTTGGGGATAGAAATACTTTATTTTTAACTAATATTAATAGTTTATTTAATTTTTATCAATATAGAATATTTTAGTCATGTGGCAAAAAAATTCAAAAAATAGAGTGAGTAAACAGATTGTATTACACACACCACTGACATGTGTTTCTCAAACTGAGAAGTGATAGTTTAGATATAAAACTTACATTCTCAATAGTCTAGGTATGGTGAGGGATAGTTTAACTGTGTTATCTCAATTAATTGCAAATGACCCTTTTTGTTAGTCTAATAGATGGGATCAGCCCAATTTTAAATTGGTTTGGGCCAGCCCAACAAAAATACAAGCTGACCCGGAATATATATTTATATTCATAAAAGAAAAAGATTCTTTTACTAAAGCTGCTGAAATCAATTTGTTGAAGACGAAGAAGAACGAAGAACAAAGATGAATGCTCCAGATCGTTACGAACGATTCGTCGTTCCAGAAGGCGTTAAGAAGTACAGTATTATCTAATATTTTTCTGCATTTTTTTTTTACGATTCGAGCAACAATTTACCCTTCACTGGAAAAAATTGATTAGGGTTTCGTATGAGAGGGATACGAAGATCATGAATGCTGCTACATTTACTGTTGAAAGAGAGGACCATACAATCGGGAACATTGTTCGCATGTAGGCACACTGATTGCTCCTTTTTTTGTTTATTTTTAATGAATTATTTGTTATTTTTCTAGGAGTCTGGAATACCCTTTTGGTAAAGAACTGATTTTTTTTGGGTAATATGAATATGATTTACAGGCAACTACATAGGGATGATAATGTTCTGTTTGCTGGGTACAAGTTGCCTCATCCTCTTCAGTACAAAATCCTGCTCAGGGTTAGTTGTTTCTCAGGTTTTGTGCCTGTTTCCTCACTTTCTTGTGTTTTTGTAATTGTGCGGTGTGGCTCGCGGCAAAAATATTCAATTTTAGGGATTTGCAGAAATAGGGTTTTCTATCAGATTGATTTTTGGGAGAAAATTTTCTGCTGTTTCTTAGCAAGTGAATCAAGCTGTAGTGCACATTACAGTTACTTGCCGGTGTTTTAAAGTAAGTTTCTGGAGTTGTTATCTCTGTAAATTCTAGGTCAGGATCGGACATTTTCTTTGGTGTTACTCACCGCATGCATGGTGTAAAAATGTTTTTTTTTTCTTCACAATATTCAAGGTTGTTACTTTTATGAAGAGCAGTTTGAAATGCTGGATTTTGACTGATATTTGGTTAATTTTATTAGCATTTTGTTGTGTTATTGAGTTGGGGTTTGCACAAACTGTTTAATCTGTGTGTATATATATTTTGTTTTATGCTAAAATTACGCACTCTTAAAGGTTCTTGTTTGACCATAGATTTTGACTCTGGCATGTTTTTGCACTATTTTTGGTTGATTTTATTAGCATTTGGTCATGTTGCTGAGTTGGGGTTTTTACACAAACTGTCTAATATGTGTGATATTTCTTTGTCTTTTTTCTTTTGTTTGAGTGGAATTGGATTCTTGAATTTAATCTTAAATTATGCAATTTTAAAGTTACTGTTTGGACATAGATTTTGAAGTTGAAAGCTTGAAACTTGAAAATTTGAGTTTTTGAAGTTGTGATTTTTGGAACTTGAAGTTGTGTGTGGGCATGCAGTTTTTGGAAGTTGAATTTATTTTTTGAATATTTGATCCAAAATCTATGGCCAAACAAATATTTGAAGATAAATTTTCAAAATCTATGGCCAAACGCTAGATTAAAGTCCCCTTCTTTTGGGTTTATTCCAGCTCTACTTAAAACTGATATAAAGTACAGTTTCCATCAGAACAATTTTGGAGGAAATATCTGCTGTTTCATAGCAGTGAACAAGTTCTAGTACATTACATTTATCTGGGGCTGTTTTAAAGTATGTTTGTTACCACTGTAAATTCTAGGTGGTCGGACAATTTCTTGGTATTGGGGCAGCATGGATGAAATGGTGGCTTCTGGAGTCCTGTATGATAAGAAAGTACCACCTAAACTTAAATGTAAGTTTTATAGAATGGTGGTTAGACCAGCGTTGTTATATGGAGTGGAGTGCTGGCCAGTAAAAAACTCTCATGTTCTGAAGATGCATGTGGCGGAGATGAGGATGCTAAGATGGATGTGTGGACACACTAGGTGTAATAAGATTAGGAATGAGGTTATTCGGGAGAAGGTGGAGTGGCATCTGTGGCAGACAAGATAAGTTTAGGTAGAAAGAACAGCCAGTGTCAGAGAGATGACTTGACTTCTGTTGAACTCTTCCTTTACATGAAGGGAATGAATGCCTAAATGGAATGTGGCAGACAAGATGAGAGAAGCGACACTGAGATGGTTTGGACATGTGCAGAGGAGGAGTGTCAACGCTCCAGTTAGGAGGTGTGAGCGGTTGAATTTGGGGGTTATGCGAAGGGGTAGGGGTAGACCGAAAAAGTATTGGAGAGAGGTGATTAGATAAAATATGGCGCTACTTCATATCATCGAGGACATGACCTTAGATAGAAAGGAGTGGAGGTCGCGGATTAGGATATAAGGCTAGTTGGGATAGAATGGTGTCTTGGCGTGTGTCGGTTTAGGGTGGTCGTAGGTTTAGGCGTGCCTTTATAGTTGTGTTGTTATTGCCTTTGATTTTCACATTACTTTGCTAACGTTATTGTTCTTGTCTTGTAAAATTTGCATTGCTTTTCGTTTTTTTGCCATTATGCTATATATATTTTGTTCTCTTTTACTTGGAACTGTGACTTTTGAGCTGAGGATTTTTCGAAAACAGTCTCTCTACCTCCGTACCTCCGTGAGGTAGTGATAAGGTCTGCGTACATCATACCCTCCCCAGACCCCACTTGTGGGATTGCACTGGATATATTGTTGTTGTTGTTGTTAACTCGTCTCAATTGTGTCCGTTGAACACTTTAACATACAAAATGATCATCTTGATATTGATACCTCCAAAATTAATGTGTCAGTTCTGTGTCTGGTGTCCACGAGATACAGTGAGGACGAGTTGGAGTGCTTAGTTGCCAATTGAGACCAATTTGAGGTCTAGATGTGCACTCTCAAAGTTGGAGAGCTTATTTGCCAGTTGAGTCCATGTTTGAGTGTCTGTTTATTTAACTATGTATAGCATTATAGTTTTTTTTTTTTTTTTTTTAACCCTCATTTTGGAGGATTTATAGTGTTTCCACACTTCCCCTCCAGTGTGACTCGAACCCAGGACCTACTGGTCGTGGGTGGAGGTGCTTAACCAACTGAGCAAGCCTCACTTGTCTGTATAGCATTATAGTGATAATTGTGATTTGTGAGTATGCAAATGAAAAATAAAAATGTCTTGTAGCTATTAGGAATGTCATAGCTTGTTACACTGCTCATAAAGGATTGCAAGATGCATGACTCAAGCTAGTTCTGTTCTAAAGGTGTAAGTAACAGGAAGAAAGGTTGTGGGTATTTGCAACCAGGGATGAATATGAAAATGATAGGTTTGTATTCACTAGATAAAGACCTGCTCCTATTGCTTATAAGAGTTGTTGGACAAGCTGTATTGATGGGGTGGGAAAGTGAAGCTATGGAAACTGGAAAAACGCGTCATGCATTTAGTATACTTCATTTGAAGGGGATTCAGTGCACTAAAAGGAAAGTAATATGGTTTCTTTGTTAGTGGTTGCTTAGTGCAGGTACCTACTTATGGTTTTCCAGCTGGTTGATTTTTTTGGTGGATATTCCTTTGCAAAAATGACCAATTTAGATTTCTAACAGTGAATTAAGTAGCAACAAGAAAAAGCTCCGATTAATGACAGTCAAAGAAGCTCTTTGAATCATTTTCCTGTAGAAGCTTTCGCGCTTCAAGACTTTCCTTATGCTATATTGCATCTTGAATATGACTGCAACAACTAATTAAAGAGGATGTTAATATAAATGGAATATTTTGAGGGGATCTTTGGGTACATCTGTATGTTTGTGTGATACACGTGTGTGCTCTTTCTGTTTGGTGATGACTGCCAAATAGACTACAAAACTCATGTATTACATGTGCAGAACAAGACTTAAGGTTGTAGCTCGGTCTTATCTCACAAGTAATTACTACCGTAAACAACAGTGAGAAAGGTGTAAAGCTACCCATGAGCCCCATAATGGACAAAAATAAGTTCCAAATGTCTTCTGCAATCTAGAGTGAAGAAATAGATATTGATGACTGATAGTTTCAGATTTATGCTGGCACATGTAGCATCTGTTACTTGGTAGAAATCCTCTCTTGCAGAGGTTTGCTGGCAATATTCAATTGTGGATATTCTCCCTGTTCAGGGGTGTATATCCTGAAATGGTTGCTGCTAGAGTAATCATGTCTTCTTGCTTTACTGTTCCCACTCCCTTTTTTTGTGGCTTTTTATATACAATCTCTTGACAAAGTGCTTATAATTTGTCTGTTGGATACTATCATGTTTTACTGCAACCTCACTTGTTTATGCACTCTGATCTCTCTGGATTTTACCTATTTGCTTTGTTTGATTTGCAGATTCAAACAACAAGCCAGTCCTCACCTATGCAGGCGTATAACCAGGCTATAAATGATCTTGATAAGGAACTTGACCATCTGAAGAATCAATTTGAGGTACAGTCATCTTTTAATTTTTAGTCTAGCGTGTTTTAAGTAGACTATGTCTATATACTATCATACATTAGAGCCTACTTTTTTTTTTCTGGCTTTGAATTTTAGATGTTCAGTAATATTTGATTGGTGTAAAAAGAAAAAATCAAAAGAGTTAAAATATATTTGGAAGTTTTAAATATTTGGAAAACCTTAAATAGATAATTCAGCTTGTATCCTTGCAAGTTTACTTTTTTACTTTAATAATTGTATGGTTCTTCAGCACTTCTTTCCTTTCTTCTTTTCATTGGATTTTTACGGTTCCCATACTACTTTTTTTTTGTAATTGAACTTCATTAATCACCAAAGTATGAGATTTACAAATCAGAAGCATAGCTAATCACAACTTAGCTACTCTAAAACAAAAAAATCAAAAAACTCAAGGACCTAACCATCCTATATGAGCTATAAGCAAAACTGTTGAAACGTAAATCAGAAAATTTGCCTTTGTAAAAGCCCTTTCAAATCACCCTCCGCTCTTGTGTTACAAACACAAGCTATTTCTTGAGCAATACTATTCAAGTCTCTTGTCTTGTCTTCAAAAATCCGGCAATTTCTCTCTCTCCAAGTGGCATGAATGAATTCTGCGTACACCATTTTCACCAGCTTCGCTCTTGTTGACCGACCCTTGGTTTGTTGGAGGATGCTGTGAAAAAATTGACTCCAAGTAGTAGTAGCCATAGGAGCCAGCTGCAACCACTTTAGTAGTCTATTCCATAGGTCTTGGGCAAATTTGCACTCACCAAATAGATGGTCTCTGGACTCCAATCCTTGCGGGCACATAACGCAAGTAGTTTGAACTTGAATCCCCCATTTTTGTAGCCTATCAACTGTCATAAGCCTTGCATGACAGTGAAGCCACATAGTAAAGATTAAAGATAGCTTTAGGTATGTCACTGTTTCTAAATACCAAGTGCCTCCAATCTACCTTGGGATAGTTTGGCAATAGTTGAAGATATATCTGCTTGATCAAGGTCCTTTGTCCACATAGTGAGTGTTGAATCTGCCCCAACGTATCTCTAGCACATAAAATTTTTCTTACCATCGAACTCACTCCTCGTGGGATTATCTATTGTACACTTGCTTCCCTTTGATGTAATATTCATGAATCCACCTTATCCAAAGTTTATCTTCCTTGTGTGTCAAATCCCAGAGAATCTTTGCAATTGCAGCCTTATTCCAAAGAAGCAAGTTACTTAAATTTCGACCTCCTATTGTTTTTGGCGAGCAAACTTTATCCCAAGAGACAAGGGCTCTCTTTGATAACTCATTCATCCCTGACCATACATAGCTTCTGCAGTAGGCTTCAATCATCTTCATAACCTTAACGAGTAGAATGAAAATTTGTGCTCAGTAAGATTGAATACCAAAAAGTACTGTTTGGACTAGTTGACTTCTTCCTGCATAGGAGAGTTTTTTCGCTGTCCATGAAGAGATTTTTTTCACAATCTTATCAATGATAGGTTGCCATTGTATCATTGTAAGCTTCTTTGTATCCAAAGGAATTCCCAAGTACTTGAATGGAAGTTTTCCTTGAACATACCCTAAAGTTTGCAAGATTATAGTTCTTGTATCATTGTCCACTCCAAAATAAATAGCACTCTTAGTGAGATTTGCTTGTAATCCTGAAGCTGATGAGAAAATATGAAAGACCTCATGAAGCTGTTGGACTGATTCATGATCTCCTCTGGAAAATAAAAGTAACTCATCTGCAAAGCTTAAATGAGTTATATTGAGTTAGGATGAAACTTATAGGCCTTTTTCTGCTTCAGACCTTGCAAATTCCTACTGAGATACTCCATAGCAATGGCAAACAAATAAGGGGAGATAGGATCCCCTTGTCTCAATCCTTTGGCAGCTGTAAAAGGTTTCTGAGGCTCACCATTGACTTACACAGTATATGACACTGTTGTGATGCAAGTCATCACCCAACCAATAAACTGATTAGGAAATCCCAGTCCTTCAATCACTTGTTCAAGATATGACCATTGTACTAAATCATATGCTTTTTGCATATCTACCTTGATCATGCACCTTGGAGAAATATATTTTCTATTGTAGGCTTTAACCAATTAATGGGTTAAGATGATATTATCAGCAATTTTCCTTCCTGGAATAAATCCTGCTTGGGCCTCTGAAATCACCCTATTCATCACCTTTTGCTTTCTGAATGCCAATACTTTAGCAATAAGTTTATACAATATTGTGCAACAAGCAATAGGTCTATAGTCTTTTATCGTCTCTGGATTAACTTTCTTGGGCAGAAGCGTTATAGTAGTACAGTTAATATCCAAGTACAATAACCCATATTAAAGAAATCACTCACTGCACCACATACCTCATTCTTAATAATAGGCCAAGATTTCTTTAAAAAAACTGCATTGTACCCATCAATGCCTGGGGCTTTATCATCTCCAATCAACTTGTTGAGCATGTGTGAGAATGGAACTATTCTTCATGATCCTTGGATCCACTGTTGGGATGCTAGTTGCTGCTGACCCCATCAAAGATTTGTAATATTTGACTATTCCTCTTTTATATGTTTGAGATCAGTTAGTTTATGGCCCTCTGGAGAAGTAAGCTCAAGTATCTGTTTCTTTTGTTTCTTCTCAGTCATCACAGCTGAGAAGTATTTGGAGTTTGAATCTCCCAGTTTTATCCAGTTGACTCTAGCCTTCTGTTGTAATTCACTTTCTTCAATCATGGACCATTTTTCAAGCTGCTGTATGTAATATTTTTCTGAGCTTGCCAAGGAATCAGTGTAAGAGGTCTGTATTTCAGTGTGGATGGTCTTTAAAATTGTTCTTGCTTTCACTATCTTTTCAGATATACCCCTGAGTCTTCATCATTCAGTTGTTTGAAATTTGCTTTCATAGCTTTGAGCTTAATCCAGATATTTTGCATCTTTGCTATTGTACTGTTCCGCGCCCATCCATCTATAATAATATCTTGAAATTTTGAGTGTTGAGCCCAAATATTAAAGATTCTAAATGGTGCCTTAACATTGTTCATTGGGTCTCTGATTTTGATGGTCATGGGAGTATGATCAGAAATGAAAGGCTCCCCATAGTGTGTGGTTAGATGCCCAAATTGAATCGTCCATTCATCATTCGCCATCATTCTATCCAGTCTACTCCATACTCTGTCTATCTCCATCTGCTTGTTAGTCCATGAATAATATTCTCCCTTCCAAGATACTTCATTCAAAGCAAGAGTTTGACAACACTCGTTGAAGTCCTTGGTTTCTGCAAGTGTTACGGGAACTCCTTGAAACCTATCTTGGGAACACATAATTGCATTAAAATCCCCCCCTATAAGCCATGGCTGTGTGACCATAGGAGTTAGGCTCAACAGTTGGGTCCACAAGGGTTTCCTTTGTTCAACAGTGTTATAACCATAGACGATAGTCGCAATACTGTCTAGGCCATTCAGTTTTCCTTTCACATGACAATGGATTAGTTGCACATGAATTGCTATCATTTGAACATCATATGATTTTGCATCCCAAATTACCCACACTCTTCCATTTGACGCATCAGCATAGTAGCATATCATGTCCCAACCTAGAGCTATGTTATTGCAAACTTTCTTTGCGTTGTACTCTTTTACTTTAGTTTCCCACCAAGCCTGCTATTTTTATATGATTTTCTGACAAAAACAACTTCAACTCTTTCGGCTTATATCTCTTATTTATTCCCCTCACATTCCACACTAATCAAGTCATTCTTGATGAGTTATTCCACCCCCTATGTCAGGAGGCTTTTGGATGGAATGCACTATATCCTCATTTCCTTCACTATGTAATTACTGGAATCCATTTGCAGTTGATATGTCATAAGATGTACTTGGATTTCCTTTGATAACAATCTGAGTAATCACAGCCATTTGAGTAGTCTCTTCAACTTGTTTATCTTTCTGGTTATTCGTAGTTTTCAGTCTCAGTGGATAGAACATGATTGATTCCTGCCACCCCTTGTTGCTTCTCTGTCATCTTGCTCCCCGGTGCTGTCTTTGTGGGTTTTTCTGTTAACTCCTTTGCAGCCAGTTGATTATGTGTGCTACGCCCCTTGTTGATCCATTGTCACCAACTTCTTTGATTTCCTCCCTTGTTCCTCATGTTGTTCATTCTTTCTTATCTTTGAGCAATCATGTCCCATCTTTAAACATTTCTGACAGAAAGCAGGCCTCCATTCAAACTCCACAGCTTGTAGGAAAGTTCTGCCCGAAGGGTCAGTGACATATACCTCTTCAGGTAATGCTTTTGTCACATTCACTTCGATCAGGATTCTTGCATATATCCGAGTTTGTTGAGAAGTGGAGTTATCCGCAAACAAGGGGGTACCAACAGTGCTTGCTATTCTACTTAACGAATCACATCCCCAACAATTCATGGGAAGCTTGGGGAATTTAACCCACAAAGGGATTTCTCTAAGGAACTCAGCATTGAAATTCATATTAGGTGTCCATTGTTTCAGAATAATCGGTCTGCTATTAATACTATAAGGTCCCCCATAAAGTATTTCCTGCAGATCATCAATATTTTGGAATCGAATAATATAATACCCTTCTTCGTGTAAGTACAACTCAGTATCAGCTACGTTTCCCCAATTTTGAGCAACATATCTTCTCATATAATTGTAGCCAGGTAGATCCCCCACTACATACACAATTAGAGCTCTTCTCCATTTTTCTGTTTCAATTTCAACCTCTGACTTGTCCAATTTGACTATATATTTGCCATTCACAATTTCGGGGGTAATGTAGGATATAGACATACCATTTTCTATTGATCTGTTGCCTGCAAACAAACTAGTCCATGGAGCCTTTGTTGTTTGCTCCTGAATCTGTGATGGAGTCTGCTCTTTAGGAGTATCCCTAGCTCCTTGGTGTTGTGTAGTTTGGTTTCCATCAAAATGCCTTTGCAGAACTTGACTCGTATTTGAGCTGAGTTGATGAACAGATTTCTTTGAGCTACTCCCCTGCTCATGCTGGGCATCAGTCAGATTAAGCTTCTTCGAGATCGGGTTGGATTCGATTCTCAGAGAACTTGCTTGAAATTGAGACCCAACTGGGGTTACCCCTTGCTGCGCATTACCTCGATAGAGTGTTTCAGTGATGATTCTAGCACTTACAGAGCTTCCTACTGTGACAAGCTGTTGTTGATCCTTTCTAGGCCTCCCTCGCTTTCTGGCCATGGTGAACCACCGGCGGTGCATGTTAGCAGAACATGCGCCGAGAGCACAGGGAAATATTTGTAATAGGAAGTATGCACTTAAGATGAAGCATCAATTTAAAATCTTTGATGTAGTATTTTGTGTATTCTCTTTTATGAAATAATATGGTTCTATGCCGTGGGTTGGATGCTAAGTGTTGGAAGCACCTTGTGAAATGAATTGGAGCTTCTTTACCTTCTTGAGATGCAATAAATGATAGGTTGGATAAGTTCTTATACTGAAGCTCTTACAATTTCTCTGCTCGTACTTGAAACTGATTTAAAAACTCAATTTGAAAGCTTATATGAGAGAATATAAATTGTAAAGTGATGCCTATTCTTCCAGAGTTTCTTAGTACTTTTCAAAATGGACAGCTAGGTCCTATGATAGTTATCCTGGTTGAAAATACATGACTCAAAGAGACTCCTTAATATTTCCTTTCCTTTTCATGCACTGACATGCCCATTTTAGTTTTGCCATGATTTTCTTCCCTTTCACCTCCTATTGATAAACCCCTTGAGCGACAAAAAGTACTAGACACCATTCTCTCCCTTCCCCTTTGATATTGAAGGACGACTCTACTTATTTGCTATCAGTGACCCTGTCCTAGAAGCTGCTCAATTTACGCCTGGGAAAAGCCCTCTAGGTCTTGAAACTTTGAGAGCTGAACAGTGGTGATCATGAACTGGTTTGTCATTCTTCGACCACTTGCTTACTTTGGTCATCTATGTTATAGGAAACATAAACAATATTTATAGACTTCATTACAAAACTTTTGTAAAGGTTAAAATGATGAAAGGAGAGAATGTGAAGAGTCCTCTTTGTTGGCCTCATTTTTTCGTTTTCTAAAACATCCAATTTTAAGAATTTTCATAATCTAGCCATATGAACAGGAAGATTGAACAAAACAATCATTTTATCTCTAGATCCACCATGACAACAGTTAGACCAAAAAGAGCTTATTGAATCTAGTTGCAAAAGAGAGATGAAATAGAGAGAGAATGATAATTGTTGCTAGGGGAAGAGCTGCTGGCTAGTTGGACGATAACTCTAAGCCTTCTAACTCAGGAATTTCTGGAGAAAGAAAATATAGAATCCAACACCATTGATAAGGTTGCTACTTTCCTTTTTTCTTCCCTTTTCCTTCAATAATACCCTGGTCCGACTGGGAAAATATTCCTACACGTCTTTGACCTTCTTGGTACTTACTATCTGGACTTTGGAGAGTTGAATACATCCATAGAAGAAGTGCTATAGATGGTCAAAAAATACTTTCTAACAGGCAGCAGTGTCCAGGTCAAAAAACCTTATATCAGATTTTACATTTTCATTTTCGCGTGTTGACAAGTGAATGATTTTTACTTGAAACATTTCTTTACTCGTTCATATTAACGATGCTTAGTTTGTTTTCTTGACTGTAGGGTGAGTTGGCCAAGCACACGAGGGACTACTAATCCTTCGATGCCTCAGTACAATTTCCTAGTTCAGTGTAGCCAACGACGATGCCTCAAAACAGTTTCCTAGATCGGTGTAGCCTGTATGTAACTCTTGGTCTGTATGTATGATGTTCAACTAGCAGCTACAGTTAGGCTCAGGCGATAGCCCCGCCCGAAGAGCTTCGTTTTAAAGTTGGAACTTTGAGGTCTGCTTTATATGCCTCAAGTTTAGCAGAAATAGTTAGTTTGGCATGCTTTTCATATCCATATGGTTTATAGTTTGGTTTCTAATCATCTTAACAACTGTTTTTAAAATGAAGTTTTCAAAAATAATTGGAGGTTCGATAAAAAATAATTCAAATATTGTCATGTGGTTAGGACTATAAACAAAAATGGCTGCCAAGTACTCTTCCAGAAAAAGGTGCTAAGTTAATTTTTTTTACAAAAATAAAGATCAGGGCACTAAGTTTTCTGCAGGGGGTCAAGAAAGGTTGGGACCATAAGGGTGTACTGAATGTAGCCTTAAGCATTTTATTAAGACCACAACTTGAACTCGTGATTTCTTGATCACATAATAGTAATTTTATTTGGTACGTCAAGGCTCCCCTATTAACTTAAAAGAATTGTTATAAAAAAATCTTGATATGCTGGATGAGATATGAGATTATTTTATCCCAATTTTTATATGGGATAGTAATCTCAACATTTTAAATAAATGATGACAAATAATTTTGGGACTAATTAAAAATCATAACCAAATTCTATCCTGAAATGATTATATATTCTTATTTCACGTACCAAACCATCTCCTAGTGTTATGAAGTGAAGAAGGTTTATGAAATTATATATCCCAGAAAAAAATTGAATTTACGAAGCAAGCACAGAAATTAAATGAAATTAAGTTTCTAATATAAAATCAGAGTAGTACTCTTAAAATAGAGAACATAAGAATACTTTTGATTATATAAATAAATAAAAACATAATAATAATCCTAGAGAAAAATAAAAATAAAAGGAGGTATTTTATAATACCTCATTTTTTTTCTTTCTCTTCTTCTTTCTCTGATATATCAGTCTTGAACTCATGACCTAGTGGTGTGGATTAAACTTCCTCAACCACTTTGAACAAGAGTGACTGATGTCCTGTAATTAAAAGTAAATTATTTATAACTTCCTAGTATAAAATGGGCCCAGCCTACAAATTATAAAATGGCCCATGATCATTGAAAATGAGTCCAAGATTGGATGGGGTGTGTGTGTCTAGGCCATAGAAAAATGGAAAAATTATCTTACACAAACATTTCTATAATATTTATTAATTTTTTCTATATATTACATATTGTCTTTTATGTTAGATTTTAAGTCAAATATACCTATATTGTATTTTTGCTATGATATACTCTGAAATATAGATACATGGGGAGAAGCGAGTGAGATAAGAGGAAGCCAAGCGATAGTGTCAGTGTATTTCGATACGTGAGAATTACACTAGATATATAAATCTGGGATAATAGATACATTCTGAAATGCATATATAATTATACATAGGGAGAGAGGTTATCAATGAAAGAGCCATAGTATGATAAAAAATATATATGAATCCAGTTAAATATAGTGTATATGATATAAATTACACCTAATTTCGACCTTATGTATTCGAGATACATATATCTAGGGATCGAAATCTGACACGAATTATAAATTCAAAAACTCATGAAAAGACATGTAATTAGGAACTAAACTAGTGAAATGTGTGTTGTTTGCTCTAAAAAATTTTGGATCTTTTTCATTGTTTACATTTTTCAGTAGTATATATATACACACACGTTATTACACACATATTGTATATCTACCATCTAGCTATTTTGAGTCTCGGCGGTTGGATGGGCAATTATTAGAGTAGATTACACAATGGTGCAACTTAACATATTCCTTTCTCCGTATCATATTAGTTGTCAAAATTATTAAAATCATTTGTCTCAAAATATTTGTTACTTTATAAAATCAAAATGAAATTAATTATTTCTTTCTTTCTTATTTATTTATCTTTATTATTAAGTATTCTCGTAAAATAAACAATATTGATTACATAACATGTAATTTCAAATTTGTAGCTAGAGTTCAAAGTAGTGATTGTTGGTTGATCGTATGATTCTTCAAATACCAATAATATTAGGTCAAGCCTTGTTCTTAAATAGAGTGTGAGTTTATTGAAAAGAAATAAGAGTAAAGTAATAAAACAAATTATAATTTTTAAGAGCGTGCTAAAGAGAAATATGACAAATAATATGAGACGAAGGAAATACATATCAATTAAGAATTTACATTGTGTGTGCATACGTGGGTAATTCATGTGAAAAATTCTGAAATAATTTCAACCTTTGACTTGGATGTTGGAACATGTTTTTCATTGCCGCACGTGCTTGAAATTTACCTCGAGTTCAATTTATATATACTGATAAAAAGACTTAGAGGTCGAGGATTAGGGTAGAATATTAATAGGTATGTAGTCGAGCCTTGTCTAGTTCTTGCCTCAGCATTTGTTGTTTTCTTTGTTTTATTTCTCATATTATTTGTTGTTGCTACTTGTTCTCTTATTAATCAGTTGTTTTTAACATGACTTTTTTGTTATTTTATTTGCTTTACATACTTACTTTTTTATATGCTTCCTTGAGTCGAAGATCTATCGAAAATAATCTCTTTTTATTCACAATGCAGGTAGGATATATACCATCCTCTTAGATTCAATTTGTGGAATTACACTTGGTATGTTGTTATTGTTGTTGTAGATAGAAGAACTCTTTTGTTTTGATAAATAATTGATGATAGTTCAAGTAAAAAATACTAACACTTGATAATTTCGTTATAAAACTTGCAAAAAAAAATACTTCAAATGTGATTTTGATCATTATTTAAAAAAAAATTACTCTTAAATTATATGAATTTATTGTAAACAAGCATAAATTAGAGGGTGAGATACTTTAATTTAAGTGCCTTTATTTACGTGTTAAAAGGTGCTTTAGAGTGGTACTTTTTTGAATATGTAGTGAAATCGATAGAATTCTTTAATTATAATTATAGATTCAAAAATATTTTGTTATATTCTATATATCTTTAATTTAAAATTATAAGATTTTTTTTAAAAAAATATTTACGTTCTTAAATTTTATGTCAAATCAAAACCAAACAAACAAATTGAAACGGAAGAGGTAACGACCTTAATTACTCATTCAGCCCTTCTAATAAAGCAGACTTAGGTAAGTGATTTGAAAAAAAATAATAATAAGAAACATGTGTGGAAAAAGAATAAATAAAGTTAATTGACAAATAATATTCTACTCAATTAATCAAATAATCTGTACAGGTATAACAAACATTTGAAAATTTCTCCATCTTGGAATATATCAATTAAAACTTTTAAACAATGATTAAATGGACTAGTAATTAACTGCCTCCAAGAAAATTTTAACCAACTTAATTAAGTAATACGATTATTGAAGATGATTTTTTCCTTGGGTAGAAAGCCAAGAAGTTTGAAAACACACAAATTAAAATTTCCTTTCTACATTATATAATAATTAATCTTCTTCTTTTTTCCACCTTCAAAGATTATAGTGAGGTTAGATAATAGTAGTTCTTGATACATGGCAGATAGGAAAAGCAGATCTAGAGGATCAATTATAAATTCACGTGAATTTAATAACTTTTGTTTAAATTTTATAATCTATTAAATTTTTCTACATATTTAATTATAAAATCATTTAATATAATATTAATCTGAGATCACAATTAAAATCCATAAACATTAAATCTCGAACATCTTTAAGCAAATAATTAAATAGTATATATATAGAGAGAGAAATGAGAGAGAGAGGGAGTCAAAGTTGACAAAAAAATATTAGTCATTAGTCAGGGAGAATTTCAAACTAAATCCTTCAACAAATAACAACCCATGAATTAATAAACAAATATTTAATTGTGATTCTCATTTTCCTTAATCTCCCTTAGTTTGCACTAATTGTCATCACACATCATTAAACTTCTCTAGGTCCATTTCACCAACTTTCTTTTTTATATGCTCTAGTAAAATTTGACGATCTTAGGTATGAAAGAAAATATTTTCATGGAACGTGTTTTTCAGAAAAATAAGTAGATTTTTGTTATTTTATTAGATACATAAATAATAAATGTCATTCTAAAAATATTTATTTAAACAAATAGTACTATGGAAGTAGGGATGATGGGGATAGGGGGCTGGAGGGTGAGGATGAAATATGTTGGAGGATGATGAAGATACAATTTATGTGGAATTTGTTTTTCTTACTTCTAGTAGAGAAAATATTTTTCTCATTTAAAAAAAATAATATTTTTGGACGAAATATATTTCTTAAATTTTTTTGATGAATCGAACATAAAAATATATTGGACACTTGATGATGATTAATTATACAATATGCAGATCTTATTTAACTTTTGACTTATAAGGTTTACTATACATAACATGATTTGGTACCCATGAGATAGCGATAAGATCTGCACACATTCTATCCTCTTTAGATTTTATTTATAAAACTACATTGTATATGTATTGTTGTTCTTTAATATATACTAATCCATAGACTTTTTATGCTTATTATAAGAATGAAATATTCTAGAAATTCTTGATAGGTCATTGGAAGGATTAGCATACCTACTTATAGATGTCATTGTGATAAATTAAGAACAATTTCAAGTATCAACTTAAATAAATCATAGAAGAAAAATATCATTTTAATTAAGGGGTCGCCATACGCAACAAGTCTCCAAGGCTTCTCAAGAGTGTCTAGAAGGTGGCAAATAAAATAAAAAAACATGTAAAATAATAATATTATTATATATATATAGTCTAGGTCTCCAATTTATTTACTATAAAAAGAGAGTAATTTTACATTGAAGGATGACGTTCTTTTGGTGGAGCTTTAATTTGGACTCTTCAACTAACTCGAAGTTGTTTGAGTTATATGACATTATTAAGTTATTGTATCCTAGAGGGGACAAGTGAAGAAAGAGTTATACTAATGGATCGGTGAAAATTATGGTGCAGCGAGCTTAAATCTCCTTAAAGAGAGCGGGATATCTCACGACCTTAACATTATTTATTCAATTTTGTTAACTGTTATTTACAATAGTTTGTAATATATTTACCAACATCTAGAAAATAGATCAAAAATAAAAGAAATTGCGCCTAAAATTACAACTCCATAAATGTAATTCCCGCAAAATCTTTTTTTTTTGAAAAAATAAAGTTTCTAACAAATCTAACCAATAACTTTCATAATTCTAACATATGTTAAATATTTAATGGTGATAAAAAAAATGTTCATTTCAAAAGATACATATAAATGAAACAAAATGATTCCAAAATCATGAATTCATAGATTTTGCTTGCTTATTATAAGAATGAAATATTCTAGAAATACTTGATAAGTCATCAGAACGATTAGCATATGTACTTTACTTGTCATTATGTCAAATTATAGAATAATTTCAAGTATCAAAGAATTAAATAAAAAAAGAAAAAGCACTTTAATTAAGGGATCACCACACACAATTAGTCTAGAAGGTGGCAATAAAAAAACAACAAAAAATTATCGAAACTAGCAATCTCGATCCACATAATAATTATTTTTAAAAATTACGTATCATAGCCACATTATGCAATTTTATAGTATATGTACTTGTATACGTATGTACCAAAGTATCTAAATCCGTAGTCATTATTATAATTGGTCATACATTTATGCATTCAACTTCTTCTTTGAAAACACATAAAATTTTGCTACGTTTTTAAATATTGCAAAATCTCACCTTTTTATTGAAAAAATGGACTCTGTAATAATGCTATTTATGAAATTTTCTGTATAAAAAAGTACACATAAATAGTAGTATAACATTATAAACACAACTATTACTTATTAATTATCAAAATGTATGAATATGTTGTAGCATGCAGCTAATTTTATTTGTCTTAGTTTTTAGGTTTTCAATTTCACTTCCCAAAAATGACTATATGTAATTATTTTTTAGGTGATATGATAATGCAGTTCTTTATATTTTACGTGTATAAAAATTAAAATTAAACTCAAAAAGTTATAACGGTCAATTAATATTTTTTATACGTAAGTTGCAGTATTTTGTTACGGTCAATATTGGTAGGTAAAATTCCTAGTACTGCGCGCTGCAGTAGCCACCAAGGTGCTCTTTGATAAATTCTACCCTAATATCATAGGTAAATGTGCAAGTCGGATCGAATTTGAACGGATGGTGAATAAGTTCAATAAAAATTATGAATAAAATATTTATTTACATATATTTAACTAAAAACGAAAAGAATAGCGATTGGCAGATAATATGAATATCGATATTATCAATATGGTTTCAGAATCCTCGAGTGAGAACACAAGCTAAATGTCAAAATAAGTTAAGATTTTTAGAAAATATAAGAATACATAAAAATAACTAGCCCACAAATGGAGTCATCTGAATATACATTGGATCCATTTTTAAATAATCAGTTGTCCAACATATATCTAATAGGTCGAATTAAATTATTACTTGTCTTTTAAAACTATTTTATCAGCGCTAATCATAAATATTAACCCTAATAGCAGTATGATATTTAATATTTTATTAAATTAATAAATACAAGACATGACATGATGACTAATTGACGATGAACGAATAATTCAGGTAAAACACACATGCATTTTATATCATTTAAATGGGACCTTTTTCAAGAAATGAATTTGATTGAAATTGAATTAGGATTTCCTATCATGAAGAGTCAAGGAAATATATTTGGAAAAAAAAAGAAGAATCGTGGGTTGTCTTTATGTTTGTATTATGTTTTCAATAAAGAAAAACGTGTATGCTTCAAACTTGTTCACTATACACGTGCGTATGTTCACTATTAAGAAATTATTATTACTCTATGAAATTTTTCATTAAAAAATGTTTAATTCATCTGATTTATGAATTAGTGAGAAATGAAAAAATAATAATGTTTTCATACGAAAAAACTATAAAGTTTTTTACTATTTCAATGAGAAAATGTTTTCACCATACATTTTTTCAATGAGCTAGTTCGATAAAAAATCAATAGAAAATCATATTCTAGAGCACAATTTTTTCACTTATTCATAGTAAAAAAAACAAATGTTTCTGATAGTGTTTATATATATAATAAAATTTTCTAGCAAACTTTAAACCCGCCCCCACCTCCCGTAACTCATGATCCCACGAAATGAATATTGAATGGAGAATCTCTTCACACTTAAAAATAGATTTCGAATTCAAGTTTTGAAAATGAAAAAATAAATAAAATGAATGTTATGTAATGTGAATCAAATTAATCTTATTTCTCAATATGAAAATCGAACATTAAACGAGAAATCAAAAAGAAATATGTTAACTTGAAATAATAGTTAGAACCTAGAAACTTCTTCCTCATGTGTAGTCAATGACATCTTTTCAGATCTTCTTGGTCAGTTTCACATTCACATTTCAATTTCCACTAAGACTGCTTTAAATTTTTATTCTATATAAGCAACCTTTAATTAGTAAGGTTTCCTTAACAACAACAAAACACAAAGTTCTTTTCTTCTAAAAGGTGGGAAAAATATGGAGAAAATGCTTACAAGAACCAACAAAATATTGTTCCTTTCTTTTCTTTTCCTCACAAATGCATTCATTGCAACATGTCATGAAGTTGGTTAGTATTCTTTAATTATTGTATCTCAATTTATTACTTTATATTGTATTTGACACGAGAGATGATAAAGAGAGAGTTTCTTCTATTGATGAATAACCGGATTAGCGGAGCTCTAGCCATTCAATTATTATGAGTCCTGATAATCATTTGTGTCTCAATTTACAACATAATTTTATGTTGCATCTGACACAAGATTATGAAACAACCGGATTAACGAAGCTCTTGCCATTCAGTTATTTAAGAGTTCTAATTATCATTTGCTTCTCAATTTACAACGTACCTTTATGTTGCATCTAAAACAAGATGATAAAGAGAAAACTTCGTCTATTGTTGAACAACCAGATTAGCGGAGCTCTCTTGCCATTCAATTATTTATGAGTTCTAATAATCGTTTGTGTCTCAATTTATAACTTTATGTTGCATCTGACACAAGATGATAAAGAGAGAGTTTCGTCTATCGATGTACAAATATATATTATGATTTCTAATTATAATATTTTTTTCGTGATTATGTTTTACAGATGATGAAAGTGAGTTTAGTTATGATAGAGAAAGTGAGAATGGACCAGCACATTGGGGTGAAATTCATCCAGAATGGAAGATGTGTAATTATGGAAAATTGCAATCTCCAATTGATCTTTTGAATGAGAGAGTTGAAATTATTTCTCATTTGGGAAGACTTCATAGAAGCTACAAAGTATCATCCTATGCTACTCTCTTAAATAGAGGACATGATATGATGGTAATTTTTTCGATCTATTTGATACGACGAAAGTCATTTCTTTATGAAAAAAAAACTCAAGAGAGAAAAAATATGGACGGAAATCATTTTCCTTTTACTATCTTGATTTTCTTAAGTAGTATCACTAGCGCGCGCTCTCTCTCTTTGGGGTGGGGAAGGGATTAGGAGATGGGGGAATGAGATTCGATTCTTTAACCACACTTATACATTATCTTTAATACTCTATTTTTAGCTCTCTACTTGTCCGATTAATTTGGATTAATTTATATCACGTGTGATTCACGAAGCAGAAAATATTTTCTGACAGAAATTTCTAAGACCTAAAATCGAGACTTCTAATTATGATAGCAAGAAAAATCTAATCTTGTCTGCCATGCTCTTTGGTAATAATTATTGTATGTGCTTAGATGCATGTTTCACCAAAAGCACTATTTGATTTGTTAATATTATTATTATTTTTGTTAGAATATTGTTCATATATCACCAACTAAAGAACATAAAATCAACAACTTAACCTACTACAAATGAAATTAATCAAATATATACAATCATTTTTGTCTCCTGTTATTTACTATTTAACCTACCACATTACTTTTTTGAATTTGCAACAATATAATATCTAGTTAGGTGTTTAAATCTTTGAAATTAAGAGGAAAGTTTATATATGGGGACATTACATTGAATAGTAACATGATTAATTAGTAAAATTTTATGTGTAAATTTTGGAAATCAAATTCCCATGATATTTATCAAGTGCTTTATTTTTCTTAATTTTCTTTTGATAAATTTAATGAATTATTATTATTATTATTTATTTATTAATGCAGTTAAGATGGGAAGGTGGAGCTGGACATATTGAAATAAATGGAACTAAATATCAACTCAATCAAGCTCATTGGCATTCACCATCCGAACATACCATCAATGGAAGAAGGTCCTTAATTTATTAATTAATTAATTTATTATTATTATTATACTGATCTTTTAGTGCCATGATAAAGTTGTCTCCGTGTGACTTATAATTCACGGATTCGAGTCGTGTAAACAGACACTAATGCTTGTAGCGCGACTCTTCACGAACCCTTACGTGAATACGAGATACTTTGTGCATGTTAATTTTTTTTCTTGTTTGTAGCATTAATCTTGATTTTCCATATTGAAGTTATGACAAAAAATTGTATGAATTAAATAACTGCAGATTTGATTTGGAGGTTCATTTGGTACATGAAAGTGAGGATGGAAAGACTGCAGTTGTTGGAATAATGTACAAGATTGGAAGAGCTGATTCTTTCTTGTCTATGGTACACTACAATAAACACACCTTTTAATTTCAAAGTTCAATTTTTATATACTGACAATATAATAATATTTATATTACTATAAATTATCTAAAAAATAAATCGATGGGTAACGATTCATAATTAATATTGAAATTAATAACTTTAAAAATAAGATGTATTTTGCTATAACAAATAAATTATACCGATGATGTAAATTAGATAATAGCCTATTTCGTTCCTCAATCTGATTTGATCTTTGTGATATCTGATTAACCAGTTTGAACCTTCAATTAACTAAAGTAATGCATTTTCAATCCTTTTGTGGGTAATTTTCACAAATTTATCTTACTATCAAACGTGACACAACTTAATTAGACATATATAATGTTAAATTTGTACAATTACTCAATATTATAGGATAATAATTCTAAAAAATAGTTCAAATATAATATATTTTCTACATATAAAGGGACAAGTAACACATTATTTTTTGTAAATTAAGAATTAAATATGCTAAATCATATTATATCATAAGGATCAAAATTAGATAATTTAAGTGGAGGGACTAAAAATGCTACATCCCCCCCCCCCTTCCCCTAATGATGTCCGATTTACTTTTTAATATATTGATATCATTTATCAAAAATCTTGCGTACATAAAAATAAATATGATTATATTTAATTCCAGATTGAGAGTGACTTGAAAGCACTAGCACATACAAAAAATGTGGAGAGAAAGATAGGAATAATTGATCCAAAAAAGGTGAAGTTGGGTAGCAGAAAATATTATCGATACATTGGCTCCTTGACTGTTCCTCCTTGCACACAAGATGTGGTCTGGACTATTGTAAGAAAGGTAATTTTAAAATTTTAAAGTTATGAATTCGAACCGTGAAATTAAATTATATTGATATATTACAATATTTTGAAGTTAATATTTAATTTCGTTTGCTTTGTATTTTATCAGGTGAGGACTGTTACAAGAGAACAAATGAAGCTAATACGTGAGGCCGTTCATGATGTGAGTTATTTAGAATTATGTTCTATATCATAATAATTTTATCAATTATTCTAGCTCTATATTTTGATTTAACTTAATTGTAATATATTGATCAACGATTGATTAAGTTGATCTAAAATAATATGAAAGTTTTCGTAGCAAATTTTATATGGTATATTTCCTCCGTCTCAATTTATGTCGTTACTTGATTGAACACAAATTGAGGTTAATAAATAAAGATTTTTTTATAAAATATAATTGAGATCTAGAACAAGTTATAAATACTTGTGGTAACTATAATTCATCTCATTAACCAATATAGACTAATGCTCTCAATTATTTTTATTTTCCTTTTGCAGGAATCTGAAACAAATTCAAGACCAGTCCAAGCAACAAACAAACGACCGATCCGACTATATAGACCAAATGATCCTAAAGAATAATCGAATATTCTACAATATAATCTCGAAAATAAAATATATTTCTATAGTTCTAATTATAATAATCATGATGATTTTGTTTATAGTACCAAAATATGAGCTCAATATATGAGCTAGAAATGGCCTTTATTTATTTTTCATAACATGATTAGAATTCTTTTCATTATATAGTAAACTTATTTGTTGTATTATAGATTGATCATTCAATATTAAATTATTATAGCAAAATAATTGAAGGCATTTAGTTCTTTGTAAATTGCATCATTGGGCCCCTCAATATTTCTGTTGTTGACCTATTTGTCTTTATCAATTATTCTCTCAACAACCCCACAAAAAGCAACAAATGTAGAAAGGTTCATTAATTATAATTTCGTAAGCCATGATCAAATAATTAATAAGTGGACAAGCTTATGTCAAACATTCAGCAAAGCAAAATATAGATTTTCGCCTGATGTTCAGTATCCGTATTATATTAGAATTCAATTAAATTTGAATTTGTATGAGAGATAAAATTGTACAAACTTCGGATCAAACCTATTATCCGAATCGATAATAAGGTTATTAAGTTAATTATTTAAAAATTTTGTTTGTCGGTTTTGTAATGGTTCAATGTCCTTTCATTATATATTGAGTTATTTGTTCGAATTTTGGCTTCACCACTTTCTTTAACGGGTTAGCTAATAATTAGATAAGATAAATAAAGCTACATTTTACCTTTAAGGACATGGTATTTAAGAGCATATACCATTAAAATATTTATTAGAATTGATCACTCTTGAAATGGTTCTTCTCCATTGTGAACTTTATGAGATGGACATGACTTTCTTCCATCAACGTAACGCAATAATGTCAATGTTTAAAAAAAGGCAAAAGAGTGTTACTAGTAGTATCTATGATGGTACAAAATTGTTAGTTTAAACCTTTCATTTGTTGTCCATTTGATTTTCTAATTTTGGTAATTTTTTCTTCAACAAACTTATTTAGGAAATGATCAAGATAACTTTATCGATTAACCTGATAATCGAACCATTAATAATTGGTAATCGATATGTTTGATAACCCCATAATCAAAATCTTATTGATTCGACTATAGATTTTACAAGTTATAAACTTGATAACCGATAAACTAAATCGATAATATTCACGCCCAAATCGAATCAACCAATAAAAAAAAGTTCTTTCACACTCAAAAAAAACCTTACTTGTGTCACACTATTAGTTAGAGATACATTAGCAGGTTACATCAGAATCATCAAGAAAATATTCCTTTCTAGTTTTTCTGTCTATACTTGCCAAGTAGATAACAATTGGATATACAAATTGTAGCCGGCTGCTGATGTTGCCCTTAATATACAATTTTCCACAACCAAACAACTCAGTCAAAGTTGGTTATTATTGCAATAAAGAAAAGTAATTAAAAATTAATGGTCATTCCTTTCATATACTTCACTGCTTGGCCTGCCATGATGAAATCTAATTGAACTTATAATAATCATTTTCGAGAAATTAATATAAATAGTCGTTCATCTAATAAAAATAGACGTAATATGTGTAGCCATATATAATTAGTGTATATATTGATGAATGGAATGGTCCCACATCGAACTGGGATGAAATTATTGGATTTCTTATAAAACTTGGATAATCTATCTCCCTTTAAACTAATTTTCAGATATCATAGCGAGGCCCATCAGGCTCGGTGTGGGACCCCCATGTATTTCTTTTAGAGAATCTCTTAATTGTACCAAAACAACTATAAAGAGGGCACACACGGGGTGGGGGTGGGGTGGGGTTGTGATTATACTTTCGATTCATAATTGTGCATGCTCTAGACAAGACAATGGAACCCCAGATAAAGAATGTCCGAATCTGGGCGTCTTGAGCCTAGTCACACCCTAAAAATTAGCTCAAAGAAAATAGGATTGCCCATGCCGCCTTACAAGGAATCCAAGTGTCTCGTCCCGGTCCAATGTGGAATTATTCCATTCCTCATAAATTTTTGGTGTAACTTCTCCTTAAATTTTTATACTATTTCTTCCATCATCTTTTTTTCCATCCCATATCAACATCATTCCTTCATTTGCCACATTCTTGATTCTTCACTTTTTCTCTTGAGCAGAATGCACACCATCTGATTTTTTTAATCTTATTTTTGCATGTCATGATTTTTCATTGGCTTCTAGTTGTAATTTTGACCTTTATTGGCTCAAGTTATGGCCAACAATACTATGATTCAACTTCATGTTTTTCTAGTATCACTTCTCCAGGTACAAGATACACATGTACTTCACCAAATGATTCTTGTCAAACATTTTTGATCTATAGAGCTAATCAAGATTTCACAACAATCTCTGATGTTTCATACTTGTTTGGGTTATTGAATCCTGATGATGAACTACTACTCAACATGAACAACGTCACGTCTTCGTCTCAAATTCTTGAAATTGGAAGAGAAGTGATTGTTCCGATTCAATGTTCTTGTTTAGGTGAATTCTTTCAAGCAAATGTTAGTTACATTGCACCTACAAACACTAAATTCAAGGACATTGCTTGTGGCGTTTTTGAAGGTCTAGTTAAATCTGTCACACTTTTTCAAGAAAATATTTTCAAGAAAACCAACATGTCTGATGTCAATTATTATGACATCAAAGGTGGAACAGAGTTGATTGTACCTCTAAAATGTGCGTGTCCTGAAGAACTTTTTGGTACTGGATTAAAGTACCTTGTCACGTACCCTTTTATATCAGGTGACGATACAGAAAAAGTAAGTGAAAAATTCAAAATTTCTGTTGAAGATATATGGAAAGCGAATAATTTAAGTTTTAATCCTACTGTATACGCAAACACAACAATTTTGGTTCCGTTGAGTAAAGAACCATCAATCAACTTCAGTATTCATGATTCCGAACCTCCTAGTCCTGGATTTCTTCCAACACAACTCGTAGAAAAATCAATGAAAAATCAGAAGCTAATGAAACTCTACATTTCAGGATCAATTGTTGGTTTTTTCCTTCTTGCAGCAACTTTAATTGCTTGTGGTTTATACTTAAGGGCGTTAAGGAAGTTCAAGACAGAGAGGATTAATCGTTCTTCTTCGATACATAAGGGTTCTGTTACTTCAGGTTCACCACCAATATCTGGTCCAACGACTACTAGAACCTCAACGAATTCTTGCTTGTCTCCTGATTTACTTGCAGGAATAAAGTACACATTGGGAGAATACAACATAGATGAATTGACAAACGCGACAAGTAATTTTAGTGAAGAAACTAAGGTAAGTAACAACGTATACAGGGGATGTGTCGATAAAGTTGAAGTATTGATCAAGAAAATACGATTCGAGGATGTTAGACAAGTAATTGATGTACATTCAAGAATCAATCATGTTAACATTGTGAAACTACAAGGTGTTTGTTATGGTGAAGATGATATTAAAGGATCTTATCTTGTTTTTGAATATCCATCTAATGGTACATTAAGGGATTGTTTGTCAAATTCCTTTGTTGTTTCTTTGAAATGGCACAAAAGGACTCAAATTGCATTTGACATTGCCATAGGGTTACATTACTTGCATTTTTGTACTATTCCACCTTACACACACATGAACATCAATAGCAAAAACATCTTTTTGACCTCGAATTGGAGGGCAAAGTTAGCTATTTTTGGAGCTAAAGGTGGGATTGAAACGACGACTAGGGACATTGGAAGTATAGGAAGTCTTGGAGGGTGGATTGCCCCCGAATATCTAGTACATGGATCGGTGTCTGAAAAAGTGGACATATTTGCATTTGGAGTAGTTCTACTCGAGATCATATCGGGGAAAGAAGATGTTGATGGGAATTTTTTGAGGGATTCAATTACATTTTTGGGAGGGGGTGCTAATGAAGGAGGATGTTTTGAACAATTGAAGAATTTTATTGATCCATGTCTTATGGAAGATTACCCTCTAGCTGAGGCATTGTGTTTAGCTGTTTTGGCTAAAGCTTGTATTGAAGATGATCCTCTTCATAGGCCATCTATGGATGATATCATTAAAGTCCTTGCAAGAATGGTATGATTTTTACATCTCGTATTCGATATTCATATTGAGATCATAAATTCCATTCAGTATCACGTATTGTTATTTGTTAGTCATAATAAATTAATTGTACTTGTCAAGGCAATTGATGTCTTTTTGTAGCTACATTATTCACTATGTATCACAAGTATTACATGTCCAAAACCATTCTTGTCAAATGTTTTACACCTTTAGGTTAAAGGCAATTGTCGCTTGTAATGAAAAAAGTTCATCTTAACTTTATTGATGTATCACGAAAGTCACTAAACTGTATTTCTTAACATAAATAACTACTCAATAGAAAATCGTTATGTTATGATCCGTCACTTGATTTTGAAAAAGGGGGAAGAACCTAAGTTTAAGTCTGTGACAGTTAGGTGAAAACAAATAAGATATCTTTATGATACTTAAAGAGTTGAGTATAGAAAAAGTTTAGTGACTTTTTATGATACTTTGTAAGATTAAGTGATTTTCATTAAAAATTCCTATATATAATTTGTTGCTTTTTGTGGAGTCAAAGATTGAGAACATATTAGGTGAAGTTGGGTGTACATGTATAAGTCAATTTTTTTTTATAATAGTACTATTTGTCTTGATAATTTTTTGATTAATATAGCGAAATATTTAAGAAAATATATACTAATATAAAACATAATATGAAAGATTAGTTTTACAAAAAATATGATTGTTATAATGAAATATTATTATAAAGAATGATTGTTTATCTAAATCAATTTATGTAAAAATTGAAAAGGTAAGTAGTTTCTTTTTGGGAAGAAGGGAAAGAAAAAGAGAGAAATGTACTTGAGTTTGGTAGGGAATTTCCTTTCGAGCCGATACTCTTAATATGATTTTTTCACACATAAAATTTGAACATGAAGTTTTTAATTTAGAGTGAAGATATCTCAATCATTTCATCATAATTCATATTGGTTATCAAGGAACTATTAGATGCAAGTAATCTGTACAATAAAACTTTAGATGATTTGAATTCAGTTCGTATTTATTGAGAATACTATTGAATGAGTAAGGATGAAGAAAAGAAAAAATTATGGCTTATGAAATCTCTTGTTGGAGTCTTATTTTCTTTTCTTTTATTTATTTAAGTATCATTTATTAAATAAAATAATTTACAAAACAGAAACTAATAAATGTGAATCCAAGCAATTACAGTTAATTAAATTAAACCTGGTTATATCAAAATTTTATTATACATGTCTGATTTTCTCTAAAATCGATTTTTCATGTTATGTTTTACTTCTTTATAACAATATTCTACGTATAACATTTATTATAGCAATATACTCTTTATAAAATTATTTCTCTATAACAATTATATTCAAATATTCTGTAATAATATTTTGTAAGAAATATATTAAGTGTAAAATAAAATATTAAAATATTTATGATAATCATCATTATTTTTATGCACAAAAGAAAGGCTACTGACTTGGCTGATTCAACAAACAAGGGAAAAAGGCGTAGTAAATTTCAATTATGAATATATAAAAGTAAAAAAATTATATTTAATTAGTGTCCATCATTTATGGACTTCTTGTCATAACTTCAATGTTGTGTTTATCTTTTGATTACACTAACACTCTTTTTAATTATTATTTTTTGGTTAAATTAGTTAATAAATACATTGTTTTTTAACATATAAAATCATTAAATTATTTTTGAATGTCAATATTATAACAACACTTTATTAAAATGACCATGAAATTTTTAAACAAACATACTACTGTAACGAAGTTCGGCGGTATACATTTATTGCATATATGTGGCGTGCATTCTAATAAAATTATGAGAGAAAATCCCACTTCAAATTATGCTTAATGCATTAATTTTTTTTAAAATTACCTAGCTATATTTCCTTAATTACTATATTTTCTATTATTTTCTACCATTTTAAAATATTTCAAAAATTTCTATTTTACTTTCAAATCCACCTTTATTCGGATATATCGGTTATCCAATCCCAAATACACGATTTTCTATTCCTATTTCGGAAAAGGGCCAAAATTACCCCTAAACTTCGAAAAATAGTTCATTCATGCCCTTCGTTATACTTTAGGGCCAATTATACCCTTACCGTTATAATTTGGGCCAAATATGTCCTTGAGTATAATAGAGTGTCACGTGTCGGTTTCTCAGTGGCCAACTTATTTTCCCTCTTATTTTTTCATCCGGATCAAATAATATTAGATTCGACCCAATCAATTTAGTATCCGACCCATCAATAATATATCATACCCAAATAAACCTAAACCTAACCCATCAATAACGCTGCTCTCTCTCTGTTCTCTCTCTAAAAAAATGCATACCACCTCTCTCTATCGTCTTCAACCTCCATTCCCAAGTTGAAGAAGAGATCAACTTAACAGCCCCTCAACCAACCCAAGATAGTCAGCCCATGCCTAGTAGCAGCACCCCATTTCCTAACTTTGAATATCCCTCAATTGAGGAAGATGATGAAGACCCTTTTCTAAGGCCTATAGTGATTTCTGAATTTTCCACAAGACTTCAAATGAGGCAGAAAGCGTAAGAACCAACAGGTAGAAGGGCAATAAGCTTTAGAAGTGACGACAATGGTGTTAGTGAGGCAACCAATCTTCCAGTCTCATTAACAAGATTAACTTGGCAAGGGAATAATGCAATTACTACCAGCAAGTTGGAGGCTAAAGCTCAAGAGAGGATTGGAAAATTGAATCCAAGAAGGGGACCTAACAATTGATTTAGCTTTATGAAATGTTATTGTTTTTTGTGAATTATGGTGATGTATTTACTGCTTAAGACTTGTGGTGTATTAGTTTTTGAAATGTCCAGTTATTTTGTCGAATTCAATTATGTTTAGTTTTACTGAAATATTGATGAATGTATAGTTGTGTTGTTCAGTTGAAATATGCAGTTGTAATGTGCAAAAACTGCAGTTGTGCGGTTGAAATGTGTATGGAGTGTAGTAAATTGAAATCTATCAGAAACAGTAAAGTTTGATACATGAGAATATGATACATAAACTTTCATCTTATATTCGAGTTTGATACATGAGAATAACTGATACATAAATTGTAGATGTATTAGAAGCAGTAAGTTGATACATAAGTTGACTTAATACATAAGTTGTAGCTGATACATAGCTAATACATAAGTTATAGATGTATCAGAAGCAATAAGTTGATGTATAAGTTGTAGTTGATACATAAGTTGACTTGATACATAAGTTATAGCTGATACATAAGTTGACTTGATACATAAGTTATAGCTGATACATAAGTTGACTTGATACATAAGTTGTAGTTGTTACATAAGTTGGCTTGATACATAAGTTGTAGCTGATACATAAGTTGACTTGATACATAAGTTGTAGCTTATACATAAGTTGCAGCTGATACATAAGTTACAGATGATATATAAGTTGTAGCTTATACATAAGTTGCAGCTGATACATAAGTTGTAGATGTATCAAAAGTAGTAAGTTGATACATAAGTTGTAGCTGATACATAAGTTGACTTGATACATAAGTTGCAGCTGATACATAAGTTGTAGCTGATACATAAGTTGCAGCTGATACATAAGTTGACTTGATTCATAAGTTGTAGCTGATACATAAGTTGACTTAATACATAAGTTGTAGCTGATACATAAGGTGTAGCTGATATATAAGTTGCAGTTGATACATAAGTTGTAGATATATTAGAAGTAGTAAGTTGATACATAAGTTGTAGCTGATACATAAGTTGACTTGATACATAAGTTGTAGCTGATACATAAGTTGGCTTGATACATAAGTTGTAGCTGATACATAAGTTGACTTGATACATAAGTTGCAGATGATACATAAGTTGTAGCTTATACATAAGTTGGAGCTGATACATAAGTTGACTTGATACATAAGTTGCAGATGATACATAAGTTGTAGCTTATATATAAGTTGCAGCTGATACATAAGTTGTAGCTGATATATAAGTTGACTTGATACATAAGTTGCAGCTGATACATAAGCTGTAGCTGATACATAAGTTGCAGCTGATACATAAGTTGACTTGATTCATAAGTTGTAGCTGATACATAAGTTGACTTGATACATAAGTTGTAGCTGATACATAAAGTGTAGCTGATATATAAGTTGCAGTTGATACATAAATTGTAGATATATTAGAAGCAGTAAGTTGATACATAAGTTGTAGCTGATACATAAGTTGTAACTCATACATAAGTTGGCTTGATACATAAGTTGTAGCTGATACATAAGTTGACTTGATACATAAGTTGCAGATGATACATAAGTTGCAGATGATACATAAGTTGTAGCTTATACATAAGTTGCAGCTGATACATAAGTTGACTTGATACATAAGTTGCAGATGATACATAAGTTGTAGCTTATATATAAGTTGCAGCTGATACATAAGTTGTAGCTGATACATAAGTTGTAGCTGATACATAAGTTGACTTGATACATAAGTTACAGCTGATACATAAGCTATAGCTGATACATAAGTTGCAGCTGATACATAAGTTGACTTGATACATAAGTTGCAGCTGATACATAAGTTGTAGCTGATACATAAGTTGACTTGATACATATGTATCAGCTACAACTTATGTATCAGCTGCAACTTATGTATCAACTTACTGCTTCTAATACATCTACAACTTAGTATCAGCTATTCTCATGTATCAAACTCGAATATAAGATGAAAGTTTATGCATCATATTCTCATATATCAAACTTTACTGCTTAAAGTTTATGTATCATATTATCATGTATCAAACTTGTAGCTAAAAAATTCCAAGAATTCATCCATAAATGGTTTCTTCAACACATAAAACTCAACTCTGTGTCCATCAATCACCGGCTAACACAGTATCTGCAGTTTCTGCACATCTCAATTTACTATACTTCATAACCTGTTGTTCTGCTCTTTTCCTCAAATTGGGTGTTCAAAAATGTCCGACTTCAAGAAAACTACAAACCCACTTCGTTCTTCAAATTCATATAATTTCCTTTATGATAATTCCTTAAATGAGTTCGGACAAAATTATAGCAACAACAATGGTGGAGAAGCATTGAGTGTCCATTTGCTTCAGAACCAACTAGTTATTTCTGATAATAAAGAGAATGCTGCACCTGAAAAATCCAATCTTTGTGATAAAGAAAATGTTTTATCATTTGATTGGACTAGTAAGGCTAAGAACAACGAGTTTTCATCAGCCGCGAGAATAGGGGTTGATATGAAAGACTCTGTGCTGAGGCCATCTTCGCTTCAGAGGTTTACAAAAACATGAACCAGATTCTAAAATTGGGTTGAAATGGAGGTTGAAGACGATAGAGAGAGGTGGTATGCATTTTTTAGAGAGAGAACAGAGAGAGAGCATCGTTATTGATGGGTTAGGTTTAGGTTTATTTGGGTATGATATATTATTGATGGGTCGGATACTAAATTGATTGGGTCGAATCTAATATTATTTGATCCGGATGAAAAAATAAGAGGAAAAATAAGTTGGCCACTGAGAAACCGACACGTGGCACTCTATTATACTCAAGGGCATATTTGGCCCAAATTATAACGGTAAGGGTATAATTGGCCCTAAAGTATAACGAAGGGCATGGATGAACTATTTTTCGAAGTTCAAGGGTAATTTTGGCCCTTTTCCGTTCCTATTTTCACTCCATCTTTTTCTCTTTTTACTCTCGCAATCACATCAGTTACTTAACATTTTGAATTTTAAATCTGTTCTCTCTCCATTCATTCGCAACTTCCTTGAAAGGTATTTTTCTTTCTTCTTCATCTCCAGTTCATCTATTTTTATTTTTTTTTGTATATTCGAACTTCTGATAAATATGGATAATGCACCTTTCTTTAGAATTGGGATTAACTAGTTAAATTTTTTCAATACTGATCGTCTTCATAATTTTGATAATAATGATTTAATACACGATCAATTAAATATGGCGAAACAAAATGCTTAGAAGAAGAAGTCGAAAAATAGAATCTCTAATTTCTCGATCTACATTATCCAAGGTATAGATTTTCCTTGTAAATTACTTAATTTTGATTTTGATAGAATTTGTAGTTCTTTGAATATTCTGATATATTAACTATCTTATATGTCCAATATATCATGATCTAAATGGTGTTTGCTGATACGTAAAAAAAATAATTTTATTAGTAATTTCTGTTGTTATTTTAAGTTGAACGACACAAAGCTAAATGTTTATACATCACTTGTATTATATTAATGTATCATATACATTGTATAAAGTCATAAAGTGCATCACTTGTATTATATTAATGTATCATATACATTGTATAAAGTCATAAAGTATTTCATAAAGTCAAATATCTGATGTACTAGATACATAAATAATGTATGATACATTTCATTAATTAAAGTCTTATGGAGTATCAAGTACAATTTTGGATTAATGTGTATCAGATACATTGACATCACCATTATGTACTCATTATAAAAATAATATATGATACAAGTTTGATCATTGCTTATCTGATACATTTTGATTTATTTTCTGATAAACAATTTGGGTTAGCTCTTAATGTATGATGAACAATCATTGCAGAATATGAAATACTTTATAAAGCAAATCCTATTTCACTCACTAAGGTTTGGTTCTACTTATAACATGAATTTTCAAGATGATATTAAGTTGATAGATTTTATGAATAAAAAAAAAGAATGTGAAATTCTGAAATAAAGATACCAGTCAATAGAGAACCTTTTATTTTTTACGATCAATAGATGTTGAGTTATTCAAGAAAATTATTTTTGGACCATTCCTCAACATTTCGAATTGTAACTATAAAGGCCAAATCAAAAAGTGTTTGTTGCTTCTTGAGGGGGAGCAGGACAACATCAATGAGCTTTACATTCGTCATGCAAAAGAAAATATATTGCATTTCAGTATCAAGAAATTTGCCATCATAACTGGGCTGAAATACATAGACAATATGGATGAATTTAGATATCCGAAATCCACTTCAAGCAGGTTGTTTGAAAGGTATTTTTCCGGGGCAAAAACTAGTGTAAGCAAGGGACGATTGGTTCAACGATTTTAGATGGGTGGATGGAAGAACAATCAGGATGTTGTTCAAATGACAATCCTATACTTTATCCACACATTCATATTTTCTCAACTTGATGATACACCAATATCGATTGATGATTTCATAATGGTTGAAGATGGGAGGTATGAACAGTTTGGGAAAAACTTGCATTCTCCAAGATGATGAAAACACTTAGGCAAGAGTTCACTTCTGGAAAAAAATATATCGGTTATCCGGCATACCTTATGCACTCAACGTTTGAATTTATGAATGTGCTTCTGAAATGCAAAAAAGAAATCGCTATGAAAGAGAAAAATCATATTCCTAGAATATGCAACTGGCGAGTCGTCGGTCTCAAGCCTAAATTTGAAATATTTATGTCTACCTTTTTTACCCAGGTAATGCTTCAAGAAAATAAGTTTCTCTCCACTATCCAGAGAAAAAAGAAGTTCGCGCGCAGCTATTGGACTTCTTTGTGGTATGGCAGCAGTAGCAAAGAAAGAAGTTGATCACTCTGCTTTACCGAGAAAGGGAGCAGTGAGAAAGGGGCGCCCCTTTTCTTTCTCAAAGTCAACTTTCTCCCTTCTTAGTCAAGCGTAACTCTCGGAACTTCTTCGTAGTGGCTCCCTTACATGCCTCATTTAAGAGGGAACCTCAAAGTGGCCTCTTATGAAAGCCGGTATCTCACTTTCGAAAGAGAGTCTCGACGCACTATTCTGATCGAATTAATTGCTCTTCTGAACGACCAAGTCATAATGAGATTAAAAATCGATGCTTCCTTAGCCGTGTGGAACATGGATTAGGATCGCGATTGAAAACTCTCCGAAAGGGGGAAGTCACAAACGAATCCTCTAACGGCTGATGAAGAGTTTTCTGAGCCAGGATCGTCGGAGTACAAGTGTACTCTTTTTTCTTTAGTAAAGGCGGATTAAGCCAAAAAATCTTTTTTTTTTCGAACACTCAAGAATGGGACGGCAGTGGTCCGCCGGCAAGCTCGTTCTGATCTTGGACGCAGTACATTGGAATGTTACGAAGTAAAGGAAGTCCATTACTGAGAGAAGTGGTGATCTCGTCTTGCTTGCTCGGAGAGAGGAAGCTTTCGGACCATCTTTTCCAGCCAGATAGCGAGCGATCACTCAGCAATGAACACTAACTGAAAGCGGCCGGGAATGAGCACCTTGTTAGAAAAGGAACAAGAAACTCTCTTTATGGGAGGGGAAGGTCATAGGAGTAAGCTTGTGACACGTTCACTAAAAAAAATTCCTTTGTAGCCAATCATTTATTGTTTGAATGGTACTTGATTCATAAAGAATGATTCTTTTGAAGTTATATGGACTTTCTAAAAAAAAATGCCACGCGCTGACTCTTGCACACGCAATGGAGCCCTGGGTTACCGAAAGCGATCAATCTCTGATGGGAGGGAGTCTTGTAAAGGGGGAGCCACTTGACTGTAGCTGTAGCGAAATAAAAAAAAGCCCTTCCTCGAATCCAGCTTTTTGATATTGCACCAAATACTTATTTATGTTTTATTTATTTTTCAATATACATGTTCCAGATTAGTGTATTCAATTTAATGTATTAAGCTTATTTCACTTGGTGATACATAATTTATTTTTATATGTTGTATTACCATTGTTTTCCAGAATGCGTGCGCTAATATACATCCATCATCGAGAACTGATAACACTTGAATTGCCTGAAACTCTTAGTGTTTCACATTCTGAACCTTCCACATCATTTGTGATATCTCAAAATTTGAGGATTCTTCTTCAAAATTTCCTGACCAATTTGTTAGGAGATCAAGATGCACTTCTATTACATCATCTACATCTACATCAAAGAGAAGAAAGAATGTTGATACACCCAAATTAAAGATGTCTGAAGTAAATCAGTCCGAAAAATTACTTGTGCCAACAAAATATGTTGTTTCAAGTTCTGTTTTACCACCTATTTCAGTTGGTAATGTATCAGATGCTCATGATCCTTCTCCTGATACAAAAGAAGATCATGTCAATCAAGATATTGAAAAATTGAAGAAATATCTGAAGCAATATGTAAGTTATTATCACTATTTTTATTATAATATATGTAAATCATTATTTAATATAATTTTATATTTTATTAGGTGGACAAAAAATTGAAGATCTTCAAATTTTAATCAAAATAAATCACACCGAGTTAATGAAAGTTGTCCGAAAAAAGTCAAAACATCGATTTCTCCATAATTTTAGTTGACAAGGTAGTAGCTTAACAATTAAGTACTTTTATTTATATTTAGTTGGAATTGTGTTATGTATATATTTTGCTTCATGAAGGATATCATTGATAAATCCATTTTAACTACAGTGGAAGATTCACATCAAGAAGGCGTTGCTAATCCTTTCCACAGTAATAAGAAGTTCTCTGAACATCTAAGTTCACTCATTGCAATGAATTTTGTTAACATTGAACACCAAATTCATGTCACTAAATAGAAGGTTGTAGAGGTAATGTATCTAATACATTTATCTATTCATTATTTACAAATAAATGTATCATTAATGCATACTTTATTATAGTATATTAAATATAGAATTCTATCACACTTGATTGATACATTTCTCAATTAACTGAGACAAAATTTTTTTTGCTTAAATGAGTCAGTGTTTATCGTTTAGTTTTATTGATAAAGTTTTATTTATTATGATACATTATTTTTTACACCATTATTCATGCATCAATTATACATGTATCTTAACAACTTTTTAGATAATGTATCAGAATAGAAATTAAAAAATATTTACATGCACCATCAATTGTGCTTGCTGATACAAAAATTTCTTTGTAGACTGCACTAAAATGTGCATCATCAACCACAATTATCGATCTGCAGAACTCAAACCCCCTCATCAAAGGCCTCAATACTATGAACAGATACATAAATTCATTTTTATCTTACTTGTACATCCTAATATATGAATTTGAATACACAATATGTAACGCCCCTCAAAATTCTTTCCTAGGATTCGGACCCTTCTTGTATTCGTGCAGGGTCGAACCCAATTATTTAGAAGTGTGTGCTTGAGTTAAGATGAGTCCCCGAGTAATTGGGGAGTGTTGGAGGTGATGTAGGGTCACGGAGGACCCCTAGGGCCGAGCTAAGACCAAAAAAATTCATCGTGGCTAAGTTTGAGGAGGAGTTCGCATGACGGGTTGACTTCTAATGACCCTATCTTTTGATATATAACGATCTGGGTGGCCCATGACCTATTAAATAAATGGTCGTCGAGTCTTCTTTCCAACACCACCAAGAATGTAAATTTTAGAGTTCGAAATCGAAAGATATGACGATCCTAAGATGAACTAGTACAGCAGAGTTTTCGGCCTGGGTTGCAATTGCTGGAAAAATTGGGCTTGGCGCCGCAGTGGCGCAGCGCGCCACTATCGCTCTAGAAATATGCCTCAGTAGTTTGGGCTCTGACCCGGCGCGCCACTAAAAGGTGTGCAAGGTTTTTTAAGCCAATTTCCAGAACTCAAAAAATATTGGCCTTGGCGCTATAAGGGCGCGACGCGCCACTATCGCGCCAGAAACATGCCTCAATAGTTTGGGCTCTAGCACGGCGCCACTAAAAGGTTTGCAGGGTTTTTCAAGCCAATTTCCAAAACCCAGAAAATATTGGCCTTGGCGCTATAAGGGTGCGACACGCCACTATCGCACCAGAAACATGCCTCAGTAGTTTGGTCGTTGGCGCGGCGCGCCACTACGAGATGTGCAGGTTTTAGGCGTAATCACCCTGGCGCTGCAATGGCGCGACGCGCCACTATCGTGCCAGGTGCATTTTTGCCTATTTTTCAGAACTTTGAGAAGGGGCAATTTGGGAATTGTCCCAAATTATATATGTATTACCCTTGGTCTTTTGGGAACACATTTTTACAGTCTCACTCTCTCTCTAAAAGCCCTAGGAGCTTCTCTCTCTCTCTTCTTCTTCTTCTTCTTCTCTATTTCCAACAAGAGATTGTTCCAAGAGCTTCAAGACTTCAATCTTTCCATTGAAGACCCAACAACAAGGTTTCTTCAAAAGTCTATTCTAAGGTATGTAAGGCTATCCAAAACATGGGTTGAGTCCACCCATGTGCCCTACTCTTGCTTTGAGGTTAGATGTTCATAAAAATAGAGTTCTTGGTATGGGTTAAGTTTAAATGAGTTTTGTCCCTTAATTATTTGATTCTATATGTATTGATGTTGTTGAGCTAAGAAGTCTCTAAAATGGGCCTTTATGTGAGTATGAGTTGATAAGGATGAATTGTTAAATATATTTTATTGACCTTTTTAATTATTTAGATTGTGATAAAGGATGTTATTTTTCTAAAAATGTTGTCAATTTTAAAATGTCAATTTAAAGTCTTAAAGTTGTGATGAGTCACAAAGATTTCTCAAATGGATGGAGGTAATGATTGATTATATCTATATGTTGCTATAAATGTGCATTTAAATTTCTTTTGAAGAGATGATTGAGATTGATCGGATAGTGCAATTGGAAGAGATTTGATTGTGATAGAGTTTATGAGTTGACAAGGTTGTAATGAGACTTGTCGATATGAGTTGATTGAGTTGATTGGATGGAGTTTTATGAGCATTGAGTCTTGGGAGGAGTATCGAGCACCGAATTGGGCAAGAGTATAGTCCATACTCGAACCCAATACCTGTGTTGCCAAATATAGGAGGGATTGAATCGTTAAAGTCGGATGCTTACCCGAGAGGTTTGTCCTGACATTATAGGACTTGGTTGGATTGGATCCATGATTGGTTGACTTGTTCATGCCCTGGCAAAGTATGAACGGACGTGGCAACAACGTCGGCTTATTGTACTGTCACTGGCTCATAAGTGATGGTTGTCGGATAAGAGAAACTCACAAATAGGTCTTGATAGTACTCTGAGTCAGACTGAGTTGAATGATATATGATTGGTCCCGTCTAAATCATATTCTTGTTTAGACTTAGGACATTTGAGTGAGTTGTCTTGTATATATATGTATATGAGTTGAGATTCCGAGTTGACTGATTCTTCCTTGATGTTCATTGTATTCGGCCATTTTACATACTTGTACATTCCATGTACTGACGCCAGTTGGCCTGCATCGTTTCATGATGCAGAGACAGGTACTAGAGATCATGAACCGCCGCTCCATTGAAGATCCACATACACTTCCCGCTAGTTGGTGAGTCCTCCTAGTTCCCGGAGGATGTTGAGCCTTCTTGTACAGTTTTGTTGTCATTTCCCTTATTTTGATTTGTTGGTAGCCATGGATTTGTCATTGGTACATTTTAGTCTTTGATAGAGGCTTCATAGACTGGAGTGTGGGGAGGTTGAACGGTCATTTTGAGGAGTCTTATTATATTTGTTTGTTGAGTTAATGAATGTTTAGCCTTCGGCCCCATATTATGAATAGTATCTCATTAATTGAGTTTTTGCTAAGAGAATGTGATTGAATGAATGTGTGACTGGACCAGGTGATTCGCTCGGAGGTCAGAAATAACATTTGGGTGCCGGTTACGTCTAGGGTACCCTCCCGGGGCGTGACAAATATGGTATCAGAGCCCAGAGTTCAAGAGTTCTAAGGAGTTTATGAATCTGTGTCTAGTAGAGTCTTGCTTATGGGTATGTTCTGCACCACACTTATAAGCAGGGGTCTATAGGACATTAGGAATTGTTTCCTCTATTTCTGTTATATCCCATATTTTTTTTTTATTTTCACAATAGGACATTTTTGGGATAACGGTAACAAGTCAAGGGCAAGGCTATGTTTGATTTTGTTGGATACATAATTCTTATGACTAAATTGGGATGTGAAAATATTGGAAAAGTTTAAGGGTAAAATTGGAATTTCACATGTGGAAATACTATAAAAGATTAAGGACAAAATTGGAATTTTACATGTGGAAATACCATAAAAGATTAAGGACAAAATTGGAATTTCACATGTGAAAATACCATAAAAGGTTAAGGACAAAATTAGAATTTCACATGTGGAAATACTATAAAATGTTAAGGGCAAAATTGGAATTTCAACTTGGGAATATTAGAAAAGGTTAGGGACAAAATTGGAATTTCTCATGAGGGGCTTTCAATCATAAATTTCTAGAATTCTCTACACAATTTGAGAAAGGAGAAGTGCAAAGGAAAGAAGAGAAATCAAAGAGAGAAAATCGGCTATGGAGGGAGTAATTTTACTCCTTGAAATTTCATCCCAAAAATTATTTTCTCCTAGTATTCCTACTAATTCAAGGATCCTCTACAACATGATGAAGTTATTTTGGAAGATAGGAGCCTTGTTTGGTTAATTGGGTGTCTTGGTGAAGTGAAGAAGTTGGAAGGAAAAGGTAAGAATTAATCCAATTTCATTATGTTATGAAGTTTGTTTATGTTGTAGTAAGTAGAGATGTGTAGAATCCATGGAAATATGAAAGTTATATGGTTGAATTTGGACATATGAATAAGTTATGTGTATGTAAGATTGTTGGCAAGAAGACTTGAATTTTTGTGTAGTATTTTAGTAGTAGTTATGAAATAGTAGTTATGGTAAAAAATTTATGTTGGAATTGAAAGTTGAATGAATTTATTGAAGTTGGAAATATGGGTTAGGTGATGAAATGGAAAAAATTAAGTTTGTATAATTTGTTAGTTGTTAGTTGGTATTAAAATGGGTTGTAGGAATTATGTAATTTTAGTATGATATTATAAGAATATGGAGGTAAGTTATTAAAAGTATGGATTGTTGTTGTTGATTATGAAGTTGAAAGAAGGAAATAAATTTGATTATGAAGTTGAAAAAAGAAAATGAATTGTAATAGTTTTGTTGCATTTATGGAATTTTTGGGTGAAATATGGAATTGAGGAATAATGGAATAGCTTAGTTGGAATATTTTTCACCTATGTTTGAATGAGTTTAAATTAGTTATGAACATGAAATATTCATATTTATTTGGAAATGCAAAGTTGGGTTGAAAGTTATTGCATTAGTTGGAAAAGAAATCAATTTATGTTATGGTGCATTTTAAATTGATTGTTGATGGTATCGGTGTTGTTGTTGGCTTGGTTGTTGATATCGTGGCCGAGTTGTTATCTTGGGATTGTCATATATATAAGAGAGATGCTGCCGAAATTTTTGTAGACAAATATTGGTAGAATTGAATTCTTAAAGTCTTGTGAATAATAATTGGTAAATGTGACCAATTGTAGATTTTGAAGGAAACGGGAGTTGAATTTGGACAAACGTGAAAAGCCGATAAGGTATGTAAAGTTTTATCTTTTCTTCTCTTGGCATGTCTTAGGTGTAATAGGTTTGGATACGAGCCTCGGGGATGACTCTACTCTTCGGAATCGACACCTAAATTTGACCTTTTTCTATTCAGTAGAATTGAATTAAGTATTTATGAATATTTTTGAAAAATTGTCTAAACCTCTAGAATTTGCACAAATAGGACCCAACTACCTTGAAACTCTTATAAATAACGTTATGATATTTAACGCGCATAATTTAGATACGCCACCTCATTTGACCGAGGTGGGCCCCACTATTCTAAATTTTTCTTTGTTATTCTGTTTGGCTCATGTTAGGTAGAATTTGAAAGAAACTCTTTGCTACTCTTCAAATATCATATGATTAATTATTCCGTTAAGTTCCATAATATATTCTGAAATATGGAAACAATTTCAGAAAATTATTTTGACATAGACTATCGGGACATTGAAAAGACTTACACTATTATTATTACTCAAGTATTTTTATATATAATTTGTTATCGAAATTATGCTATCGAGTCTGTATAAATATTTTGTATTTTAAATTGCATTTAGTCTCTCACTACTCTACTCGTGCATACTGTAACCACTCTTTCACTGAGCCTGGGCCAGGATATATTATCAAGCGTACTTTTCTACATTTTTCGCCGTGCCCCGATGTGAGGGGGCAGGTATGACATGTACATGGGTTGTAGTGTATGTTATGCCATGGAATTATGCTGTGCCATGTACATATATGATATGATATGATTTGATTTGATATGGCAATCTGATATGATATGATCTGTTACGGAGATATTCCCTACTCTGGTGTTATGATGTGCTGTGGCGCCAATGACGGGAGGGCGACCACGTTTTGTTCAGCGAGTCCCATGACATGGGGTCGGATATGGCATATGTCTTTGCATATATGATTTGTGATTATGATAAGCTTTTTGAAATTTTGAACATTTATTTTGTTTTCTGCACATACTATTCAGATTATGATTTTATTTATTACAGTTCATGCTTTACATATTCGGTACATTTTTCGTACTGACCCCCTTTCTTCGGGGGGGCTGCGTTACATGCCCGCAGGTACCAAAGTTCGATTTGCTGATCCACCTGTTTAGGATATTTGCTGCGTCGTTGACAGTGCTCCCTTATTCGGAGCTTGTATTTTTGTACTGACTTTATCTCTGTATATTTGAATATGTTGGTCAGGGGTACGACGGGGCCCTGTCCCGTCATATGACTATGCTATCATTTGTAGAGGTCTGTAAACAGCTTTACGTTGTGGGTTTTGTATATATAGTTTGGGTTTCGTGTGTTTTGTGATGGCTTATCAGCCTTCGTGCCTACATCTATTTTTTTGATCTATTTAAAAATTCTTATAATCACTACCTATATTTATTTGGTTAAAATGGCTAATTTGGGATTAGGGTACATTTGGGTGCCCAACTCGGGCTCCAGTCGCGGCCTACGGGGTTGGGTTGTGACACTTTCATACTCTGAATTCGTGCGATAGAGTTAAACTCTATGAAACTTCCCTTCTAATTCGTGCATTTATACGTTACAGATAATGCCTCCAAAACGTACTGCTAGCCAGAGGAATGCTGATAATGCAGAAATGCCCCAGTCTGAGGTACGCCCGGCAAAGGCTAGAGGCCGACCTGCGAGGTATGCGGAGGTGCTCCAAGTGCCTGCTACTCCGCCTGCACCCACATTAGAGGCAGAATTTAGAGGGGCGATTGCAATGCTCACTCAACTAATGGCTGCCCAAAATGGTAACCAGAGTTCTCCGACTCTTAGCTCTAGTTCCCAAGAGCCATCTGCTGCCGCCAGAATTTGAGACTTTCTGAGAATGAATCCGCCGGCATTCACGGGTTCTAAGGTTGATGAAGACCCTCAAAACTTTATTGAGGGGGTTGAGTTGGTGTCTTATCAACTCAAGGATGTGGCAAACATTTGGTATAACCAATGGGAGCAAGGTAGAGGTAAGGTTGCTGAACCTGCTATGTGGGATGAATTTGAGAGAGCCTTTCTTGACCACTTCTTTCCCCAAGAGTTGAGGGAAGCGAAAGTGGAGGAATTTGTGAATCTGAGACAAGAGGGTATGACTGTTAAGGAGTATGGCCTGAAGTTCATCCAGCTGTCCAGGTATGCTCCAAAAATGATCCCATATATGAGGTCAAAGATGAGAAAATTCGTCTCCAAATTAGGGAGGCATGTGAAGAAGAAGTGCAAAGCAGTATTGTTGATCTCGGACATGGATATTTCGAGACTAATGGTGTATGCTCAACAGGTGGAGGATGAGAAGAGAAAAGACCGAAAGGAGAATCTGAGCAAGAAGGCAAAATCAACGGGCCATGAGAATGAACAGAGGCAAAACAAGGGCAACAGGTCCTTCTTCCAGAAGAGGCCTCCCAATTATGCCTCATTTACCGCAAGTGCACCCATGCTGCAGGACAGGTATGACCAACAAGGACAGAGTCGCCAGAATTTCAAACCTCAGGGTTCTCAATCCCAGACCAGTGTAAGTCAAGGTTCGAGGGGGAAGCCACCATACGGCAAGTGTGGTAGGCTCCACTTGGGAGAATGCAGAGCGGGAAGAGTTGGTTGTTATAAATGCGGCCAAATGGACCATTTTCAGAGGGAGTGCCCAACAGGGGGAAATAGAGTCCAGCATTCTACCACCGCACCACCAGCTAGGGGTAATCAAAATGGCACTACTTCAGGTACGAGTGGAGGTACAAACCGCCTGTATGTCATGGGTAGTCGCCAAGATCAAAAGAACTTTCCAAACATCATGACGGGTATGATTCGAGTCTCTTCTCTTGATTATTATGTGTTGATGGATCCGAGTGCCATCCTATCTTTTGTGACCCCTTATGTGGCTAGTAAATTCGATAAAGCTCCTGAATATCTTCATGAGCCCTTTTGCGTAGCTACTCCTATCGGTGATTCTGTCTTAGCTGAAAGAGTTTATAGAGGTTGCACTGTGTCAATCCATCACAAGGACACTTTGACCGACCTAATTGAGTTGGACATGGTCGATTTTGATATGATTCTTGGCATGGACTGACTTTATATCTGTTATGTCTCTATTGATTGTAGAACTCAGGTTGTCAAATTCAAGTTCCCAAACGAAGCTGTCATAGAGTGGAGGGGTAGTCCTGTTATGCCTAAGGGTAAGTTTATTTCATAACTTAGGGCTAGGAAGCTAATCTCAAAAGGGTGTGTTTATCACATTGTCCGAGTGAAAGATGATAGTATTGAGTCTCCATCCCTTGAGTCGGTTCCAATTCTCAATGAGTTTCCGGATGTTTTTCCTGAAGATCTGCCTGAAGTCCCTTCTGATAGGAAGATCGACTTTGGGATTGATGTTCTTACTGATACCCAGCCTATCTCAATTCCTCCCTATAGAATGACTCCAGCTGAGTTGAAGAAGTTGAAGGAGCAGTTGAAGGACTTGTTAGATAAGGGGTTCATTAGGCCGAGTGTCTCACCATGGGGAGCTCCGGTCCTATTTGTGAGGAAGAAAGATGGGCCCCTTAGAATGTGTATTGACTACAGGTAGCTGAATAAGGTCACCATAAAGAACAAATACCTTCTCCCCAGAATAGATGATTTATTTGATCAACTTCAGGGTGCCACGTGTTTTTCAAAGATAGACTTGAGATCCGACTACCATCAGTTGAAGGTGAGGGAATATGATATTCTGAAGACTGCTTTTCGGACTCGTTATGGCCATTTTGAATTTTTGTCATGTTTTTTGGGTTGACAAATACCCCCGCAGCTTTCATGGATCTCATGAACCGGGTGTTTAAACCGTATCTTGATATGTTTGTGATTGTATTCATAGATGATATTCTGGTCTACTCCAAGAATGAAGAGGATCACGCTTATCATCTTAGAGTCGTTTTACAAACCTTGAGAGACCAGGTATTGTATGCGAAGTTCTCTAAATGTGAATTTTTGCTTGCATCAGTGTCCTTCTTAGGCCACATTGTATCTGGAGATAGCATTCAGGTTGACGCTCAGAAGATTGAAGCGGTGAAGAATTGGCCCAGACCCACATCCCCGACGGAGATAAGAAGCTTCTTGGATTTGGCCGACTATTATCGAAGGTTTGTAGAGGGATTCTCATCCATATCATCACCATTGACTAAGCTGACTCAAAAGAAGGCTAAGTTCCAATGGTCCGATGCTTGTGAGGAGAGTTTCCAGAAATTGAAGGCCAAGCTAACCATTGGTCCTGTTCTAGCATTGCCCAATGGAACAGAGGGCTTCGTGGTCTACTGTGATGCATCCAGAATTGGCTTGGGATGTATGTTGATGCAAAGGGGGAAGGTGATAGCCAATGCTTTGAGACAGCTTAAGTTTCATGAGCGAAATTACCCAACTCATGACCTTGAGCTGGCAGCTGTGGTGTTTGCGCTTAAAATCTGGCGCCACTACTTATATGGAGTGCATGTTGACGTATTCACCGATCACAAGAGCTTACAATATGTCTTCAGCCAGAAGGAACTCAGGCAAAGGCGATGGCTCGAGCTACTCAAGGACTACGACATGAGCATCCTCTACCATCCAGGTAAAGCTAATGTTGTTGTTGATGCTCTTAGCAGGTTGTCCATGAGTAGCAATGCCCATGTGGAGAAGGGAAGGAGGGAATTAGCGAACGAGGTACATAGATTAGCCCGATTGGGAGTTCGACTCGAAGAGAATAATGAAGGTGGAGTAAACGTTTGAGATGGGGATACATCCTCACTTGTAGCAGGGGTAAAGGATAAATAAGATCAGGATCCCATCCTCCTCTGGTTGAAGGAAGTTGTTCACAAACAAGGGGTGATGGTTTTCACCAAAGGGGGAGATGGTGTGTTGAGGTACCAAAGTAGATTGTGTGTACCTGATGTCGATGATGTTCGAGAGAGGATTATGGCCGAAGTGCATAGTTCTAGATACTCTATTCATCTAGGCTCCACAAAAATGTACCATGACTTGAGGGGAATCTATTGGTGGAGTGGGATGAAGAGAGATATTGCGGAATTCATTTCCAAGTGCCCGAATTGCCAACAGGTGAAGGTTGAGCATCAAAGGCCATATGGTTTAGCCTAAAGCATAGAAATTCCAGAATGGAAGTGGAAGATGATCAACATGGAATTTATTACAGGATTGCCAAGATCCCGAAAGCAACACGATTCCATTTGGGTGATTGTGGATAGAATGACGAAATCAGCTCATTTCTTGGCGGTTAAGGCTACTAACACCGTAGAGGATTATGCAAAGTTGTACATTCAAGAGATTGTCAGACTGTATGGGGTCCCTTTGTCTATCATCTCATATAGAGGAGCTCAATTCACTTCCCAATTTTGGAAATTCTTTCAGAAGGGATTAGGTTCGAAGGTGAACTTGAGTACAACCTTCCATCCCCATACAGATGGCCAAGCAGAGTGCACCATCCAGACATTGGAAGATATGTTGAGGGCATGCGTGCTTGACTTCAAGGGAAATTGGGATGATCACTTACCTCTCATAGAGTTTGCGTACAACAATAGCTATCATGCAAGCATTCAAATGGATCCTTATGAAGCTTTGTATGGGAGGAGGTGTAGATCTCCCATTGGGTGGTTTGAAGTTGGTGAAGCCGAGTTGATTGGGCCTGACCTTGTTCACCAAGCCATGGAGAAAGTGAGAATTATTCAAGATAGGCTAAAGACAGCCCAAAGCCACCAAAAATCTTACACCAACGTGAGGAGGAGAGACTTAGAGTTTGAGGTGGGTGATTGGGTGTATTTGAAAGTGTCACCCATGAAGGGTGTCATGAGGTTTGGAAGGAAAGGGAAGCTCAGTCCTCGATATATTGGTCCTTACCAGATTTCGAGGCGGATTGGGAGTGTTGCCTATGAGTTGGAGTTACCCTCGGAGTTAGCTTCTATTCATCCGGTATTCCACATTTCGATGTTGAAGAAGTGCTTAGGCGATCCTTCGTTGGTAGTCCCCATTGATAGTATTGGAGTTAAGGATAACTTATCCTATGAAGAGGTTCCAGTCCAAATTCTTGATCACCAAATTCGCAAATTGAGGAACAAAGAGATCGCCTCAGTCAAAGTCCTATAGAGGAACCAATTTGTTGAGGAAGCCACATGGGAAGCAGAGGAAGCCATGAAATCTAGATATCCACATCTATTCGTGCCTACCGAGGAGAATGTTGATGGTAATGTCTATTTCCTTGACTTGAATTCATTTGTGCATTTTGAGTCTTGATTGATAATTGTTTAAGAATTTGATTGATTGAATGACTGAATTCTTGATTTTGATTTGCGCCCTGAGTCCATTCTTGGTTACTCGTCATTCGAGGACGAATGATCCCAAGGGAGAGATAATGTAACGCCCCTCAAAATTCTTCCCTAGGATTCGGACCTTTCTTATATTCGTGCAGGGTCAAACCTAATTATTTAGAAGTGTGTGCTTGAGTTAAGATGAGTCCCCGAGTAATTGGGGAGTGTTGGAGGTGATGTGGGGTCACGAAGGACCCCTAGGGCCGAGCTAAGACCAAAAAGATTCGTCGTGGCTAAGTTTGAGGAGGAGTTCGCATGAGGGGTTGACTTCTAACGACCCTATCTTTTGATATATGACGATTCGGGTGGCCTACGACCTATTAAATTAATGGTCGTCGAGTCTTCTTTACAACGCCACCAAGAATGTAAATTTTGGAGTTTGGAATCGAAAGATATGACGATCCTAAGATGAACTAGTACAGTAGAGTTTCCGGCCTAGGTTGCAATTGCTGGGAAACTGGGCTTGGCGCTGCAGTGGCGCGACGCGCCACTATCGCACCAGAAACATGCCTTAGTAGTTTGGGCTCTGGCGCGGCGCGCAACTAAAAGGTGTGCAGGGTTTTTCAAGCCAATTTCCAAAACCCTGAAAATATTGGCCTTGACGCTATAAGGGCGCGACACGCCACTATCGCGCTAGAAACATGCCTTAGTAGTTTGGTCGTTGGCGCGGCGCGCCACTACGAGATGTGCAGGTTTTAGGCGTAATCACCCTGGCGCTGCAATGGCGCGACGCGCCACTATCGTGCCAGGTGCATTTTTGCCTATTTTTCAGAACTTTGAGAAGGGGCAATTTGGGAATTGTCCCAAATTATATATGTATTACCCTTGGTCTTTTGGGAACACATTTTTATAGTCTCACTCTCTCTCTAAAAGCCCTAGGAGCTTCTCTCTCTCTCTTCTTCTTCTTCTTCTTCTCTATTTCCAACAAGAGATTGTTCCAAGAGCTTCAAGACTTCAATCTTTCCATTGAAGACCCAACAACAAGGTTTCTTCAAAAGTCTATTCTAAGGTATGTAAGGCTATCCAAAACATGGGTTGAGTCCACCCATGTGCCCTACTCTTGCTTTGAGGTTAGATGTTCATAAAAATAGAGTTCTTGGTATGGGTTAAGTTTAAATGAGTTTTGTCCCTTAATTATTTGATTCTATATGTATTGATGTTGTTGAGCTAAGAAGTCTCTAAAATGGGCCTTTATGTGAGTATGAGTTGATAAGGATGAATTGTTAAATATATTTTATTGACCTTTTTAATTATTTAGATTGTGATAAAGGATGTTATTTTTCTAAAAATGTTGTCAATTTTAAAATGTCAATTTAAAGTCTTAAAGTTGTGATGAGTCACAAAGATTTCTCAAATGGATGGAGGTAATGATTGATTATATCTATATGTTGCTATAAATGTGCATTTAAATTTCTTTTGAAGAGATGATTGAGATTGATCGGATAGTGCAATTGGAAGAGATTTGATTGTGATAGAGTTTATGAGTTGACAAGGTTGTAATGAGACTTGTCGATATGAGTTGATTGAGTTGATTGGATGGAGTTTTATGAGCATTGAGTCTTGGGAGGAGTATCGAGCACCGAATTGGGCAAGAGTATAGTCCATACTCGAACCCAATACCTGTGTTGCCAAATATAGGAGGGATTGAATCGTTAAAGTCGGATGCTTACCCGAGAGGTTTGTCCTGACATTATAGGACTTGGTTGGATTGGATCCATGATTGGTTGACTTGTTCATGCCCTGGCAAAGTATGAACGGACGTGGCAACAACGTCGGCTTATTGTACTGTCACTGGCTCATAAGTGATGGTTGTCGGATAAGAGAAACTCACAAATAGGTCTTGATAGTACTCTGAGTCAGACTGAGTTGAATGATATATGATTGGTCCCGTCTAAATCATATTCTTGTTTAGACTTAGGACATTTGAGTGAGTTGTCTTGTATATATATGTATATGAGTTGAGATTCCGAGTTGACTGATTCTTCCTTGATGTTCATTGTATTCGGCCATTTTACATACTTGTACATTCCATGTACTGACGCCAGTTGGCCTGTATCGTTTCATGATGCAGAGACAGGTACTAGAGATCATGAACCGGCGCTCCATTGAAGATCCACATACACTTCCCGCTAGTTGGTGAGTCCTCCTAGTTCCCGGAGGATGTTGAGCCTTCTTGTACAGTTTTGTTGTCATTTCCCTTATTTTGATTTGTTGGTAGCCATGGACTTGTCATTGGCACCTTTTAGACTTTGATAGAGGCTTCATAGACTGGAGTGTGGGGAGGTTTGAACGGTCATTTTGAGGAGTCTTATTATATTTGTTTGTTGAGTTAATGAATGTTTGGCCTTCGGCCCCATATTATGAATAGTATCTCATTAATTGAGTTTTCGCTAAGAGAATGTGATTGAATGAATGTGTGACTGGACCAGATGGTTCACTCGGAGGTCAGAAATAGCCTTTGGGTGCCGGTTACGTCTAGGGTACCCTCCCGGGGCGTGACACAATATTGAGCATATATATGTATCTAGACATTTTTCTATAACTATCGGTAGGTAAACCCCTTATCATCTGGAGTGCACATTCCTTAGCACGCCATGCTTGTTGGTACGAAATCTCAATTTCATAGATTGCTATAACATCTTCAATTACATTATTTGGAGTATGAATCCTTTTATAGTTCATCAATTTAGGAATTGTTACGCCACTTAGAAATCCAACTGTTGCTTTAACCGTGGTCAATATCCTATCTCTTAATGGACATGTATGTTCCTCATTGAAGTACCCAACTTTAAATACATCTAAATTTTTTCTACAAAATGCCTTCATAGTTCAACAACATTCATTTGAAAAACACACTAATACATAGCTGTATGTACCAGATACATTAAGAATCACAAAAAAATCATGTATCATTTAAAAAAAATACCAATGGACCTTCCGAAATTAATAATGTATCATTAACGCTATCATGTTCACAATTCATAATTTTGAATTAATACAACATGTATAAGCTACTTTTTAAATAAAGCAATGTTCAATAGACATTACTTGTAATGATAACTACACATTCCATTTAATAAGTATCATACATAAAATCAGTGCTAACTACACATTCCCTTTAATTTAGAATTAATACAAACATGTATCTAATACATTTTAAATAAATCAGTACTAAATAGACATTCCCTTGTAATGCTATATACACATTCCCTTTAATAAGTATCAGATACATATAATTTTATAAGTACTCGGTACTTATCAAAATCAAACTATAGTGCATAGATCAAATTACATGCATTATTGAATACTAATATATCATGAACATATATATCAATATCATTCTTACAAACAAACAAAAAAAATACGAGTCCATGATATATTCATAAAAAAATTTAGTATTACTCAAATACCATTTTACTAATTATTTTTTAAAAAGGCAATGTATCATACACATAGAACACATACAATACTCTTTGTATATGATACACAACACAAATAACTTGAAATTGAAATTGTGCTCTATTTTATATTTCGCCATCACAGAGACCAGTGTTGCTTTAACCTTATACAATTGCTTCTCTTTTACCTCTATATTATTTGTATCACTTATGTAATTCGTTATTTCTAATTCGGAAATGTAATATGAATCACCAATTTTTGATTCATCCACAACAAGAGCTTGTGTATTTTTTCCTAAGCCTTCGACACAAATAATTTCATCGGACTTAGCATCAAAGCAATGTATCTCTTCACCAATCTTATCAGATGTATTAATGCATAGTGGATACATTCCAATTCAAGGCTCATTTTTTTTTACCTCCAAATACAGTCTTACCCCCATATCGTTTCTAATAATCATTGAAGATGAATTACCTTCTCTAATGTACCGATTTTCTATGTTTTTCCTCATCTCATCGATCTTCAATTCAAGTGCAATGGCAGATTTGAGATTCATAAACTAAATCGTTTGTCCAACAACTACTCCATCGCTTTTATATCGTGCATAACTCACAACACTTTCACAAATCCCAGAATGCCTCAACAAAATTGATACATTCATCATGTATTAGGTTTGGTACTTTGACGAGCTGGCCATCGAGAGAGCACTGAGACGAAGAACCTAGATAGGAATTTTCCTACCCGTGTCTACTTCTTGAAAAACCTAAAGGGTCAAGATAAGCGTATCAAGAGAAAAGGGCAGCCTTAAATACTCGTTTTAGCAGGTTAAGCATTCCATTTCATATTTACCATTTACCCAGCGAAGAGAGTCATTATTTGTGTTACATCTTCGAATTCGAGAGAGGACTTTCCTCTTATCTCTCAAATTATAGGCATTGTTCAAATAGACTATTCTTGTCGTTTAGTAGCATTCGAATGATTTATCTTGGAAATAAAATCAGTGTTGAGTTTCGAATACTATACTTTGTTACGTGTTGAGATATGTTGGGGTAGAAGAAAATTTGAATTTTGAATGATTTCAATCCGATACGTTTTTAGAATAGATTGCTATCAATTTATTTTCGTGATTTGCTCAACTGAAATTTAGTTTTAGGCTTTCTTTCCTTTTAAATCTCAATAGACATTTCAAATAATGTATCAACATTAATGTATCACTATTTATGGGATATATCCGAATGACACATTTTAAAAGAATTTTTTGTAAAATAATAAAGGATAGTGATAAAATGTAATTAGCTCTCTACACTGTGTGATTCCTAATTTTTTTACTCAATTTTTGAAAGTTAAAATATTGGTGGGCCCATACTACTATTTTGATGAGATTATATTTTATATATGTCTAAAATTGGTTGTCGTAGTTTCTAAAACAGTTACATCAGATTATTTGTTATTTTAAAAGTTCAACACTTTGTTTGAATGGTTGTTACGTATTGTTTCGGATTGTATTATATTTTATTGTATTGATGAATATTATATTTGGATAGATTGTATTGTTTTGTATCGTTACAAAATGTCACACATTAACAAGTTGAATGATAAATCTACGAGAAAAATATGGTATGATAGAGCTACTATAGAAATGTAAGGTAAAGTCTAAAACAAAATTAATATAATTCATAGCTACACACTTATTTTAGACCACAATTTTTTTTTTTTTTGTCAAGTCAAAATCTTTATTTTTTCTCTAAAATTTTGTATCAAGTTAAACTAGACTATTTTTTTTTCTTAAATTCTATATCAAGTCAATAAATTTCATTATTCTTCATTTTTTCTAAAATTTTATGTTCAATCAAATTATATATTTTTTTCAATTTAAATATCAAGTCAAACGATATCAACAAATGAGCTAATGATCAAAAGGTGTTTGACTAAGAGACATAAATTTTGTTAAAGATAGATCTAAAAAATGTTGAGTTAATGAATACAAATGTCAATATATCTACTCAACTAATAGTAGTAATAAAGTCTTCAAAAGTGAAACGCCTTCCGGGTCATCGCGGCAAAAAAATTCAATTTTAGGGATTTGTAGAAGTAGGGTTTTCCATCGGATCGATTTTTGGGAGAAAATTTTGTGCTGTTTCTCAGTAAGTGAATCAAGTTGTATTGCACATTACAGTTACTTGCCGGTGTTTTAAAGTAAGTTTCTTCAATTGTTTATCACTGTAAATTCTAGATCAGGATTGGACATTTTCTTTGGTGTTATTGACCGCATGCATGGGGTAAAAATGAGGTTTTTTTTTTCTTTCACAATATTCAAGGTTGTTACTTTTATGAAGAGCAGTTGGAGAAGCTGGATTTTGACTGTGGCATGTTTTTGCATTATATTTGGTTAATTTTATTAGCATTTTGTTATGTTCTTGTGTTGGGGTTTTGCACAAACTGGGTAATCTGTGTGTATATATATTTTGTTTTATGCTAAAATTAAGCTCTTGTTTGACCATAGATTTTGATTGTGGCATGTTTTTGCACTATTTTTGGTTGATTTTATTAGCATTTTATCATGTTGTTGAGTTGTGGTTTACAAAAACTGTCTAATATTTGTGATATTTCTTTGTCTTTTTTCTTTTGTTTGAGTGGAATTGGATTCTTGCATTTAAGTTTAAATTATGCACTCTTAAAGCTACTGTTTGGACATAGATTTTGAAGTTGAAAACTTGAAACTTGAAAATTTGAGTTTTTGAAGCTGTGTTTGGGCATGCAGTTTTTGGAAGTTGAATTTTATTTTTTGAAGATTTGATCCAAAATCTATGGCCAAACAGATATTTGAAAATAAATTTTCAAAATCAATGGCCAAACGCTAGCTTAAAGTCCCCTTCTTTTGGGTTTATTCCAGCTCTATTTAAAACTGATATACAAGTACGGTTTCCATCAGAACCATTTAGGAGGAAATATCTGCTGTTTCATAGCAGTGAACAAGTTCTAGTACATTACAGTTATCTGGAGCTGTTTTAAAGTATGTTTGTTACCACTGTAAATTCTAGGTGGTCGGACAATTTCTTGGTATCCATGTGATCTTTTTCCTTAAGTGTAACGGTAATGTCGGTGTTACTGACCGCATGGATGGTGTAAAAATGTTTTCTTTTCACAATATGAAGAGGTTGTTACTTGTATGAAGAATGGTGTGGCATGTTTTTGCACTATATTTGGTTGATTTTATTAGCATTTTTTCATGATCGTGAGTTGGGGTTTGCACAAACTGTCTAATCTGTGCAAATTGAGTGAAATTGGATTCTTGAATTTGAGCTAAAATTATGCACTCTTAAATTTCCCCTTTTTTGGTTTATTCCAGTTCTTTTCAGAATAGATATACAATATTGATTTTTGCTTGTAAGTGAATAGTTCAAACGTAGAAATTTCCTTAAACATTTTCAACAGAGCTATGCTGTACCCTCATATCTGAAATGTTACCATTCTCCAAAAAAGAAAAAAAGAAAAGACAAAAAAGAGAGCTTTACCCCCATATCTGCTGCTTAAACTTATTATGTGTACGGCTGTTATTTTTGACTAAGGATGTGTCTAGTATGAAGGAAAATGTTTTCCACGGAAAATGTTTTCTTGGTCAATAAGTGGGTGTCTTTCTTATTTTCTTGTGTTTGTAAGTAAGCAAAAAAATATTATCCCAAGAGCATTTATATGTAATCTAGCAAAATATCTTGGGAGTAGGGGTGGCGGGGGTGGGATAGTCAATGGGTGGGGGTGTTGGGTGGGTGGGAAGGAGACAATGAACTTGGAGTGTCACTTATGAGACTTGTTTTTCTTACTTTCATTGGGAAAGTCATTTTCCTCATTTAAGGAACTTGTTTTTCTTAGAGAAAATGTTTTCCAAGCCTTTTGACTAACCAAACCATACATATGCTAAATCCTTTCAGAGCTTACATGCAGGCTGTTAGGCTTTAGGTATAAGCTAATCTTGATGTTGAATAGTGATACCCTGATATGACATGGGGGATTGCTTTGGTATAAGTGATTGAACTAGATCCTTTTGAAATTTAGGTCAAGATAATGTTTTTTTGTGATGATATTTGTTGGAACAACACTTTGCATGTAGGAAATAACTATTTGTAATTTTTCTGAGAGATGGGGCATGTAGCTGAATTTTCGGTCGGGTAAACTGCTTCCAAGTCAATGAAATGGTTTCCAGGATTATTGTCATTTATTGAATTCTGTTAAAACAGGGATTTTTCAGTGGGCTTGGGCAAATTTGCATAGAGTCTTGTTACAGGATGGCTTTTAATCTTGCACCCTATTATTTTTTAAGCATCAATTGTTGTCATGGAGCATTTTTTTCTGCATCTGATTGCTGCATCTTTTAGTACTTGGAATAGTAAGAATCGTCTGACGTATTTGGTTTCTTTATCATAGCTGAAGATGGCTATTGATGCTGGATCTGGGAGCAAAAGTAGGGATAATGATAGTAATAATTCAAAGAACAAACTGGTTAGTAAAGGATCATCAAGTTGTGACTCGGGAAAGGCAGATAGATCCACAAGATCCTCAGTTAAGGAAACCTTATCTAAACAAATGGATTTAAGCCCTGCAAGTACAAGGAAATCTGAGCGCCTTGAGAAGCGGACGCCACCCATACCTCCTGCTAAGAAGAAGTCTGCGGGACTTGAACAACAGAATACTCCGAGCCCTTTAAGAAGGTCTGAAAGGTGCTCTACTTCGTCAAGATCAAAGTACATAGGCAGAGAATCCAATTCGTCTAGTATAAAGGAGGAGAAACGAGAGAAGATTGTGAAGAAGCTGACAATAGAATCTGATAGTGTTAGCACTACCACGAAGAATGCTACAACACCTGTTGATTTAAAAAGGAAAAAAATGGATGACAGAACTTACAAGTTATTATTCAAAAAACAAAAGAAAGAAGATATTGCATCAGGTTTTTCTTATTACTGTTTACCTTCTTCTTTTTATTGTCGAAAGGACGATTTCTTGATTCAACCATATTCCATAGATTATCCTCCTATTAGTATATGTTTGTAGCACCATATATTTAGCTGTTTCTAGATGAACATAGTCTTGCTGATAGATTACATGTGGCGCCTCTTTAGTAACAACTTATATGTTTTTGTTGGGTTCAGATGCTTGTGAAGATGATGGTACTGATGGGAAGCATGGTTCTAAATCTCAACCTAGTTTGTTGCATGAGGCAGACCTGGTTGAGCCTGAAGAAAGAAGAATGCTATACAATGAGCAGAAAAGCCTCCATATCCATCTGAAAGCTGAGATAGCAAAACTTTTTGGAGTGATAAAAGTTTCGGTATTGACTTTTACATTACATTTCTTATAAAAAATTTTATTTTTATTTTTATCAGTTTCCCGTAAAAGGGAATGCTAATATCGTATCTACAAAATGGTGTAAAATGCGTTTAAATGTAGCAAGGGTCAGTTTTCTGTTCAGGTGAGAGGAGTACGTACTGGTAAACTTACCTTGGGTGTTTACTAGATCTTTGTTCATGGTTTTAACCAAATTATCCGAGTACTAGAACATTTAGGAGAAACGTACTGGAATGCTCGTGTTTGCTGTTGTAACTCTTTCCTTAAAGCTCTGTATCATTCACTTCTTGAAATTTTTTCACTGAAAAAGACGAAATTATTTCAGCTTCCGGTTAAGGGAGTCATAACGCATTGGCCAAAAAATTGAGTGCTCTGCAGTTGAGAACTTCCTTCAGTAGCTGTCAATGAAGTTGTCTTATGTTCTACAATTGATTTGATCTTACCTAAATCAGTGCTATATATAGTTTGTTCCGTTTCTCTTTCCCATTCTTTGTTATTTTTATTTTATAAAATGGGTGGGGTTGTGGGTGGTGGTGGGGGGCGGGTATGAAATCTCATAAGAAAAACTGAAGTTATGTTTGTGTTGTTTATAAAGGAAAATGAAAAAAGGTATTCTGGCAAGATTGCCATACTCAACATTGAACTTGCAAGTATTCCTTTTAAATAACCTAGGGATTGGCAACCCTAGTCATGACCTCCCAGTCATTTACTTTGTGTTGATATTGCTCTAAAATCCAAATGCAGGAAGTCATCAAACATACGGCGGAAAAATTTCTGGAATATATTATGGAGAATCATCGTGTTAGTAGGGAACCTGAAACAATTTTACAGGCTTTCCAGATATCTTTGGTTAGCATTTTTTACTCATCCACTTCTGATATCTCTGTGTATTTTTTTATGTTTCAATAAAGTACTTTTGACATATTTTGTAATTTTTTTTGAGAAATTAGTACTGTTGTATTCTTTTTTTTTTATAACCGAGAAATCAGTCTGTGGCCTGCCCTTTGGACCAACCATAGCCTTCTAAACTCGGTGGATAATGGGCCCGCCTCTCTATCCTTCTCCACTTAAATACTAGGCTTCGCTTTGCATGGTGTGGGGCTTGAACCTGTGACCTACGCCACAAATCCTCCACCCTTTGCCACTCGAGCTAGGGCCCTGGGGGCTTAGTACTGTCGTATTCTTCAGTATTTGGGAATGTTTCAATACTTTCCCCTGGGGGCTTGGTACTGTTGTGTTCTTCAGCATTTGGGAATGTTCCTATACTTTCTTTTTTAGTTTGTCTTATAAAGGTCGTACTTACTTATTTAGAAACAACGGAAAAGGATCAAAAATACCCTCGAACTATTGGAAATGGACCACATATACCTTCCATTTAATTTTGGCAGCAAAAATAGCCTCGTCATTAGCATAAAGGACCACAAATACCCTTCTACTTAACGGACACATGTTTGTGCTGATATGGCAGATGACATGGCATCCACCTAGGATATGACCCCCTTATCCATTCATTCTAACCCATTTTTGGTCTTATCCAACAACTAATTTCAAAGCTGCCAAGCGATCCGATCTATTACTCAACTATGTCGACATTGATGCAGCAGCCTTGAGAAGAAAAAATGAAGAAAGCTGCCAAGAGTTGTGCTTGAAGAACTACCAAGAGTTGGCATCTTGATTTCTTTCAATTTTTCGATCAATTTTTTGTCAAGTTTTCTTTCAATTCTTTGGTTCAATCTCTACTCATTTGGCAAGACCTATTCTTGATTCTGTTGGAATTGCTTCTTGGAGATTCTCATCAGTTTTGCCTGCTATTTAAGTGGCTGTGTTTACAATGAATTCCATGTAATCACACTTTTTATTTTAAAAAATGCTGGAAACACTGTACATAATGCTAGAAAATCAATAATCCTAGGTGGGACTATTCCTCTAGTCATGGTAGTATCATGGAATTTGATTGTTTTTGGACTTTCTGGTCACAATTCTTCATTTGTCTCAAGCGGTCCGATCTCACTCTTTCTCTCTGTCAATTCCTCTGTTCTACGAACAGTTCGTTTCTTTTTCAAAGGTTTGATTTGGGGCTCTGAATTGGGTCTGTAAAAACATTTAAGAGAGAAAGGGTCCTAGTTGGACATCCTAGGTGGTGGGTTATAGGTGGATGTCATGTCATGTGCCATATCAGCATAAACATGTGTCCGTTAAGTAGAACGGTATTTGTGGTCCCTTATGCTAATGGCGAGGATATATGTGGTCCATTTCCAATAGTTCGAGGGTATTTTTGATCCTTTTCCGTATAAATAATTTTATCTTTAATTTTCTCATTTCACCCTTAATGAGATTCTTTATAGTTAAGTCACACAAATATCAATGGCTTTTTTTTAGACCACAAGTTTCAAAAGTCTTTCTTTCTTTTTTAAACTCTATGTCTAGTCAAACACCGCCATATAAATTGGGACATATTAAGTATTATTTTGCACAACAATGGGCTTTTATACTGGCATCACTTTTCTCACAGAAAAAAAGAAGAGAAAAAAATACTGTTCACTTGTGAAGGTCACAAGTTTTAACATGCTCAATTTTTTCTAATGGTAAAGTAGTTCGTGTGTATGAAATCTTGAGGAAAAGGGTTTGTCTCAGTTCATGACTTACATGTTCATTTTACTATAGTTGTGTTCTCATTGCTGTTAATTTACTGTAATTTTACAGTCTTGGACTGCAGCTTCAATCTTAAAGGAAAAGATTGACAAAGACGATATATTCTTGCTCGTAAAACAACAGTTACAGTTCAGATGCACTAAAGAAGAGGCAATCAATGTCTATCTGAAGCTGCGTTCCTTAAAGAAGATGTTTTTGCGGAGATTGGATCAGAGCGGTAATGCTTCAAGCTCTTCATATGAGGAAAGCATATCACAAGCTGCAATATCTGCCCGACTGAACGTGGACACTGATATCGTAGACAGGTTACAAGATAATGAGTTAAGTGGAGAAGGCACTGTGACTCCTACAGAAAAACTTAGGGATAGTCAAAGGGAAAAGTTCATTAAGGAGGTTCAGTGTGGACATGGAAAACGAATGTCCATGCTGGAACAAGAGGAACACGAGAAAATTGAGGAGTTCAATAGAATCTGGGAGAAGAAAAAAGAAGTGCTAGAGGAGGAGTGCAGACTGGAGATAGCTGTTCTTCGCGCTATACATGGTGAGACTGCAGCAACAAAGGATAGACAAAAATCATTAGCAACTAAGTTTGCAAAGAAAATTGAAGTGCACACACACCTAAAGGACCAGCAACTGAAAGAGCTTGAGGCTAAATACTCTGCTATGAGGAATGAGGAAATGCAGAAGGTTTCTTCACAGCAGACCAGAGAAAAGTCCTCTGGTAGGGGCCATTATTCTGGAGACGAGATGGAGTGCTCTCAGGAAAATTTTAATGTCTCTGACAGTATCCCTAAGACAGCTGTCTCTGGCTTGCAGGGTGACATGGCAGCATCTGATGCACCTGCATCTTCTCCAGACGCGTGCCATGTTCTTCCTATTCAATCTACTAATGTTTTAGCAACTTCAGTTTCAGAAGAGCTAGCTGAGATCACATCCACGGGGAGAGAATCAGTTGCTGCTGTTAAGCAGTCCAATGAAGCAGGTAATTCAGGTGGCAGTGAAGAGGAAATTGCTTGCAAGGTTCCTCTGTCTCCCAAAGAACATACTGGTAAAGTTGCATCGGACAAGCGAAGTAGAATCTGTTTGGAAGTATCTGAAGTTGCTCTTAATGAAGCTGTTGGTCATGATAAAATATCTGAAGTAAATAACACTATTCAAGAACTGGTTACAGAAAATAATTCTTTTTTGCCAAATGTTGTTGGAAACCAGAGAGTTAAAGTTAGCTCCAGTGACGGAAACCAAATAACTCCAGAGGAATTGCCAGCAGAATTGCCTTGTGTAGCAGCAGTTCCTTCTTCAGATGATGCTAGTTCTTTACCGCAAAATCCAGTATGTTTGCTTTTGTGTTGCACGTTTATATGATGGATGTGTTGGATCATCCTGTTGTCTGTTTAGATTCTAAATCTGGACACAATTAGTTTAAGGGTTTCCCTGGGCAAGTTATATATCTTTAATAGAGGATATGTATTCCGTATCAGTAAAGTAAATTTATGTTATCTCAGGTGGCTTTTCACCTATATCTTCCAAAAATCGTGTACATGTTGTGCAAGCACGTGCATTTTCTTTCAATGAGTTATGGATATAATCAGACTGATTTTTTATTGATATTTTTTCACTTCTACTTGATCAGGTAAATTTAGATGATTGTTACCGGTCTTCAGGAGATAATGGAACACACAATAACCTACTTGGTGAAAACCAGATTGGAATGCAAACTGAACTTGTTTCTGGACATAATATAAATAACACTTCTGAAGCAATTTTAGCTGGCAATTGTGAGCAACATCATAGAGTAGATGATGGTGTTCCCATTGCCGCTCACCATACTCACAGGGAGTCTCAAACCCACAATGAAAGAAACCCTATTCCAATCCCTGGATCCTCTCCCCATGCAGCAGGACCTTCACATCAAGCTGTTTCTTCAGCTGGGGTAAATCTGGAGCCTTGTGCATCTGTTCAGTCAGACGTTAGGGTTACCCACAGTCAATCCTTCTTACCAGCAGTCAGTAGAGTGCATCCTCAATCAACTACGAATTCGTGTGTATGTTCTCGGAATACTGAAACTGTGTTTCAAATGGTTCAGGGTTCTGCTGAGTTTCCTAGTGAAGCAATCTCTCAGTCTAACACTAATGTTGCCTTTGTTCAGGGATCTAGCAAATTGCCCGTGCGTCCTGCCCATCAGATGGCCACTTGTAATTTAGCTCTTCCTTTCCATGCTGACTCTCTTCATATAGAATGGGAAAGAATACATAAAGAAAAAGAACAAGTGACAAACGGTCTTGAGGATATGGTTTGTGTCCAATATCCTCCATGATTATATACTCAGGACTCTATGCATCATTTAATTAACCTGTTTTCCTCTCTTTGAACAGAAATTGCATTTGAGATCTGAGTGCAAAAAAGAGATAGAGGAGGCTATAGCACCAATCCGTAAGAAATATGATTTAAAGCTTCAGGAGGTTGAGGCAGCATATCTTTTGAAGAAGAAGGAGCTTGATATGAATCAGAACAAAATTCTCATGAATAAAGCGCTGGCTGATGCTTTCAGATTTATATTCATGGATGTCGAAATTTCTGATCTTCCAGGTATACAGCAAGGTTTTTTTTTATTTTTTATTATGTGTTCCTAAACATTAGTTGTATATTTCTTGTTTACACACAGTGTAATCCCACAAGTGGGGTTTGGGGAGGGTGGTGTGTACACAGACTTACCCCTACCTTATGAAGGTAGAGAGGGCTCAAGAAGTTGTATATTTGCTGTTTACCGACATTAAATATGACATACGGGAACTGCGTTGTTGATTTCAACATTGTAAGTTGCCGCTAAACACACATATTGTTCAACATATCTAGCAGCTAAATCTTCTTGATTCCCGTTCTTGGAATGAACCATGATCTCTATCTCCCAGGCTTAAATGTCTTTAACCGAATTCTATATTTTTCAGCAGCCTCATGTATCTCAAACTACAACCCAGAATTCTTTGCTATTTCTTGAAGTTGTGTTATTTGATGCCTCAGATTGCTAATTTGCTAATAGTATACAAGTGTACTTGGTCTGTATCTAGTTTAAAGGTCCACACAAAGCTCATTTTTATCTAATCACAAGGATCGTGCATCACATGTATAATTTTCAGCAATTATAGCAAGACATGAAAAACTTGATTTTAGTATCTATCGTTTCTTTAAGCAATGAAATTTGTTTCATTCCAGTTGTGCCTCCTGGTTATATGCTGCATCCACATCAGGTACGGCAGCAGCAGAGTTTAAGATCTTCCCCAATCAATGGTTCATCCTCAGCTCGCCAACCTGTGGAGGCGCAGACTACTGTCTCATCTTCGCCAGTTGCTAATTGTTCAGTACATTCTGTGGAAGCTTTTTTGCCTCCATTAAGATCTTCATCTGTTGCTGGTTCATCTTCATGTAGCCAACCTGCTGCTGTTAGTCGTTCAACCACATTTTCTGCAGGAAGTGTAAGCAGGCCGCCGCCTCTCATTAGTACAATCACCCCTTCCAGGGGTAATCATCAATTAGGTGGCGAAGTTCGTGCTCCAGCCCCACATCTTCAGCGTTTCAAAGGACCAACATCAACCCCTGTTAGCAGTTCATCAACCCTTCTAAATGGCATGCCAGGTCATCCACGACCCATTTACGTGGCTGCATCTCTTCGATCAACACTGCAAAATCCAATACAGCCACCCATAGTGCAACAATTACCTGTAAATCTTTCTGATTCTGGTAATACATCCTTGGACCATGGACTTGGAGGACTGCCTGCTATACAAAATCCATCTCTTTCAGCACGGGAACTGCTTCAAGAAATGGAGAACCGATCTCGTGCAAATAAGCCTAATTTTATGCCACCTTTACCAGATATCGGCTGTAACTTTGATTCATTAGACCTCTCTGATTTTCATTCAATGGGCAGTGTACAGAGAGGTTCTATCTCTTCAGAGCCAGCTACTAATGTAAGTGGTGTTGTTTGTCTGTCCGATGATGACTGAACTATTGGATAATGAAGTGGATTTGCTTGTGTATTTGTGGGTCAGCTCTTCTATCTGTATCTATAGAAACTTCCTTTTTAGAAAAATGAAAATACGCAGAAAGGAAAAGAAAGCTGTCAGAGGCCAGTAACAGAGGTCTAACAAATTTAACCTTGGTAGAGGAAGCTTTGGGGAAAACTATGGGTACGCACCTCCCTTCTCCACCGTGCTCTATATTTTTTAGGTTTCATGAGTAACACAGCTTTATATGCTCCAATTATCTGTCTGTGTTAATATCATCTGTTCCTTCATTTAGGTTTCGCATGAATGTTTCTCCCTCATAATCCCATGGTTCTGAATCTATGAATGTAGCTAGGCATGCTTAATTCATTATACCTCAACACTGCCACAGATGATTTCATCTAAATAATCCCGGAGAAGTTAGTTTTGAACTGTGCAAGTGTACTAACTCGTGATCTGAACCTTTCTGGAGCTGATTTTTCACTTTGGAGAATTTTGCCTTTTTATCCTGTGAATTTGTAGCAATAGCTGGAGCTTCAATATTTCTCTTGAATTCCAATAAACAATTTAAGTCATTAAATCTGAACTAGAATAAAATTACCACTAAATATACCTTAATTAGAAGAACTAAGAGACTTAAAGTAGAATTAGATTCTCTACAACCTCTCAAGGGATTTCCCATCTTCAATTCTATGAACTTAGAAAAATCATACGACCATTAGTATTTAGAAGGTCTTATGAAATAAGGCTAAATCCCAAAGTAGAAGTGTAGTTGGTTAAAAATCAATCCAAATCTTATACTATTATATGTGGCAAAGAGTGACATTAGGACAAAGAAGCTTGTGATATTTTGTGAAAAATCTCATTAGAACTTACAAGGGTGTTCATAAATGAACTTGGCATCTTCTTGTGCTTTTAGAAGTATAGATTGATGAAATTTCAACTTGTGTCTTTTGGCGTGAGTCCAATGCAATATGGAGTCCAATAAATATGAGGCCGAGTTGCCAATAATCATTATCGGTTTTTTTAACACTAATAAATAGAAACATTACTAGTGATTATTCATCTTTTTTGTGTCAACTTTTTGTACAATTGCTTTAATAGCTATCCACATCTCATTATTACACTACCACCAAATAAAGGCACCGAGAGACTGCAACCAAAAATTGATGAAACATTTGTGTTTGTTGTTCGTCCAACTATCTGACTTAATATTAACTCTATATTGTTTCCAAGACCTTTTATAAAAAAAAAAAGGGCAGCCCGGTGCACTTAAGCTCCCGCTATGCGCAGGGTCCGGGGAAGGGCCCGACCACAAGGGTCTATTGTACGCAGCCTTACCTTGCATTTCTGCCAGAGGCTGTTTCCAAGGCTTGAACCCGTGACCTTCTGGTCACATGGCAGCAACTTTACCAGTTATTCCAAGACCTTTTATATTCTTCTAATATTATGTTAATGTTGGCAACCTCCTCTTTAAGCAAACTGGTTTCAATTCATCAAGTGTGGGATGGACATGAAAAACCTTGGCCATATCTTTTGACTCATTTATTTATCGGCAAATAATAGGGGTCATTTACAGCAATTACCTCTATGTTGTGGTGGTAAAGTATCAAAAGACGAGAGAACACGTGTCATTAACTATAGTACTACTCCCAGATGCAGCAATTTGTGTTTCTTCAGGGGTACCATTTTTTTTCTTACATTTTGAGTCTTATGTTATACCTTGAATTATTCAGCTACATCATAGAGAACATTGGGACAAGTGATATGTTGCCATTGAGTATTGTTTTAATGGATATGTCCTTTTGCGCACATCTTCTGACTCTTTCATCCGTTGTATGTGAATCAGATATTTTAGTTTGTCCAAGGAGAAATAACATCTCAATGGTAAAGAGCTAAAGAAGACAAACTAAGAGATCTTTTCCGCAAGTAGCTTTATACCAAAGTATATTTATCACAACTGGGCAATCAAACTGAGGAAAAGTATCCCTACTTCGGCAGTCGTGTAAATTTTTTGTGATGTACACTTTTGAATCTTGCTTATCAAAAGAAAATCACTCAAAACTAATACGTGTATAAGTTATGAGGGAATCTACGTATTATTTTATGCAGGATAGAAAGTGGAATAACTAATTCCTGCATAACTCTAACCAACAACCAAATGACCCCATCGTGTTTTTCTTCTTTTTCCTGTTTTATTCGCGATGATAAGAGGTATTCCAGTAAAAGAGTAGCTCTATCAGCAGCTCAGATTAAGTGACTAGCTTCATAAAGGGTGTTATTCTTGCTTGTGTTGCAGGTGCCAGTAAGGAAAAAAAATAAGCGGTTGGGAAGCCTAACGGACCAGATCGTAGCCCTGCAAAAGCTAGTTTCTCCCGATGGCAAGGTAATTAATTGGCAGAAACTACATTCAGTGTTTATCATTTTTTTCATAATTAGCCAGCTTTCCTCTCTCTAATTACTAGCCTGTTTGGCCAAAGCTCCTCCAAGGCAAAAAAGTAAGCTCTTTCTTTTTTCAAAGTTGAGGTGTTTATTCAAGATTTTAGGAGAAGAAAAGGTTACTTTGAGTAGAAGCTGAAGCTGAAAAAAGTAACTTCTCCCCAAAAGTACTTTTGAGAAAATAAACGCGACTCTTTAAGACGAAAGACACGATGTCGCGTTCTACTATTTTAACAGCTGACTCCTTATGCGATAAAAACACCCTTTTTATAATATTGAATGAGTTAGGGGTTACTATGGTGGCACTAGAAAAAATCTAGGGTGCTGTCATAATAGTAGAACCCGACATCGTGTCTTTGTATCCTAAAGAGTTGTGTTGGTGTTTATATCCTTTTTGAAAGTGCTTTTTAAAAGTTTGATCAAACGCTAATTGTTGCTCAAAAGTGCTTGTCAAATTGATTACCCAAACACAAACTATTTCTCACCAGCTGATTTTAGAAGTTTGGCCGAACACACTATACATCATATATTCAATTCTTAGAAAGAGTAGACTCTATTGCAGGCTGGGACAGCTTCAGTCCTCCATGAGGCTTACAACTCTATTACTTCTCTAAAAAATCAGATTCAGGTTCGAAGTCTCAATTCATTGAAGTAAAAAAGACATTTTAGTTTGTTTTCCTTTCGGAGTACATTATCCATGGTTTACTCATTTGTCTACAGGACTTGTGTAACACGGCAAGCAACAATGGTTCCCTTTTTCTCTCGCAGGTAAAAATATACTTAAATCTTTCAATATACTTCATAAATGATTGTTATTTCCTTTGCTAATTATTTATGAACGGAGTAAACAGAATAGCAGGAGGAAAGCAATTGATGTACAAAGCGGAGGTTTTTGCTTGGTTCCAGTGTCACTTGTGCAGAAACTAATAGACGAAGACGTTTACCACGTTGGAAACAGCTTTTTATGATTTTATCAATGAAGTAATCAACTGATAATCTTAGTTTCCACTTTTTTCAAAATATTTGAGAAAATAATATGATGCCCCCTTGTTTTTTGTACGATAGATGTCATTTTCTGGAAGTTAATTTTCCAGGAGACAGTTATTTTATGTTGTTTGGTTATCAGGAAATGTTTTTTCATCAGAAGGGGGAAGAAGGGTTAGTCATTTTTCATGTCATTTGCTCTAACCAACACTTGAAACATATTATCAATCATTTATTTATAAACAGATTTTCATCAAAGTGGTAGTATTTGATATGTTAATAGTATTATGGAAATGTTTTCTCTTCACTAATTAAACACCAGACAACAATATCTCCATGTAATTTTACATGTGGGATTTTCAGAGGGTAGGATGTATTACTTGTGGGGTAGAGACGAGGTTTTCGAGCAGACCTTAGACTCAACAACATGAGAAAGCATGTTCTAGGAAAATAGTGTACAGTAGAAAATAACCCTCATCGTGCTAGACAGGGTAAAGTGTATGTAGACTTTACATCTAGAGAGGTAAAGAGGTTTTTGATAAATTCTTGATTCAAGGAAAAATATATCAAAGCAAATTGAAGAAATTATATTGAAATACTATAAAAAAAAAAAAAAAACATGACCAGGCATTCTGGAAAAAGAAGGAACATTAATGACAATAAAATAGTGCAATAATCAAATAAGGATTTTTAATCTAAACATACATATATATTGCTATTTTCTACATTAATATTCAACCTCCACATTAGGATATTTTTATATTAAAAATAAACTCAACTTCTTGAAGCTGAATGATTTGAATATGTAGTTTGTGTTATGTATGGATGTATCTATTCAAGTGGGACCCACCCACTTGGATAGTTGGGCAAGTTAGGCAACAAATTGACTCTTTGTGATGCCTATATAATATGCACATTCTGTGCAAATGAATGTGAGAATACATACAGAAAAACACGCACAACTCCTCTCTTTTCCTCTTTCCCTCATTATCTCTCTTGTTATTATTTTCTCTTTCTTAAATTATTAATCTAGTCTATTTTACAACACGTTATCAGCACGAGGCTCCGGCTATTTGTTTTTGAAGGTAACAAAAAGCGATAAGAATTTTATTTAATTTTCTTTTCATAAAATGGCAAATATTTTAAAAATTGAATTTGTTGCTTTGGATATCTCTGAAAAAGATTACTCCTCATGGGCACTAGATACCGAAATTCATCTTGAATCGATGGGTCTGGCAGACACCATCAAAGATGATAACACGGCATCTAGTCAAGACCGTGCAAAAGCTATGATTTTCCTCCGCCACCATCTTGACGAGGGTCTTAAATTACAATATCTTACATTAAAAGATCCCTTGAAATTGTGGAAAAATTTAAAAAAAAGGTATGACCACCTGAAGTTGGTCATGCTTCCACAAGCACGTTATGACTGGTTAAATCTGAGACTGATGGACTTTAAAAATATAACTGAATATAATTCTGCTTTATTTAGAATTATAGCTCAGTTAACTTTATGCGGAAATAAAATCACGGAACAAGATAAACTTGAAAAAACATACTCCACATTTCCACCCGCGAATATGCTCCTGCAGCAACAATATCGCGAAAAAGGCTTTAAAAAATATTCTGAATTACTTTCTCACCTTCTTATTGCTGAAAGACATAATGAACTATTAATGAAAAATCATGATAGTCGGCCAGTTGGTTCTTTGCCACTCCTTGAAGTGAATCAGGCAAATTCTAACCAACGAGAAAGAGGCCATGGCCCCAGTCGTGGTCGTGGTTGTGGTCGTAGTCAAAAAAGAAATTTTAATCATAATGCTCGGCTGACACCGAGAAATAACCAGCAATATAAAAGGCAGAGTAAAAAGACAGAAACTTTACCGAAGAATAATTCAGAAACAATATGTCATAGATGTGGAGGTGTGGGGCACTGATCGCGGATTTGCCGGTCATCAAAACGCCTTGTTCAGCTATATCAGGCATCTCTGAAAAGGGAAGAAAATAATCCAGAGACGAATTTTATCTCTGAAGATAATATTGAGCCCATGCATTTGGATGTAGCTGATTTCTTTAATTTTTCGGACGAAAATATGAATATTGATAAAACTAATAATATGTAAATATATTTCTTTTTATCTGTATTAAATATGATGTTTGTATTTTCCTAGTCAATGTAAATAAATAAAATTTATGTAATATATCATGTGTTAATACGTATTTTATTTCTTATTGAAGAAAATATGGAAATGCCTCAAATCTTATTTGGATCAATGATAAATCAAGAGGATATTTGTGTAATTGATAGTGGAACAACTCATGCTATTTTTAAAGACGAGAAATATTTTTCCAATTTGCTTAGAAGAAAAGCTAATGTTAATACAATATCTGGTAATTCAAAAATTATAGAAGGCTCCGGAAGAGCTACTATAATTCTGCCTAAAGGAACAAAAATTGTTATAGAAGATGCATTATTCTCTTCTAAATCTCCTAGAAACTTATTAAGTTTTAAAGATATTCGCAGAAATGGATATCATGTTGAGACACTAAATGAAATGAATACTGAATATCTTGGCATAACCAAGAGTGTCTCAGGCCATAAATATATTTTAGAAAAATTATCAACTTTGTCATCTGGCCTATATTATGCAAAAATTAGTGCAATTGAAGCAAATATGATCGTAAATCAGAAGTTTATTGATCCAAATATATTTGTGCTATGGCATGATCGAATAGGTCATCCTGGATCAATAATGATGAGACGAATTCTTGAAAATTCAACTGGACATCTGTTAAAGAACCAGAAGATTCTTACAAATGATAAATTTTCATGTGCTGCTTGTTATCAAGGCAAATTAATTGCCAGACCATCGACCCTGAAGATTGGCATCGAATCTCCTGGCTTTTTAGAGCGTATACATGGAGATATATGTGGACCTATTCATCCACCAAGTGGATTGTTTAGATATTTTATGGTCCTAATAGATGCATCATCTAGATGGTCTCATGTGTGCCTATTATCATCTCGCAACCTGGCGTTTGCGAAGTTGTTAGCATAAATAATAAGATTGAGAGCGCAATTCCCAGATTATCCAATTAAGGTCATTCGCCTTGATAATGCTGGAGAATTTACATCCCAAGCATTTAATGATTATTGCTTATCAATTGGGATAAAAATTGAACATCCTGTTGCTCATGTTCATACTCAAAATGGCCTTGCAGAGTCATTTATAAAGTGCCTACAATTGATAGCAAGACCTCTACTAATGAAAACAAAATTGCCAATTACTGTTTGGGGTCATGCTATTTTACATGCAGCAGCACTTGTACGTCTAAGACCGACACATTATAATAATTACTCTCCGTCACAATTAGTATTTGGTCATGAACCAAATATAGCCCATTTAAGAATTTTTGGTTGTGCGGTATACGTGCCTGTAGCACCACAACAACGTACAAAAATGGACCCTCAATGAAGATTGGGTATATATGTCGGGTTTGACTCACCCTCCATAATTAGATACCTTGAACCATTGACTGGAGACTTATTCACTGCTCGATTTGCAGATTGTCGGTTTGATAAAACAATTTTCCCGCCATTAGGGGGAGAGAAAAAAGAACCCGAAAAAGAAAAATAAATTGCGTGGAAAGTTTCATCACTATCACATTTTGATCCACGTACTCGCACATGTGAATAAGAGGTCCAGAAGATCATCCACTTGCAGAAAATAGCAAATCAAATGCCAGATGCATTTACTGATTTGAAACGAATAACTAAGTCACATATCCCTGCAGTGAATATACCTATCCGGATTGATGTCCCAAAAGGACCATCTACAAGTATCATAGCTTCTGAATCCCAAACACGCCAGAAGCGTGGTAGACCGTTGGGTTCAAAGGATAAAAATCCTAGAAAGAGAAGGGTGAGAAATAATAAAGATGATACTACAAAAGAACCTCCTGAAGAAGGTCAAGATTTGAGTAATCCTGATATTTCTGAAGAAATCAGTGAATCCGAGACTCAAGTAAATGAAGAACTTTCAATAAATTCTTTTGGTGATGAGATAAATTTAGATCGATCTAAAATCACGGTTGATAATATTTTTGCATATAATGTTGCACTTAACCTCATGCAAGATAGTGAAAGTCTTGAGCCTAAATCCGTCGTAGAATGTCGACGTAGATATGATTGGCCAGAATGGCAAAAGGCAATTCAATCAGAATTAGACTCACTTGCTAAACGTGAGGTTTTTGGACCAGTAGTCCAAACCCCCTGAAGGTGTAAAACCAGTTGGCTATAAATGGATTTTTGTGCGAAAACAAAATGAGAAAAATGAAATTGTAAGATACAAGGCACGCCTTGTTGCACAAGAATTCTCTCAAAGACCGGGAGTCAACTATGAAGAAACATATTCACCAGTTATGGATGGAATAACTTTTTGATATCTCATCAGTTTAGCTGTACATAAAAATCTTGAAATACATCTAATGGATGTAGTTACAGCTTACCTTTATGGTTCACTTGATAATGAAATTTACATGAAAAATCCAGATGGATTAAAATTGCCTGAAGCATATAAAAAGTCTCGGGAAATGTACTCAATAAAACTGCAAAGATCATTATATGGTTTAAAACAATCAGGGCGTATGTGGTATAATCGCCTCAGTAAGTACTTGATAAATGAAGGTTATATAAATGATGTCATTTGTCCATGTCTTTTTATTAAGAAAACGAAATCAGAGTTTGTTATACTCGCCGTTTATGTTGATGACATAAATCTCATTGGAACCCCTGAAGAGGTCCAAAAGGCAATTGAATATTTAAAGAAAGAATTTGAAATGAAAGACCTTGGAAAGACAAAACTTTGTCTAGGTCTGCAAATTGAACATTTAGCAGACGGAGTTTTTGTCCATCAATCTGCCTATACTGAGAAAATCTTAAAAAGATTTTACATGGACAAAGCACATCCATTAAGTACTCCAATGATTGTTCGATCACTTGAAGTGGAAAAGGATCCATTTCGACCTCTAGAAGAGGGTGAAGAAATTCTTGGTCCTGAAGTACCATATCTCAGTGCTATTGGTGCACTTATGTACCTTGCTAACGCAACTAGGCCTGATATAACATTCTCTGTCAATTTGCTGGCAAGGTATAGTTCATCCCCAACGCGAAGGCATTGGAACGGTATCAAACATATTTTGTGATACCTGAAGGGTACTATTGATATGGGTTTGTTTTATACTAACAAAGGTTGCGCAGACCTTATTGGTTATGCAGATGCAGGTTATTTATCAGACCCACATAAAGCTCGATCTCAAACAGGCTATCTATTTACACACAGAGGAACTGCTATATCATGGCGATCTACAAAACAGTCCATTGTTGCTACTTCTTCAAATCATGCTGAAATAATAGCAATTCATGAAGCAAGTAGAGAATGTGTGTGGTTGAGATCGATGATACAGTTCATCAAAGAAAGATGTGGTCTGGAAAATGATGTTAAAGTACCCACAATTATATTCGAAGACAATGTCGCGTGCATAGCTCAATTGAAGAGTGGCTTTATAAAAGGAGATAGAACGAAATATATTTCACCAAAATTATTCTTCACACATGATCTACAGAAGAATGGTGATATTGATGTACAACAAGTTCGTTCAATTGATAATCTTGCAGATTTATTCACAAAGGCATTACCAACATCAACTTTTGAGAAACTAAGATATAAGATTGGAATGCGTCGTCTCCAAAATATCAAATGAAGTTTTCATCAGGGGGAGTAAAATACGCGCTGCACTCTTTTTTCCTTAACCAAGGTTTTGTCCCACTGGATTTTCCTGGTAAGGTTTTTGATGAGGCAGCATTCAAGGCGTATTACCATATGTGTGTTCTCTTTTTCCTTCACTAGGCTTTTTCCTACTGGGTTTTTTCTAAGTAAGGTTTTAACGAGGCACAATATCTATGGAGACACATTACACGTGGACGTCCAAGGGGGAGTGTTATGTATGGATGTATCTATCCAAGTGGGACCCACCCACTTGGATAGTTGGGCAAGTTAGGCAACAAATTGACTCTTTGTGATGCCTATATAATATGCACATTCTGTGCAAATGAATGTGAGAATACATACAGAAAAACACGCACAACTCCTCTCTTTTCCTCTTTCCCTCATTATCTCTCTTGTTATTATTTTCTCCTTCTTAAATTATTAATCTAGTCTATTTTACAACAGTTTGGACATACATTACACTTTAGAATATTTATTCTCAAATGGCAGCAATTCAAGATATAAGGTTCCTTCCACATGTGAACATAATTTTCAAGATATATTTAGAAGACCAAATTGGAATTGCTCCCAATTCAAAATATGTTCAAAAAATAGTTAGTGTCAACTCCTAAGGTTCTAGTAGCTTGAATTTACCACCAAAAAATCTGGTCCAGCGATTAAGGCTGCTCCTCCCACCCAAGTGTTAGCTTTGGATATGAATCATTGGTAGGGAGCACTTTCTCTGTATGGATCCTATGCAGCGTAAATTCAAATTAGTCGATTCCGGTTAAAACCAAAAAAAAAAGTAGTTAGAATTTTAGTATTTCTTTTGTTCTTGAGTCAAATTACCTTTCTAACCTTGCAGTTCTTATACAAGTACTCCACTTTTTAGCTATAACTAGAATTTGAGAAAAGATTTACCAACTTGTAAGTTTTTGTCAGAAAAAAAAAAGAACAAAAGAAGCAGCTTTTGACCACCATGTTTTTCCTGCATAATCCAACAAAGTTGTACTTCTTTGATAAATTTTATTAGAAGTTTTCAACTAAATTTTGTACGACTATTCCACTAGTTGAATATATGCTTATTAAAATTTCTTAAATGGAGTCTTATTTCTTGAACGTTTTACAAATCTAAGATATGATTATTATATATTTAACATATTCAGTCTAATATTACAAATAAAATCTGAAATGAGATTGTGATAATATGTATGCTAATTAGGGTTGGGCATAAAATACTAAAAATTGAATCATCTAATCGAATCAATGTTTTTGATAATTTGGTATTCGGTATGATATTCGGGAGCAAAATTTTAAAATTATGGTATTCAGAATTGGATTTGATATGAGACGTTTTTACTATTTGGTATTCAGTATTTCTTGAATATCGAATTATCTACTTAATGAAGGCAATATATCAATAGGTCTATTAGAGAAAATGAAAGACTAAACATAAACAATCCAAATACATATGTATTTTAGTTGTGTCAATTTGATTTTCTTGATGTCTTCTTACTTGTTGATCTTTTATTATATCGTCCTCCAAATAGAAAAATAGAAATAATTAGAGCAATAGTATTAACTTTTGTAATACAATCGCTATAACTTCAATACAATATTATCGAATACGGTACCGAGCTGAAGTTTATTTTACTTAATATCGAATTACTGAATCAAAATTTTAAAAATAATTTTTGATATTTATTTTTAACTATCAATTATTGAATTATCGAACTCGAAATTTGAAAATCTCGAGTGCCCACTCCTAATGCTAACTTTACTTTTACTAGAAGTAGAGAATTTGTTTTCGATTAACCCTAGAGAGAATTGAATTAGCATACATTATATGACACTTTCTTTCAAAAAAAAACTAATTAAGTTCAAAGAATATATTTTTTTAAAATATAAAATAGTGTACTATAAAAATTAGTCACTAGTGAAGTAATAATTTCAGTGGTGGCACTTATGATCCACAATCAGCAGTTTCTGTCTACTTCTATTGAGCACTTTCAAGAAAAACGATTTTTCTTTGAGTATCATTTCATTCACTTTTTGCTGCAAATTTCATTTTCTTTTTGACTTATATAAAATAGAGCAACCATGATATTTTTTTAAATTAAAATGAGGTCGGTAACTCAAAGGATTAGAGCATGTTGTTAGGAATTATGTTATCGAAGATTTAAATTCCTCCTTGCCAACAATCGGCCTAAAAGAAAAGTACCTTTTTTTCTAGAATAGAAAAATTATGATGGGATAGTAAATCAAAAGCTATGATACTTAGGTGATGAGTTTTTTATCGAAATGAAATTATCTTAGCATTTTAAATTTTACCATGATCATTGCGATTATCAATATATAATCATGACCATTAAAAAATATATTCATGTAACAAACTTTAGTACTTAAATAAGTTGTAGATTAATTTCCATTTTTCATTCAATTCTTTTTAAAATTTTCCAATTTTCATTAAATAATGGAGAGTGGAGCCAATGTTTTTCAACATTCACCAATAATTTTGGCCACTTTAGTGTAAATGTATGACAGCCTGTGTACATTATTAATGTCTTTCCTCTTCCTCATAGATTCATAGTTGAATTTTTTGGTTGAATTTTAAAGACATCTCAATTTCTTTCCTACCATAATAATTAATATTAACTATTTGCATTGGTAATTGAAAACTTATAAGGAAAAAAGTTCAATTTTTTAGGTCACTTAAAAAGGCTGTCACCTGTCTTTTGAATAATACTAACATCTTCAAGTTCACTTTTTGAATTAGTTTGGTGTTGAGAGCACCCCGCGTACTTCTTCCGTTTTAATTTATTTATTTTATTACTATTTCCATTAAGATTAAAATGATACATCATTTAATGAAAATAATAATTAGTATAGTAAGTTTATCATTTTACCTCTATTAATTGATAGAATCCCAACATATTTATTCGCTATTTTTTTCAAAAACATTAATTCAATGTAAATAAAGTGATGGTATAATAAGAAGGAAAAAATGTTCTTTCTTGATTTCAAAAATAACGAGTAAAAGTAGAAATCGAATTAGAAAATATATGACATGTAAAAGTAAATGGAGGAAGTATTATTTATTCTGTTTATTCACTTTTGTTTATCCACTATTTTAGAAACATGTTGTTACTTTTACTAGTTAGTTTTACATATAAAGAAAAGATAATTATTCTTTTTTTCACATTTTATCCTTAATATTAATTACTTATTCTTCAAATTATTTTTCGACTTAATACAATCAATTAATAGGGGTAGTGAGATAAAATTGTCATGTTCATTTTTTTAATGCATGTGTCAAGTCCAAATATGACAATTAAAAGTGAACGGAGAGAGTAAATAATTTATAAAATATTATAAATTTTTAAAAATATTTTAAATTATTAGCTATTATAACTTATAGTATTTTCTTTATGTAATTTCTAAATATGTAAGTTTTATTTCATAATGTCCTAATTTTGAGACGGCTACTAAAACAATTCCAATGATGTTCGATCTCATTTTGGACTTAATGAATCTGAATTTACGTTTAGAAATCTCTCTCTAGAAGGTAAAATTATCTACTAAAAGTGATTTTATTTTCGAAACTCAAATTTACGATATTTAGTTAAGGATAAATGGATATCTACATTTTATTACAATCTTTGGTGATCCTAATATACGATTTTAGATAAATATTTATTCGCATTCGATATTTACATCAAATTAACGATAATATGGCATGTGTTTTTTCACTTTTGCATACACTTTATCACCTATCTATGGCTAATAATATATGCTTTAACCTTATTTATTACTTAATTATGATTAAATATATTAATTTGACGTAAATATTTTCATAAATCGAAATGGTTCAAAATATCAAAAAATAAAATAACATAGGTGTAAGACATTAATTAAGAATCTAGTAACTATAGCATAAATACCAACTTGGTACTATGAATTAATCAATGAGTATTTGTTGCAAGAAAAAATTGTCCCTTGATGATGAAACTATAGTCCCCCCCCCCCACCCCCCAACAGAGTCAAGATCAAAATACTAGTATAGATACAATAAGTTGGTGAAAACCATCAACGTCGCGATGGCGCAATAGGTATTTGTCCATCTTAAATTAATTTAAATTCTTGAATTTGAGCATCAAGTATGAAATTGCTTTTGATAAAAAGCGTTTTACATCCTAAAATGACACTTTCTACTATAAATTAGGATTATGATTAGTTGAGTTTCAAAATAAACATCGAGTGGAAAACTTTAAAGAAAAAAACAAGTTGTTAAAAGATCTAATAAAAGCAGAAAATCTGTGCCCTCACTTATGAGATATTGACCTCTATACTATTACATGTTGTGACCCCTACAAATTATTTTGGCATTTAATAACATCACAAGCCTCTTGTGTTCAAGCATGTCTGTTGTTTTCTTTTTTATTTATTGCATCAACAAGTATACAATAGTAATAATAAAAAATAGCGGCGCATAAATTTTGTAGTTAAAATTCGTTGACAATTTTGATAACTAAATTTAGCTTGCATGTCGATTTTATTTATCAATAAGACTAGTATATATACTATTCTTTTTGCCCCTTTTGTTTCACAATTTGAATAGTGCTTTGACTAGGAGGAGTTATTAGGAGTTTGAAATTCTAAAATATTTTTGATTTCACTGATACTTGTATTAGAGTACGATTAATCCAAATTCGTATCGAATAGGATCTCACTCCGGGGAGGAGGGGGGAGGGGGAGATAACGTTTCCTATCAAAATGTTTTCATACCTAGCTACACCAAATCCGTTAATGATAATATTTTTTTAAAATTATAAATATTGGAAAGTAGCTATTTATAATTTTTCTCCCTTTTTTCAGGTCTTAAAACACCTTTGAAAAGTTTCTTTTTATTTTGTCATGAAAGATACTTTTATATAAAACTTAAAACAATTACACGTTACGATTGGCTCATTACACATAAGTTGAGGTAGAAGATATAGACGCCAAAGGCCTAAATCGGAAGCAGTTATAAATATTATAATAAAATTTCATAAGATAAAATATCTCAAAAATTCTATAAGGATCAAAATCTCAATGAATATGTAACGACTCATAAGATCGTTTTGAGAAATAGAGCTTTTTATTTTATAAAAGACGCATTCCGTATATTTTTATGAGTACTTTAGACTATTCGATAACCATATTTATTTAGTTGAGGGGTAAATTTAAATAACTAATTTAATTAGTGGGCTAAATTGGTATTTTACCTAACATTCTATACCAATTATTAAAGAAAAAAGATAGGATTTATTAATTTTGATTCAGAAAAGAAAAAAAAGAAAAAAAAATAAATTATATATATAAAATCTGATGGCATATTAAGCCATTGTAACGAGAAAACACAGAAACTAGAAGAAGAAGAAAAATACGGAGGAAGAAAGAAAAGAAAGGGAAAAAGAAAAATAAAGGAGAAGAGAAAAATATAAATTTCCATTCCAAAGCGTCAAGGTAATTATTCTCATCTTTTCCATTAAATTTTTATGTGATTACGAACATATTTTTAGGGTATATTGGTGGAGAAATAATGCTAAAATAAGAAAATATGACCGTAGGGTTCTTCACATAAAATCTTGATTTGGGAGTCGAATAATGATCCATTTTAGCTGAAATTTGACATGTGAGTTTATTTTATCATGAGCAAACATAATCGAAAATAAAATTTTAGATTTGACTTCAATAACTCGGAATGACTTTTTGACCCAATTTTTGATCCGAAAATAAATATAGTTATATGAGTGTCATTGAATTCGTATTTTTATGAAGATTATGTATTTGAACAGATTTTGATCATTCGGAAGAATTACGAAAAACTCAAGTTTTAAAGTGAGTATTTAATTTAATTGAGATTTAACCCTAGTTTTGAAATTCAGAAAATATGGGAGTTGACATGTTAAGTGGCATCAAGATTAAGAACGTGTTTATAGAATTAGGTGAGTTATTGGGTCTAGGTTAAACATATATATAATATTGGTGTTTACGGATTAGTTTACTTATAAATATTATATATTTGATAGATTGAAATTGGTCTGAGGCATTGAAGAAAGGAAAGACATTAATGGATTAGCTTGCTTTACTTCGGTTCTTCGGTTGTGGTAGGTTATGGTTTTATTCTATATCATAGATAGACTCTTAATAGTGATCGATAGTCATTGAGTAATGCGTGAAGTTTACTATGCATTTAATTATTGTGGTTTGGATGATTGATATGTTGTTATGATTGGTCTGAAATCTCGATGCCATAAAATCCATAATCTTGAACTTGCCCTATCAAAAATGGTGCCTTGAATAAAGAAGGCTTGATGAAATATTGTTAATGAAGTGGAATGTAATCATGAAGAATGATAAATTAATTATATTTGGATCAGGTGTCGCGTTCCGACAGGGTATATTTGGATCGGGTGTCACGTTTCGACACAGTATATTTGGATCGTGTCACGCCCCGGGAGGGTACCCTAGACGTAACCGGCACTCAAAAACCATTTCTGACTCCCAAGCGAACCACATAGCCTAATCACACATCCGTTCATTCATTCATTCAGCGGAAAGTTTAAAAGTAAAGAATAATTTAGCGGGCAACTCAAATCATCCATTCAATTCAAAGAATAAAGGCCATGGGCCGACAGATCAACTAAAATATTTGTCATTTAAAAATAGTTTGACAAGAATAACTCAGTCGACTCATCACTATCTAGTCTATGAAGCCTCTATCACTACTATCTAATTGGTGCCAATGACATGTTCATGGCTACCTCAAATCAAAATGAAAAGGGCTAACTCGATGCAAGAATACACAGACGGTGTCCTCCGAATGTAGGGGAGGACTCACCACTACGCTGAGTGCGAATAGATCCCCAATGATGCTCCTATTGACGATCTCTTAAACCTGTCTCTGCATCATGAAACGATGCAGGCCAAATAGCGTCAGTACATGGAATGTACTGGTATGTAAAATGGCAGAATGGAACATACCTCAAGGAAGAATAGCAGCGGTCCAAATATCTCAAATTGAAAGATAAGAGAGACTCAACAAGGCATCATAAGTCTAAAGTAAGGATACAGTTTAGACAGAGACCAATCATATACCATACAATCCAATCCAATTATGTATAATACAGTTAAATCAAATCATTTACAATTCGATCCCTTTCAATCATGTACAATCCAATTATATACACTCAACTCAACAATCAACTCAATAATCAAATCCAATCTAGTCACATACCATCCTATTCAATCCAATCACAATTCATCTACTCCAATCCGACCGTATACAATCAACTTAACATTCAACTCAACAATCAGCTCAAGGGACTCAACTCAGTAAATATGCAAATTAAATTATGCGACGTTTTACAATTCAACTCAAAGGACTCAACTCAATAAATATGTAACAACTCACTCAAGTGTCCTAAGTCTAACAAGAAATAGTTTAGACAGGACTAACTCATAAGCATATAGCAACTCACTCAACTCAACTGACTCAGAGCACTATCAAGACCTAAATGGGAGTTTCTCTTAACCGACAACCAACACTTATGAGCCAGTGAAGGTACAACGAAACGACGTCGTTGCCACACCCGTTCATACTTTGCCAGGGCATGAACGACGAACCTCATGGATCCAATCCAACCAAGTCCTATAATGTCAGGACAAATCAAATCTCTCGGGGAAGCATCCGACTTAACGGTTCAATCCCCCCTACGTTTGGCAACACAGGTATTGGGTTCGAGTATGGACTATACTCTTGCCCAATTCGGTGCTCGATACTCCTCCCATGACTCCATGCTCATAAAACTCCTCCAATCATCTCAAACAAGCCCTCACGGCTAGTTTCATGTGGAACATTGCCACCTCATCAACTCTGTTCTCATTTCAACTCAATTAACTCATAATGACAAGTCTCATTGGACCTTCTTTCAAATCGACTCATCTCAAATCATCAAACTCTTCTCTTTAAAAATTTATACAATCTCGACTCAATGAATGTAGAAAATATTATGTACATTAAAATATAATTTCAACTCCTCAACTCAAACTCAAAATAGATACTTTAATGTAAAAATACTCAACTCATTTAAAGGCTCATCATACTCAACTCATACTTAAACTTTTTTCTAAATCAAAGATAAAACTAACTTTTTTTTTAGACTCAAAGTAGTGTATAAATAGTTTATGCAAAGAGGTTCATAAATAATTTATTTAAAGCTCCTCCTCAAGAGATAATTTATTTTTAAAATATTCCTAAGACTCCAATCAACTCAAATTACCACAAAATCACATTAGACTCCAATCCACTTCATCACATAACATCCTCATCAATATACCTCTTCATCAATCATTCTACACATATTAAATAAGCACCATTCACATCATCCCTCACATCGTCATCAAAACATCATCATCACATCATCCTCATATATTATCATTTACATCATCATCAAATATTTACTCTAAAATCCTTATTTTTTTGTCCTATGTTCATTTTATAGAAGCAAAGGGACATTCTTAAATAACCAATTCATTCTTTTCATTCCAATCAATACATATATACACACAACTATCCATCTCAACCTCAAGACATTTATAACAAGAAATTTCATCTTGGGTTCATGTGAATGAAACATGAACCCATACTCTCAACAAAACTCAACTCAAGAGAATCGTCAATACCTATAAATCCATTACAAAGATACATTTGTAGTCAATAATATGAAAATTAACTATTTAGTAACTCAAGTCATTAAAAACATCAATCAACTAATAGTACTTAAAAACCTTTCATAGTTTAGGAAAACTTTCAAGAAAACCTTCTTAGAAGGTTCAACTCTTTCACAACTTCTATCCAACACATATATGGGCATATGGAAGAACTCAATCCATATTTTAGGTTAGCCTTACATACCTTGTTTGAAGACTTTGAAGGAACTTGATGTTAGGTCTTCAATGGAAGACTTGAATCCTTGAAACTCTTGAAGGCACCCTTTGTTGGAGATGGATTTGGGGAAGAAGAAGAAGAAGAAGAAGAGAGAAAATATTAGGGCTTTTAGAGAGAGAGAGGGACTGAAAATATGGTCCCAAAACGTCCAAGGATAGGTATATATAATTAGGGAAAAAGTCCAAGTTGCCCCTCTTCAAAAATCTGAAAAATTGGGCAAAAGTCTTGCTGGCGCTATAGTGGTGCGTCGCGCCACTGCAGCGCCAAGCCAAAATAGGCCTAAAACCCTGCACATCTAATAGTGGCGCGTCGCGCCAAGGATCAAACTACTGAGGCTATTTTCTGGCGATATAGTGGCGCGTCGCGCCACTGGGGCGCCAAGCCTATATTTTGCCCAGGCCTGAATATTCCTGCAGTGCTAGTTCGTAGTAAAATGGCCATAACTTTTGACTCCGAACTCCAAAAATCGCAATCTTGGTGGCGTTGGAAAGAAGACTTAAAGACCTTTAATTTGGTAGGTCGTGGTCCACCCAGTTCTTTATATAATAGAAGATATGGTCGTTTGAAGTTGACCCTTAAACTAACTCGTCCGAAAACTTAATCAATTGGAGTTCTTTGGACTCGACTTGGTGTTAGAGATCCCTTATGACCCCTAAACACATCTAACACACTTCAAATACTTAGGAATTAATCCTAACTCATGTGTAGAATTACAAGTCCTCCAGTCCGAGTCTACCCACACGTGAAGAAATGTTCGAATCTTAGCGGAAAATTTTGGCGGGTGTTACAGATCGGGTGTCACATTCCGACACGGTAATATTAAAGGAAAATAAATTAAAATGACTTAATGCTACCTAATCTCCAATAACTCATTTTCCAAAAGAGTGTGATGTGGAGGCATGAGTCCTCCTATGTGATCTTAATATTGTTGATTGGTTATGAAATTGTTCATTGTGTTGTCACTTGATCTTGATCTTGTTGGTTACCACCTGTTAAGTGCTACGGTTGATTTTTCGCTATTACTCATTGCATATTGATTCTTATTTTGAGCGGTCGATGATACCTACTCAGTACATGTTCTCCTGTATTGACCCCTACTTGTATCTTTTCTTATTTTATTTTGTGGGGTGCAGCGAGTGTTCCACCGACTTCGAATCGACCTCAGCTCTAGTCAGTCTCCAGTTCATAAGATTTCAGGGTGAGTTATCCTTCTAGCTGGCGATGGAATCTCTTGTCATGGCATGGTGTCCTTAGTTTTTGAACACGTTATGTTATTTATTTATTTGGTGTTTGATAATTCGAGATTTAGTTTTAGAATTTAGATGTCCTTCATGTGATGACTTTCAGGTTTTGGGAAAACGTATTTAATTGAGCTTCCGCGTTATTGTTATATTTATTAGTTGGAGTTTGTATCGTTGGTTCTCCCACCTAGGAGATTAAGTGTGGGTGCCACTCATGGCCAGTTTGAATCGTGACAGAATATTACTATTTATTATTAATAACAAGTTTCATGTTCAACGCAGTATTCATATTAAAAATTATGATAATGACTTATTTATATTTATTAGGAGCCACATAAAGTTGATGGAATGAAAGTGAATTTACTCATAATAATTTTCATCAAATGATGTATGGCCAGCTATCATACACCATTAGAGGTCAAACTAAAAATTGGCATATTGCTTAGCACATAGAATAGTATTATATATATATATTGGCTGAGGTATTTATGAAAATGACTTTAAGATAATCCCCTTATCTAAAATTAGTCAATTTTCTGAATGCTTCTAAATTATTACAAGCCATTGCTAAATACACCAAACCAAAGATAGTGGAAGTAATTAACTATGCCTTCTTTATCACATCGAGGATTATGACAGAATGTATAAGATTTTTTTTTATATTATTAATCAAAGATTTTGAATATAAGTCTTGATAATAGAATAATAGTAAAGAATGATTCTGCCTATAAAGAGTGTTATACAATATAAATTTTAATTAGTTAAAACTTCAAAATTGATATCAAACCTTATTCTCCAATAACACATGTCTCACAATCCTAACTAGGATCGTGTATCTCATAGCCTTTGAATCTCACAACTATCTTTCAAAGTATAAGCAACATAATAGAAGTCAAATGGTTCAAAAATTCTATACAACTTAAATATAAATTTAGACTTTGAATGCATGAGTAACAAAGATTATTCCACCATAAGCTATGGTTGGAAATATTGTATTCTATTGCTTATATATTTCATTTAACCATATATAGATGGATGGACATGGTCTAGCTAATTCTATCCTTTCATAAGCAGAATCAATATTTTAAATTTATGAATTTAGATAGATTATTTATGTATTTTAAGTAAATTCCTAAATATAAATAAAGAATCTGAACAAAAATTATTAAATTCTATTCATAACTTTAATTATAGCCCAATAGTTGAAAATCAACATAGCTTCGCCACTGAACAATAAGTAAGAAAAAAATTCAGAATACCTCATATTGTTGGAAAGTTTTATAAATCAACTAATGTGAAATCTCACCTAATTTATATATGGCTATATATATATATATATGGCTTGAATAAAACCAATAATATATATTGCTTCAAAATTAGCTTTATCCCTATTATAAGTTGAGATGGAGGTTGTTCAATCTCTATTCTTGTAATCTCATAATTAAAGTCTCAACCAACATAAACTTCTTGGTTAATTTTTACCTTTTACATCTTTAATTTGGTGCACCAAATATTGAAGATGAAACCAAAGCTATCAACGTAGTGATCGAGTCAAAAATTTTATTAAGGAGATACAAATTATTAAAAAAATGATATATATAAAGTAATTTTAATTTTATATATATCGTGCCATTTTTTGATAAAATAAATGCTGATAAATCATATGTCCAGTCTATTGTTTTAGTTCCCTTTTTAAATTTCTTTTTTTCTCTTTCTTTAAATTGCAAAAGTTGAAAATGTTGAATTTTGCTTAGTCAAATTAAATAAATTTGATCAAAATACGTAATTTCTCAAATAAAAATTCGTTTAGTTGAAAATTTTAAAAAGAAATGTCTTCTTGACATTATATGATATTGTCTCTTTCTACCATTATATTATGTCAAAACAAATTCAAATTTAAACTGCAAAAAACTGTCATTTTCATTTACTTAATTAATTAATAGCCGTATTTGCTTACTAAAAGATTTGACAATTCTCAAAAATAAATATTATTGGTTGGTGGATTAATTATTATTTGATCTCACTTTATAATTATATTTGTCGTTATTACTAATCTTACTATTATTGATTTCGATATGATGCGTGACTAACATGATTTTCTTTCTAAAAAATTGAATTGTATCCAACCACTAAAAACCAACTTTTATTTTGATCAATACCAACCGTTTTTTTCAAGTAAATAGATATACATGGTTGCTTAGAAGTTTTGAAATCTTAATCTAAAATTTATTTATTCTATCTGAGGAAGACTCATTTCAATTTTTGTTTTTTAATATTGGAACTTTATAATAAATTATTCACACTCCAGATATTTAATATTATACATTTATTTTTAAAATTGTGTTAGATTAAAAATTCATTCGTTATCATTATTAGTGTTAATGGTGAAGTCTTATCCAATAGAAGTCAATTGGATCTGCTTGAAAAGTGTAAACTAAATTTTAATTTTCTGAAAATTTTAGGCACGTTATTAATTAATATATATTAATTATATACTTATTATACATATTTAGCAACTAAATAAGAAATAAATATTTGAAATTATTTTCTATTATGGAGTTTATTGAATTTGTTTGTAGTGTAAGCACTCCGAAATTTTATATTCTGCCTTGCAATTTACGTGACTCTTTTTTTTAATCAATCTAATAAATATTAATATATTTTTATATTTAATAATAATTTAATTTTAACTTTTTTTATTTTATCCTTAATGAAATAATTTATATTTTCATAATTTTTTATAAATAACTTTAAATCAAATATTTTAATTATTTTTAATTTAATATCTAATTAAATATTTTCACATAAATTGAGACGAAAAAGTGTGACAAGACTAAGACAAATACAAAATTAATAGAGAGACATAAAGTAGTGGAGTTTGTAAAATCCATGGCTATTACTACCAAGTCCAAAAACATTAACAAAGGGAAAGGTCAATACATAACTTTGACCCACTCTTAACCACCAATCTCAAGGTCTCATCATCCTCTTTGTTTCAATTTTACCCTTCTTTTGTCTATTTTACTCGATGTTCGATTTTTGTGTTAAGATATAATTAAATTTAAAATTATATATTCATCATAAAATTTCTAATTAAAAATAAAGGAATTCTGAACCATCCACCAATTTTCTTTTGTCTTCAACTATATCTCACTAATCCATCATCATAGTTTAAGTGCACTCAAAGCCAAAATAAAATTCTTGAGTACATAGAGGTCAAAATTAATAAGAGCTTATACATCTTAACCAATAGCAATTATGCATCTACTTGGTGAATTTCCCATATTATTTACATTATCAATTTAAGTATCGATTATAACACATAACTAATTCATACTTTTTCTAAATGAACATGAATAAATAAGACAACTAAAATGGGACAGGGAATATTATATATTAATTTGAGATTATTATAACAAGAATTAAAGGTTAAAAATACATTTAAAGTAACTCATTTTTTAAAAGTTTCATACCTGATAAAATTATCAGGTGTGTGAGTTCCTACATGAACTATCACCAAATATTTATCGAAACACATCTCTACTATCGATTGTTCACTTTTTTTACCTGAAGCTTCAGGTATGAAACTCAAACAATTGATAATTCATACGTGTTTTGTGATAAACATTAAGTAATAGTTCAAATAAGAAACTCACACACCTAATAGTTTAATTATGAAATTCAAAAAATTAAAATAATTTAATTACGTTTTTAACCCTTCACTCTTATAAAAAAATCATAAACTTTAAATCTTCGATCCGTTCCCGATTCCATGAATATATTGTTAGGATCAAACGCTTATTATTATGCCAAAGTTATATCTAATAATAAAGACACAACTTTACTTCTTAACTAAGTCTATCACGTAAGCGTCATGTTCGATCATGACTTCGACTCGAACAACCTAATTTCTCATGGATCTTATCACAGACAAGATATTGACATTACCCAATATATATAAAGAATTATTCTTGAATGTAGGGGTATAAAGGTCAAGTATAGAATACTTTAAGGCATGTGTAAAAATCAAACCGGGGGCAGGGGGTCATAATTATGCGTATACGTAAACAATGTTGCATATAAAAACAGTTTTGTCCAAATTGTAAAAAAAGCTATACTATATTGAATTGGTTATCGTGTTCAAAGATAAACAAACACTACAATCGAGAACAAAGAAGAAGCCACCAAAAACCCAAGTATAGAATCTTGATTTATTTTCTCATCAACCCATTGAAGTAAAAGTTCAATTCTTTATGAATTTCAATTAGATTTCTGTTTTTATTTCTGAATTTTGAAGAAAATCAAGATTCAAAATGGGGAGTACATGGAGAAAAGCAAAACTTGCATTGGGTTTAAATACGTGTCTTTATATTCCAAAAACACTTGAGGATTCACCAACGGCGACGATTGTCGGAGGAAGGTTTTCCGATGCTATTTCGTTGTCTCCGACAACCCCAAATAGAAATTCCGACTGTCATGTTGATATGCCCACCACCCCCACCCCCTCATCCTCTGGACTTCTTATGCCTAAACATCCCAGCTCAAAATCTTCCAAGGTTAGCAAAAAAAAGATTATATTTTTATTATTTTTTTTTGGTTTATTTGATTAATCTTACAGAAAATTAATCTGGGTTGGTGATTTCTTGTTTAAATTTTGATGTTTTTCACTGTTTTTTTGGTCTGAGATAGCTGGTAGTATCTGGTTCATCTAACTAGAATCTCCATTAGTATATGTGTTTGATTGGTAGAGAACTTTTTTTCTTATGAAATTATCTTTTTAGATTATTCTGGTTGAGTGTAAAAGTATTTTGATGATATTTTTGAGTATTCAAAGTTGACAACAATGATTAAGTGTGAACTGAATATAGAGTAAAGATGCCATCTTTTTTTTCCTTTTCTTAGCTAATTTTCAACTTAATCTTAAATGGGGCTAGTTTTCAACTTTTAAGTTTCTTATTTGTCTTTAATGAGATCATCTAAGTAGTTTTGGTTTTCTTTTGTTTTAGTCGCGTAGCCATAATTTTCAATACATAATGTATAAACATACAAAAAATAATTAGACCTTGTATATATAGTTTAATTTGGAGGACCTTTTCGCCCTTCTAGCTCCCCCTCATAAGATAAGTATGACATGGGGCAGTATATGTGGAGACAGGGGCAGAGCCCAGGTAGGGTCGAAGAGGAACCCTCTTTGATGGAAAATTATCTTTTATGTATATATAGTAGCTGTTTAATCCTTGTTCGCATTTTGAACTCCTTAATAAAAATCTTTGGCTTTCCTTCAAGGTGGGGAGTGAAGTACACTGTTTTCCCTACCTTTCAAGTGGTTCTTATTGCTATATAGAAAGTGCTAGTGTTAATGTAAAGATGGTGATGGCTCTTGTATTCTAATAGAGTTTTTGAGATTCTCCATGTTGGGTGGGGATAAAAAGTAGATAGGTATCTGTGAAAGAGGAGGACCCATATTAGTGGTCCACTGGCGTTTTCATTGTAAAAAGGAAACACCAGAGAGTAATTTTTTTTTCTTCTTACTCTTCTTGGAGGGTGGAAAGTGCTTTGCTTGGTCAGCAACTGCACTATTTTTTACACACATGACTTTAAACTCAAATCACCCCTTTTCATGACACTAGTCCAAGAAAAAAAGCCTGTTGAACTGTTGATTGAGAGCTTTCTTGCCATTAATTACTTTCAAGAAAGCAATTTCCAAATCTCAGTCGAGACACGCTAGATGATTTCTTTCACTGATAAAGTTATTTGATACCTCTTACTGGTGTAAGATACATGTATTTTGTGGGGTTAGTTAATTTCAAGAAAGCAATTTCAGAGTTGAAAAACAAAAAAAGACAAAACACTAGGTGATTGTTTTCTTTCTAGGTGATTGTTTTCTTTTTGTTCTAAACTTGGCGAACAGAGCTACTTGATTGTGGAATTAGTCAAAGTACTTTCAAGAAAGCAATTTTAGAGTTGAAAAACAAAAAAAAGACAAAATATTAGATGATTTTCTTTCTATTTGTTCTAACATTGGTGAACACAGTTACTTGATATATATTGCCGAGGTGAGGTAACATATATTTTGTGAAATTAGTCGAAGAAAGCAATTTAAGAGTTGGAAAAAGAAAAAAAGAATGGATTTTTTTTAATTAATGGCTGAAACAATGATTTCTACTTCTTTTGATAACGTGGGGTTCTTGATTATTTTAAGAACACTGTATTTAGCTGTCTTGAAATTACTTCATTATTCAGAGTTTGTGAGGTTTGCACCTACTTTTCAAAAGTTTTTTTTTTTAAGTATATGTCCACTACTTTGCTTTGATATTTGACTACTCAAAACATTGACTTTATTGTAATGGTAGACCAGTCTTGCACATGTAATATTATTATTCTTAAATAGCCATTAGTTGTGAAAGTAATTAATTGCCTAGACATCATCAATTTCATCTTTTTATGCGGCCGTATTGATAATGTCCGATAATGTAGTTGACATGCAGACATAGGAGGGCCACACTTTATATAATGACAGTAACCTTTGCTGTATGATGGCAATGTAACTGCAGCCTTCTGAAGATAGGCCTACTAAGTTTTCAACTAACTATTTTTCCGGGAGCATCATTTGAATACAATATTTTTTTTAGGTACTCGTACTAAAATTTATTATGTGTATGACATCAATGTCTGTTACAGAGGGGTAATTTTACAAAGAGTGGACTGCTATAATGAATGTTACTACTCTTATAGAGAAGTAAAATATAACATGAAGGAGAAAATATGGCCGTTACAGTGAAATGATGTTTTATAACAAATGACTTATAACGAGTTTGGTGGGAGGCGACAGGTGAGCTGAACACTACTCTTTTTTTTTTAATAACTGTGGTGTCTGAATCTGCTTGCGCTCACTTCGACTAGTTCCTCGAGTACTTGCTACCTCCCATGAGCACAGTTACCCGTGGTGTCTTGAGCCTGGAAAAAGAAAAAAAGATCGCAATTATCCAACTCATGGCGACACAACAGTTCCTGGGGCTCTATATGGGCAAAACATAATCTAGAATTTTAATGTAATTGAATTCAGTGGTAAATCCAAAGATGTTAACTTTTTGTAATTTAATCTCTTGGTGTAAAGGTCTGTGTACACTATATCCTTCCTAGACGACCCCACTTATGGAATTACATTGGGAATGTTATTGTCATTGGTATAAAGAAATGAGCGATTACCTCAGTTAAACAAACTTGGACTTTTAAAACTTGAATGTGAAAGCTACACTTTGGATTAATGATTGAATGAATGTGTGCTTTCAAGATGTGTTCACGTTAAGCTTATTCTTTCAGAATAGTCGTTGCATTTTGATACTTATATGCAATGCAGAGTACTTGTGCAATATGTTTGATGACGATGAAACCAGGTCAAGGTCATGCAATCTTTACAGCAGAATGCTCACATTCGTTCCATTTCAACTGTATCACTTCAAATGTAAAGCATGGCAATCAAATTTGTCCAGTTTGTAGAGCAAAATGGAAAGAAATACCCTTTCAGAGTCCTCTTACTGATATATCACATCCAAGGTCTCGGAACGGACAAGTACATTGGCCTCAAGATGATGCCTGGATGACAGTTGTAAGACAGATCCCTCCTGCTCGATTGGATACAAATCGCAACATTTCTACACTTTTTCAAACTGTGGAACCAAGTGTGTTTGATGATGATGAAGTTGTTGATCTCCGACCCATGGGCAGCCAGAAAAACTCATCAATTGACGTGGCTAATCATCGTTCTATGGGGGTGATAGAAGTTAAAACATGGCCTGAGATATCTGCTGTAACAAAATCAGCATCTCACAACAATTTTGCAGTTTTGGTGCATCTCAAAGCTCCGCACGCTGTTGGCCTTCTAAACCAGAGTGAGATGCCAGTTGCTGGTCAGAATTCCCGAGCTCCGGTTGATCTTGTGACTGTTCTTGATGTTAGTGGCAGCATGGCTGGTACCAAACTTGCTTTGCTAAAGAGAGCAATGGGGTTTGTGATTCTAAACTTAGGCCCTGCTGACAGGCTTTCTGTCATTGCCTTCTCTTCTACTGCTCGTCGTCTCTTTCCTCTTCGTAGGATGAGCGATACTGGTAAGCAAGAAGCACTACAAGCCGTGAATTCACTCAGTTCCAATGGTGGGACAAACATTGCCGAGGCCCTAAAGAAGAGTGCCAAGATCATGACTGAGCGCAAGTGGAAGAATCCAGTTAGCAGCATAATATTGTTGTCCGATGGACAAGACACGTATACGGTTAACAGTCCTAGTGTAGCTGCTACACAGACTAATTACCGGTCACTACTTCCTGTTTCCATGCAGCGTAATGCAGCTTCTTCAGGTCTACATATTCCAGTGCACACATTTGGTTTTGGTGCTGACCACGATGCAGTCTCAATGCACTCGATCTCTGAAACTTCAGGCGGAACATTTTCCTTCATAGAAGCTGAGAGTGTTATTCAAGATGCTTTTGCTCAGTGCATTGGCGGGCTTCTAAGCGTTGTGATCCAGGAATTGCGTGTGGAAGTTGAATGCGTTCACCCTGTTTTGCATCTCGGTTCAATAAAAGCTGGAAGTTACAAGTCCAGTTTAGCATCTGATAACAGAAGTGGCATTATTGAAGTTGGAGACTTATACGCAGACGAAGAAAGAGATTTCTTGATCATGTTAGATATTCCTGCTGATAGGTCGAGCAACGATATGATGACCCTTGTAGAAGTCAAGTGTACATATAAAGACCCGACACAATCGGACAACTTGGATTTAGTAATCTTGGATCATGTTGGTGATGTCAAAATTGAGAGGCCCGAGACAATCGGACAACTTGTTGTGTCAATGGAAGTTGACAAGCAGCGTAACCGGCTTCAATCCGCAGAAGCAATGGCAGAAGCAAGAGGTGCAGCTGAAAATGGTGATTTAGCAGCTGCAGTATCTGTTCTTGAGCGTTGTCGGAAAAAATTATCAGAAACAGTATCTGCTCGAGCTGGAGACAGGCTATGTCTTGCACTGGATGCTGAGCTGAGAGAAATGCAAGAGAGGATGGCAAATCGTCGCGTTTATGAAACATCTGGTAGAGCTTATGTCTTATCAGGACTAAGTTCACATTCATGGCAGAGAGCAACAGCTCGCGGTGATTCTACTGATAGTACAAGCCTGATTCAGGCTTACCAGACACCATCCATGATTGACATGGTTAGCCGATCACAAACAATGTACCTCGGTAGTCCAGCTCCTCGACCACCTCTAAGGCCACTGCGATCATTTCCTGCACGACAACAACCTAGGTGATCCTCAACACACCTTCTCTTCCTTCAACTTCCAAGAATCGGTTCTGTCAAGACTCAAGACTGATTTTTTCTTTTGTTTTTTTTCTCATGTTTCAATCTTTTCGGATTTTGGGAATTCATGGGCTAAAGGGGGTATATTTCTAGTAAAATGTACATTAATAAAGAAGATTTTGGCAAGAATTGAGGGTAAAACAAAAGAGAAATAGCCAGTAAATTGGCTTCAAGAGGAACTGAGTGAGGGTTAGAATTAAACCTTAGAGCCGAGGCTCTATCGGAAACAGTTTCTCTGCTTTCCAAGGTAGGGGTAAGGACTATGTATACTCTACCCTCTTCAAACCGTACTTGTGGGATTGCACCGGGTATCTTGTTGTTGACTATTAGGGTGTATAAAGGAGAAATCCTGTTTTCTCTTTTGGTGAGTTTTGGGGTATAGTCCATTGTAATTGTGGGTATACAGGTGGGTGTTTCTTGGATTTATATATGAAAAATTTTCTTCACTATTTTTTGTGAAGCTCAAATTTAGTGCATCAATTGATTCTTCTTTGCTCTTAGTTGGTGAAAGCATGTTGTTACTTTCTTCTAAGTTACCGTATTAGGCTTGCTATGAAAAAATATTTTTTAGACTTAACTCGACGATGTAATAAAAGTGTAGTTATTCAATTCCTCAGTGGGAGCAGGCGCATGAACGTAATAAAGGCGATATGTTCATATTTCAGACAATTTGGTAATATGAATTAAGTAAAGAATGAAGAAAGAAGCTTAAGTCACTAATTTCAATTCGATAATGCTTTTATTTAGTGTCATAGACGTTGCCATTGTACCTACTTGAAGGTGGTATATTACAATTGAAGAAATGGAAATCAGCACTCATAGGCAAACTTTATTGTTTAAAAATGGGGAGTACCAAAATCCAATCTAATTATAAAGTGTATAATTATTGCATAATCAGTGTATATACTGATTATGCACTTGTTAAAGGATAGTTCAATGCACTAAGCTGTTGTTATGTGCGGCATTTAGGAAAGGATTAGACAATAAAGATCTTTCATATGTAAGTTTTTGAGATGCAGTCTTTCATTGCATTTCTACAAAAGATTTAGTATAATAAAACTATATTAAATTAAATTAAATTAATTATAATAACAATAATAAATACTCAATATATTTTTATAAGTGCGATATGAAAAGATTGGTGTAAGCAAATTTCACCTCTATTTTTGTAGGGATAGAATTATAGAGAGGTTGTTTTCGAAAAATCTTTGGCTCAAAAAAATATTTTTTTCAAAAAATATTTAAAAATAAATGCAAGAGTAAAAATCTATGATGAAAAATATTGAATAAAAAAATATTGATTGTATAAATTTTGCAAATAATCAAAGTAAATAAAAGAACAATAATAGTAAAATCAAAAGTATAAGATAATGCTAGCATAGTACAATAAAGGAAGACGACATTTAGGTGGACCCTTTGAAGTATAGGGAAAACGAAGTCCGATCTGGTGATAATTACTTTTGAAAAATTCATATGCTAATACATGCCAAAAATTTCAATAAACATAAATTTACATGACCCTCCTTAACGATTTGATGGAACAGTACGTGTAGCCTCGGCATTATCCACCCCTTCAATGCTATAAATATGCCATAGATTGTGCCATAAAGGTTTCAACAAAAAATCGACCGAAAGTTATATCACCAAAATATTCATGATCTAACACACACGAAAAATGAGAAAATCACCTAATTCCGCTTGTACAATCCCTAAATGCTATTAATAAGTCATGAATCATGCCAACGCTACACGTACAACTCTCCACGGTACTTACAGAGGATCCCAGAAAGGCTTCAGAAAAAAAAATTGACGGAATTCATATTACTAAAATATTCATGGGCTAAAACACAAGACATATGAGAAAATCGCCTAATTTAGTTTGTGCGGCCCCTAAATACTATTAATATGCCTTGGATGGTACCGAGGCTAAATGTGCTGCTCTCCCGGATACTTAATGAGGGTCTCATAAAGGTTTCGGGAAAAAACTGAACGAAAGTCATATCACCAAAATATTCGCGGGCTAACACACACGAAAAATGAAAAAATAGCCTAATTTCGCTTATGAGGCGCTAAATGCTATTAATACACTGTGGATCGTACTGCTCTTTCGGGTACTTACGGAGGGACCCATAATGAATTCAAAATAAAATTAACTGAAAGTCATATCATCAAAATATCCATGGGCTAACACAGCTAAATATGAGAAAATTGCCTAATTTCGTTTGTGTGACCCCTAAATGCAACGTGGATCGTACTGAGCTACACGTACTGATCTTGAGGGCACTTATTGAGGGTCCCATAAAGTTTTCAAAAAAAAATTGACCGAAAGTAAGTTCACCAAAATATTTATAGGCTTACACACGAAAAATGAGAAAATCACTTAATTCCGCTTGTGTGACCCTAAATGCTATGAATATGCCATGGATTCTGCCGAGGATACATGTACTTCTCCTCTGGGTATTTACGATGGGTCCCATAAAGGTTTCCCAAGAAATTGACCGAAAGTCGTATCATCAAAATATTCATGGGCTAACAAACACAAAAAATAAAAAAACCACCTAATTTCTCTAATGCGGCCTCTGAATGTTATGAACAAAACGTGGAACATGTGAAGTCTACACATACTGCTCCCGCGGATACTTACGGAGAGTCCCAAAAAGATTTTGGAAAAAATTGACCGAAAGCCATATCACTAAAATATTTATGGGTTAACACACGAAAAATGAGAAAATCGCGTAATTATGTTTGTGCGGCCCCTAAGTGTTATAAATACGCTGTGGACGTGCTGAAACTACACGTACTCATCTCCCACGTACTTATGGAATTTCCCATAAAACTAATTCATTAAAATATTTATGGCTAATATATACGAAAAATGAGAAAATCGCCTAATTATGTTTGTGCGGCCCCTAAATGTTATAAATACGTTGTGGACGTGCCGAAACTACACATACTCATCTCCCACGTACTTATGGAATTTCCCATAAAACCAATTCATTAAAATATTTATAGCTAATATATACGAAAAATGAGAAAATCGTCTAATTTCACTTGTGCGGACCCTAAATGCCACGTGGATTGTGTTGAAGCTATATGTACTGATCTTGCAGGTACTTACGGAGGGTCTCATAAAGATTTTGGGGAAAAATTAATCGAAAGTCAGTTCACCAAAATATTCATAGGATTACACACACAAAAAATGAAAAAATCACTTAATTTTGCTTGTGCGACCCTAAACACTATAAATGTGCCGTAGATCGTGCCGAGGCTACACGTACTGATATTCCGGGTACGTACAGAGGGTCCCATAAAGGTTTCAAAAAAATTTTGACCGAAAGCCTATTCAACAAAATATTAATGGGCTAATACACATGAAAAATGAAAATTTATCTAATCCCGTTTATGCCCCCTAAATGCTATGAATGTGTCGCGAATCGTGCTGAGACTATACGTCCTGATCCTTCGGGTACTTATAGAGGGTCTCATAAGGGTTTTTAAAACAAAATTGACAGAAAGTCATATCCCTAAAATATTCATGGTCTAACACACACGAAAGTTGAAAAAATCACCTAATTTTGCTTGTTTGGTCCTAAATGCTACGAATGTGTCGTGGATCATGCCGAGGCTACACGTACTGATACCTCGGGTACTTACGGCAGATCCCATAAAGGTTTTGAAAAATTTTTGACCGAAGTCAGTTCACCAAAATATTCATGGGTTAATACACACGAAAAATAAGAAAATCATCTAATTCTCTTCTGCGACTCTTAAATGCTATGAATATATCGTGGATCGTGCCGAAGCTAAACATACATCTCCCCCGAATACTTATGGAGGGTCCCATAAAGTTTGAAGAAAAAAAATTGATCGAAAGTCATATTACAAAAATATTAATGGATTAACACATACGAAAAATAAAAAAATCGTCTAATTTCGCTTGTGCGACCCCTAAATGCTATGCATATGTCGTAGATTGTGCCGAGATTACACGTACTTTTCCCCAAGTTATATACGGAGTGTCCCACAAAGATTTTGGAAAACCATTGATCGAAAGCCATATTACTAAAATAATCATAAGCAAAACACACACGAAAAATTAAAAAAATTGTCTAATTTCGCTTGTGTGGCCTCCAAAATGCTATGAAGACGCCGTGAATCATGTCGGAGCTACATATACTAATCTTTCGGGTACTTACGTATGTTTCAATAAAGGTTTCGAAAAAAAATAACTGAAAGTCATATCACCAAAATATTTATGGCTTAACATACAAAAAATGGGAAAATCATCTAATTCTACTTGTGCGGCTCATAAATGCAATGAAGATGTTGTGGATCGTTCCGATGCTAAACGTAATGTTCCCCCCAGATACTTATGGAGGGTCTCATAAAAGTTTAAATTTTTTTTGACCGAAAGCCAGTTCACCAAAATATTAATGAAATAACATACTCAAAAAATGAGAAAATCGCCTAATTACGCTTGTGCGGCCCCTAAATGGTATGAATACGCCGTGGATCGTGTCGAGGCTATACGTACTTCTTCTTTGGATACTTACGGAGGGTACCATAAAGGTTTCAGAAAAAAATTGTCTGAAAGTCATATCACCAAAATATTCATAGGCTAACACACACGAATATTGAGAAAATCCCCTAATTTCGCTTGTGCAACCCTAAATGCTTTGAATACACTGTGGATCGTGTCGAGACTACACATACTGTTCTCCCATGTACTTATACATACTGTTCCCCATGTCATTACGAAGGGTCTTATAAAGGTTTTAGTAAAAAAGTTCTCAAAAATCATATCATTAAAAATTTTATTGACTAACACATACCAAAATCAATGATAATAATGACAACGCTCTATTTTCAACTAATCATCTATCTTAATCATCAATAGTCATGCTCTCATGAGTACGATCATGTCCTTAGTGAGTTAAAGACAAGTCATATCCGTTCTAATCATTTTTTCTCAATCCATCTCTAACTCCTCCTCAAATTTACCCTAGTCAATCTCTCACACCTCCTCACTAAAACATCTTTACTCTTTGTCAAATACCTAAACCTCCTATATCTTCAATTATAGTTAAAACATACATATACAAAAACATATTGTCTATTTATTATTTTGAATAAAATACCGATTATAAAATTTTACTCTCATTATATTCCTTCCTAATTGATGGCATGATCCCGATAGTGAATAGCGTATTAATGATGTGGGATCCCATGGCACCACCATTAATAACAATATTACTTATGTCAATGATTGAAATCTGTGCTAATTAGTGACTTTAATGTGACATGAAATCTGTACTCCTTCCACTTTATTTTACAGAAAACTTTTATTAGAAATGATATTTGTTGCTTCTTCACTCAGATTCTAATATTAGGCATACCAACTACATCATTTTTCAGCGTGGATATTATTGTTCACATTATTGTAATTTCTAATGTCTACTTTTGAGAGTTCATGTTTTATACCATTAGTATAAATATTTTTTTTATCATGTCCTTTAAATAATATTCACAAATAAGCCTCCTTGAAATATGAGATTTAAAATCTTAAGATAAGATATATAAACATGTGGATATGGTGATAATATTCAAAATATTTATAAGATGATTTATGTATCTTTTGTTTGTAATAGAAAAATTACTTAACTATGCCTATAACACTTAAAAAGTTAATCAGTTATTTATTTTACTCTTTAGATTATCAATTTTTATCATTTTATAGTTATTCAATATTATGTTTTTTTTTCTCTTTTATAATTTATATGGAGGTTAAAGATGTTTTTGTAGCTTATTAGGACAATTAAGAATATATATGATGGAGGTAAGACCTGAATGAGAATAGTGAAGAAACTTGAATCTTTTTTCAGCTGTGGCAGGGTTGCATTACGGATTGACTCTTAATTAGCCTGTTTATGTTCGTCTTGATAAACTTACGTGGCATATTAAAGAAATGTCTCATAGTGTATGCTTTTGACAAATTACACAGTTTTAACTGACAAGACATGTAATGAAATCACTAATAGGATGAAGGGTTGGAGACATATTATAGAGTCTAAAGGATTCATGTTGATAAAGATTAAAATAAAATACTTGGAGTGAAAGTTTAGTGATGTAACTCACATGACAGATGTGGAAGTAAGGATTGATATGCAAGTTATCCCCCAAAAATGAAGTTTCAAGTATTTGGGTTCAATAATTCAAAAAAATAGGGCGATCGACAATGATATTACGCATCGTATTAGAGAAGGGGGAATGAAATGAAAGTTTGAATCTAGTGTGTTGTGTGATAAAAATTTGCCTCCATGCCTTAAGGTAAGTTTTATAAAGTGGTGATCAGACAAACTATGTTGCACAAGGCGGAGTGTTATCCGATCAAGAACTCACATGTCACACGTCCATAAGGTACAAGTATTGAAAATTGGGATGTTGAAATAGATATATGAGCATACTAGGAGAGATAGGATCAGAAACGAGACTATTTGTGAAAAAGGTGGAGTAACCTTCGATCCGTGGTGGATAAAATAAGAGACGAGATTAAGATGATCCAAACATATGAAGAGAACATGCATAAATAAGGAGAGGTAGGGCAGACTAAAAAAGTCATTAGAAGAAGTGATTAAACATAATATGATACTCATATAGCTTACCGACAACATAATTTTAGCTACATAGCAAGATATAAAGATCGAGAATTAAGGTAGAATTTATTGAATCATACTGAAATATTGTTGTATAATTATGCAAATCAATCTTATTTTATATACTATTTCTCTTAAGTTCAATTATTAAATCAAAGATTTGTTTTTGTTAAGTCAACCTGATGCCACGTTGCAACTGGTATTAGCCATTATTGCGTCAGTTAACAGTTCAAAATTAAAAATTAGCGCTGCCACATCGGGAAGACCAAATTTCCACATGGCTCCCTGGGACCCACCTTTATACACGTGGCTACCTCAAAATATGTGCAGCCCGCTCATTGAGCTACAAGCTATTACTAGTACTCTGCTCGGTGCATTGCCATTTTCTTCTGCTCGCCGACGGAATCTTCATTTTTTCCGGAAGATTCTCCGATGAACTCCGACAGAAGAATGAACGTGAAATTTCCGTCAGCTGATTTCTCTTAGTTTTTTTCCACTTTTACACGTGGCATTTCCGGCAGCTTCTCCGATTACCATCGGCAACGGAGAAATACGAAGAAATAAACAAACGAACTGCTCAATATTGCCGTCGCCGGAGGATTTTATAGGTACGCCGTCGACGAACTTGAATTTTATAAGCGATTTAATTAATTTCCAGTGTCGGCACACGAAGAAAAAACAACGAAGATATAATAATGGTGATTTTGTATATTTGTTGTATTATTATTGGTGTTTAGATTTAATAATGATGGGATATATTAAATTAATAATACATTCGTTTTCAATGAGTGTTTAAAAAATAAAGTAATTGAATTCTTCATTTGTGGACCTTATCGAAAATGGCACAAAATTACTCAAATTAAATGCTAATTTGCCACAATACGTGAATCATAGTGGTTTTTAAAGAAAATATTCGATTTTTCATTTACTGATGGAGCCAATATTCACGTTTATGTTAAAGACCATGAATCTCGTGGTATTACACTGAGTATATTATTGTTAAATAGCTTAAATCTAGTAAGATGGAATCACACTGAGTATATTATTGTTGTTGTTAAAGAACATAAATATGCTTATTCCTTCTTAGTTTTATTTAATTAAGTGAAACATAAATTTATGGAATTATACTAGGTATGTTGTCGTTGTTAAAGAGCATAAATATGCTCATTTCTTATTAATTTTATTTGATTACGTAGAGCATAAATCTCGTGAAATTATACTATATATGTTATTGTTATAAAACATAAATATGCTCATTTCTTCTTAATTTTATTTGATTAAGTAGAGCATAAATCTCATGGAATTTCACTGTGCACGCTATTGTTGTTAAAGAGCGACATTTCTTCTTAATTTTATTCAATTAAAATTTGGAACAAAATTTATTATACGAGTAAATTTTAAGCGAAATTAGCACAAAATAGCCCCCCCCCCCCAAAAAAAAAAGGAATATCTTCTTTAAAAATTTAAATTTTGTAATTTTTCCCTCTTGTGAGAATAAAAAAATTGATAAATTAGACAAGAAAGGCATCAAAGATTTATAATCCTTTTTGCTAATTTCTACTTTATTAGTCTTTACCCGACAACCGACATTAATTTTGTGGGTCTCTTTTGAATTTAAAAATTGTTAATCTCATATATGCACGTCTTTTTTTTTTTTAGAAACATCTCTCTCAAGAAAGTCCACAATTGAGTAGTAATACAAAAGAAAAAAAATCCTCTGCTACTTCTTGTTGATGTTGCAGGCCACAACAGCTTTTTAGTTTCTATCAAATTGGCTTGGAAGCAAAGTCTTTGATGACCGTTGGTAAACACTTTATTGTTTCTAGCATTACCATATTGGTCAATAAGTACAACGGGTTGCGAAAAATTGCATTGTTTATATTTGGTTAAAAAAACTTTTTTTTTTATGTATACAATATATATATATATATATATATATATAGTAAATGATGAACTCCATTTGATTTCTTGATGTGTTTTGACACTGAGTCGAAAATTACACTATTTATATATAGTTGATATATATATATATATATATATATAGTAGCCCATTTGATTTCTTGATGTGTTTTGTAGCTGAGTCGAAAAAAATTGCACTGTTTATATATGGTTAAAAAAGTTGTTTTTTATGTATATATATATATATATATATATATATATATATATATATATATAATGTGATAGATGTTGAACCCAATTTGGTTTCTTCGTGTGTTATGTAACCGAGTTGAAAATTGCATTGTTTATATTTGGTTAAAAAAGCTTTTTTTTGTGTGTATATATATATATATTAGATGATGAACCCCATTTGGTTTGTTGGTGTGTTTACTTTTTCATATTTTGAATTCCATAAGTGAAAATCTTGGCTCTGCCGTGCAGTGAGTTCCAATGATTAGTTTGTTACTGTATTTTAACAATGTATTTGTTACTGGTTAGTTTATACTACTTTGATAGTTGTTGACAAGTCTTTTTCTGATTTGAAAATTGGGTTGCTTTCATGGAGTTTGGTTTCAACTTTGTTATTGAATATTTTTCTATCTAACGGACCTTAAAAGTGAGAATTTTTTTTTCTCTAGAAATGTGTTTTTTTTTTGGTGTTAGAAAACCAAATGTCTTTGTCTTAGGTGTTTTCTGTCAGATGTCTGTTTTTGGCTTTTCTATTCTTGATCTTTGATAGGTCTTCCTTGTATGGTGAATAAGCATAGTTAAGTAGGGAGGATAAGATTTTCTTGCTCTCTAGTTTGGCTTTGATCACAACAAATTGACTCATCTGAAACAAAGAAAAGCACGTGGCGCGGCTGTACAATTCAAGAAATGTGGTAGGATATACATGTTGCTAATTGTTGCCTTTAGGTAGATGCTTAATTGAGATTGTCTAAAGCTTGTGCGTGTGGGATTGTTTCTTTCCTGCCAAATATTAGGTACACTGTGTCATCTCAATTCTTTGACTGCTGCATTTACAACTGAGTTGAGCATCACTTTCTCTCAGGAGACTTGCTAGCTACCTGGATGTCATTGATGATAATGAATGCTAAAGAAGAAAGCTTATAATTCAGCTATTTGTGTTGCAAAAAATTGTTTAAATGTACATCTAGAGAAGTTCAAACCTACTTACATTTGTTGGCCTAATGTCTATTAAGTCCTAACTATCTTATAGTTCTAAGTATCCATGACACACTGACACTCTTCCTGCTTGATTATTTATGACTATTATAATTCGAGCTTTCGAGTCTAATTATCATGTTAGACCAAACTTAGAGGCCAAAACTCTAAAAATTGTTTCCAGGCTGTTCTCTTTGTCTTTTCTCTTGTACTGAAAGACAATTTGTGGATAATATGAAATCTTCTAATTCCCTTGTCTTTTTTATCTGTGACAGAATAATGATTTATGGATGACCTTAGATATTGTCATTAGGTGCTCTTATAGGAATTTTAGTTGGAAATTTTCGTCGTGTAATTGTTATACAATGTAATAATTTCGCATTGCCTTCCTGCAGAATGGTCCTTGAGATGAAGATTTTTCGTGAATAAACTACTCTTTGTAAGATCTCTCTTTATTCATTATTTTGAAATATTTATGTTGTTACCAAAAGCTGTTACAATGTTTTTGAGGATTTATACTGAATTAGTTCAAGTTACTTAGTAGAATATGCTTTCAAACATCTGAAGACTTGATGGTTTGAACCTCAAAGAACATGATGTATATCCTTTGCTTAGTTCGTAGCATCTCACTAGAACTTGATGGTTTGAAGCCTGAAGGATCAGTGATCAGTAAAAAGATATAATTTTCTGACATATAAGTTGTACACGTTCTAAATTAATCTTTATTTTTAATTTTATTGGATGTCTGGGACAAATTAATCTTTTCATTCTACTATATGTTAAATAAATATCGTGGTGGAACAGTTATACTTTGTATTTCATTCAAAAGTAGTTGGTTCTCCCAGAAACCAACTTTTGTAATAACATTTGCAAATTTTTGTTCTTTAACTTATGCTGTTGTCAGTCTTACAGTTGGTTGTAAATTGTAATACTTCAATGGTCCTTATTCTGAATTATAATATGTTCATGGCTTCTTATCACTTTTTCACCCTTTTCTAATTCAGTGATTTGACAACAAGAAATGAGGGGTCGAAAGGAAGCTGCAATTGCTTTCATCATTAGCTTGGTGTGGATACAGCAAGTTGTTGGCGGTGAGTATTGTTGTTGGGAGCATTACGGACGCCTCCTTCCATGTAAATTCCCTTTTTAAATGTACATGCAGTAAATTGAAACATAGTCTATCTCTTTATCAGATGAAGAAGGGCGTAATGCATCAGTAACAAGTAATTGGACTTGCAGCTGTCTCGCCAACCCAAGTTTTGCTGTTCCAGAAAACTGTTCATCATCTTGTAATTGCACTATTGGTATGATTTTCTTTACCTTGTTTTAGAAAGCTTTTTGCTGCAGTATGTGTCACAGTTGCTGTAGTGTTTGGACTGCTAATACTTATTCGATGCAAGTAAAAGTTTCACGTGATGTCATCCTCGTGAACTGACATGGAGCCAATTGTTTCTGGAATAGACAAGTATAGGAAGCTTAGTGCTCATATTAACATTAAATCTTTATGCATGCTTTGACATTTGCTCTGTGGTTGAATTCTCGATAATTGTTTTCATTTTCAAACTAGTTGCCATTTAACTTCTAAAATACGATATTACTGCATTGATACTTCGAATTTGATTAGAAGAATTCTGTTCCAAGGATTCAAGGAGCTTTTAGTTTAATTAGCTGTTTCTAACAGGTTTTGTGAATAAACTCTCCTCTAAGATTCAACAGTCCTCAACTGTATGTTGCATGTTACATGTTGATCTTGTCTTATGAAGGATCATACAATGTAGATAAGTTCACTCCGCCCTGATTTCGTTTTATGCATTTATGCAGACAAATCAAGCAAGAACAAATGGATATGTACATGTGCAGCTGATGGGTTTCCTAGAGTGACTGCTGATCATAATCACAGCAGCTGTTTTACAGCCTGTGATTGCCGTTATGGTATTAATTCTTCATGTCTGATCTTTGAAACACGTCAATCTAATGATTGATTCATTGCATCAACTGTTTGTTGCTATAAAAACTGCAAACTAATTGTCTACTTTTCTTCTATGTTGTCTACACACTAATTTTTGTTAATGCTTTTTCCTTGATTGTGAATCTTTTTAAAAGCGTCCATTGGATTTAGCTTAGCTGACAGGTTCAAACAGTTGATTAATTATGTATTTGCTTCTGATAGGAACTCAAGTTGAAGTGCAGCCTGCAAAGAAGAAGATATCCAGCAAAGTTATTTTGGTCATTCTGTTACTATGTGCGACAGTCATAACTCTTGGTTTTGTTGCTTCGATGTTGTGCTATGCCTATAGAAAGGATAAATATTCGATTCAACGACCTTTATTTTCGTCCGACAAAGATACAAGTTGCAACAGTGTTACCAACTTAATACTAAGCCAAGGAACTTCAAATGGAGAACATGGAGGATATGCAAGTTCCTCCAATTGTATTGCAGGTAACTGGATTTCCTTAAATGATTTGAGTAGATCTTGAATTGAAACTTCACATGTCACGAATTGTGTTTCTCTTTGAACTTTTATCCTGTAGGTTGTGTTCCCAAAGCATCCATTCTTTTCAAAAGAAAACCGGAAGTGTTTTATGGAACGATTATTCAATTCTCGTATGCTGACTTAGAGAGTGCAACCAATAAGTTCTCTGATTCCAATTTGATTGGGGTGGGAGGAAGCAGCCATGTATACCGTGGATATTTCAAAGATGGAAAAACTCTGGCAATTAAGCGAATTAAAACTCAGGCAGGGCGGGATGCTGACTCTGCTTTCTTGACGGAGGTAATACCTACAAGGATCAGTCAATTTATATGTTAAACATGCTTGGGAGCCTTAACACATGTGAATACATAATGAGAAGGTTATTCAAATATCTATTTTTTATTTTCCAGATAGAGCTCATATCAAGACTTCATCATCGTCATGTGGTTCCGTTGCTTGGCTACTGCTCTGAGCACCACGGTAAACATGCGGAGAGGCTGCTTATTTTCGAATTCATGGAAAATGGCAATCTGAGAGATTGTCTGGATGGGGCTTCAGGGAGACGTTTGGATTGGAGTACACGAGTCGCAGTTGCTTTTGGAGCTGCACGTGGCTTGGAGTATCTGCATGAAGCAGCTGCACCAAGAATTTTACACCGAGATGTTAAATCCACTAACGTCCTATTGGATGATAACTATAGAGCAAAGGTAAATTTGAAAATTACAGTCTTTTTATGATTGCCCAAGTTAATACCTACAAATTGCAAATCGACTCATTTTCCGTTATTACTTTCCTTGTGTAATATCCCACTTTGTCTTTGACTAACTGAATATATGTGTTCAGATTACTGATCTTGGCATGGCGAAGCACCTCCAAAATGATGGTATTCCTAGCTGTTCCAGTTCTCCTGCTCGGATGCAGGGGACATTTGGCTATTTTGCACCTGAATATGCAATTGTTGGAAGAGCTTCTCTGAAGTCGGATGTTTTTAGCTTTGGAGTTGTGCTCCTTGAACTGATTACTGGACGACAACCAATCCATAAGTCAGCCAACAAAGCAGAAGAGAGCCTCGTGATATGGGTACGTAAAGTTAATAAAAGGTTTTCCCCCTTTCTCCATTTCACATTGCCTTTCTACTACTTTTTTCACAAAAAGATAATGGCGATTACAATTTTCATGTAAATACAGGCCACCCCTCGTCTGCTAGACAGTAGACGTGTGGTCTCAGAATTGCCAGATCCAAATCTGAAAGGGGAATTTGAAGAAGAAGAATTGCAGGTAATGGCTTATTTGGCTAAGGAGTGTCTTCTATTGGACCCAGATTCTCGGCCAACAATGAGTGAGGTTGTTCAAATTTTGTCTACTATTGCACCTGAAACATCTAATAGGAAACACTTTTCGAGAGATGACTTCAAGGTATATGAGCTAACTTATTTTGGTTTTCTGTTGCCAATGACAATGACAATGACATGCTTTTTATTTTCCATTTTATGTTTGCATATATGTTTAACTGATCTGTTGATTTCACAAACAGAAAAACATATACGCTCTGTTCTAGAAGAAACTTCATCTAGCCGACATGTTAGGAATGCGATATATTTATCATCCTTTATGAAATGTTATGAATGCTTCAATGGTTCGTATCCTGCCTTAGTTCCAAGTCTAGTATTTAAGTGGAAAAAGGTAAAGGGGCAGGCCCACTATCTTCCGAGTTTCAAACAGTATGCCACTGGCCCTCGAGGATTCCTCAGTTATTCATAAATATTAGGTATGAGAACACTATTGTCCCCTGGAATGACATTTGCAAGTCCAGTTTTTGTGGTAATCTAATACAAAACTTTATGCAGAAATAATAAATACATCCCAAATTCCCAATCATTAGATGTTTTGTTGATATGTAATAAACATTCATCATGCTGAGAAACCTGCTACACTTTTTACACATTATATAGGTCTCATTCAGTTATGACAACAAGAGTTGTGGAGAAAGTTCTGGCTTTGTTGAAGCTGAGGAGATCAAGCAGATCACATCTGAAAATCGCGCATCTCACTGCTTGTTGCCCAATTGTGAGTTCATTCATTGTAGTGATCCGAAAGAAGATGTTGTTCCAGCTGCATATGTCGAGAAACTGCTCCTCCAGAGTTCAAATTCCAAAAGTTGGAGCACACATGATGATGAATCAGTGGATTTAACTGAACCGCGGTTTGAGAAATTTCATATGCCAACTATGAGATCACCAGGAAACAACATAATAGGCGCGGTAGGAAATTTACCTTTGGTTGTTTAAAGACAGTACACATGAACATGTGTTGAGGCAGTCATGCTACAGGAAACAACATAGGTGCTCTCCTCATTTTTTTCGCTTTTCTAGTATTAGAGAATCACAGGTTTGGTCAAATGATTACACGTAAAAGGTATTTTTTCAATTGATGTAAACAAGTTTACGATAGTTGTCTTTCTTTTGTAAATGGTCCTAGTTAGATATGCAATTCTAGAAAGTAAAAAAAGAGACAGATTTTACATATGCTTTATTGCCACAAACTGGAACTTGTAAAAGCTTTTGAACTCCTTTTCCAATTTGCAGTTGATATGCATCAATGTTGAACTGTCAAGTACAGTTATTTAGTTTGCCAGATTGTTTCCTGAAGACAGAGAAAAAAAACAACAATCTTTGTTTGTTTTTAGGTTAGACTGTCTACATCATGCATCTTGGGGTGTGGACCTTTCTCGGATTCTGCTAATCGAGCTGTCCTTTTCTGTTGTATTCTACTGACCATATCCTAGATTTCTCTAAGCAGGTCTAAATATGCTGATATCGTATTGTACATTTTAAGAAAGAAAATACAAAATTTTGTTGTACATTTTAAGAAAGAAAACAGAAATGTTTGCCATGTGGAGCTGGATGGGGCGGGTTGAAGTGTTTGCGAGTTAAAGCAGGACCCGCACAACAACCGTCCTGCTTTCCCACTTAAGAAGAAAACAAGGTTTGAATTGAAAATTTTCTTATATTTTAGTCTTTCTCACCAACGATAATATATACAGTATAATTTCATAAAGTAAAGTCTAAAAGGGTAGAGTTATGCTAACCTGAGGTTGTTTTAGATAGACCCTTAACTAAAAAAAAAAAAACAATTCAAAACAATTCAGGAAAAAAAATAAACAAATGTGAAAGCATAATTAATCAAATTGAATAGTAACTGCAAAATAATAGATAGTTGAAATACATAAAATAACATATAGTAACAAACTTTTGATCGTTTCCAACAATAACAGCATGTCCAATATAATCCCACAAAATGGAGTTTATATACCAGTGACACAGATAAAAAGTCTATTTTCGATAGACCCTCAGCTCAAAGAAAAATCATCCGAATAAACTAACTAGAGTTTTGGATCTTTCCCACTAGAGAAAAAAATAACAAAGTCAGAATTCTCTTTTTTATGAAATTGTTTATTAGAAAATTTTCTTCTTAAGCTAACGTCAAATGGGCCCACTCCCAACATCTGCATTTTCATGTGGGCCATATAATATAGCTGGGCTTTGGGTCGCGCGAGATCTCGCTGTCAATGTCGGGGGCCCAACCCATTCCGCCCAACACTTTACATAAATTTCTCTGCCGGCAGTTCTAACTTCAATGTCAATTTACTAATACACCCCCCACCGTCATGCAATTATATACTCCTTCTATCTCAATTTATATATTATATAGTTTGAATTCGCACGGAATTTAAGAAAAAACTGAAATGGTGGGGGTATCAAACGTGATTTTGATATCACTTGTTAGGATTAGATGTACCATTATGTCAAAAACTATAGCTAATAGCGAGGGCCACATATTCAATCATGGCTCCGACTCTCATCACCCCAAACAGACAATATGTTGGTGTTAACTATCAATTTCTCCCCAAAACCTGCCTCATGCAACATGTTGTGCTCTTAGGAATTGAACACATAATCTTGTTTATGATATCACTTGTTAAGATCAAGCGTACGTTTATCATCATGTCAAAAGTTAAAGTTGATAGCAAGGGCAGCATTTTTTTCTTAACTAAATCCACCAAGCAAGTGTCATGTTCGATTATGACTCCGATTTGGGCCACCTCAACTCCTTTGTGGGCCTTTTCATAGGTAGGATGCTAACATTACCCCACACATGCCCCATGCAACTTGTTGCCCTTGGGAATCAAACCCACTGGGTCATGACCATAGTTCTAACACCACCTATTAGTATCAAACGTCGTTTACCATGGCATAGCTGATAGTAAAGGCACAATTTTATTAATTTCTTAACTAAATTCACCCAACATTCATGATGTTCATTCAGGACTCTAACTTGAGCCACTCTAAACCCCTTGTGGCCCTTGCTAGCTAGAAGCAAGATATTAACATTATCCAATAATTAGAAATAAATTATACATAAAAGATTACTAAACCAATTGACCCAACTTGGACCTTATGGTCTAGCTAAGATGCATATATAGTTATGGTCTCCTAGGAATTGATTGTTGGCCATCCCTCTTATTCAAGGCTAACACATTCTTGTTTCTTCAACGAATTATACAAGCACTTCATTGAAGCTACCTTTTATTTATTATTAAAACAATGCATTAATCATGGTGCTTTAAATAAGCCTTATATAATTAAGTGTTTTTACATTGAATTGCAAGCTAAGATAACCCTACATAATTGATAGGTGGTTAATTTCTTACGTAATAAGACAGTAATATACATAATATAAATCCATTTTTCAATTTAAATTTGAGCTTCAAATTGCATGATCAAACATCTACTTGATATAATAAGGTATTACTATTACAATAATATATCTAGTGTATCCTATAAGTAAAATTTTAGGAGGATGGTGAGTATGCAACCTTAGCTTATCCTTACCTCATAAAAACGGAGAGATTATTTCCGATAGACATTCTCGACTTAAGTAAAACATCTCAAAACAATTTGAAAAAAAAATAAAAATGAAAGAGATTAATCTCTTGATTTATTTCATTAACCTCATCAGTTTATATACATAAAATACAAGAGTATAATTAGGCTATAATTAAGAAAACTAAATATCTATATATTAGGAACTAAATATATACAATCTGTTACAATAGAATATATTTTCATATATTCTAACACACCCACGCAGTCAAAGCGAGAGGTCGCCGAATGCTAAGACTGTCACAAAAATTCTCAAATAACATCAACGGAAGGCTTTTGATGAAGATATCTGCAATTTTTTTTATTTTTTTATGTAGAAGGTTGTTGATAACGAGAGGGGACATATAACACTCGAACCTGGCCATGAGCCACCTTTTCCATACAAAATGTATATCCATCTCAATGTGCTTAGTGCGTTGATGCTGAACAGGATTAACAACCAGATTTATGGTACTAACATTATCATAGTAAACTAAAGTAGCCTGTGGAATAGGACAATGAAGTTCCAAAAGCAATTTTCGCAATCAACATGACTTAGAAACCTCATTGGCAACCCCTCGATATTTTGCCTCTGTACTCGAATGGGAAATGATAGCTTGACGTTTGGTGGACGATGAGATCAAGTTATCACTCATAAAGACAAAATAATCCAACATCGAATGTCGTATATCGGGGCACCCACCCTAATCAACATTAGTATACGAGACTAGAATGGTTGTGGAAGAGGGATAAAGGTGAAGACCATAATCCAAAGTACCTTATAGGTAGCGCACGATGCGCTTGAGAGTGTACATGTGCTCATCCCGTGGGTCATGCATGAATAAGCATACTTGTTGCACAACATAAGTAATATCCGATCTTGTGAATGTGAGGTATTGCAGTACTTCTGCAAGACTTTGATAAAGAGATGGATCCTCAAATGGTATGCTCGTAGTAGCCTCGAGCTTCGGTTTTGGAGCAACTGGAGTAGGAGATGACTTACACGATGACATGATAGCTCAGTCAATAATCTCGGCCGCATACTTCTTTTGAGATAAAAATAAACCGTCTATATGACGAGTGACATCAATGCCCAAGAAATAGCTCAACTAGCCCAAATCCTTTATAGTAAATTCGGAGCTAAGAAGCGATATGATAGACCAGTGGAGCGCATCAGAGGAAGCAGTTAAAATAATATCGTTGACATACAATAAAAGATAAGCCATAGAAGTATCTCGATGATAAAAAAACAAGGAATGATCAGTCTTACTATGAGAAAATTCAAGGGTATGAACATAATCAGAAAATTGCTTATACCAAGCCCGCAGAGCTTGTTTCAGCCCATAAAGAGATTTCTTCAGCAAACACACATGATTGGGTCTATCAGGATCCCGATAATCCAAAGGTTGATACATGTAAACAGTCTCCTTGAGTTCGCCATATAAGAAAGATTTTTTGACATCAAGTTGATGAATCGGCCACGCCTTGGAGAGAGCCAAACTAAGAACTGTACGAATAGTCGTCGGTTTGATAACTGGACTAAATGTCTCAGTACAATCCACGCCAACCTGTTGGGTTTTACCATCACCTACAAGACGAGCTTTATGTCGCTCAAACGAACCATCAAATTTTTCTTTATGAGCAAAAATCCACATATACCGAATAATATTAACATTTGAAGGATGGGGCACCAACTCCCACATCTTATTTTGAATAAGAGCATTATATTCATTATCCATAGCCATTTTCCAATTTGGGTCACGAAGAGCAAACATAGGGTTACGGGGTAAAGGGGACTTCGAGACGGATGTAAGAAGGTTGAAGGACCTCTTAAGATTATAGATCCCATCCTGACTCCTAGTAACAGGACCGGTGGATAGACTAGAGGGAGAGAAAGGAGTGGATGGAGGAGGAAAGCTAGGTGGGAGAGCGGTAGGGGGGAGGGGTAGATCCGCTGGTTGGGCATGGTGGGATGAGCAGCAGTGTGGGAGAAAGGTGGCGATCCGGTGGATTTGTGAAGGCAGTGAGATGACGAACCACATAGGGAGAGGGTCCATCGTCTAAAAATTGGTGCGTGTGATTTTGAGGAGTATGTAACTTGGAAAAAAGAAATTGCATCTCATCAAATATTACGTGACGGCTAATGATGATTTTTTGAGATGATAAATTAAAGCATTTATACCTACGATGATGTGACGAATATCTCCCCAAAAATATATGGGGTTGACCGGGATTGAAGTTTGTTTATGAGTGTGGAAGGAATGAGAGGATAACATAAACACCCAAATACACGAAGATGGGAATAAGACGGATCCTTCTGATAAAGAATACAAAGAGGGGATTAATAGTTTACCTGTTTATGAGGAAGGATGTTGAAAAGGTAAGTTGTCATTTGCAAAGCATGATGCCAAAAGTAAGGAGGAATGGAAGCATGGGCCAATAAGGTACGAATAATGTTATTAATCGTACGGATTTATCTTTCGGCTTTATCATTTTGAGGAGACGTGTAAGGACATGACAATCAAAATGACAGACCACTGGCTTTATAGAAGTCCCAAAAGGGGGCATTATCAAATTTTGTGTCATTATCACATTGAATATTCTTGATGTCCCGCTCAAAGTGAGTTTGAATAAATGTCTTGAAAGTTAAAAATATGGAAAAGGTTTGTGAATTTTGTGATAAAGGATACGTCCACAAGAATTTAGAATAATCATCCATAAACAAGACATAATATCGATGACCTGATGAACTCAAAATGGGTTATGTCCAAAGATCACAATGTATAATATCAAATAGCATAAAAATGCTAGAATTCGAAGCATAAAATGGCAGCTTAATATGTTTTTCAAGAGGAAAAGAAAGACAAATACGAGCATCTCTACTTGATTACAATCAATTATTTTTTCTTCCTAACGGAATTCAACACAGGTGCTCCCAGGTGACTCAAACGAACATGCCAAATAGATGGTGCCAAAGCAGCAAAAGGTAGATGGTGAAGTGACTGGATTAGTGATTGGATAAAGCTCTCACCGGCTGTTATACCTCATTACCAACCTCCCCATCTGAAAATCCTTTACATAAAACCCAAAGGGATCAAACTTAACAGAGGCAGAGTTATCAGTGATAAATTTGCGGAAGGATATCAAATCTTTAACTAGGTGAGGGGCATGAAGGACATTGTTTAAGTGCAAGGGAGGACACGGGGAAGACAATGTCGTGTGACCATAGCAATGAATTGGAATTGATTGACCATTACCAATAATTATACCACGTTTATTGCTCTTATTAAAATAAGACGTGAGGTTACCTTATGTGGATGTCATGTGAGAAGTGGCACTGGTGTCCATGTACCAATTTGCATCCGGAGGAGTGATCCCAAAAGTATGCATGGCGGCTTCAATGTCCATAGGAGTAGGGGCTACCGTGTAGGCCTGCTGAGGTCGGGGGCCAAGAACACCCGCTCGTGGTGGCTATTGTTGTCCATAATTGGGTTGGGACCAAGAAGTTGAAGGATATGAATACGGTGGTATAGCCCAAGGACCCCATGATGCCATCCACGGCCACTGTTACCTGCCAGACCATGGAGAATAGGGCGGAGGGTTCTGCCCTGCTGACTACTGCCAGTGCTTCTGCTGTTGCCACCTCCCAACTGACCACCACGGCCTACATTACCATTGCTGCTAATAGCTTCTTTGCCACCTCCACGACCACCATTATTTCCACAATACTTTTCATCATTATTGCTTCGATTGTGGTTCCTCTTTCCACCATTAGTATTGCGGTTTGAAGAGGAATTATCAGGAACATTAGGAGGACCCTCGGACAAGCGAGCAACTAAGGCAGCAGAGGAGCTTTGAGCCACTTTCTTAGCACGGAAAACCTCCTCAAGAGTGAGCATTGAACGGACTTGATAAAATTGAGGCAAAGGGTCATGTTGGCTAATAAGAGTGGCCACACCTTGGTAGGGCTCGGTAAGGCCAGAGACTAGTTGAAGAACTAGTCGATAGTTAGCGACCGGGGAGCTGATATTCTTAAGTTGATCCGCCAGAGATTTGAGATATTGACAATAGGTAGAGACATTCGAAAAATCTGCCATGTCTACATGAGTGAAGTCGTATTCAAGGGTGACAGTACAAGAGTATTTGTTATCCTGAAATATGTCACGCAAGCGATTTCAAGCCTCCATCGCCGTGGTGTTGGGTTCAAGAATTGTATGCAAAAGATAATGAGATATAGTAGCATAGAGTCATAGGAGAACGGTGGCGTCAATGGTGGACCACAACTCTTTATCCTCCTCTTGTTGATGTCGTTTCTCCGTGTCCGCTGTCGGAGGAATAATATGATCAATTACCTTATGGGATCTTGCATGAATCTTAAAGAGTTCCGCCCATGTGGGATATTGTACGTTCTCCATCTCAAGAGTGATGGGAACATGGTTCTTGATGTTGGATACAATAAGAGCAGGATGAAAAGAAGATTTTGAGTTAAACATGGTTATTGAGAAAAGAGAAAGGGGGAGAGGAGAGGGGCGGCGGCAGCGGGAATTCGAGAAGAATGAAGAAGGTCGGGTCGTGCCCTAAATAGCTGATACCATGAAATAGATTAATCCCTTGATTTATTTCATTAACCTCATCAGTTTATATACACAAAATACAAGAGTATAATTAGGCTATAATTAAGGAAACTAAATATCTATATATTAGGAACTAAATATATATAATCTGTTAGAATATATTTTCATATATTCTAACAGAAACAACAACGAAATAAAATGTTATGGAAGCTCTATGTATACAACATGCATAAAAAGAACAGTAACAACAATGAATTAATACAAAAACTGGAGCTTTGTATAATTACAAGCGCGCAATACTATTAGTAAGTAAATCAAATCTAATTATTATAAAAACATAAAATTAAACAAAGATAATTAAGCTAGTGATTTATTTAATTTAATAGATAAGTGCCGTCAATGCTGATTAATCTGTCTCCATCTTTATACATAATAATATACATATTAATATCCTCTTCTAATTATGAAGATTATATGTGTATTATATACACACACATAAAATTAAACATGTGTATGTGAAGTGTGATAAATAATCTATTGTAAACATATGCTATGGTAAGTGTTTAGGTATGGATGGAAAGGTTGTCTTGGCAGGGACAATCTAGTATTTCAATTTTATAATTCTGAATTTTAGAATAGTAATTTGAAGTGTTAACAACTGCGTTCTAAATTTAATGCTTATACATATTTAATAATTCTTTTAATATAAAACTATTATTTGAATAAAAAATATTGAATTCGATCGAATGACTTGTCTCTCCACTCCTACTGTATGAGTCACATGTGAATTTTCCAAAAGTCATAGTTATAATTCAATTCTACTCAATTCTTAGCTAACTCTAACAAACGTCAATCTTACCTAAACATCTTTGACAATTGTTACATAAGCCAAAATAAATTTAGGACAATCATTGAACTCCCTTTAGCCCCTATTGTCAAAATATCCAGTTGGATATAAGCTTTTTCTTTTTATAAAAAATAGAAATTATATTCATTTTTTTAATTTGTGCTTAAACAGTTTTAAAAGTTTTAGGTGGGGTTTAAAATGAGTTGATTCGTAATTTAAATATGAATTCACAATTGTAATTTATTGAATTTATTGAGTTCTGAATTCATAATTTATATATAAAATTTTAAAGTACAAATATTTAAGATTAATGAATTCTATCGAATTCTATAATAAATTATATGGATGTGGAGTTCTCATCTAGAAGTTTTACTATTCATGCAATTGATGTACACAAGGAATAATGCAACTATTGTTGTTAGCACTAATTAGTCAAAAATTCAAGCATAAAGGTGGTTAATATAAACACTAATTTATCTATGAATGTTAATGGTACTCATTTAAAGTTGAAAATTTCAATTAGTGGGGAACATATTCTCCCTATGGTTGTACTAATTTTTCAAACAAAAAAAAAATCCTCCCCCCCCCCCCCTTTCTTCTTCTTTCTTTCTAATAATAACACAATGTGATTAATGAATCATGATAAAGTAGAAAAAATAGTGAAGAATATTATTTCTTTTTTAGTGAATCAGTTCCTTCTTTCTTGTTTTCTTTAACATTTCTTCAATTAAAGATTTTTCATTTAATAACAATTTTGGAGAATTTTGTGGATATACTTTAAAACATAACATATTATAAACGTGACGGGCATAATAGAGGGTGGTTCACAAAAAAGGAGTAACAAATTTCTGAAAAAGAGGTGTACATGATATTTTGAGCGAATTTCGTATCGAAATGTGAGAGAAAAATGAATTTTTTTTGTATGCTGTAAATCGTGACAAATATGGTATCAATTCACACATTCCCTTACTATGTACGGTGGTGGGGAAAATCAAAGAGGATGTCGAGTCCTTAAAGAGGAGACTTTATGTGACACCCATAGCAAAGAGAACGGGCTGACGTGGGAGAGTCGAATTATACTGTCAAACTTCTGAAAAAGGAGAGCTTATGATACTTTAGGTGAATCCACCCTGAAATTAATGAGAAAAAAAGAAAAAAACTTTTTATAAGACATAACACAAGTTCACATGTTATACATACTTTTAGGCTAAATAATAGTGTAGCAAAAGAGACAAATCTGTGAGACCTATTGGACCAAAGCGAACAATACATACCCTAGGCTTGGATCGTAACAGTAAGCATGCACATTATTTTACACACATAAAATATATACATTTTAAATATTTGAACGTATTTGATTGTAAAATTACATGTTCAAACAAAATTTCAATTTTAAATTAATTTGATCTTAAATCATATGATCCACTAATCTAATTTCACTCCTAGGTAAATAATTTTAAATCCTTCTATTTTAATCCAATTTGGGCTTTAAAAATATTAAAATTAATTGACTAACCAAAAATAGTGGGGGGTAGATTCCATTTGTTGCTAATTAAGGAGCACAATGTTTTCCCCTGGGGACTAGATTTCCACAAAGTACAAGCCCCAATTGTCCGTGCAATTACATGAAAGGTCAAAACAAATTAGGAGAAAAATCTTTTAAGAAAAAGAAAATTACTTTTAAGATATTAGTCCATTTGAAATAGTTTTTAAAGCTATAGAGATTAGAGAATGATACCTAACTTCATGCTTCTTTTATAAATAAATATTTATAATTACATGTTATAATTATATACTTTTAAATAAATATAGTCTTACAAAGATTTTTTAGTCAATAACAGTAATAATTAATTATTTTTTAATGTGATATTTTCATATGATACGGATAATTTTTTCATGTCAATCATAAATTGAAACTGGGTCCCAAATCTCACTAATTCCATTATAATTGATGTTATTGTATCATTTAACTCTTTGAAACTATTTATGCATTAAAAATAAATTAAGAGAGTAAACTATTTACCTGGACTTACCTCAACTTATTACCATGATTGGACCAAAGGCCCAAGTAATTACAGCACTGCCCCGCCCCTTCTTCGGATGACCAAGTCCATGTCTGTTTTTGCGTGACCTTCATGATACTGTCAAAGTATATACTAAGATAGTATCAATAAATAATTGGGCAGTGTTTATCCCTTCATGATACTATCAGAGTATATACTTTGATGGTATAAAAAAAGACGCGCGAACTTCTTTTTGGGGCATGAAAGTAATGAGGTATTCAATGATAAATAATTTATTTATTTATTGGTATAACAATATTTTTAGTAGGCGCGTTAGCGCAATATAATTTTTTGTGCTCTGATTTCTATTATTATCTATCACTTTTTGTACTTTGATTACTCTATCTTATCTCTGTCTCTCTCGTTATTTGTGTTTTCATATATGCATTATCTAACCTCTTTTTATGTTTTCATGCTCGAAAACAACCGTCCTACCTTGATATGAGTAAGGTTTGCGTACACTTTATCCTTCCCAGATCCCACATTGTAGAATTTCATTGAATTGTTGTTGTTGTTAACCATAGTTATCCCTTAAAAATATAGTCGGCTATCAAAATAATATTAAATAGTGGCATGTGTTTACACTGCCACGTGACACTATCCATTTAGTGAACTCCTTGGATTTTTAGAAAATCCAAAAACAAAATAAATAATCCACCGTTGAGCCAGTTGTGAGCTTTTTTTTTAGCCTGGATAGCTGGAAATATATTCATTTCACACAATTATAATCTTGTCTTTTTCTGCTGATGATACTGTACTACACTTTCACTAAAAATGAAAACAAAACGAAATAAAATAAAATAAAGAAATGTGGATTTTTTTATTATATATATAAGGTCCCATTTTTTGTAACTGAAAATCCTTCTCTCCCAAATTTCTGCAACTGGGGTTGCTGCAAATAGCAAAGGGGAGAGGGAAAATATTATCTATTTATAAAAAAGTTTGTGTCTTTCCATTTTTGGGTTTTACTTAGTGTGTTGGGTTTCTGATTTTTCTCTGAAATTTAGCAAAAAAGAGGGTTCTTGAAAAGAAAAAAAAAGGTTTGATTTTTATTTTTTTTAAGCTTTGTATTGCTGCTGCATTTTGTTCAATCACAGATTATGGTTATTTATAAAAAAGTTTGTGTCTTTCACTTTTGGGGTTTTACTTAGTGTGTTGGGTTTCTGATTTTTCTCTGAAATCATTAAGAAACTAACAGAAATCAGCAAAACCAAAAAAAGGTTCTTGAAAAGAAAATAAAACGTTTGATTTGCTGCACCAGGCTGCCCGTATTTCTGCTGCATTTTGTTCCTCAAAGATTGATAGGTTAGTTGCTTTCTCTCTGTCAGACTTATCAAAGGGTACTAGTATTTTTTCATTTTTACCCCTCTCTACGAGCTGCCACCCTTTAATGAGTCGAGCACACAATCTTAGGAAGGGTATATGGATGCCTGGAACACACACCCTTTAAATTTTTATGTATATATGGTGAATGTCTAACGCTCTTGGTGAAAATTCTGTCTTAGCCACTGGGTGGATGACTCGAACACATAAACTCAGGGTTGGAGATAGAGGGTGTTTACCTTCCAAGCAACCCCTTTTGTCAAATGAGTTCTAGTAGAATTTTTTTTCCATTAATATTTCTCACTGTTTGTAGATTTTAATATATTAATTTTTTTTGTTTGTTTTGCTTCCTTGCTGTGTTCTATATGAATTTATCTGTTCATTATAGAATGTATGACTAATTTTTTGTTTTGTTATAATATATGGTCTAAAGGGTTGATGCATTCTTTGGTTATTGTTTGTTATAATAGAAATTTAGTGCATTTAAGGCTGGTTCTAGGTGTTGACGGATTCTTCCACCAATGGACTGAGAAATCAAAGATATATATATTTTTTAAAAAAAATTTCTGAAGGATGTGGAATTTTTGGTAGACCATATAGCCAGACAATGAGATTTGAAGACTTGGTCGCAAGTTTGACTTGAATTTTTAGTCTATATTTTAGACTTATAAAAGTTAGGAGTATTAATTGTAGAATCTTAGCTACTTTACTTTATGTGCAATATGTGTATGTATTCAACTTTTTCAGTTCTTCACATGATTTCTACTGAAAGAAATAAGAACAGCTAGTTCTCTCTGTCTTGTTTGGCTTATAATTCATCCTGAATCATTTTCTTGTTATTCGTCCGTGATAGTCACAGACCTTCTCTTTTTGTTGTATTCCACAGATCAAAAACCTATAATTGAAGCTCTTGGGAGATTATCACCAAGTTTGAGTATAGTGTGCTCAAACTCTTGAGTACGAGTTGTGTTGCTTTGCTTGTATGCGATTAATTGACTGAAGTCCTGTTATTGGGACGGGTTTTTAAGTCCGTGGTCATGGCTTATGGTAATTCAAGATCCGTAAGGTTAGTCCATTTTGACATATTCCATCTTGTTGTGTTTGATCCTTCATTTGCTAGCTATTATGCTTATCTTTGTGTATCAGAGAATCTGTTTAAACTAGGTATGACATTGTCATCGATTCCCAGACTTTAGTATTATTCGTTTTTTCCCCTTATTTTTAGATTTCTATCACTACTTGTTGTTTCGCCTCGATATCTGATTATCTTGTTGTTGTTCGGTTTGTTGCACTTGCCTCTTTTCCACTCTGTGTTCAGTCGAGTTTATCTTAGAAACAACCTCTCTACCTTCTCAAGGTAGGGGTAGGGTCTGCGTACACTCTACCCTCTCCGGACCCCACTTGTGAGATTACACTGGGTTTGTTGTTGTTGTTATTGATTGTATCGATTATGTTATAAGGTTATATTTTTAATTTCAGATTCCAAGATGATCTTGAATCAACAAAATATGCAGCGATGAATGGAGAGAATATGATTAAAGTTAAGTACAAGATTGATGGATCACGATTACCTGAGCCAGCTAATAGAATGAATGAAAAGGAGCCTGACAGGACTGGAAAATCCTTGAAGGCTAAAGTATTATCGCGGGTTTTCTCAGAAGATTATGAAAGAGTGAAGAAAAAGATACTTGATCCTCGTGGACCTACAGTTCGTAGATGGAACAAGATTCTCTTAGTAGCTTGTTTAATTGGTTTATTCGTGGACCCTCTATTCTTTTATTTGCCTGTGGTCCAAGATGAAGTGTGCATAGATATAGGAACTAATCTTGAAATTGCCCTTACAGTTATTAGATCAATAGCTGATGTCTTCTATATGATTCAGATATATATTCGGTTTAGAACTGCTTATGTTGCTCCATCTTCTCGAGTATTTGGGAGAGGAGAGCTTGTTATAGATTCTTCAAAAATAGCTCAAAGATACTACAAAAAAGGTTTCTGGATTGATCTCATTGCTGCCCTGCCTTTACCGCAGGTTTGTCAACTGGAAAATTCGGTAACTGCATCCTTAGTGAACTAAAGTTGAAATTGTTAACGAATATTTTGTTGTCCATGTGTTTCAGGTATTAATTTGGGGCATTATCCCTAATTTAAGTGGCTCAACGATGGCAAATACGAAGAATGTCCTCAGATTCATTATCATTTTTCAGTACCTTCCCAGACTTTATCTCATATTTCCGCTGTCATCACAAATAGTAAAGACTACTGGTGTTGTTACTGAAACAGCATGGGCTGGAGCTGCTTATAATTTGATGCTTTACATGTTAGCCAGCCATGTAAGTGGATTCCAATAGCAATTTTAAAAATTTACTTTGGTTGCGTATAACATAGCATTAAAATTACACTATTGAGTAATTTGCTCAGAAAAGAGCAAGCAGATCCTGAGGAAGAAAAAGAAACAAAAAACGAGTCTTAACTCTATTGTCAGCCATTAAAGAAGCTCAGAGTTCAAGTTCTAAAAATCGATTTGCTGTAAACGAACCTCATTTCGAGTGAATGATATCTCAAAAGAACTGGAACGTTGAGAGGGGGTTTGAATCTATAATTTGGGGCTATTTGGATAAGATTCGAGCTAGTTTTGGACTGGATTTCAGTCCTAGTTCGTTGTACAAAATTTATACAGTTTTTATCCTAGCATGCTCTCTGAAGCCACTTCCAATTTCAAGTAGTAATAGTAGTTTTTCGTACACAAATCAATGATATTTTATTATTTGCAAATATAGGTAGGAGGAGCTTGCTGGTACCTTCTATCAATTGAGAGGCAAGAAGCTTGCTGGAGACACGCCTGCAGTTTTGAGGAGCGATCGTGTGATTTTGGATATTTTGATTGCCGGAGGGTCAAGGAACCACAAAGAAGTGCCTGGTTCCAGTCTAGCAATATTACAAAGCAATGTAATCCTAATACTAGTGATTACCCTTTTGGCATTTACAGTGATGCTGTGACAGCTAATGTTACTACTGCTTCTTTTTTCAACAAATACTTCTACTGCCTATGGTGGGGCTTGAAGAACCTAAGGTAAGGCACTTTAAAATGTTTAGCGAAGTGAAAAAAGAATTTGAAATTCTTCTATTAATGTATGTGATTGTGGATTTGGAACTTGTGTTCCATCGAAATGGCTTTGTTTTTAGAAAAAAAAACATATTTCTGCAGTCCTTTACATGATAAGGCTTCTGTGTTCCAGAAAATTACAGATGTAAAATTGCCTAGACAGTTTTGACACAGTCTTTTATTTGTATGAGCAACTATTCCTTGTACTGGTGGATAGCTGATGATTATGAATAGGAGATTTTGGCTCCGGTTTTATCATTTGAGCTTTTTTTAAAAAATAAATGAATCTTGACTTCAGTGTCTATCGGAAACAGCCTCTCTGCCCCACAAAGGTAGAGGTAAGGTCTGTGTACATCCTACCCTCCCCAGACCTCACTTGTAGGATTACATTAGATATGTTGTTGTTGTTGTTGTTGTTGAATCTTGACTTCAGTTTTATGTTGTCTGATACACAGTTCTCTAGGGCAAAATCTCGCGACAAGCACTTACATTGGAGAAATAGGTTTTGCCATCATAATTGCAACTCTCGGCCTAGTTCTGTTTGCGTTGTTGATTGGAAATATGCAAGTAAGTCCGCTCATGTACCCTTTAACTGAATTTTAGGCTTGTTGTCCACAACCGTACATGAAAATACTGTCACATTTGAGATATTCTTCAAAGCCTTTAGGTTGTAACATGATTTCAGTTTGTTCGTTGGTAATACATATACACTCACGCACTTCATTGGCAGACATATCTCCAATCAACTACTGTAAGATTAGAGGAATGGAGAATCAGGAGAACTGATACAGAACAATGGATGCATCATAGGCAGTTACCTCAAGAACTAAGGCAGTCTGTACGGAAGTATGATCAATACAAATGGGTGGCTACAAGAGGAGTCGACGAAGAAGCTCTTCTGAAAGGACTTCCTTTAGATCTCCGCAGAGATATCAAGCGTCATTTGTGCTATGATTTAGTTCGAAGGGTGAGTTCTATAGTTGTTTGGTCTTATTGTCTAATATTGGCGTGCATGGGAGTTAGAAGAACTTGTTCTTGAAGTACACTAAGCAATACTAGAATATAGTCAGGGAAACTAAACATAATTCATACTAATAAACTAGAAAGTAGCGTGAGAAAGAAAAAAATTAGTCATTTTTGCATAATACATAAACTGATAAACAAACATTCAATTGGCAAGTTGGCACGCCAATTTTGAGTTTGCACATCTAGACACCTCCACTATGTCTGTTGAACACTCCAACTTACAAAATGATCATCTACACACCTTCAAAATTTATGTGTCAAGTCAGCGGCGAGTCTCCACACATTGGGATGAGTTGGAGTATTTAGTTATTTGTTGATACGAAGTTGAGGTATCTATCTAGATGTGCACTCTCAAAGTTGGAGGACTTACTTTGCCAGATGAGGCCAAGTTTGAGAGTTTGTTTATGTAAATGTTAGTACTATACCTATTGGACTAACCATCGTTAAAATTTGATAGGTTCCTCTGTTTGATCAAATGGATGAAAGGATGCTGGATGCAATATGTGAGAGGCTAAAACCCGCATTATGCACACAAGGCACTTGTCTTGTGCGCGAGGGTGATCCTGTCAACGAAATGCTTTTCATAATTCGAGGAAATCTTGATTCTTACACTACAAATGGTGGTCGTACTGGTTTCTTCAATTCTTGTTGCATTGGTCCAGGCGATTTCTGTGGTGAGGAACTGTTAACATGGGCACTCGACCCACGTCCAGGTGTGATTCTACCATCATCCACTAGGACAGTAAAAGCAGTATCTGAAGTAGAGTCATTCGCTCTAGTAGCAGAGGACTTAAAGTTTGTTGCAGCACAATTCCGTAGGCTGCATAGCAAACAACTAAGGCACAAATTCAGATTCTACTCACACCAGTGGCGTACTTGGGCTGCATGTTTCATTCAAGCAGCATGGCGTAGACATAAAAAACGAAAGGGTGCAGCCGAGCTTAGAGCTCTGGAGAATCTAATGGATGAAACTGAGTCGATAAACGGAGACTTGGATAAAAATGCACCAGCACCTGGATCAGGCTTTGCAGCCTATGCAGCAAGATTGACAACAAGTAGAAGGGGTCTTCACAAACATTCGAGTTCTGATTCCAATGCAGTTAGCTCACTACAGAAGCCTGCAGAACCTGATTTCTCAGTTGATGAAGAATAACTTAAAAAGAGCAAATATATCATATGAATATACAAGTATACAAATGTGATAGGTGTTAATACTATGTACATTGGAATTTCCATGATATTTGTTTAAACTTGAGTTAAAGTAGAGATTCTCTTATTGCTTCTGTGTAAATTATAACAGGCCAAAGGGAAAAGAAATTTGTAAAAAAAGAACTCTGGCTTCAAAATGAGTGAAGATATTTAAATTTTATTGGACTTAATATCCATATTAAAATTATAGATGTGTGAACCTACACTCGAAGTCATGTCACTGGTCGAGTGATGTGGCAGGTTAAGTCAAGTCAAATTGCTCATACATGGCAAGGTTAAGTCAAGTCAAATTGCTCATACATGGCAAGTGTTGATCGGGGTGTATTTGGGACTTTTTTTGGGGGGTTCACATGTATACATGCTCTCCTACTTAGATCATACTAAATAGTAATATTATATTTTTTAAAAAAAATACTTAAATATAGATACGTGAATCCATACTTGAATTATCATATAACGCAATGATGATTGAGTGCACCTTTTTAAGTGAGCTTAGAAATTTAAATCTTATGTCTATCTTCTTTTTTTATCTTTCTAAAATTGGGTAACACCTTTCTAAATAGTTATTGATAACATTTTTTGCGTTTTAATTAATTTTTTTAATTTTTCAAAATTTTTAAGTCTCACATTGAAAATTCCTAAAAAAAATTGTCACTGTAAGTTTTTTACATAGTTAAACTAAATATGTATATTGAAACTAGTAATAGCAGATGATATAGCATACAATGAGTTCAACCAATCTCATTACCTTCGATACACAATATATATAATGAAAAAAATGATTTAAAAGATAAGAATTAATTTTACCTATAATTTAAAAAGTTTAGCGGGTTTGATGACAACATAGCATAAATACACTTATGCATGTATCTAAAAAGTTTACCTATAGTTTTACTGATACATATTTAAAATTGAAAGACATAAATGTTAATTAAAATCAGGTTAAAAAATACGTTTATGTATTAAAATATGGCAAAATATAATTTTTACTTTACTTAAATTGTATAATTTTAACTTAAATATCAATACAATTTTACTAACCAATTATTTAGCTTGACCAATATATTATTAATTCAAAATTTATTATGAATTTATCAATAAAATTTCACTGTTTACGCCAATAATTCACTTCATAAGATTTGTATCAATCTACATTCAAACATTGTTTGACCATGTAATAAAACTAATTAAAACCATATTCCATAAAATAATGAATGATAATTATTTTGTCCCCTTTTGCATTCCTTTTATTTTCTTGGCAAACTAATAATTCACTTCATAGATTTGTACCAATGTACATTCAATTCTATGTCACTATATATATCTATTAATTTTTTTTGATAGTTACATTTAAAAGATATTCTTAAATTGAAGTGTTACAATTAGAATTATCAAGAAAAAAAAATGGAGAGACAATTCTCAAAGATGATGAGTTTTCTATTTGCTTTAATTCTTGTTTCAACTGATATGAATTCTTACAATTTTTGTTGATAATATATCAATTTGAATTGACATTTAATTAAACACATGATTTTTTTCAGATTAATGGTGCAAACAACAGGCAAAACATATTGTAACATGGTATCAGATTGTGACAATCTCCCAACATGTACTCCAAATTTATTTTATCGTTGTATTCAACATTATTGTCAATGTCTTCATAACCGTCTCGTTTGTCTTAATATATTTTATTTTCTTAGCGAATCTTAGTTTTACTATTCTCTAGAAGACAGAACTCTTAATAATGCTTTGAATAACAATTTTTCGTACCCCATTCAATAGACTTGCTGGAAAAGCTTAATAGAATAACCAAGCTAAGACCTTAGACGAAGAGAGTGTCCAACCAATCACGACAAGCAGCCCTGCACTAAGCAAGACGTAGTAGTTTCAGTTTTTTTTCTCCTTCGATAGGGTTGGATTGGAAGAATCAGCCTGCGGGATAAGCCTTTTCATGTGTGCGCATTATTGTTGATTAATCTGTTTTTTCTGGAGTAAGAAATTCAATAGGGATTCCAAATCTACCATAACGTACATAAGGAGAGGAGGTAGAGCAATAGCTTGGGTTGACACTCTTAATGAAGATAGATCTGGCAGAGGAGAAGTAGATCCATTCAAATCCAAAGTAAGGTGGAAAGTCTCAATTCAATGCTACCAAAAAAAAGGTTATTATACACACCAATCCCATCCCTTAGGAAAAAAAAAAAGGTAGCACCGAAGAAAGGAAAGCGCGAAAAGGTAGTTTTTGTTGTTCCCACGAAGCGAAGATCATTCGCTTGGCGAATAAAGTGGGTCACCCTTTTTTTGTCTTCAGCCAAACACTTTTTCTCGCATTGGTGGGGATCACTAATTGTGGTTCGGCTGTCGCCCTAAGATTAAGATCAGTTGGATTGGGAAAGCAACCTGAATCCACTTTCCTCCAAGAATTTCGAGTAACTTTCTGTATTCCTTAAGATTACAGACTGTTATAACCCCATAATGATATTTGGCATTGTATGCAAATCCTGGCGCTCTGTGGTCACCAAGGAGAATTTTAACAGTAACTTGCCTAGGGTTCTGTGGCTAATGTTAGCTGAGGAAGGGGATGATAAAACATGTAGGAAATTCTTTAGTGTCTATAATGGCATGATTTTGAAGAAGAGGATTCCTAAAGCGAGTGGAAAACGATGTATGGAGTCTATGGGATGGCTTATCATGGTTGGAAAAGATGAGGGTGAAATCAGTCTATTACATCCCTTCTCGAGTGTTCAAATTCAATTGCCGCATCAAATTACCACCGACCGTTATGAGTTCAACCAGACTCCCGTTCCATGGACCTTCGTCCAGAAAGCTATTCTGTCAGCCAATCCTTCTCATACATCTGACTACATTCTCATGATCATTGAGGGACACTACCAGTTCCTTAGTTTTTGGAGACCAGGAGATTTGTTATGGACCAGGATTAGGAAACCGGTCTATTTCCCACATACTAGTGATGTGGTATATTTCAACGGCCTCTTTTATGCAGTTAGTTATAGTGGCTGCGTCCAAGTTTGTGATATCATTGGCTCTGAACCCACTAAAAGTCTTACCGTAGCACAGCTACCACCATGGATTGATGGTATGTATTACATCCTAGAATCACTAGGATCATTATTTGTAGTTTCACAAAATGGTGTTGATATAAGGTACGTCAAAGATGATCGCGAAAGGACTCCAACAGATGAAGATGAGGAGAAGAAGATGCACATGTACAAGACCAGAAATTTTCTAGTTTTCCAGATCGATTTAGCTGCTTGCAAAACTACGCCAACCAGGGATTTAGGGGACCAAGCTTTTTTTCTGGGTGCTAATGCTTCTCTTTCAGTCCAAGCATCTCAATTTCCGAGAATCAAGCCCAATCCACCGGAGAGAGGTTTTGGTTCATTAAAGGCGCATCTTGTCAGATCCGTCCAGTTTACTGCCTTAGCAAGGAACTATTTATCTTGGAGAGTACTGCATCGGTTTCCGCCGTAAGCGAAGTTCCTGATAAGGCACCGATCTGGTGTGGCATACTCATTGCCATCATAATAATATTATCACTGCTGAAATAGATCTCAAGTTTTTCCGGCGAAGCTCCAGTTTTTCCGGCGAAGCTCTAGTTTTTCCGGCAAAGTTTTTTTTCTTTTTTTTTTCCAGGTGTACAGATCTGTATTTCCGGTGACGAACAACCGCTGCAACTCAACTAAGTACGCCGATGTGAACAGTACTCCGACGTGAGCAGTATTTTCCGGCGGCAACCAGGTTCATTTCTACCGGAGTTGGTACCTCCGGTTTTTATATCTTTATATCCTATCCTTTGTTCATATACTTGTAGTTACATTTTGCCGATTTTAAACCCTCGAATAATTTATTAGTTCATACGCATTTTCGTGGCTTTGGATAGTGATGGTAGACTAGGGTCATGTTCTCGCTCATGGACGGGGACGAGGGTAAGGAGAGGTAAGTGGGTTAAAGGAGCGTCTAGACTGAGAATAGGTTCTTGGAACATTGGGACGTTAACGGGTAAATCCATAGAACTGGTTAAGATTCTAAAGAAGAGGAAGATTAATATAGCCTGTGTCCAGGAGACAAAATGAGTCGGCTCTAAAGCTAAGGAGGTAGACGGGTATAAGCTTTGGTTTTCTGGTAAATCGAAGTATAGAAATGGGGTAGGCATTCTAATAGACAGTGATTTAAGGGATCAGGTGGTGGAGGTTAGGAGAGTCAATGATAGGATGATGTCGATTAAAATGGTCGTTGAAGGGATCACGTTGAACGTTATTAGCGCTTATGCGCCGCAAGCGGGCTTATGCGAGGAGGATAAGAGGCGCTTTTGGGAGGAGTTGGACGAGTTAGTGGGAGGCATACTACCTACTGAGAAGCTTGTCGTGGGAGGGGATTTCAATGGACACATCGGATCTATTTCGGGAGGGTATGATGATGTGCATGGGGGCTTTGGCTTCGGGGACAGAAATGGAGGAGGAACTGCACTGTTGAATTTCGCAAGAGCTTTCGGATTGGTGATAGCCAACTCGAGTTTCCCAAAGAAGGAGGACCACTTGGTAACCTTCCGTAGTTCAGTGGCTAAAACTCAGATAGATTTTTTACTCCTCAGGAAGGATGATAAGGGTTTGTGCAAAGACTGTAAGGTCATCCCGATCGACAACCTTACAACCCGACATAAGCTCTTAGTGATGAATTTAGGGATAAAGATGACAAAGACGAGGAGGGTCGGGGAAGAACGACCTAGGATCAGATGGGGGAGTTTGACAACGGTTAGTGCCCTTGAGATGGGAGAGAAATTGAAGGATATGGGGGCCTGGGATAGTAGTGGGGATGCGAACAATATGTGGGATAGGACAGCTAGTTATATTAGGGCTGTAGCAAGGGAAGTGCTAGGAGTCTCGACAGGTAGTCGTAGTCGGCATCGAGGGGACTGGTGGTGGAATGGAGAAGTGCAAGGGAAAGTGGAAGCAAAGAAGGTGGCGTATGCTAAGTTGATGGAGAGCAAGGATGAGGTGGAGAAGTGGACGAATGGAGAACTGTATAAGATAGCGAGGAAGGAGGCGAAGTCGGCGGTTGCAACGGCAAAAATGGCAGCTTTTGAACGTCTTTATGCTGAACTGGAAGAGAAAGGTGGGGACAGAAAATTATTCAGGCTAGCCAGGGCCCGAGAGAGAAGGGCACGCGATGTGGATCAAGTGAAGTGCATTAAAGACGAAGACGGAAAAGTATTGGTAGAGGAGATCCTTATCAAACAAAGATGGCAGTCATACTTCCATAAACTTTTGAATGACAAAGGGGACAGAGAAATTGTGTTGGGAGATTTGGAACATACAGGAAAGAGTCACGATTTTGGGGGTTGTAGGAGTATTACGGTCGATGAGGTTAAGGATGTTGTTCATAGGATGCGCTGCGGAAGAGCAACCGGACTTGACGAGATCCCTGGAGAATTTTGGAAGAGTGCGGGCTCGGTAGGTTTAGAATGGCTGACTAGGTTATTTAATGTCATCTTTACGACGGCAACGATGCCCGTAGAATGGAGATCGAGCATCATGATCCCGCTTTACAAAAACAAAGGGGATAGCCAGAGCTGTGACAACTATAGAGGTATTAAGCTTCTAAGCCATACTATGAAAGTATGGGAAAGAGTGGTAGAGATGAGGGTGAGGAGAGGCGTGTCTATTTCAGAGAACCAGTTCGGATTTATGCCGGGACGCTCAACTACAGAAGCCATCCACCTTATGAGGAGACTAATGGAGCAATATAGGGAGAGGAAGAGAGACTTGCATATGGTGTTCATCAACTTGGAAAAGGCTTACGATAAAGTCCCACGAGAGATACTATGGAGATGTTTGGAGGCTAAAGGTGTACCTGTAGCGTACATAAGGGTGATCAAGGACATGTACGAGGGTGCCAAAACCAGGGTAAGGACAGTAGGAGGAGACTCAGAACACTTCCCAGTTATGATGGGGTTGCATCAAGGATCAGCTCTTAGCCCGTTCCTATTTGCCTTGGTGATGGATGGATTGACGCGACAAATTCAAGGTGAGGTGCCATGGTGTATGCTTTTTGCGGATGACATAGTCCTCATCGATGAGACTCTTAGCGGAGTTAACGCTAAGCTGGAAGATTGGAGACGCACCTTGGAGTCTAAGGGGTTTAAGCTGAGTAGGACCAAGACAGAGTACCTAGAGTGCAAGTTCAGTGAGACACCTCAAGAGGTTGGCACGGAAGTTAGGCTCGGGGACCAAGCCATCCAAAAGAGAAGTAGTTTTAAGTACCTTGGTTCTATCATGCAAGACAGCGGAGAGATCGACAAGGATGTCACACACCGTATTGGGGCAGGATGGATGAAAAGGAGGATCGCCTCCGGTGTGTTATGTGACAAGAAGGTGCCACCACAACTTAAGGGCAAATTCTACAAAATGGTCGTTAGACCAGCTATGTTATATGGGGCGGAGTGTTGGCCAGTTAAGGTCTCCCACGTGCAAAAGATAAAGGTTGCCGAGATGAGAATGTTGAGATGGATGTGTGGGCATACCAGGAGTGACAAGATTAGAAATGAGGCTATTCGAGAAAAGGTAGGAGTGGCCTCGGTGGAAGACAAGATGCGGAAAACGCGACTGAGATGGTTTGGACATGTGAAGAGGAGAGTCCCAGATGCACCAGTGCGGAGATGTGAGAGGTTGGCCATGGATGGTTTCAGAAGAGGTAGGGATAGGCCGAAGAAATATTGGGGAGAGGTGATCAGACAGGACATGGCACATTTACGACTTACCGAGGACATGACCCTAGATAGGAGGGTGTGGAGGACACACATTAGGGTAGAAGGCTAGTGCATAGTAGTTTTATTCCCCCTTGCTCGTAGGCGTATTAACGCACTAGGATTGCTTGTACTCTGATGTATGTTAGTTATGGTATTTATGTTATTATCCAATAATAATATCTACTGTTTTTTTGTGCTTTGATTATACTATTGTTTGGACCGTTTTCGTCATCTACTTATTTACTCTAATATTCTTGTCTAACCTTTTTCTATGCTTTTATTGAGCCGAGGGTCTTTCGGAAACAGTCTTCCTACATTGGTAGGAGTCAGGTCTGCGTACACTCTACCCTCCCCAGACCCCACGATGTGGGATTCTACTGGGTTGTTGTTGTAATTATTAATGAATTAAAGAATACATATACATCAATCTTACTTGACCAATAATTTTTATTTTAAATTATTAATGAAGTAAAGAATAAATATACCTCAAACATAATTCATTGATATAACAAAACTAGGTTAAGTTAATTCTAATGCATCATGACTTAATTTTTACTATTATGTGTGGTTGGTTACAATATGTTAAGTTAATTCTAATGCATCATAACATAATTTTTTGCAGATTCAATATATTGTAACAAAGATTCAGATTGTCTCAAAATCAAGATTTGTGGCCCAAATTTGGTGTCTATTTGTGTTCAAACATCAATGTATTTGTGTGCATGTGCAGAACAAGTTTGAAAGTTAATTATCTATTATACTATTGAACGTAATAACATATTATCGCATTAATAATAACGACATGTAACCCAAATTGTTTCGATCGTTACTAATGCAAGTACTTTCTTGATAAGCATTTTCTTTATTTAAATATTTTTATATATTTAAATCTCCCTAAGTTAGTCGTTGTCACGATCCCAACCCGCCGTGACTGACACCCACCATACTTATTTCAGTGGGAGAATCATTCTAACAACCCAACAACAATAATCGCAAAATGTGCACAAGTTAAGGATTGCGGAAGCAAGAATAAACCAGAGTAATGTTGAGTTCCCATAAACTCAGTCAACCAAGTTAATAATAATAAAGTGCGGAAGTAAGCACATCCTAGGAACTGAAAGTCATCGTACCAAAAATCTAATCTAACAAGTCTAGAACAGGAGTATAACCCCACATAAAAACTAGTAATAAACAAAGCATTGTCTAAACATCTAAGTGTTGGAAGAGAAAATGACTAGAACAACGATAGAAAAGTCCCCGGCAGCATGACAGAATAGCTCACCCTTGGACTTTGAACAACCTGCTAATCCTTCAATCGAGGTCTCTCAGCTACTAACTGAATATGCCCTGTACTCAACAAAAGGCAGAGCAAGAGTAGTATCAGTACACAAAGTCACGATGTACTGATAGGATCACGCGGTTAGCCAGTAAGCGGATCATAGACAAGTAAATTTCAACACAATAGGCATATACATATATACAGAATAAGTCAACCACATCTCAATATCGCAGCTCAATGTCTTTCACTTGCTATAATTTCACACAAGGGTCTTCTGAAAGGACCTACAAACAATCAATTTTGTGTCAGAACGTGACACCCGATCTAAGTATGTGTCGGAACGTGACATTCGATCCAAATACGTGTCGGAACGTGACATCCGATCCAAATACGTGTTGAAACGTGACATCCGATCCATATATGTGTCGGAACTTGACACCCGATCCCAAGATATCACAATTACAAGAACATACAATGTTTCCAACATTTATACCACCAATAACAGGTTCATCAATATAACAAGCCAGCAAGTGATCATTTCACACATAATCTAGCATTTTTCCCTATTCATATACACACATGCATATCATGAAGTAATTTAACAAGTATATGAAACACATACAGGAAACTAGACCACCACATACCTCAAATTCAAGCTTTCAGAACCTTACAACACAATAACCTTCCCTTTCCGGGTTCGTTCTTCTCGTTCTTGGTCTAAAACATTAAATACATATCAAAGATCAATACAATGGCCTAACTATCAAGAAATATAATACAATTTCATTCCCTAGGCCAAACCCATGATCCTACTCTTACCCTAGAGCTATTTTCCACTATGGATTTTTAGTTCAAACCCTCCCCCAATGATTATCACTCATACTTCTAGTTTCTAAGAATCAAAGTATAAATTTAGGGAGTAAAAACCTTACCTTAAGCTTGGAAATCCATGGAGAATCAGTTGAAATCACCCTAGGTCACCTTTTGGGGTTTTAGAAAGTAAATGTTGCAAAAAAGACCGTTTCTAGTCTTTTTCACGACTTAAGTCGCGATTGTCCCGCTCTGGCGGGATAGATCCTGCTCTGGCAGGAATAAACCTGCCCTAACGGAATAGGCGGAAACAGAGAACTCGGAGTTTGTGCTCCAAGCTCCCCTTTCACAACACCCCCCTTCAAGTACGTATTAAAATATACTCCCCACGAAAACTTCGATTTTGAGAGTTTTACTCGCCCGAATGCGATTCCGCGAAGCCGTAAATGTTTCGTATCGCCTTGGCTATCAGTCTGTCCAATCAAATTACAATTTTGACTTCCTATTATTCATGTGATCACCCTAGACTCACCTGACTCGGAATTCATCCAAGTTTGGCCTAGGCTCAAATTCGCCGAAGTTACTACCTGAAGTTTTCTGACCCCAAAATCCTTCCCCATTGGCCTATCCCTAACAACGGGACCAGATCGTTACAGTCATATACATTCTGATTTTCTTAAATTTTTCTAGCGACTAGTTGTTATATACTTAAATATCATTTGACATGTAAATCTTATTTACCTGTTATAAGCAAAAAAATGTAATTTTCTTAATGTCATAAAAAAAATAACAAAATTATTTAAATTTAAAATCTTAGAAGTATTCATATTTCTACATAGATTTTATCAATCTACGGTCAATTTTATACCACTATATATATTCTTGATAATAACTAAATAGAGTTATTATTATCAAGAAGAAAAATGGAGAGACAATTCTCAAAAATTCTTTTTGTCTTTGCATTATTTCTTATTTCATCTGGTATGAATTCTTACTCTAATTCATCCCAAGAAGGCATTCTGGTAGGAAGGCCGATCATCCCCACAAGATATATTTCGCGTCTATCGGCGAATAAGCTATTCGATCGACTAAAGCTAAAAGGGTGTGGGCGAGTGAAAGGAAAACGCTTTCGGAGCTTTAGCGGACGTTTTTCATTCTTCACCTTCTTTTATTCTATTCTCTGTTTTAACTACTAACTAATACACACTAGATTAATTTTATATATGAATCGCTAAAGTTTATCTATTATAGCAGTATAGTTACAAAATGCTCAGAAAGTTGACCTTTTGGTCATGTGTATTTTACTCACACATAAATTATTTAACTTTACTGTTATGTATAATTGGTAATTACGATATGTAAAAATTAACTCGAATACACCATAAATATAAACTTTTTCTTTATAATATTGCAGATTCAATGTTGCAAGTAGCAGGGAAAATATGTCACGATGATGGAGATTGTGTCGATACTTGTCCCCCAACGATGTTGCCTGCTCGTTTTGTAAACGAATGTGTCTGTGAAAATAATGGTCTTATTGAGAGTAATATTATAGTGGCCTATTTTTTTAAAAAAATAATGGTCATTTTGATTCATTATTATTGCATCAATAATATCGACATGTAACATTTTGTTTGGGTCCATACTGCAAGTGCTTTCTTGATAAGCGTTTTCTATTATTTGATTTTTTATATATTGTTTAGACTTTTTTAAGATGTTGATAGGTGTGTAGAGCTAAATTCAACTCATCTAAAAATTAATTGTACTAATATGTAACATAAATTGACGCATAATAAAGGGAAACTTATAGATCCACTAGTTTAGCAGCTAATTAATTAGATACACTCTACTTTGTAATATTACGAATCTTATTAGATTTTGGTGCGTCTAAATACGTCCAGATTGTAATGACCCTAAAGGTCATCTTTGGAATTTTTGTAAAATGACCATTTTACCCCTCCCTTTAGTTGCCCCGAGTCGTTTCTGATTGTTACCGAGTGTTGATTTTTAGAAAATCTCATGAAAAGTTAAGTCCTTGGAAATTTTGAGTTTCATAAGCTTTAAGTATTAAAAAGTGGTATTTGGGGTGCAGGTCTCGAAACGGAATTCCATCGATTCCAACAGCTCCGAAATGTCGAAATATGCTTAGGAGACTTTATGAAATCAGTTTTGGAGTTGTAACGAAGATTTAAGGCCTTGAGTTGAGAATTTGAGGAACTTTAAGCCAAGGTTTGACTTTGGTCAACTTTTGAAGTTTCAATGCTCGAAATGGAATTCTGACGATTCCGTTGGATTCGGGAGATGGTTTTTGGTCTAAAAGAAGTATTGGTTGAATTTTTAGAGGTTCCGAGTCCGTTTTGGTATTTTGAAGGCCTAAATTGGTTTAGTTGCGACTTTTTGAGTTTTGGGTCAACGAGATCTCGAATTCAAATTTTGATGGTTTCATTAGCTCCGGAATGACCAAATTGGGCTTGTAGCACTGTTGGAATTACTATCGAGGCAATCGATACGAGTTTGGGGTCATTTGACGCTTTTGACTTTGAAACTTAGCCTATGGTTGACTTTGGTCAACATTCTTGGAAAACACGCTCGAATGAAAATTCTGATAGCGCAGTTAGTTCCGGAATGTTGATTTTGATTTAGAACGACCCTTCGTTCGCTTTTCGAGACTTCCGAACTAATATCGAGGCCCATTGTGGAATGAGGCTTAAAATGACTCTTGGGTGTGGGACTCACTTTTTATTAAAATGATCTCGTATGGGAATTCTGAATGCGCCATTGAGTTCGGAACGTCGAATTTAGTAGGGTAGCATATCTGGTTTATTTTTATCGGATTCCGAACAAATCCCGAGTACTCCGTCGGAGATTTTGATTATTTGTTTTCCAAAAAACTGCAGCAGTGCAGCAGCCAACATCCCTTTTATTTTTATTTTTTGGGGTTTTTTTTTCTCCAACTTTAAAACCTCATAGCTTGAGCATTAAGGCTCCAAATTGGGCGATTCAAAAGGCAAACTTGTGAGATATTTCGTGGAGAACGCATTGGAGAGATTTAAAACTAATTTGAAGCATTCGATTCAGGTAAAAATCATGATTTTAATTGCAGCTGTGTCCATTTTCGGATTGAGTTTTTGAAGAACTTTGAGTAATTGTTTCTTGACCTATATAAACCCGATTTTGGTGATTCAAGGGTCTAAATTTAAGATAATTTCGTGAGGAATCTCGTGATAATCTCAGAAACGCGAGGAGAAGCTTCATTTGAGGTAAAAATGCGTTTTAGTTACTGATTTAGTCATTTTTGGAATAAAATTTTGTGAAATTTTGGAAGAGTGTATCTTGATCAATATAATTCCGTTTTGAGTGATTCTTGAGGCTAGATTGTGGGGGGTTTCGCAAAGAATGTCATGGTGTAATTTATTTTGATTGACAGATGTTCGTTTTTGAGAAATCGACGTGTAAAGAGGTTGCCTTGTTTGTTTTCTTAGTTTGAAAATGTGGAAATTGATTGTTTGATCGTCTTGCATAATTTCCCACCCCGAATTGTGTTATAAATATGATTTCTGAGCTTGGGATAACGTTTAGAACCTGTTTTGGGGGTCAAAGCCAGAATTTCGTATGTGGGTCCCACATTTTCCATTTTAGACTCCAAAATTGGTCATCTCCAAAAATTATGAAATTAGTGTCTAAACGACCGTATTGATGTCGTGGTTATGTTTTTGACAGCTTGGAAATATTCCGAGGTAGTTCAGAGGGGAAAAGCTTCGGCACAGTGATTTGGAGCCCGCGTGTTTAGCCTACAGGTAGGCTACGATTTTACCTTTCTTTAGATTGAGATGGAATGTGTGAAAGCATGTTAAAATAGTTGGAATTTGGGTTGGGTAGTTTGATTGTATATCTTAGGTGTTAGAAATCATGCTTTAGGCTTATTATCGGGTTTTCGGATATTTAGAAGCATGTGTATCTTGTCGTTATTTGTTAGTATTATAAAAAGAGTTGAATGAGCATGTTGTTGATACTGTGGGGTATGTTGGCCTTAGTATAGGATGTAAACTTTCTTTAGATGTCCCGGCATCACTCCGGTGAACTTAGATCCGTGTAGAATGGTGTAGCGGGCTAGTGCCTGGTAGCATAGCCTTAGTTAGGAGTTATCCTTGCTCTTAAAAATATCTTCATTCGTAAAATGGTATAATCATTACTTTCATGATGCATCGGCAACACTAGATTTCATGATCGTTGACTTTGGCTCCCGTTTCAGTTTTGCTGGCATATCGGTTGACTCATTTGGGAAAAGATTTTTGGTACTGTTGTATTCTAAGTTGGGAAGTAAAATATTTGGCATTATTGGATAAATTATCTGTGAGCATCCGGGTACCAAGTCCCGGTCTCCATTCTGAATTATCGGAGAGCATCCGGGTACTCAGCCCCGGCCTCTACCGGCTTGCTAGTATGACGAGCATCCGGGTACCCAGTCTCGGTCTCGATCATGCTGATGTATTACGGTGAGCATTCGGGTACCCAGTCCCGGCCTCGACCGCACTTATGTATTATGGCAAGCATCCGGGTACTCAGTTCCGGCCTTGGCCACTTTGAACATTCGAGTGAGCATTTGGATCCCAGTCCCGACCTCGACCCCTAAGTCACCACTAGATCGATTGACTCTTAGAGATTCTGGGTTTGGAAATAATATAGTACTTCGGCTCCTAACATCGCAGATTCTTGGTTCCTAGCCTTGGTAGTTGTAGCTATTCTGTGTACTCGGTGGGCTTATGGGGGTTCGTCCAAATTTTTATTTAACTTGCGCACGAGTGTCCTGGCTGGGCTTATGGGGGCCCAGTTGGGTATAGTTAGCTGTTGTTCTCATAGGTAGTACTCTTTTCCCTTTTGATGTTTATGATGACTCCCATTTAGGCTATTCTTCTTTTTCATATTATTTTTACCTTTTCTACTCAGTCGGCCTATGATGCCTACTGGGTACCTATTGTCTTGGTACTCATACTACACTCTGCATCTACTTTCGTGATGCAGGACCGAGCACCAGCTATCGCCATGGATAAATCGAGCCTATTGCAGTCAACTTCGGAGACTAGGGTGAGTACTTAGCATTTTTGGATCATTCATGTCTCCTTCAGCATGGATGGCCCATCTTTTACCTTTTGAGACAAGCCAGTTGTTATATATATCTTTGGTCCACTTTCGGGACTTATACTCATATTTTATTTTGTAGCAGCTCTGTACTTGTGACTTCCAGGTTCTGGAAGGGATCTTTAGTTATTTAAAACATGTTTTGGTTTACTTCTACTTATTTCTTCTGTTTACTTTTATAATTCTATACTCTTATTTAGTTTCTGCCCTCAAATGCATTACTTGAAGTTCCGAGTTGACGGGTTGACTTACCTACTAGAGGGTTATAGTAGGTGTCATTATGACCTAAAGAAATGGGTCGTGACACAGATACATGTATCTCATTATAATAGGGTCAAAATTAGGTGTAATTTGTTCTATATAGATTATACTCAAGTGGATTCGCATGTATCTGGGATACATATAGACAAATCTCACTCGTATCCCTCCATCTCGCTCGCCACTCACCCTATTTTTAGTGTATTTGGTGGCAAATATACATGTATCTAGGTGTATCTTCTTCAATATATGATAGGAAATTCTTAATTAGTGTTAAGATACACAATTATTTGAAAGTATAGATAAAATAAGTATATATAGTATGGATATATGTCTAATGAGGTAGTTTATCCAATAAAATCTTGTTTTGTTAGAATTGAATTATGGGCCAGAGAATACCACTATCACTCTTGGATCTTTAGTGTTGGGCTGCACTTTTTAGTTCAGCAGTATTGGGCCCAACTTTTTCAATCCAGTAATGGCAATTTTAGAAGGATCTTAACGACTTTAGCCCAGCGACTAAAAGAATTTTGGGAAAATTTCACAAATAATCACTATAGTAAACTTAATTAAGCTCTTTAGCTAAAATTTATATATTTACAGGTTGTAGCTATTGTTTACGTTGACTCGTTTGTATAATTCGCGGATAATTGAGTTATTTTTGTATAAACTCGAAATAACGAATAGATAGAGATATTTGTGGACATATTCATCCACCTAATAGATCGTTTAGATACTTTATGGTTTTAATAGATGCTTCTTCTAGATGGTCTCATGTGTGCCTGTTATCATCTCGCAACTTGGCATTTACAAAATTATTGGCACAAATTATACGATTATGGGCACATTTTTCTAATAATCAGATTAGAACAATTTGCCTTGATAATGCTGCAGAATTTTATCCCAAGCATTTAATGATTATTGCTTATCGATTTGGATAAGAGTATAACATCCTATAGCTCATGTTCACACTCAAAATGGTTTTGCCGAGTCATTAATTAAACGACTGCAATTGATAGCAAGACCATTGCTTATGAAAACTAGGTTGCCCACTTCTGTGTGGGGTCATGCAATTTTGCATGCTGAAACACTTATTCGTATTACAATTGGTTTTGGGTCAAGAACCTAATATATCTCATTCAAGAATTTTTGGTTGTGTTGTATATGTACCTGTGGCAACACCACATCGCACTAAAAGGGGCCCCAAAGAAGGCTAGAAATATATGTTGGGTTTGAATCGCCCTCCATTATTCTCTATCTTGAACCATTAAATGGAGATATGTTTACTACTCGATTTGCAGATTGTCGTTTGATGAGACACTTTTTCCAAAATTAAGGAAAGAAAATAGTGAAATCAAAAGAGAAATTTTGTGGAAAAATCCATCTATGTTTCATATTGATTCACGTACTTCTATTTGTGAAAAAGAAGTTTAAAAGATTATTCAGTTGCAGAAAATTACAAATCAAATGCCAGACGCATTTATAGATTTGAAAAAAATTACTAAATCACATATTCTTGCAGTGAATATCCCAATTTGGATTGATGTTCCTGTAGGACCATCTACTAGTGTCATAGCTAATGAGTCAAAAGCACGTCTGAAGCGTGGTAGACCATTAGGTTCTAAGGATCAAAATCTTACAAAAAGAAAAAGAAAAGATTAAGATGACACTATGAAAGAAACTCATATGAAAATTCAAGATGTGAGTAATTCTGATATCCTTGAAGGGATCAATGAGCTTGAGACTCAAAGAAATAAGGAACTATCCATAAATTCAAGCGATATTAAAACAAATCTAAATCGATCAAAAATAGTAGTGGATTATGTTTTTACATACAATGTTGCAACAAAAATCATACAAGATAGTGAGATCTTAAACATCAATTTGTTGTAGAATGTCGACAAAGAAATGATTGGCCAAAATGGCAAGAAACAATTCAATCAGAGTTGAATTCACTTGTCAAGCATGAAGTTTTTGGACCTATAGTTCAAACACTTGATGGTGTTAAATCTGTTGGCTATAAATGGGTCTTTGTACGAAAAAGAAATGAGAAAAATAAAATACAAAAGTACAAAGCACGCCTTGTTGCACAAGAATTTTCACAAAGGCCGGGTGTAGATTATGACGAGATGTATTCACCCGTTATAAATGCAATAACATTGTGTTATCTCATTAGTTTCACTATCAATGAGAGACTTGATATGCATCTGATGGATGTGGTTACAATCTATCTTTATGGATCATTTGATTATGAAATATACATGAAAATTTCTGAAGTATTTAAGATGCCTAAAACATATAGTTCAAAATCTCAAAAAATGTATTCAATTAGATTGCAAAGATCATTGTATGGTTTGAAGCAATCTGGAAACATGTGGTATAACCGTCTTAGTGAGCATTTATCTAAGGAATGTTATATAAATAATGCGATTTGTCCATGTATTTTTATTAAGAAAACAACATCGAGTTTGTTATACTGATCTTTTATTTTGATAACATGAATCTCATTGGAACTCCAATAAAGCTTCAAAAGGAAATTGAATATTTAAAAAATGAATTTGAGAAGAAAAATCTTGAAAGGACAAAATTATGTCTTGGTCTATAAATTGAGCATTTGACAAATAGTATTTTTATCCATCAATCTGCCTACATAGAAAAAGTGATGAATTTTTTTTATATGAATGGAGCATATCCATTAAGCACTTCAATAGTTGTTCGATCACTTGATGTGAATAAGGATCATTCTAACCTCAAGAAAAGAATGAAGAAATTCTTGGTCTTGAAGTACCATACCTTAGTGCAATTGGTGCAATAATGTATCTTGCTAAAACTGCAAGGCCTGATATAGCCTTTTTGGTTAATTTGTTAGCAAGATATAGTTTTTCTCCTACTAGGAGGCATTAGAATGGGATCAAATACGTATTGCGGTATCTGAAAGGGACTACTGATATGGGCTTATTTTATCTTAACAATTGCAGTCCTAATCTTGTTGGTTATGCTGATGCAGAGTATTTATCTAACCCACACAAAGCTTGATCTCAAATATGCTACGTGTTTGTATGTGGGGGTGCTACCATATTTTGGAGATCTACAAAGTAGTCTATCGTGGCAACTTCATCAAATCATGCTGAGATAATAGTTATTCATGAAGCAAGCCGAAAAATGTGTGTGGTTGAGGTACGTGATACATCTCATTCAAAAAAAATGTGGTTTGAAATATGACAAACAGGGGCGGAGCTACAGGGGTGCGAGGGGTGGCAACCGAACCCCCTTCGTCGAAAAATTGCACTATATATATACTGTGAATTTTTGTATTCATGTACAAATATTATTTTTGCATCCTCTTAACAAATGGAGATTGTGGATCAGTGGATAAGACGCCTGTGATTGAGCCCGCGGTCGCGGGTTTGATTCTCGGCAATAATACATTTTTTTACTTTTTTCATCCAGTCCCTTAAAAAAAATGACGTCACTTTATTTATTATTATTATTATTAAAAAAACGTGGGTCATTTGGCTTTGGGATATTATTTTTTTAAAAGTCAATTATGCCCTTTGGGATTTTTATTACTTTGTAAAAAGGTAAATATAGTAGTGTAGTTTAAACAACTGGACAAAAACCAAAGCAATTAATCTACACACTACTTTCCTAATTGAAGCCCTAATTACTCTATCTTCTTCTTTGTTCATCTCCCGATCTTCGTTTCTCTTGTTCTGTGAAGGTGATGACTGATGAAGAGGCCAAATGATATTGCTATGATGGTTTTCTTTTGATTCGCACCTGGGCTTTGGGATATAGAATCCCTAATTTCAAAAGTGTTAACATTGTTCATTTGTTCTACTGATTACTGCGCCTCCTACTCTGTCATTTCTTCTTAGCCCATGGCTTCCAATTCCAAGGTATTTTTTTTCCTCTTTTTTTTAACCATACTCAAAATCATAATAAATTCATTATTGTTTCTTGTTAGTTGTAAATCAACCCATTTTGTGAAATGGGTAGCTGACGGCTGACCCATTTTCCATTCATGAACCTCAAGCCTTGATTGTTTTAATTTTTAAATGTTGTTTGTTTGCAAAATTGGTCTTCTAGATATTTATTTTTAGCTAATAAAAGAATCAAAGTGTAGATTTTTATTTAGTAATCAATTCCCTTTTATGTGTGTTGGATTGTGGTTAAGTTGTTTTCTTGCTTATTGAGACATTTGGTAGAGTTTTTGAAATGGGATATACTTAAGGAGTTAAGGTTACTAATTGTTTTTTGTTGTATTACTATCTACAAGATTGAGTTTTTATTCTCACAAGATTGAGTTTTTATTCTCATAGTTAGATGTTCTTAAATAGGCTTTATATTATTGGCTTTTAAGATTGACATTGTGTCTTTAATTCTAACTAATTTTTTTATTATAATTCTGTCTTAAAAGTCAGTGAAGAATTATTTTACCAAAGTTTCAAAATCAAGTTTGGACTCTCATGATCAACCTAATCTAGAAGAAAATGTCAACCACTCAGAAGTACCATTGCTTTCTTCTCAGGAATTTGATTTGAATTCTTTAAAGCATGATCCGGGTGAAAGAACTCAAATCTTGGACTTTCATCCAAATCATCGTGATGTCATTCGAAGAGAATACCTTAGGAGAGGTCCTTGTCAACCTCGATTTAAAGAGTATCCTAAAATAAAAGTTTCTAGAGACATGCGTCGTTTTAATCCTCAGTGGTTTAGTGGGTATTCTAATTGGTTAGAGTATAGTGAAAGTAAAGATGCAGTCTTTTGTTTGAATTGCTATCTATTTGCAAATGATAATATTCATCAAGGAGGGGTGATGTATTTTCGACCATAGGGTTTAGGAGTTGGCAAAAAAAGAAGAGTCTTAAAAACATGTTGGTGGCGAAAATAGCATTCATAATCAAGCAAGAAAGAATTGTGAAGATCTAGTGCGACAAGAACAATCTATTCAATCTGCACTTGTGGGGCAAGATTCTCAATTTAAGCATGAGTATTAGCTCCGCTTAACTATTTCAGTTGATGTTGTAAGGCTTTTTTTGAATCAAGAATTGGCATTTCAGGGTCATGATGAATCTAAATCATCACTAAACAGAGGTAATTTTCTTGAAATTCTTTCATGGTATTTTGAAATGTGTGATAACATTAAAGATTTTGTATTGAAATATGCTCCACAAAATGATCTGATGACTTCTCCAATGATTCAAAAAAAAATTGTGACTGCATGCAAAATTGAAACAATTAAAGCTATCATAGCAGAACTAAATGGTGATTACTTTGCCTTGTTGGTTGATGAATCTTTTGATGTATCGCGCAAGGAGAAAATGGTCGTTGTTTTATGATATGTTGATAGAATGGAATTTGTGATGGAGCGACTTATCGACATTATTCATGTTCAAGATACTTGTACATCATCTCTAAAAGAAGCAATTGTTAATTTACTTACTCAACTTTCCTTGAGTCTTTCTTATGTACGTGGACAATATTATGATGGGGCAAGTAATATGCAAGGTAGAATCAATGACCTTAAAATGTTGATTAAGCAAGAAAGTAGATCGGCTCATTTTGTTTATTGCTTTGCTCATCAACTTCAACTAAGTCTTGTTGCGATTTCTAAAAAGTGTATTGAAGTGGGGGAGCTTGTACTATTGGTTTCAAGTATTTTGAATATGTTGGGAGCTTCTTTTAAATGCATGGATGAATATCGAGAATCTCAAAAGAAAAGAGTTCAAGAGGCATTAGATATGGGTGAACTTGAAACTGGTAGAGGCTTGCATCAAGAATTTGGTCTTACTAGAGCTTGTGATACTCGTTGGGGATCCCACTACAAATCTTTTAGTAACTTTATTCTTATGTTTGGTTCAATTATTGATATACTTAATGATATTGTTATTGATTCACATTGTCCAGATGAAAGTGCCAAAGCAATGGGATTTCTCAGAGCATGTCAAACATTTGATGTTGCATTCATATTGCATTTGATGAGAGATATTTTAGCAATCACAGATGAGCTTAACAAATGCTTACAGAAAAAAGAGCAAGATATTGTAAATGCCATGCTACTTGTTCAAGTAGCAAAGAAAAGGTTGCAAAAGTTAAGAGAGGAAGAATGGGGTTCGCTTATTGATAAAGTATCTAGATTTTATATCAAGTATCAAATTTTGATACCTAAGTTAGATGAGTCGTACTTTACCTCTTTGAGATCACGGCGTAAACTTGCTGGTTGTACTATCTCACACCATTATTACGTTGAAGTATTTTGCAAAGTTATTAATTGGTAAATTCAAGAGCTTTCTTATCATTTTGATGAAGTAACGACTGATTTGCTTCATGGAATTGCTTGTTTAAATCCAATTGACTCATTTTCTAGTTTTGATCTCAGGAAAATAATGAGAATGACTGAACATTATCCTGATGACTTTGATGAATTTAGTATGGGGGTTCTTGAAAATCAACTTGCGAGTTACATTATTGATGTTCGTGATCTTGATGAAAGGTTCTCCGATCTAAAAGGACTTTGTGATCTTTCAAAAAGATTAATTCAGACAAAGAAGCATTCAAACTACCCTCTTGTATTCCTCTTAGTGAAACTTGTCTTGCTTTTGCCAGTTGTCACTGCATCCGTTGAAAGAACTTTTTCGGCAATTAAGTTTATCAAGAATGACTTGCGGAGTCTAATGAATGAGAGTTATTTTAGTGGTTGCTTGGTGTCTTATGTAGAAAAAGATGTGTTTAATAGGATCTCTAATGATGTTATTATAAAAATATTTTAAGGAATAAAACCTCGTCGTGTACAGTTGTAGTAATATACTTGCACTTTCAATAGAGAATTGTGTTTGTTTTGATTTCTTAACGTGTTTATTTTTTAATTTTCTTGAACTCCCTTATCAAATATTCTGGTTCCGCCCTTGGTGACAAAGCAGCCACAACTATATATGAAGATAATGCAGCATGTATAGCACAACTAAAGGGAGGATTCATAAAAGGAGATAGAACGAAGCACATTTCGTCAAAACTTTTCTACACACATGAGCTCCAGAAAAATGGTGATATCAACTTGCAACAGGTTCCTTTGAATGAAAATGTGGCTAATTTATTTACCAAGTCTCTACCAACTGCAACTTTCAAGAAGATGATGCACAAGCTTGGAATGTGAAGATTCAACTCTTTGGATTGATGTTCTCATCAGAGAGAGTTAATACACGCTATACTCTTTTCCCCTTACAAGGTTTTGTCCCAATGGGTTTTCCTTGTAAGGTTTTTAATAAAACAGCAATCAATGCGTATTTGAATAACTATATATACTTGTTCTTTCACTAGAACTTCTATTTTACATGGACATTCAAGGGGGAGTGTTGTAAATAATTGTGAATCCCCATTTTACCATTTCTATGTCTATAAAAGGCATTGTAATTTAGATGGAAATGATATACAAAACTAAGAAATACAAAGTTTTCTATTTCATTTTCTCTCTATTATTTCTCATCTTTCTTGATTTTCTCCCGTGATACTAATTCAATTTTAATATTTAGTCTTTACTTTATAACATTAAGTTAATTCTAATGCATATAACATAATTTTTTGCAGCTTTGATATATTGTAACAAAGATTCAGATTGCCTCAAAATCAAGACTTGTGGCCCAAATTTGGTGTCCGTTTGTGTTCAACATCAATGTATTTATGTGCATGTGCAGAAAAAGTTTGAAGTGTTATAAATATACTACCTTTAATAATTAATTAGGCAGAAAGAGTAAGAAACATAAAAGAGAGCAAAAGAGAAGACAATGTATGTATTTCTTAGTTTGTTGTTCAGTACATTTCAATTGCCAAAAGCTTAGCAATTTATAGAGAAGAAAAGGAAAGATGTGGGAAACTTGCCCACTTGAAGTGGCCCCACATAATTATTTAAAAGTGAAGATAATATTAAGTGGATAGCCAACTACTTGACTGCTAACATTCCCCCTTGGGTGTCCACATAAAATCAAATTCTAATGAAAGAATAAATATTCTGAACACTCATAGATGTTGAGTCTCATTGAAACTACTAGTAAAAACCCATTGGGAAAAAATCTAGCGAAGGAAAAAGAGTACACATAACTGGTAATACGCCTTGAATGTTGCCTCATTAAAAACCTTACCAGGAAAACCCAGTGGGACAAAATCTTGGTTAAGGAAAAAAGAGTACAGTGCGTATTTTACTCCCCCTGATAAAAACTTCATTTGATGTTTTGGAGACGACGCATTCCAACCTTATATCTTAGCTTCTCAAAAGTTGATGTTGGTAATGCCTTTGTGAATAAATCTACAAGATTATCACTTGAACGAACTTGTTGTACATCAATATCACTATTCTTCTGTAGATCATGTGTGAAGAATAATTTTGGTGAAATATATTTCGTTCTGTCTCCTTTTATGAAGCCACCTTTCAACTGAGCTATGCACGCGGCATTGTCTTCGAATATAATTGTGGGTACTTTAATATCCTTTTCCAGACCGCATCTTTCTTTGATGAACTGTATCATTGATCTCAACCACACACATTCTCTACTTGCTTCATGAATTGCTATTATTTCAGCATGATTTGAAGAAGTAGCAATAATGGACTGTTTTGTAGATCGCCATGATATAGCAGTTCCTCCATGTGTAAATAGATAGCCTGTCTGAGATCGAATTTTATGTGGGTCTGATAAATAACCTGCATCTGCATAACCAATAAGGTCTACGCAACCTTTGTTAGTATAAAACAAACCCATATTAATAGTACCCTTCAGGTATCGCAAAATATGTTTGATACCGTTCCAATGCCTTCGCGTTGGGGATGAACTATACCTTGCTAGCAAATTAACAAAAAATGTTATATCAGGTCTAGTTGCGTTAGCAAGATACATAAGTGCACCAATAGCACTGAGATATGGTACTTCAGGACTAAGAATTTCTTCATCCTCTCCTGGAGGTCGAAATTGATCTTTTTCTACTTCAAGTGATCAAACAACCATTGGAGTACTTAATGGATGTGCTTTGTCCATGTAAAATCTTTTTAAGATTTTCTCAATGTAGGCAGATTGATGGACAAAAACCCCGTCTGCTAAATGTTCAATTTGCAGACCTAGACAAAGTTTTGTCTTTCCAAGGTCTTTCATCTCAAATTCTTTCTTTAGATACTCAATCGCCTTTTGGACCTCTTCAGGGGTTCCAATAAGATTTATGTCATAAATATAAATGGCGAGTATAACAAACTCTGATTTCGTTTTCTTAATAAAAACACATGGACAAATGACATCATTTATATAGCCTTCATTTATTAAGTACTCACTAAGGCGATTATACCACATATGCCCTGATTGTTTCAGACCATATAATGATCTTTGCAGTTTTATTGAGTACATTTCTTGAGACTTTTTACATGTTGCAGGCAATTTTAATCCTTCTAGAATTTTCATTAAAATTTCATTATCAAGTGAACCATAAAAGTAAGCTGTAACTACATCCATTAGATGTATTTCAAGATTTTTATGTACAGCTAAACTGATGAGATATCGAAATGTTATTCCATCCATAACAGGTAAATATATTTCTTCATAGTTGACCCCGGGTCTTTGAGAGAATCCTTGTGCAACAAGGCGTGTCTTATATCTTACAATTTCATTTCTCTCATTTCATTTCCATACAAAAACCCATTTATATCCAATTGGTTTCACACCTTCAGGGGTTTGGACTACAGGTCCAAAAACCTCACGTTTAGCAAGTGAGTCTAATTCTGATTGAATTGCCTTTTGCCATTCTGTCCAATCACATCTACGTCGACAATCTTCGACGGATTTAGGCTTAAGACTTTCACTATCTTGTATGAGGTTAATTGCAACATTATATGCAAAAATATTATCCACCGTAATTTTTGATCGATCTAGATTAATCTTATCACCGGTAGAACTTATTAAAAGTTCTTCATTCACTTGAGTCTCGGGTTCACTGATTTCTTCAGGAATATCAAGATTACTCAAATGTTGACCTTCTTCAGGAAGTTCTTGTGTAGTATCATCTTTATTATTTTTCACGCTTCTCTTTCTAGGATTTTTATCCTTTGAACCTAGTGGTCTACCACGCTTCTGGCATGTTTGGGATTCAGAAGCTATGATACTTGTAGATGGTCCTTTTGGGACATCAATCCAGATAGGCACATTAACTGCAGGGATATGTGACTTAGTTATCCGTTTCAAATCAGTAAATGCATCTGGCATTTGATTTGTTATTTTCTGTAAGTGGATGATCTTCTGGACCTCCTGCTCACATGTGCGGGTACGTGAATCAAAATGTGATAGTGATAAAATTTTCCACGCAATTTCTTTTTCTTTTTCGGGTTCCTTTTTCTCTCCCCCTAATGACGGGAAAAGTGTTTCATCAAATCGACAATCTGCAAATCGAGCAGTAAATAAATCTCCAATCAACGGTTCAAGGTATCAAATTATAGAGGGTGAGTCAAACCCAACATATATGCCCAACTTTCGTTGAGGGCCCATTTTTGTACGTTGTGGTGGTGCTGTAGGCACGTATACCGCACAACCAAAAATTCTTAAATGGGCTATATTTGGTTCATGACCAAATACTAATTGTGACGGAGAGTATTTATTATAATGTGTTGGTCTGAGACGTACAAGTGCTGCTACATGTAAGATAGCATGACCCCAAACAGTAATTGGCAATTTTGTTTTCATTAGTAGAGGTCTTGCTATCAATTGTAGGGACTTTATAAATGACTCTCCAAGGCCATTTTGAGTATGAACATGGGCAACAGGATGTTCAATTTTTATCCCAATTGATAAGCAATAATCATTAAAAGCTTGGGATGTAAATTCTCCAGCATTATTAAGGCGAATGGCCTTAATTGGATAATCTGGGAATTGCGCTCTCAATCTTATTATTTATGTTAACAACTTCGCAAACGCCAGGTTGCGAGATGATAACAGGCACACATGAGACCATCTAGATGATGCATCTATTAGGACCATAAAATATCTAAATAATCCACTAGGTGGATGAATAGGGCCACATATATCTCCATGTATACGCTCTAAAAAACTAGGAGATTCGATGCCAACCTTCAGGGTCGATGGTCTGGCAATTAGTTTGCCTTGATAACAAGCAGCACATGAAAATTCATCATTTGTAAGAATCTTCTGATTCTTTAACGGATGTTCCAGTTGAATTTTCAAGAATTCGTCTCATCATTATTGATCCAGGATGACCTATTCGATCATGCCATAGCACAAATGTATTTGGATCAGTAAACTTCTGGTTTACGATCATATGTGCTTCAATTGCACTAATTTTTGCATAATATAGGCCAGATGACAGAGTTGGTAATTTTTCCAAAATATATTTCTGGCCTGAGACACTCTTGGTTATACCAAGATATTCAATATTCATTTCATTTAGTGTTTTAACATGATATCCATTTCTGCGGATATTTTTAAAACTTAACAAGTTTCTTGGGGATTTAGAAGAAAATAGTGCATCTTCTATAACAATTTTTGTCCCCTTAGGCAGAATTATAGTAGCTCTTCCGGAGCCTTCTATCATTTTTGAATTATCAGAAATTGTAGTAACATTTGCTTTTCTTCTTAATAAGTTAGAAAAATATTTCTCGTCTTTAAATATAGTATGGGTTGTTCCACTATCAATTACACAAATATCCTCGTAATTGATCATTGATTCAAATAAAATTTGAGGCATTTCCATATTTTCTTCAATAAGAAATAAAATAAGTATTAACACATGGTGCATTACACAAGTTTTATTTATTTACATTGACTAGGAAAATACAAACATCATATTTAATACAGATAAAAAGAAAAAAATATATTTACATATTATTAGTCTTGTCAATATTCATATTTTCGTCTGGAAAATTAAAGAAATCAGCTATATCCAAATGCATGGGCTCAATATTATCTTCAGAGATAAAATTTATCTCTGTATTATTTTCTACCCTTTTCAAAAATGCCTGATATAGCTGAACCAAACGTTTTGATGACCGACAAGTCCGCGACCAGTGCCCCACACCTCCACATCTATGGCATACACTTTTTGAAATTTTTTTCGGTAAAGCTTCTGGCTTTTTACCCTGCCTTTTATATTGCTGATTATTTCTCGATGCCAGCCGAGTATCATGATTAAAATTTCTTCTTTGACCACGACTACGACCACGACTGGGGCCATGGCCTCTTTCTCGTTGGTTATAATTTGTCTGATTCACTTCAGGGAGGGGCAAAGAACCAACGGACCAACTATCATGATTTTTCATTAATAGTTCATTGTGGCATTCAGCAATCAGAAGGTGAGAAAGTAATTCAGAATATTTTTTAAAGCCTTTTTCGCGATATTGCTGCTGCAGGAGCATATTCGCTGGTGGAAATGTGGAGTATATTTTTTCCAGTTTATCCTGCTCAGTGATCTCTTCTCCGCATAAATTTAACTGAGCTATAATTCTAAACAGAGCAAAATTATATTCAGTTATATTTTTAAAATCCATTAATCTCAGATTTAGCCAATCATGACGAGGTTGTGGAAGCATGACCAACTTCAGGTGGTCATATCTTTCTTTTAAATTTTTTCACAATTTAAGGGGGTCTTTTAATGTAAGATATTGTAATTTTAGCCCCTCGTCAAGATGGTGACGGAGAAATATCATGGCTTTAGCACGGTCTTGATTGGATGCCATATTGTCATCTTTTAATGGTGTCTGTCAGACCCATTGATTCTAAATGAATTTCGGCATCAAGTGCCCATGATGAGTAGCCTTTTCCATAGATATCAAGAGCAGTAAATTCAATTTTTGAAATATTTGCCATTTTATGAAAATAAAATTAAATAAAACTCTTACCACTTTTTGTTACCTTGAAAAATTAGCCGAAGCCTCGTGCTGATAACGTGTTATAAATATACTACCTTAAATAATTAATTAGGCGGAAAGAGTAAGGAACATAAAAGAGAGCAAAAGAGAAGACAATGTATGTATTTCTTAGTTTGTTGTTCAGTACATTTCAATTGTCAAAAGCTTAGCAATTTATAGAGAAGAAAAGGGAAGATGTGAAAAACTTGCCCACTTGAAGTGGGCCCCACACAATTATTTAAAAGTGAAGATAATATTAAGTGGATAGCCAACTACTTGGCTGCTAACATGAAGTTAATTATCTATTATATTATTGAACGTAATAATATATTATCGCATTAATAATATTGACATGTAACCCAAATTGTTTCGATTGTTATTAATGTAAGTGCTTTCTTGATAAACATTATTTGTTATTTAAATTTTCTTATATATTCAAATTTCTCTAAGTTAGTCTGGTATATTTTGATTTTCTTAAATTTTTATAGCGACTAGTTGTTATATACTTATAATATCATTTGACATGTAAATCTTATTTAACTGTTATAAGCAAAAAAAAAATATAATTTTCTTAATGTCATAAAACAAAAAACAATATTATTTAAATTTAAAATCTTATAAGTATTCATATTTCTGTAATTCAAAATTCAAACATGGTCATTTAATAAAAAACAAATGAAATCATATTCCACAAAACAATGAGAATTTTTTTTTTCTTTTTACATTCATTTTCTTACCAAACCAATAGTTCATATTCCATAAAACATTGAGAAATTAATATTTTTTCTATTTCCATCCATTTTCTTACCAAAACCAACAGTTGACTTCATAGATTCTATCAATCTACAGTCAATTTTATGCCACTATATATATTCGTAGAGTTAATTATTATCAAGAAGAAAAATGGAGAGACAATTCTCAAAAGTGCTTTTTGTCTTTGCTTTATTTCTTATTTCATCTGGTATGAATTCTTACTCCTCCTTTTATTTTCTTCTCCTTTTAAATACTAACACACACTAGATTAATTTTATATATGAATCGCTAAAGTTTATTTATTATAACAGTAAAGTTATAAAATTATTATTTTTCCGCCAATCTATGTGAATTGCTCAAGAAATTAAAAATTCTCGAAAGTTGAGGTTTTGGTCATTTGTGTTTTAGTGACACATAAGTTATGTGACTTTACTGTTATGTATAATTGGTAACGATATGTAATATTGCAGATTCAATGCTGCAAGCAGCAGGGAAAACATGTAACGATGCTGCAGATTGTGTCGATACTTGTCCCCCAAATTTGTTACCTGCTTGTCTTGTACACATATGTGTTTGTGTGAACGTGCAGAACAAGTTTGCAAGACGTATGATGAACGAAAATATTCATATTGTTCAAACCCTACATGAAGCTTCGTGAATTTAATTATTTCATTGTATTATTGAGAGTAATACTATAGTGGTCTCTTTTTATATTGCATCAATAATATCGACATGTAACATTTTGTTTGTGCCCTTATTGCAAGTGCTTTCTTCATAAGCTTATTTGAATTTTTCATATATTGTTTGAATTCTTTTAAGATGTTGATAGGTGTGTAGATGGGCGATAAAATTAGTCGATGAAAATATAACCCACTCAATTCACTCAAGTTTGAATGAGTTAATGGATTGTCGATTTGTTAATTATGTGGCTCAATTCAACTCATCTAAAAGTTAATTGTACTAATACGTAACATAAACTAATGCATAATAAAAGAAAAGCTTACAGATCCACTAGTTTATTAGCTAATTACTTAGATACACTCTAATTTGCAATGGTACGAATATTATCAGATTTTGGTGCATCCAAATACGTCCAGATACAATACATGGAGTCAAAATTAGGTGTAATTTGTTCCAGATAGACTGTACTCAAGTGGATTCGCATATATTTGGGATATATAGACAAATCTCGTTCGCCACTCACCCCATTTTTAGTGTATCTGGTAGCAAAAATACATGTATGTAAGTATATTTTTCTCAATATATGGTAGAAAACTCTTAATTAGAGTTAAAATACGTAATTATTTGAAAGAAATAAAATAAGTATATATAGTATGGATATATGTCTAATAAGGTAGTTTATCCAATAAAATCTTATTTTGTTAGAATTGGATTATGGGCCAGAGAACACCACTATCACTCTTGGATGTTTAGTGTTGGGCTGCACTTTTCAGCTCAGCAGTATTGGGCCCAAGTTCTTAACGATTTTAGCCAGGCAACTAAAAGGATTTTCACCCGCTTAATTGTACAACCGTCAATAAGGGCTACGCTCGTTGGCCAGTCCGGTTCAACATGTGATTTAATAAGATTGGACTAAGATTTTTAAAGCCAATTTAAGAATAGGACTTTTTAGCCCAGTCCAAATAAGTCCACTAGCTTGTAGGGCTTAAGCAATGTGAGTTGGGTTGGCCCATAGGTCAAATAATAATAAAAAATTACGCGGATTGACAAATATTACTACTATATTATGCGATAAGAGTATAGTTTCAATTAATTACACAAATTGACCACAATTTGATGAAATTTGTTATTATCCAAATCTGGCGGCTAGTATACAAATCTAGAAGTAAATATACAACTCTCTAAAGCAAATTTAGAATTCAATATACAAATTTGAAAGCGAATATACAAATTTGGAAGCTAATATACAAATCTGGAAACGAATATATATAATCTCTTTGAAAGCTCAATTTGTATAATGCATATACAAATGGAAAAGCTCAATTTGTATAATGCAGCGACATATACAGACGAAAATTGGCATAGCAACTGAAACTATAGCTATGAAACGTAATTAAGCAAGTTGTAGTTAAAGAGTCTAATTATGTTTTAAATCTTTGCTATTTTTGAAAGTTCTCCAAATAAAATTAAAAATAAAATAAAACAAGATTAAAAGTAGGAGAATTTTCGCATATATCCACTAAAAAAATACCTTAATTATGTTGCATAACTATAGTTTGCTAATTACAATTTATTGGTATAGTTATAGCAACATTTGTATAATTTGCGCAACATTGTATACGTTTGTATAATTGGCTATACAATTCAGAGTTTTTATATAATGTTTGTATATTTCATTATACAATTCATGCACAACGTTTGTATAATTTGTTGTACAATTCAAAGTTTTTATATAACGTTTGTATATTTCATTATATAATTCATGCACAACGTTTGTATAATTTGCTATACAATTTATAGTGTTTGTATATTTCGCTATACAATTCGATTCGCGCACAACGTTTGTATAAATCGCGTGAATTATACAAAACTCAACTGTATAATAGCGTGAATTGTATAATAGCACGAATTATACAAAACTCAAACTGTAATTACAGCTAGATATTTGCCGCGAGTCATAATTAATTGAAACTATAGCTATATTTGCTAATTAACTAGTATATGTTTGCATATCCGCGTAATCTTTCCTTAAAAGTAACAAGAGTAGTCCAAACTTAAAGTCTTAAATCATGCATATGAATATTATAAAGTTCAAAAATCCAAATATTAAAAATATTTCCTTGTAAGGTGGATCCAAAATAGTGACGTAAAATGATAATGATTTCAAATTGAAGTCATATAATCAAATTTTTACTTGAAGCCAAACTTAATAAGTATTATTAAAATAGTTTTATTTATGAATTTGAGACTTGGTTAGCAAGTAGTAAATACCATGTGATATTGTCTTGTCGATATTTATGTTAACATTTTAAAATTAAAATTAAAATTATAGAAAATATAAGGAAAAATTACTTGATTGAGTATTTTTTAAAAATTAATTACCGATTTTAGCGATATTTTTTTATTACCATTTATAGCAATATATAGCAATACTATGATAAATCTCCACTTGTGTTAATAGTGAATTATGCATACAATATAAATGTATTATAAGTGTTTTAAAATATATATTATGTTTGTGTAGTAAGAAACTAACATAATGTATTATAAATCTATTAAAATATGTGATAAATGTATTATCCATCTATAAAACTTGTATTATATATGTTTTATAAATAATTCTCAGCGGGAGCTTAAGTGCACCGGACTGCCATTTATGTATTAAAATTGTATTATAAATGTATTATAAGTGTTCACTGAAGAAAATATTTATCATTTATAGCTATAAATGATAAATGATAAATATTTTCTTAATATTATATATTTATGTAAGTTTCCAAAAATATAATCTTTTAAAAAAATGGATTGGCCCAGCGCGGCCAATAGCCCACGTAGTTGTGGGTTAGGCCTACTGTGTTTTGGCCCGCAAAAATAATAGGCCAGCCCGGCCTGATCCATAAAGTTTCAAAGTCTGTATGGACTAGGCCGGCCCGTATTGACAGTTATGCTTAATTGTAAATATTTGTAGCCATTATCGATATATAGAGAGAGAGAGACAGAGAGGATGTGTGTATATACTTGGTATAATAAGTATATAAAATTGTATAATGATTATAAACAGATTGTACAATGATTAAACTGACTTAAAATTTGTAAAAAGTAAGGATTAGAAAAAAAAAATTGTTATTCTTTGTTGGGATAATCTATTGTGTATAAATTCAAATTATAATTGTGAAGTGTGGATTTTTGTGCAACTATGCAAACAAAATTTTAGAAGACAAAAGAAAGGAGAAAATGATGGTGCCAAACGGAGGGATTAAGTTAAATTTGGATGAGTTAATAATAAGTTGAATAAAAACGGACTGAGTTGCAATCCACACCATGTTAGGAAAAAGTAGAATATTATTTCAAAGAAAAGTGCTCTCGTTAATTGGAAAATCAAAGATATACACGATTATTTTTCAAATTGATTGATAATTTATTTTGAATTATTAATGAATTAATTAAGAAGTCATATATACATCAACATTGACAAATCATTTTATTGGTGAAAATAACATAGAGATAAGTGTCAAAAACACACATAAATTATTTCTGTTTTTAAGTTTCATATCTAAACTAATGAAAGCGTGAGTTTCATACCTAAACTATCATTTATTAGTTTGAGAAACACACCTTAGTGGTGTGTGTAATACACTTTTTTTATTTTTTGAAAAACCCTTGCTACATGACATTCCACAAAGATAAAATATTTCATTTTGACAAAAATTAGATAAACCATTAATATTAGTTAAAAGTTAAAGATTAAAGTATTTTTATCCCCAAAAAAGAAATTATTTTTTTATAAAAGAAATTTCTTTTTTAAAAAGGAATATTTTTTAAAATTCCAGTCCTTTTATTTTTTAAAAGTTTTTAAAATTTCTTTTATAAAATATTTTTAAAAAATTCATACTTCCCCCCCTCCCCTCACTCCTTCTTTAAAAATGTTATTATTTTTATTATTTTAAAAAATAAAATTATACCCACTCCATCTAATCATCTCCTCTTAAATTTTTTTTTTTATATATTTGTGTTAGATATATACATATATTTTTAGGGAAATATTTTTTCCTACTTGCGTACCGAATATAACAGAAATAAAAAAATTTATTTTAAGAAAAGTCTTGCAGCAAGTAAAAAATATATTTCTAAACCCCCCCCCCCCCATATATATATATATATATGTAACACAAAACGAGAAAAAAATTAAAAGTGGAGAGTTAGGTAGGGCGGGGGGAGATGAAGTAAGAATATTTTTTAAAATTTTTTAAAAGAAATTTAATAAATAAAAATAAAACTTAAAAATTGGGGGTGGGGGTGGGGTGGAGGGTATGGTGGGAGAAAGTGGTGGACTGAGGTGAGAAAAATATTTATATTTTTTTTATAAAATTTTTTTGGCAAGAGATATTAATATTTTAATCTTAATTTTAACTAATTATATTTTAATTTTTATTAAGATGGAATATTTTGTCCATAGAGTATAATGTGATGATTTATTTTAAATGAAAGAGAGAGTGTAGTACACACATCATGATGAAAGTGGAATAAAAAAGAGATGTGTGTTTCTCAAACTAATAACTGATAGTTTAAATATGAAACTCACATTCTCAATAATTTAAATATAAAATTTAATAAAAATTAAAATTAAAATGTGTTTTTGATACTTATCTCAATAACATATGAAATTTTTGCATTTGAGTGGCTATCTATCCTTTCCTCTTTTACCTAAAAAAAATTCCACTTTAATTTGTTCACTTTTTGCCCACACAAGTCTCTTATGTTAATTTTGAACCCCATAAAATTGACCACAAGTCGTCCTCATCAATGCGTAGACAAAAATAAAGTCGGTTTTTTTTTACTTTAATCATAAGTAATAAATAGCTCTTATGTGTACATTTAATATTAGATGGAACTCATGACATAATTTTCAAAAGTTGACATGTCTTTATTTCTTATTCCTTCCGTTTTATATTAGTTATCGTTTCAATAACAATAATAATAATACATTTAGTAAAATTATATAAGTAAAATCTGAAGATGATAAAATGTACATAGCGTTAAAACAATCTCTAAGAATAAAAATATTATTTTTGATAGACTTTTGATTTAAATAAAACATATCAAATAAATAAAAAAAATCAATAAAAAATACCAGTAGCGAAAACAATCAATATGAAAATCGTAGGGAAGAAAACCGACTAATAATGGTAAAATCAAAGTCTAAGAAATAATAGTAGCATTAATAATGAAACTAGACAATATGTGGCTATTTATTAACTTTCTGTCATAATTCACTATCTTCATGTATATCCTTCTATCTATTCTATTATTAGTTGTCATGCTTCGCTTCTTGAAAATAAAATTGATTAATTTTTTATGCTAAAATTGAATGTGATCAAAGCATTTTACAATTAAATTTAAATATTCAGAAAATATATCAAAAATACTATAATTTGCAATTTTCTCATATCAATTTGATAAAAATATACATTTTAAAATGTTAATCAAAATTTATTAGTTAATTATCGAGAAGCAAAATATAGAAACTAATTTGAGACGGAAGGAATATTTTTTTTAACTTTCAAGTTGAAGTATTTTCCTATGCCTTTTGGTTTCCATCGCTATTGTAGTTAATTTGGATTATGACTTGTGCTAATTATGTCATTTTCGTTTTAACTAGGTTTAATCATCACGCATCTACTTATGTTAATTTGGAAAATAAAATTGTAACTTTAGTTACGTTATTTGATTTGATATATACATGATGCATGTACTATGGAATAAAGTCAAGAGTATAAATTATTGGTGCTCGATCAGTGTAGAATGTTATTTATAAAAATAATTATTTTATTTTGAAAAATATTTTTAAAAACTTATTTTTTGATTAAAATATTTCCTAAAGAATTTTAATTAACCAAACATCTATACTCAAGGGGACGAGCCACGGTATCACAAAGAGGATTCATTCAAATTCCCTTCGTTAAAAGATTACATATAATATATAAAATTAAAAATATTTTTATATATATATAATAGATATTAAATTTTCTTGATTTATTCTTGTGCTTATTTTTTTTATAATCAGAAAATTCGAACTCTTTCAAAGATATACTTTTCATCCTCTATTTCCTATCAATATCATAATTAATTAAATTTTGCAGCCCACTATGGAAAATACTTAATTGTCTTAAATTGAACATTGACTTTTTATATATTGTTAATTTTTCCAAGGAGGCAACCTCTGAAATTCTCTTACTTGTTGAGCTGTTGTAATGTTGACATATGGCATATGTAATTCATTTTTTTAATTTTTCACTCGATATTTAATATTGATTTTTTTGTGTCTTAATTAATACGGATTTACACTGCATAAGTAGGAGCGAATTTAGAGCATAGTGTATATGTGTTCAGATTCATTATTTTTATTAAGAACTTCATTTACTGAAAATTTATTATTATTATATATAAATTTAAAATCGTTATAATAATCCATAAACTTCAAATCCTGAATTTGTTTCTCTACGTAAGGTTCTGTGAAAAGGGAAGTGCTCCCTACTTTTCTTTGGCGATATGTCATCTTATTCTTTCTGGATTTGTACCAGAATGTTTACTTACCACCAATTAATTTGAAGTTTAAAGGAGAAAAACCAGAAATAATGAAAGTGATATTATCCTTTCCCCATTAGACAACACAAGTGAAAAATAAAGTTCCCATTTTGAGAAGGCAGCAATGACAAAGAGAGAAGCTAATACCTTGTTTGAAATTTCCAAAGTGGTCCTAGTTAGGCATTAAAAAAGGAATGGTTGAATATGCATACTATTTTTTTTTTAAATAAGATAAGTGGCGGAAAATATTATCAAGTTGGGTCCACTCATAAAAGGCTGCTAAAAGATTCTCGAGCACGTTTTAAGTATTTAAGTCGCGACTTTTCTTGATAACATATACAGAATAACTAGAGTTTGTGTGGTGAAGATTTTTAACGATCAGTAATTCAAATCGAATTGTAAGTCTCTAAATTAAATAGATTTTTTTTTGTTTCAATGTGAAAGGAATTTTGATGTTATCTCCAAAAATGTAAAGTCTATATATCAAGAACCACACACAAAAAAAAGACTTGAAACATATTGGTTTTCCAATTTCAACTTTATATCCTATTTCTCTATCAACTAAGGTACAATTTTATCTTATTTCTTTATCGACCTAGTCTAAAAGTAAAAAGGAATTTCAAAAAAAAAAAATAACCATCGACAAGTCGAGTATTCTAAGTTAATCTTGTGAAGCAACCTCTATTGATTCCTTATTTACTGAAAACTTTTAGTTGTCAATAAATTAAAGGCTAAAGCATGGGTATATTGTACAATCTTAAAGTTAGTCCATCATATATTATATTAAAAAATATAATAAAAAGGAAATTAAAATGTGTTTTATGTCTAACAATTCAAACTTTTAAATGAATTTGTTGCTCTTAAGCATACACACAATTAAATATACGCGATCATACAACTAATAAAGTGGGGTTAATATTGTCCAAGAAAAGATAATAGAATGTCATGATATTCCCCCACTAAAGGAATAATTTGCTTGAATGGCCAATCAACGCCTATACACTTAGTATAAATAAATATAAAAATGTTAATTGATATTATGCATTTTTTATAATGACATTTTCTATATCATATTATTATTATTTTTTTAAAAAAATTACTTTGTTTATTCCAAATGACACGTTTCGGAGTACAACATGCAACAAACTTTAATTCTTTGAGTAAATTCCCAAATCGATTTCTTAATTGCTAGAAATTCTTTTACATATGTAGAAAATAATTGAAAAATAAACCTAACACAAATAAATTAATACTATAATTTATAATAAGTCATTATAGGTTTAGTTTTCAATTATTTATTAAATAAAATATTTTTTATAATATGAAGAAATTAACATTAAGAAGCCAAATTTATCAAATCGTAATTAATTTATATTTATTTTAAATAGGTTTAAAGAATGGTAATCAAAAAATCAAAATAAGGAAGGTAAAGGTAATATCTTAAACCATGGGAATGTGAGTGTTGTAGAGTGAAATCTGAAGGGAGGTCTATGAAATGATCACATTTTTATATTATAAGTATTACTAGACTATAAAAAGGAGTAAATATAGAGTTGATCATATGAATTCGACAGGACATAATATTTTTATTCTAAACCCTCCATTTAATTTTAAAGTTTATTTAATATATGTAAATTATTATTTTTGAATTTTATATTTTTAAAAAGCTAAAATCTGAAATTCATAAATTTTAAATTTTTTATCGCCTCTGACTCTAATATCATGATCATTCCAAATTCTACAACACACAAGCTGACCTTATTCAAATACTTTCTTTTTCAAAAAAAATAATTACTTTTGTGCCTGTATACACTTATAAGAGGCGCTAGCTAATTAGACGATTCATTAGTCTCTAATTCTAAATCCTAATAATTTTTTATATAAATATCACTATATGTTGGAAGATATATGTGTTCTAAAATCTTAGATAACGACAAGGGTTAGAGTTAATTATTTGCATCAATTAAAGGGAGTTTAGGATCGTGAATAAAAAGAGTTCATTCACCTTGTAAAAATTTATGATGACTAATAATACAAATCATGATTGTTACAGGTCAGTTTTTTTCTAAGGAAAAACATGTACACCTCTTATATTAGTATTTATAAATAAAGGTAGCACTTTCAAAATTCAAACATATTTAAAGGTGTGGTCCGACCAGAAAATGGTGCAAATACATTTTTTAAAATTAAAGCATATAAAACGTGTTTTTTGAAAACTTGCAACTCTCTATCTCCTCTTCTTGGTGTGGTCATCTTTTTACCTTATCTACACTTGCCACATTACATACTTGTACACATTCTGTAAAGAATTGACAATACTTTAACAACTTAACGAGAGGTTGCGTGTTTGAATTTTTAAAGTTAAAAAAATCTATGATACAAATATTTCATTTGGCGTTAATTTAAATTAATTGGATTAGTAAGAATTTAATATCAAATGATTTTTTATATGTATTGAGCATACACTAGATAATTATATTGCTCAAACTTTTTAAAAATTTATCGAGGATATATCGGCTTTTTAACCAATGCATTTTCAGGGGATAATAAGATACTTATAAAGGTCCGACCAACATAGTTATTATTGAGATGTTTGAGTATATGTGTTTATAATTGGTTGGTTAGAGATTGCCCCACTTTTAAGAGAAAATTCATATTTATTTATTTTTAGAGAAAAAAAGATTGAAAATTTTGTAAGTTGAGGATATCACTTGACACAATAACATAATAACATTCACAATATAGGCACTAAAAGTTCAGGATCAGGGTCAGAATTAGGGTATGGGGTGTAAGTTTTTAGAAACTTAGTAATTTTCACACAGATTCTATATTTATATTGAAATATCATATATAAGAAATATTAGCTGGTAACCCAATAGGAAAATAGCCTCTTGGAGTTCGATTCCTCCTCGACACTAAAACCCTATAAACTTCAAATCATGATTCTGCTTCTATTTAAGAGGAGATTAATTATTCTCTCCACAATATTACTTTTTTTTAATACAATTTTTATCATGTGTAGATAATTAGTTGACCAAATTATATAAAAGACTATGCATCTTTCAATAAATTCTTTTTTGTTATCTAATTAATCAACATTCAATATTTATATTATTAACTTTCGTATAACGCTCTGTTATTTCCATCCAAACACTAACACAATTGGTAAGTGAAAGAAGCCAAATTAGTGGCTGCCTTAATTTGTACTATTAGTTGTTTTTTTTAGTGGAATTGGTTAGGATTGCCACTTCCATAGTCATCAATTAATCCTCTTTCAATTATTACAAAATTGTAGATAAAATTTAAAGCATGGGATAGAGTAGTGATGATGCCATTATTAAGTAGTGTGCTTCTCTTGCTTGATAAGGAGAAGACAATGCCCCATTCACTATATTAAATCATGTTCCTCACAAAAAGTAGGTCCCCATTAATAGTCAAATGAACACAAAATATATAACAAAGATATAATACGAAAGGGGCTAAAAATGCCCTCAACTATGGGAAATAGACTAAATATTAAGTTCTTTAAAATATTCATACTTGCTAGATTTTTTTTATATAGATTTCTCATCTGGTATTCAGTATCAGCATTTAAATTTGATTAATCCAATCTGAATTTATGTTGCGTAAGACCTATTCTGCTTCCTATCATATTTATCCATACCTCATCCGCTGCATCGCATCTTCTCTAAGTACACAATTCAATGGAGGTTGACTCATTTAAGCATTTGTTTCAATTGTTAAGGGGATAAATTTAAGTTGTAGGGTCCTTTTGATATAGCAAATATTCTATGTAGCTTGAATAAATTGATTATATCCTAATAATAATAATCAATTTCCCATATGATCTCTTATATTGCTCCAATGTTTCATCAATCATACTTTTTGGTTATTTATGAGATGGGTAAGTTATAAAGATTTAATTTGGTCACTTGGTATTTGAAACTTTTCTGTTCTTTCCTCATTTGTATTTCTCACTTTTCTTCTTTAACCACAAAAAGAAAAAGCAATCGTGTACTAAATATTTCATGTTCATGCAAAATATGAGAGGAAAAAAAATATATTTTAAGGTTGTGTGGTGTAGGCAGCATAACGGCGCATCCTAATTCAAGAATTAATGATTGATTTTACGATTTAAATTTGTAATCGGCAGATAAAACGAAGACAATTTTTTTTTATTGCTGCAAGGCTTCTTTTTCACTATAGTTATGTCGGAAGCCTACCTAATCACAAATATCAATACCAAATTATAAGATTCAAACTCGAAACCTATACATATATACGACTTTACAGAAAATCCAAGATTCTCATTCAACAAAACAGGAAGAAAAAAGAAAAAGAAAAGATAGAAACAATAAGACAAAATGGCAAATTTGTCAAGTGCGTCAGACATTATCCATTTAGAAATCAATTACGTAAGTATATCATCTTTTTTCCATTATTACTTCAACATTTTAAAATCGTTACTTTTGTTGCAAAAGATTTTAAGATGGTAACATTTATGGGTTTAATGTTAAAAGCAAGATGAAAATTATCGTGGAATAATAAATATTCATTTATTCTTAATTAAATATTTTTATTTTGAGTTTTACTGGACATAAAACTATTTTTATTTGAAAGTGTTTTACTTCAATATTAAATTTTTTGACATTTTATCCTTAATAAAAAAAATTATGACCACATAAATATTTGATATATTCTTTCATATTGTGTTAAAACCAAGCTTTGATAAAACTGTTTTCTTAACCGATCAATTCTTCTTTTGGTCTAATTGTAACTTTTTTCTTCTTGAAGCCCCCCGAATTTGTATAATAATAAATTTTATTAAACTATAGTCAATTCGCATAATTAATTAAAACTATATCCTTATCGCATAATATAATAGTAATGTTTGTCAATTCGCATAATTTTTCCTTCTTTTTTTTTCCTAATCTATGATTTTACCCTCTCTAATGTGGTATACAGAATGTAAGTTCATGTAAATTCAATAGCTTAAATTTGATATGCTTTAAAAAGTTCATCAAATCAAAGTAGTAGAAATGAGGATGGATGTGTGATCATACTAGTTAGGAGATATAAGATTAGAAATGAGGATATATTCATTATAACAAAAATAACTTTTAGCTGCAGTAAATATGCACATTAACAAAGAGTGTTAAATCCTTACCGACATTAGTTAATTGTTATTGAATTTAATGTCTCTATAGGTTTTAGAGACATTTTGCAAAGAGTGTTAATTGACTCTAAAAAATATATTTGCGGTAATTAAATTATTACTATTAATAAATTGAATCTAAAGATCATTTTTAGTGCAGTGACGGTGTAACTTGAGAGTGGCATATCTGGTGGACAAAATGCAAAAAGTGAGGCTAAAGACGACAGAAAGTTAGTAGGTAATCGAGCGATTCCTATTTCTCTCTTATCTATAGCATACACAATTCTAGTATTATTTTTATCTTATCATTATCCTACTCTTCAATTTTATCACTATTATTATTTCTTTTACTTGAATTATCTTTATTATTTTTGTCGTCAATACTTTTTTCTTCCATATTTTCATCATAGCTTGTTTTACTATTTCTCAAACATGTTTTGAAAAATGTTTTTCATGAGTTTAACTGAAACAATCTTTTTATCATCTCCAAAAATAAAGAATATATATATATATATATATATATATATATATATATTCAATCTTTCTCAAACCTCACACAGAATATGTTATGTTGAAAGTTTAAATGAACTTTGATAATTTGAAACTTGAAATCATAAATTTCACATTCTAAATCCGTCTCGTACTCTTCTCAAAATTGAAATGCACCTTGTGAAACCCCACATGGAGTGTTCCTTACTCCCATTCCGTACGGATGTTCCTCGCCATGATCACGATTCCCGAGTAGTCCGAAACAACAACTTGAAATGTTAAGTTTACTCATAGTGCAGTTAAGGTGTTTGTTTATTTGCACCAAAGAGAGAATCAACAACAACCACAACAACATTTTCGGTTTGATTCAACAAGTAGGGTCGCCTGTTACGTGGGATAAAGATAATAATTTTGGAATAAAATTTGAGATTAACTTTATTCCAGGTTTGGTTTGAGTTACTAGCTAATCATGTGATCATTTTATCCTATCATTTGTACTAAAATGGTGGAATTACTATCCCACGTAGAATACTCGATGGTGTGGCCTAATGGTCAATGAAAATGATTGAACACCATAAGGTCTTAAGTTCAAATTCCATCAAAGATAAAATATTAGGTGATTTCTTCTCATCTGTTCTAGCATTGATGGACAGAATTACCAAATACGTATTGTTGGCAGGAGATGCATGACAAGTATCCCGTAAAATTAATTGAGATGCACGCAAGCTGGCTCGAACACCATAGTTATCCAAAAAAAACTACTATCACATACATAAGGTGGGACAAAAAAATGGGCTATCCTTGTTTATCCCATCCCGTGTACCAAATGACCCCTATTAGCGTTTGACGAGGATGATGTGTATGCAAATCTTATCTTTATCTTAATTAAATAGAGAGATTGTTTTCGATAAACACTTAGCTCAAGAAATCACAAAAGAGGGAATGGAAGATCATAAAATAGAAAAGAAAAAAAAGATCCAATTTTTGCAAAGTGAAGGTGCAAATTGAGTAATACACTTGAGAAGGGTAGAGGAGGAATAAGATACTTGACAGCAATGTGAGTGGATGTGGGTATAAGCGTGTCAAGCTTGGTTTTGCCAACACTCAATACGGAATGCAATTTGTAGAAGCACGTGAAAGGAAAATTAATTTAAAGAATCCTTAACTAAAATAGTTTTTTGATCGTAGAGACGGGTGATCTCTTTATATAACATGAACAATCTTCATCTCTTGAGCTATTATTGAATTTGATTTTTTACATCCCGATTCTTGGTTTTTCAATATTGGCGTTAACATTATATTGTTCATGCTTCAGATGTCTGGTCCTGAATGTAAAAAAATTTCAACAATCATTTATTAAGTAGTACTAGTATTTTGTCAAAGGTGAGTGAGTAGTAGGGTATGGAATGTATTTGTCTTAATGGATATTTGCATACTACCACCTTGGGCCCTACACCACCTCCAAGTGTGTGGGGTGTAGTGTTGGAGGTTTACTACAAAAAGGCCACTATCAGTAACACCAATATATATACACAAGCAAAGCAAGCAGTTAAGCAACTACTCAACACACATTTTATACAAAGAAAAATGGAGATGGAGAAGTTGGAGAATGAAATGAAGCAATCAAAGTTCAAGAAAATTTGTGTGTTCTGTGGGAGTAGTCCTGGCAAGAAGAGCAGCTATAAAGAGGCTGCAGTTGAGCTTGGGAAAGAACTGGTGAGTAAAAATTCTCTGTTTTTTTTAACTCTGTTTTCAATATTTTGTGTACAAGAATGGACTTGTTGTTGCACAAATGATTCTATTTCCTATAATTATAACTAGGAAAACATAGGACATAACCCCCCCTCCCCCCCTCCTCCAAGTTCAAATTTTAGTGGAAGCATAAAAATTAGATGATTTCTTTCTATTTATCCTAGTTTTGACCTGGTATTCATGCTAGTAGGAGGCAATCGATACCCCGTGAAATTATGCTAAATTGGTTTGAATACCACGGTTATAAAAATAAAAGGAAGTTTCTTGAATCTTAATTCACCCTACCCCGTGAAATTATACACAAATTGGCATAAACACCATAGTTATTAAAAAGGAAGTGACTTGAGTCTTGATTCACCCTACCCCATGAAACTATGTGTAAATTAGCTCGAATACCATAATTATGAAAAAATAAGTGACTTGAGTCTTGCTACTATAAATTCATATTTGAAGGCTTTATACTTTGAAAGAGCATTCTTGAAACTTTTTCTAATTGATGTTTTGTAACAAATGTGTCATTAAGTTATTTTTCGAACACAAGGGGCCAATTTTATAACATTCTTTCCATTCTACCCCACCCTACCCTACCCTACCCTACCCCTAGTTTCTTGATTAAGTTTTTAAAGAACTATGATTGTCCACTATTTATTTAAGCCAAGGTTAATATTAGAAATAACATGTCTATCTTTATGAAATAAGATAAATATTAGAAATAACATGTCTATCTTTATGAAATAAGATAAAGCAGAAGGAATACACTGAATATGTTATTGTTATGTAATTATCCACTTTAAGCTTTATGACATTACTCTTTTTGGTTGTATACAAAGGTATCAAGAAACATAGACTTAGTTTATGGAGGAGGAAGTATTGGTTTGATGGGATTGGTCTCTCAAGCAGTTTACAGTGGTGGTCGTCATGTCCTTGGGTAAGTTTCTGCGTCTACATTATCACTTAAAAGATTAATACATATTGTAATATTTTATAAAATTTTGAACTTGTAATATGAAAAATAAGATAAATTATTTGCTATAACAGGTTAGTTATGATCGCACACACTCTGACTTAAAATTTATCATGTTCTTGTATTCAGTGTGATTCCAAGGACACTCATGCCTAGAGAGGTATGTTTCTTAACCTTACTAGTAACATTTGAAGTCTCTTTTTATTCTCTTCTTGAAATTGCTTGCATTTGTGTTGTTCGGATTATTCAAAATATTGTTGCATTCGTATCAGATTCTCAAAAATATACTTCTCCGTTTTAATTTATTTGTCTTAATTTCATTTTTAATCTAATTTTAAAAAGAATGTCTCTTTCATTTTTCTGGTGATTCTTTTGTTTCTCCCCCATCGGGTTAAGAATCCGTCTTTTTTCTGCCTCAATTGAGACTTGTAAGAGGCCAGGCTTAGCTCCTGAAGATAGTATGATTAACTTTCCATGTGACATCTGTGAGACCACAAGATTAAAACACATTTTGATACATTTTACATATTTTTAGTTTAAGACCATAAAATTCTAAAGTCTTATTTATTTCTCTTAAACTCCGTACCAAGTCAAAAACTAGACAAATAAGTTGAAATGGTAGGAATATTATATTTGGAGGATCCAATACGTATCTGACGATATTTTTGAAGATTTCGAACAATGTAGGTAAGAGGAGAGGAAGGAGAAACATGAGATATTTAGCATATATATTTTTTTTTTGGTTCTTATTCTTTGTTGATCTTGTGGTGGTCTATTGCTAGAATTTCAACCTCATCTTTATTATCTTTGGACATGGTTCTTGGACTTGTCGGCATGGGACATACCTAAAGTGAAAAAACAGAATTTTTGTTAGTATTTAGTTGGTTGTTTGTGTTTATTTTGCTTTCCATCTTTTCTTTTTTTAAAATCCAACCTTTTCCTTGTCTCCTTCCTTTCCTTTTCCTTTCTCCTGGTCCCCCTTATGGTAAGTAGATGGGTCCTCTTTGCTACTTTAGACATCTAAAAGAAAAAAAAATATCTAAAATAATAGAGGTAGTATGTTCTTGGAGCAATGTAAAATTATTTCTGTGTGACCTATAGGTTATCAGTTCGAGCCGTGGAAAGAGTAAGTTGTTTATATCACACCTTGTTAGGTGTGGCCTTTTCTAGAACCCTGTATGAACGTGAGATGTTTTGTGTACTAAGTTGCTCTTTATTGTGTTCTTTTAGATGAAGGGGAGCCTTGGAGTGACGTAAAGTTGTTTTTATGTGACCTATAGGTTATGGGTTTGAGTCGTTAGGGTAGGTTGCCTACATCACACCTTTTTAGGTGCGACACTTCTCCTAATACTGTGTGAATGCAGGATACTTTGTGTAATGGACTTCCTTTTAATGTGTTCTTGTACATAAAGGAGAATCTTGAAGCAACGTAAAGTTATTTCTGTGTGATTTTTAAGTTATGGTGGTTCGAACTGTAGAATCAATCACTAATGTTTGTGTCAAGGTAGACAACTTACATCACACATTTTTAGGTGCGGCCCCTTCTCCTAACTCCGTGTGAACGTGGGATGCTTTGTGCATCGCGCTATCCTTTACTATGATCTTGTACATTAAGGGGAACTTTACAGTAACCTATAGGTCAGGTTCAAGTGATGGAATCGGTCAAGCCTTACTAAAATCCTACGTGAACACAAAATACTTAAATTATACTTAAAAGTCAAAAGAAGCAAACAAAAGGATCATTGATCTACACAGCTTGACCACTCTGGAGACACTTTAGGATTTGAACCTTTTAAAATACCACCAAAGCCAAATGTAATGTTAAGTCCTCCACCAAGCCCCCACCTAGTTGGTTGATTTAGCCAGTCATGGTCCATTTACTAAGTCTTCCAATCAAATGGATATTCAAATTAAACATTGTAATGATAGAAAGTTTCACTTATTGCTTTGCTCTCACATGATGAGACTTGAGTGAGGAGGCTACTCTAGAATTTGGAACCCTCATCATCTCCTTTTTGTTCTCCTTCCCTTTGTCATGTACTTCCCATTCATATTCTTCCAATTTTGTCCTATTCTTGTCACATATATACAATTTTGCTATGAGCACCTAAAGATTTTAGCCTTGTGGCCATTAAGTAAAGTTGAGAGTTATGTTCAAGTTTTAGTGGACAAAACTATTGGTATTTGTGTTGGTAGGAGGTAATAGGTATCCCATGAAATTAGTCGAAATGCTACAAATTGGCTCAAACACACTACAACATATCTAGTGTAATCCCACACACATGAAATAACAAATAATACCACACACATGATTATAAAATAAAAAAAGAAGTACAGATTTGGTATGACTATGCCTTGTTCCAACGAGAACTAATAGATATCCCGCGAAATTAATTGTGATATGAATAAGCTGGGTATGTGGAATAGCTAAGTTTTTAGTTTTTTGGATAGACTTATACAAAATACTAATAATTGTGTTGTGTACTGCATTTGCAGATAACTGGTGAAACAGTGGGAGAGGTAAAAGCAGTTGCAGATATGCATCAGAGGAAAGCAGAGATGGCCAAACATTCTGATGCTTTTATAGCTTTACCTGGTTTGTTCTCATTATCCTTTCCAAGATTCTTGGTCATTTCTCACCACATTGTTTTTACTTTTGTTTCTTTTTCCTTTTTACTTTGGTCAAAGACCTCACTTGTCGGGGATTACACTGAGTATGTTGTTGTTGTGCTCTAATACTAGAGTTTTAAAAAGAAATGTATTATGCATATGTTTAGGAGTAAAGATGGATATGAATTGAACTTAAGGGTTCTGAATTCTAGTACAGTCTAGTGCATAAAGCATCCCGCATTCACACAAGGTCTGGAGAAGGACTGCACTCCAAGAGATGTGATGTAGACAACCTATATATTAATACAAACATAAATGTTTGCTTCCACGGCTCGAACCTATGGTCTATTAATCATATAGAAACAACTTTATCATTGCCCCAAGGCTCCGAATCTGGTTTCTAAATTTACACATATTTTAGTAAATATTTTAACACGTATACACAGTTTGAACCAAAACTACTAGATTTACCCACTTATGAAATTTCACTGAGTATGCTTTATTGTTGAAGTATACTTTCAACTGAATGTTGTTTTCTAAGGACAAACTTGTGGATTCTTAACTACAAACTCGAATAGATAAAAAGTAAAATTTCTTGTTGTTTCTTTGTTGGTTAAAAACAGAACTATTGTCCATTGTTTGAACATATAATTAAGCAAATAAAATCATACTCTCTTCTTAAAAATGTTAGATTAGATGATCACACGATTAAACGTGTGCTAATGTTTATAGGTGGATATGGAACTCTAGAAGAGCTTCTTGAAGTTATTGCTTGGTCTCAACTTGGAATTCATGACAAACCAGTAGGACTATTGAATGTGGATGGTTACTATAATTCCCTTTTGACATTCATTGACAAAGCAGTAGAGGAAGGTTTCATCTGTCCTAACGCGCGCCAAATTTTTGTATCCGCCCCTACTGCCAAAGAGCTTATGAATAAACTCGAGGTAAACTAGTTTATAAGCATTTTTTAACGTATCTATAGGTTTATAAGTGCTCGAAATGCTTATAAAACTTAGTGTTCATAAGTCATATCAACTAAAAACTTTTAGTTAGTCATCCCTTACTGATTTTTCAACTTACAAACTTTTTTACCTCTTCCAAGAACACAATTTTTAATCATGTATGTTTTATTTCCGTCATTCGTCCTTTTTATGTAAAAAATACTTTTAAATTTATATTTTTTTTAGCAAATAACTTTAGTCTTTTCAACAAAAAAGTGGTTTTGAACTCATTTTCACCAGATATACTAATCACTCATTATCAGTTTGAACACTTCTATTCAAACATGTAACTTCTTACTTATAAATTCAATGTCAGTACTTGATGCTTATCGATAACTTTTAATAAGCTAACCCAAACGACCTCGTATTATTTTACAGGAGTACTCTACCAGCCAAGAAAATATTGCTTCAAAACTTAATTGGGAAAAAGAGGAGCTAGAAGAGTATATTCCACCTCCAAATGCCAGATACCATCAAGCTAGTTTAACTAGTTATAGTCCTCCAACATAAATGTCAAGAAAAAAACAAATTTTTGGGGGAGAATTCAGCAGTTTATATATAGTAATTTAGACTGCAGAAACAAGTACTCAAACAATATTATTTCTCTGTTTGAGGATTTTCAATTGACATTGTATCATGGATATAGAGATAGTGTCAATTCTCTTTTATTTATGCAAAAATTATGTTAGTACTTTCCCATTTCTATGATTTATCTTCTGGTCGACAGAATTCAATAGTTTTGACTTAAACTTTATATTTATGCAAAAATTATGTTAGTACTTTCCCATTTCTCTGATTTATCTTCTGGTCGACAGAATTCAATAGTTTTGACTTAAACTTTATATTTATGCAAAAATTATGTTAGTACTTTTCCATTTCTCTGATTTATCTACTGGTTGACAGAATTCAATAGTTTTAGCTTAAACTTTGTATTTATGCAAAAATTATGTTAATACTTTCCCATTTCTCTAATTTATCTACTGGTTGACAGAATTCAATAGTTTTGGCTTAAACTTTGTATTTATTACGATTTAAAGTCCGTACAAATAATTTTTTAAGAAATCAATACTTTGCGTTTTCTTTTAATTCAGAAGCCATAAACTCAAAATTGTCTTTGATATACCACTGAGCCAACCTCTTATCTTGTGCTAAGGGATATCGATAAAAAAAAAGTTATCTTACATATACACAATATATTTTTTTTTACTGAGGAGTTCAGGTGAACACCCTCCTCACCTGCGGTAGGTAGTACCTCTCATTATATTTTTAACCGATAGTAGCTTAATAGTTTTACAATAAATAAGTAAAGCAAGCACGCATGCATGTATCAAATTGGCAAGACAAGAAAAATAAAGAAAATATCCCGTGTTTGATGTTTGTATTGAAGCCCAATTAAATTTAAATTCGCGCATTGCAAGCCTTATTTCTAGGGACAATCATTTCAACAAGATTTTCTTCATTTCGAGGAGTTCAAATTCGAGACCTCTAATTAAAAATAAAGGAATTTAATCTACTTTAGAATATTAAATTCTAGTTTATTAAAATTATCAATAAACAGCGAAAGAATTAAATTTTCTGCGAAGATATCAGAATTTACGTTTATTTATATTTATCTAGTGATCAAGCAAATGTTTATATGATGTATATTTAAATCATGATAAATTTGCACCTCAAAAATGAAGAAAAATAGAGGCCCCTTTTCTTCTTTTTGTCCTTATGGAACTCTGACTAGAACCAATAATACAACATGTATAATCTTGATCCATTTATTTGTATACCATAGTCATAGCGCATTAACTTGTGCTTTTTTATTTTTTTATTTGACGTTCGATATCTGTATTGAAATTCGATTAAATTTGAATTCACTTATGGTAAGAATTATTTTTTAAGGTGATACACTGAAAACAAAAAAATCAGAAGCTCAAACTCGAAATATTTAATTAAAGTCAAAGTGCACTAGTTGGTATATGCTTGTTGACGATGTTTCTGTAAATACAAACATAATCTAGATATTATTTGATTGTGTGGATTGATATTTAGATTTGCTTTGAAGAAGACAAGCAGTAGGCTAGACTTGTATTTTCTGAGTCTCAATTTATATGATATTTTTTTATTTTTTAGGATTGTTTTTTTTATTCAATTTTGATTGTACATTTAAACACAAAATCTTTTAGTTTTCAAATTTAAAATTTGCTCCTTCTTAGGAAACTACGTATATAAATTACAATGATTAATAATTTAAAATATTTTTAAAATGTGGTCAAAAAATAACTTATTTTGATTCTCGAAATATGAAAACGATTACATAATTTGAAAAGAAAGAAGTACTATATGTTACATAAAAAAAATTGTGGTCAAAGAATACTAATAAAATGCTTTATTAATTTTGTGACTACTCCTATTTATTTTTATTTTTCGATTGATTAAGCAATATAGTATCTTATATGGATCGTTCTGACAGTACGTATTAAATTTAACTCATGAAAATATAACTCGGCCAATTTTATTTGTGATGATAATTTGACTAAAATGGTCATGGGGTCAAATATATACTTGAAAATCCTGCAGAAGTTTTGGTGTGCCATGAAGCCATATGCAAAAGGGTTAAAAAGGAACATAATAATTGGACACTAGGCATGATTTATGAAGATTGGACTTTGCAAAACTTTTAAAATTTTACTTGTGAAAAAAAAATGGAAGATGGGGTGGTGGAGTGGGGTGGGGTGGGAGTGGTGGGGAGTTTGTAAAAAGTGAAGAATATTCAACTAAAAAACAAACATGATCAATGTTGTTGCTGACTTGAAACTCTAAAGTACAACATTTTATCCAACATTTTCAATCATAAGTATTATCTTAATAATGATGAGTGTGTTAATTAATTACAATTATCATTTGGCATGTTAGTCAAGGATTATGAATTATGATTACCCAATTCTTAACTTATATGCTCAGTTAAAAGCCACAGCCCACAAACGTCATAATTAAGGTGGAAAAAACAATACTCCATCTTTTCATCTTATGTGACACTTTTTTTAGTCCGTTTTAAAATAATATTATTTTATTTTAATTAAAAATAATTTAACTTTAATTTTTTTTATTCTTAATAAAATGATTCATAAATATCTAAGGATTATTTTATATCATATATTTCAAAAGTCTTTTTTTTAAAAAAAAAAAAACATTGTGTCAAGTGAAAGAGCGTCATATAAAATGAGATGGAGGAAGTATTAGAAAAATGAAACAGGGAAGAAATAAATATGGTGTTGAGTGACGTGTTCAAATGACACGGCAACGTCCAGTCAAAAGAAGAACCAATTATTTGTCGCCAATTGTACAAACAATATGTCTTGATCAACACAAGCAATCTAATCACATAACATTTGTGATAAGTTTGACGACTCACATAAATCAATTAGAATTTAACAAAAGAGTTCATTTACAATTGGACAATCGGCTTCTTGAAACTATAAATAGGGGGATTACATAACATTTTGAACACATTCAAAGCATCGGAGAAAGCAATCTGTAGTCGGTGAAGGAATTCACATGTTGGGAGATCCAATAACAACTGAAATCAACTAGATTTTTAGATACATCAGAACATGTCATCCTAAGTAATTTGAGAAACACGTTGTCTTGAATCCCTGAGAATTTAGTAGAGAAAAATCAAGATAACAACAAAATTGCATGAACTACAAATTTCGACTATATTTGCATAAACTTCAGTCATATGAAACTTTAGATAACAAATATTCAAAGTTATTCCAAAATAGATAGACATGCAAACATTTACAAAACTAAATACATATTAAATAGCGCTGTCCCAATAGAATCCCCCGTGGATTTTTTATGTTTAACATGTAAAAATAAAAAATGAAAAGAAAAGAAAAGAATCAGTGTAAGTCATAAGGCCCAAAGACCAAGAAAAATAAGCCCATACTGGATAGAGATATTTGATTGAAATCTTTAGCCCAACCCACTAAGTTAAAACTGTATGCAAAACAAATTCTTGTGCTTTTTGAACAATTTTGATGTCATTTCTATGTATACAAATTCTATCTTACAAGAATGATGATCACTTTTTTTAAAAAAAATAACTTTACACTTTGTTTCAAAATTAGTATTTGATTCTAAAATTTTCAAATCCAACCTAGAGTTTGATTCCAAATTTGGAGAAGTGCTCCATATTTAATTTCCAACTTCATTTTCATAAATTACAAATAAAGTGTTCTCCATTGCAAAAAGTATAACCCCACACCGAAGCCGGTCAACGGTAGCCTAAGAGAAATTACAACTGGATCCATAAAATAATCAAAGCAAACTTCAATTTCATAAATTTTAAATAAAGATACAAAAATTTAGAATCGATGATCAACCCGCCTACTTAGAATATTTTTTTTATCCTTGACCGTACTCCAAATCTGGTTGTCATTCTTAGGAGTATCACGTAAAATTTAAATTATAATAATCGTAATAACATATTCAGTGTAATTTTATGAATGGAGTCTAGGAAAGTCAGCTTTAACGAGGGACTTTATTTTCCTGCTCAATATTTTTTAAAAGAGAAAAATAACCTATAAATCAGGGAAATTTACATAAATCTCTCTAGTTTAAGAGCTAATTATTTAAATACACTCTAGTTTGCGATATTACATATCTTACCAAATTTTTGTGCGTTCATATACATTCAAATACGTCCAGATACATGTATCTTGGAATACATGAGATCAAAATTAGGTGTAATTTATTCTAGATACATTGTATCCAAATGGATTCACATGTATTTGTAACAAATCTCGCTCGCCTCTCCCCCATTTTCCTCGCCACATCACACCAAATACATATAAATACATGTATCTAGTGTGATTCGCGTGTATCTGAGATACATAACGAATCTCACTCGCATCCCTCCCCATCTTGCTCGCCTCTCTCTCTATTTTAGTGTATGTGGTAGAAAAAAATACATGTATCTAAGTGTATTTTTTTTAATATACGGTAAAAAATTCTTCATTAGTGGTAAGATAAGTAATATTTTAAAAGTAAAAATCATAATAATATATATGATCGTGAAGTATGTCTAACTATGTAGTTTTTCTATAAATCTATTATAGGTAAAAAAAAAAAAATTGTTATGAATCTCTTTCCTTTTTAATTGAATTTGCATGTCTTAAAATCGGAAAAAAAATCAATACAAATAACGAACACTAGATTAAAAATAGGGGGGCTCCAAAATTTTGGGGCCTAAGGCGGTCGCTTCCGTGGCTTAACCTTTTGCCCGACTCTGAAAGTATATATCTAACGTTATCCATATCTTGTGAAGGTTGAGAGTTAATTTTCTATATATCCGTTCAATTTCTACTTTATTAATATTAATATTAATATATAAATTACAAAGAAATATTTGAAGAGTACGAAATGTTTGGGAAAAAAATTCAAAGATTTATTATAGTTATTTCACCTACCACCGCACTATTGGTGAGACAGTGGTATTTTGAGTCTTTTGTCAAATATAGAGTCAATAATTTCAATTCCCATTTATACAAAAAAAAATATAATTAAAAAAATCAAAGTTTCTTAGTGATCCTGAAAAATTATAAATAAAAATAATAAGACAAATATGAAATCTTCAACTTGATTTAATATATAGATAGCGTGATAATGTAATGTCCTAGTCCAATTAATACCCAGACTTTATTTAAAATATATAATATCTTTTTGATATAATAATTACTAATCTTCTTATGTATTAAAAATAACCATTCTTTCTTTACAAGTCCCAATGTAATTCATATAGTACCATGACTAAGTGCCCCTAGCTACAAAAACACTATATATAGGGTATATAAAACCACAAATAATTGGAGTACAATACAATTTTGTTGTATACAAAAAAAATACGGTTCAATTTCAAACAAGATGGAATCGATTATATTATTTTTTATTATTTCTTTTGCTCTATTTAAACACATCTCACTCCAAAAGGGGCTCTTCGATCAAGAATATATATTCTGGTAGAAAAGTTTACCAATATACATAGAGACAATTTCAAATATATGTCATAAACTAATTAGTTTATGACAAATATGATCATGTTTTATTTACATAAGAAATAGTCAAAATCATAGAAAATATACCGTGTCTATATAATATAGCTTGTCAAAAGTCATAGAAAGTATATACTGACGATACAATATAAATTATTTATACATGAGATATACATTAAATATATATTATAATATATTCTATACATCTATATATACATAAATATACACCGAATAATCATTTTTTCGATAATTAAAATAACTGAATGATCATCTACTGTAATTATCTCATCTATATAAGTCTTCATCCGTTGAAGAAAAAAGAAAGTAATTATCTTTCTCTGACCCCTCTTGCAAGTGGAGAAAAGAATGAAAATGAACCGTAAATATATAATACTCGGTGATTGATTCGATAATCTTACACGACAGAATAAACTCTTCAATCACATTGCATTTTCTTTTTGGAAAAATTACATACACAATTTATTTTATCACATTTTTTAAAATTTTCTATCATTTGAAAAAATTATAAAAATTTATACTCTCTTTTATTCTCGGATACATCACGTAGAAACATCACTTTACGTGATGTATCGAGACATCGGATACATCACGTGATGTATCAAGATGTTTTGGATTGTATCTGAATTCCACCAAATTTTTAAAAAAAATTGTAATTTGGAAAAAAGAAGGGGTATAATGTAATTAGCTCTTAAGTGTTTGACTGACCAACTTAAATCCATTTTGTGCTTAAAATAAGCTCAGAAAAATAATTGGGTCTGTTAGGCTTAGCTTATGTAAAATAGCTTATAAGCCTCCAAAAAAGTTGATCTACCCCAACTTATTTTTTTTAACTTATAAATTACTTAAAATAAGTTAAGCTAAACCGACACTAACTCTCTATTTCCCCATCTACATCCTTCATGGTCTAAACACTAGAGAAAATATTATTATTATTTTAAAATTAAAATAAAAGAAGTAAAAAGAAAAAAAAGAAGAAGCAAAGTCCACATATTCAGGGGCGGAGCCACATTATGGCTAGGGGTTCATCCAAATCCCTTTCGACGAAAAATTATCATATTTATACATGGTTAAAATAATTTTTTATGTATAAATAGTAAATATCAAATCCTCTTCGGTTAGTTCGTGTGTCTACTTCTTCAGATTTTGAACCTCCTTATTAAAAATTCTGGCTCTATCACGACATATATTCCATATATGGATGGAATAAATATGATTTTACACCAATTCGACTAAGAAAGACAAGTGTTTTTGACCTTGATATAGGGAACATTAGGCTCAAATCACCCTCTACTTATATTTATTATTTAGGACTTGTAGTATATTGTATAAAATTATCCCCTTTGAAAATTAGAAGGACATAGAAGTTTCCTTATAGCATGTGAAATGCCTCGAGATGATATATTTTAATTAGGAATAACTCCACTTATATAATTATCATAGAAAAGATCTAACTAACATCCACTTAAGGACCAGGTTCTTCATCTTGACAAAGACATAGGCAAATTGTACATGTATGTTTATGTCTTATCTAAAATAGAAAAAGATGAAGTTTAAAGTTTGATTTCAAACACATTATTAATTGGAAAATATATATTATATATATTGTTAGGCCATATGCATTACGCAACTAGCTAGACAAACCCTACCATAAATTTCATGCGTAGTTATCCATATGATTTTTTTCCAACTTTAAATTTTCTTGAATACCGTTGATAATATAGTTTTTGGGGATCAATCTTTTTATTTTATAAAAATAAAAGTAAAATTTGCATATATTTTATAGTTTTTAAATTTATTTGTCGAGTTACATTGAATATGATGTTATTGTTACAATGATAACGTAAATGAATTTTCATATTAATTAAGGAGAAAATTGTCCTCTATGTTTGAGGATAGGTTAAAATTGGCTAGCTCCATAAACATACTTTGAAGCAATTTTGATCCTCTAAGTTTGCTAAAAGTGAATATTTTTTATCTTTATTAAATATTTAACAAATTCTGATTATCATATTTTGTGGGGATAGTGAAAAAAGATATAATCAAAAATATCAAGAAAATTTCGTCAAATCTCGAAAATCGCTACACCCAAAATTGCTTAGCACAACAAAAATAGATTTTTTTAAAAAAAGTTGTAGAAACTACACATTAAAAATTGCATCATATTCTAGAAATAGATTAAAAATAACAGAAACTACAAAAATTAGACCTTCATGTCAAAATCTTTTTTTTTCTTTCTTATTCATCGTTCTCAAAAAATCTAATAAAAAGAACTAGTAATCCAAAAATAAACTAAATTACATATTATAACATGTTAATCTATATATACTAATAGCGTAAAATTTTGTAAAATTAATCTACTTAATTCATTTTATAATTAGTGTTTTCATACTAATCATGAAGTTTTACGCAGAAAATGGATCTCTTCACGTGTGTGTACTGTGTACCTACTACCCACTTAATTATGATTAGGGAATTATGGCTTCCTTTTTAATAATAATAAAACTAAATCTCTACATTAAAAATAAATAATATTTTTTCTTTCTTCTATATTCTTCTATAAATATAAATATAATGAAAAGGTCAAAACCCTAAATCCTCAAGAGTCAATCATGTACTTCTATACTATAAAACAAAATATACCAAATAAAGCACTAGCAAATGAACAGCAAATAAAGCACTTTGGAAGTCAATATAATTAACCATATAATTTTTTTTTTTGGAATGATTCAAACATAAGAGTCCATTTGAATTACCTGATTAAAAATAATTAATAAACATTATCACTTATTGAAAATCAGAACTTTTAAATGTTGAAATCGATTTTATAAATTTATACGTAGTTACATGTTTAAGGGCTCAAGTTTAATTTAAGAATATATATTTATAAGAAAAATATTTGTAGATCTTATCGTTGACCAAAACATTAAAAGTTTATTAGTTTTATACAACCATGTATTTACGTTGACGTTCAACTTATGTACCCATGCATTATTAATGTCACATGCAAATTTTCACTATTTTTGTTTATCTTTGCAGTTACAAAATTTCATTTTAGCGTATTACTATATGTTAGCTTTATTTGTTTTGTATATTTTCATGTTGCTTTCATTTTATTTTTTTTAAAACCTACTTGAATATCTTTTCTACTTTAAGGGATAAAAACTGCGTATATTTTATTTATGGACAGAGTCAATTTAGGCTAAAGGTGATTCAGTGCACACTCTTCACTGAAAAATTATGTGATGTACATATATTTAAATGTTAGTTATATACAATGGCTGAGCCACATACTCTTGAGGGGTGTCGACCGACACTTCTTCGTCGGAAAATTACATTATGGTAGCTAAATAAAATATTTTTTTAATGTGTGCGTGTGTATTTTTTTAAAGAAGTTCAAATCGCAAAGAAGTCAAGGAGTGTTATATATATATATATTACATATTGACACTCCTTGACTTCTTCGCGATTTGAACTTCTTTATATTTTGACACACATTAGTCGAAATTCTAGCTCCACGCCTCCGCCACTGGTTATATATATTATGAATGTATATTTAATTTTTGCACACTTTTAATATGACTAAGAAAAAAATTTGTATACCCTTTTACCAAATTCCTAACTTCGACACAAAAATTTTATATTTTTCATATTTCACTTGTAAGGCTACGTACCCTAAGTATGTTGTTGTTTGGTTAAACTAGTTTGCTTACGCTAATAATTATCATATCAAAAAAAGACAAAAGACAGAATCCTTATTTTCATGTTAATGTTCACCAAACTTTTAATTAAATGAATTAATGACAAAACAAATACTTATAAATTTTCTTCATCTAGTTTAAACTTTCACTTAATTTGCGTTGGTCTTATTGTCATGAAGTGTTTCATGCGTAAATTTATCGTCATTTATAAGTTACTAAGAAAACACTAATGTTTCAACGTCAGAATTTAACTCGTCATTATGAATTTTATTATAATGAAAACTTCATCGAAAATCGAGTAAATCTTCCCTTACATAGGCAAACGAACTAATTAGTCGAGCTCCACGCTATTACTCTGCCATCTTCATACATGTCTCATTGAGACATTGGTTGTGATACTTGTTGTTGGGCTAAAATAATTAATCCAAAGATACCACTTAATTACAATTTGGTGTAATATTAATTATTCGCTTTGGACCAAATTTAAATATATTTTCTCAATACCATTAAAGGGGTGTTCGGTATGGATGAAAATATTATTCAATTTTTTCCCAATTATTTTCATGTTCGATTGATTAAAATATTTGAAAAAATATTTTTTGAGGGCGAAAACAAAGTCCTTAAAGTTGAGGAAAATAACTTCTCAAGTGAAAATAGAGAAAATAAATTCTACAATCGGCACCTCCAACATAAACCTCATCTCCACCCGCCGCCTCTGTAGCCTCCATCCCCACCATGCACCCTACACCCCACCTTTCATAATATATTTTTTTAGATTAATTATATACAAATATTTTTTATTTACATATCAAACATAAAAAAAATAAGCAGGAAACTTGATTTTCTGAAAAATGTTACTTTATCGCAAAAAAAATTAAAAAATTTCGTTCTTAGGAAACACAAGAATATTATTGCACCATATATATAAGTTCTATTTCTTTCATTAGCTTCTAATATAAGACTTTATTCACATGCCTAATTACATATTTTCAGAAGCATTATATTGGCGGCATATATGCAGTTTCCTTGAAGAAACTTTATAAAAACAAATTGTCCCAAATGCAAGCAAATTAATCTAGCATTCAACTTGTTCCAAAAGTTTGGCAAAAAAGCAATAACATGAAGTATTGTTGCAATGTTCATCCACTCAAAAATTAAAATGTACTATATATTATACATATATGTATATGTTCATACTAAATAAAAAGTCAACATAGGCCAACTTCTTTATTTCACTATAAATCTCTTCATACTCAATCTATTATTGCCCAATCATAAATTAATTTGACATTTTTTTGGTGTAAGCTTAATTTGCTCAAGAAGAAAAGGCCCTCATATATTTTGTTTCAAATTAATGTCATTTTTCTTCATTCGCAAGGTAATGTACACGTATCTTAGTATTCATTACTGCATTTTATTCCTTTCGTCTGATTTTAAGTGTCTTTTGAGGGAGTCATTTTGATTAAAAAACAAGTAGTTTCGGATCTCGAGTTCAAAAGTTTTGTTTTTTTTTTTAAAAAAGTTTGCTCAATCGAATAGGTTCACATAAACTGAAATGAAATAACCAATACTTTTTATCATAATAAAGGAAATGAAATTAGTCATTTTGGGTTTGTCGTTATTAATATGTCGGTGAATAATTCCTATTTAACATGATTCTTTGATAATTCATTGTTAAAGAAGATTAGCGATAAATTTTTATAATTCAACGAGAAAAGTTATCTGTCACATATATAAAATCATCTCTATTTGACCTATAAAACATGAGTTCGAGCCGCAGAAGGAGTTACTAATATTTGCAGTATGTTATCTCCATCGAACCTCATGAAGTATTGCGGCTTTTTTTCGAATCCTGGAATGCTTTTTGTACACCAATTTTTATTTTTATTTTAATTCTTGGAAGCTGGGTTTGACTATTTGAGATTTTGAGTGGTTTTAACATTTTGGAAATTGTGTGATTCTTTGAGTTTTGTGCAAGTGAAATATAGCATGTACCTAATCATGGAGTCTATTACTCTTTAAAAGATTCATGTGATCAAGAACTTTGAGTAATATCCTAATTTCAACCTTTTTTTCTTTCTAAATTTTGATAATTTAAATACTTTTCCTTCCTAAAGTAATTCGTTTTCAGATTGTATTTCTTATATTATAAGGAACTAATAAATAAAAATTAGCTAGTGAATAAATTAATTAACTGATTAATTGCAACTGAATGTTTTTTGAAAAAAACAGTATTATTACTACTAGTACTAATAATAATTACTCATTAACAACTTCTACTTAGTGTAGATATTTGCCAATAATAATTACTGATTTTAAGTGACCTGATATTATGTACATTTATTTTACATTGTTCGTAAATATAGAAGTTAACCTCATTTATATTATAGAGATAATGGTAAAAAACACAACTATCACTTCTTCGTCAGTTTATAAGTCTATATACTCTAACTATCATTTTTTTTTCTACATGAACTATCATCATCTAAATATGTATTAAAACACACGTAGTTGAGTAGATAGTGACAGTCCAGGTAGGAAAAGAGAATAATAGATAGTTGGACTAATTAGCTAGTTTCGAGGTGTGTTTTAATTAATACATAGATAGTAACAGTCTAGGTAGGAAAAAGGGAACAATGGATAGTTGGACTAATCAACTTCTATATTTATGTTTTAATACATAGATGGTGAAAATTCAGGTAAAAAAGAAAATAGTTGATAGTTGGTTTAATCATCTTCGAGATGTGTTTTAATACATAGATGGTGACAGCTCAAGTAAGAAAATTAGAAAATAGCGACACTGATAGTTCAAGTAGAAAAATTAGGGAATAGGTGATAGTTGGTCTAATAAGCTTCGAGGTGTGTTTTAATACATAGATGTTGACAGTTCAATTAAGAAAATGGAACAACTGATGGCCTTATCAACATCGAGGTGTTTTTAATACATAGATGGTGATATTGATAGTTCGATAGAAAAAGAAAATAACTGATAGTTAAGTTACGAAACTCAAAAAAAAAATAGTTTAGATACAAAGATTAGATTTGGAGTGTTGAAAACGCAGTTGGAGGCCTTCTTTTAAGGCAACAAAACCGGACTTTATAATTAATGAATTGAGTGATTATATGTGTAAGAAAGCATATAGTATAATTATATATTGGCTTTAAACCGTTAACCCCATGTGATCTTGCCTCATTTCTCATGGCTTCCTTCAATTCCAACTTTATTACTTTTCACACATACTTTTAATAAGTGTCCTATATATATATATATACACACTATATTTCTTGCACAAGATCCATTGCTCTACAAACTCCAATACCATAAAAAATATATTTAAAAAGTCCTAACACTTTTAGTTATTGTGTTAACAAGTTCATTTTCAATCATAGAACAACCTTGTTTGATCAACTATTGACATATATTGTGTGGTAAGTGTGTAGTTTTGGTTTAAGTATTGACAGAGGCAGTTTCAGAATTTTTAACTTTACGAGTTCAAGATTCTGAGTTTTCTGAAAATATTGGTGTGGAACTTGTATTCATACTACTTTTCGGAGTTTTTCACGTAAATATTTATAGTGTATGTTGACAATAATGTGTTGGTAAATGTATACTTTTGGTTAAGTATCAACAGAGGCAGTTTTAGAGTTTTAACTTAACGAGTTTCAAGATTTTGAATTCTTCGAAAATATTGGTGTAGAGCTTATATGTATACTACTTTTCGGAGTTTTTCACGTATATATATTTATGGTATATATGCTGAAAATAATGTGTTCTTTCAAGATTTGATCTTTACATGATTGTTATTAACATTTTTATAGGTAGATAGTTCATTTAAGTATTGGTACAAAACTTATATTTATACTACTTTTCGGTGTTTTTCACGTATATATTTATCCCTGGACAGAAAATTACATTGTTCGTACATGGTTAAAATTATCTATTACGTATATATAAGTTATAACAGATTGTGAACCCCCTTTGACTTCTTCATATTTTGAGTGAAAATCCTGGCTCCGCTATAGTCTTTGAGTTAAAATGTTCGTTTGTTCTTTTTTCAAGATTTGGTTTTTACTTTGTATTTTTTTAGCATTTTTGTAGGTGGATAGTTTGATTTGGCTTCACATATGAGATGGGGTTAGCTAGAAATCCTAATATAAGAAGTGGAGATTCCTTAGAAGGGATGTTGAGTGACTACATGGGAGGAAAAGCAGCAAAAATGAGATCACCAAAAAGTTCTTCAACTAAAGTTGTGACAATATTAACTTGTTTGCAGTTTTCTTTTGCTGTTTATGCTACATTCCTTCTGTATTACATGAGTCCATCAATAGATTTAAGTACTAAACCAGATTTTACTTGGGCTACGCGAATCGCGCAGTCGTGGAAACACTTCATTATACCTCCACATGTTGTTAGTCATGTTGTTCAACCAAAACCAATTATTAGTCCTTCTGATGTTTGTGAACATGAGAAGATTGATTTTGAACAAAAGAAGTCTAATGATGCACTTATGATCAAGTTGAAGACAGAGTTGTATCAAGAATTGAGGGATTTTCAGAACAAGAATCTTGGTGGTACTGAGACTCTTTCTGAGTTAATGTTAATGAAGTCCAAATGGGATTTACGCCTTCCAAACAAGCCAAAAATCACAGTGATCTTGAATCATTTCAAGAGGAAAACTCTGTGTGCTCAGCTTGATTCTTTACTTGGACAAACTCTTCAATTTCATCATGTTTGGGTAGTTGCATTTGGAAGTCCTAATGAGGAATTACTCAAGAAGATTGTAGATAGTTACAATGACTCGCGTATAAGTTTTATCAGTTCATCTTATGATTTCAAGTACTATGGAAGGTTTCAAATGGCTTTGCAAACAGAAGCTGATCTTCTATATATCGTAGACGATGACATGATCCCAGGGAAGAAGATGTTGCAGATTTTAGCACATGTTGCTGGGACAGACAAGTATAAGAATTCTGTTTTGGGAAGTATCGGTAGGATTTTGCCTTTTAGACAGAAAGATTTCATTTTTCCGAGCTATAGGAAGTTTCGATCCAAGGAGGCAGGGCTTTATTTGCCTGATCCTGCTTATAATATCACTGTGGATAGAATTGTTCAAGCGGATTTCCTCTCGAGTTCTTGGTTTCTTTCTGCTGAACTTGTCAAGACACTTTTCATCGAGACGCCCTTCACTTTCATGACAGGAGAAGACTTACACTTAAGGTAATGTTTTCTACTTCAGTTATGTTAGAAATGGTCCGTGTTAGTTCCTTCAAAAGTTCTTTTATTAGTTCAACTTGATGATTGAAAAATACAATACAATTTACTTGTAGATAGATATAGTATGATCAGAGTGGCATAATCAATAATGCTCCAACTAGTCCTCATTGTGTCTCGTGGATACTTGACACTGACGTGACACATAAATTTTGAAGGTGTCTGGATGATTATTTTATCAGTTGGAGTGTTCAACTGACATAGTTAAGACGAGTTGAGGTGTCTAGATGTGTATACTCGAAGTTGAAGTGTTTACTTGTCAGTTGAGGCGAAGTTTTGAGTGTTTGTTTATGTATTATGCCTTATAAATAAGCAGTTACATGTTTGAAGTTTCTAAGAATTTCATTTTACTGTAAAAAAATATATGCAGTTATCAGCTTCAGAAGTACAGAAATGCTGGTTCATTTGTGCTACCAGTTGATCCAAATGACAAAGAAACATGGGGTGACAGTGAGCATAGACTTGCTTATGTATCCGAAACCACTGTAATATTCAAGGACACGGTTCAAGTCCGAGATGATCAGTGGTGGAAAGCACTCTCCACTGGTTACATAACGCAATGGGCAGCGATGAATCCTCAGAAAATCGATGTACTTTTCTACGCTCACTCTGTCGATGAAGTTAAAGCTCTCGCGCCTCTTCTTGAAAAGTTCAGGTCAACAGTTGGAAAAAAGGCCTACATTGTTGTCTCAGGAGGCAGTTTCTGCCCTTGTGAAGATGCTGCTGCAGCTTTGAAATGGCCTCAAATAGTATGCAAAGAAAGGAGGTTCAAGATTATGGATTTAGGTGTTGGTGCTCTATCCGGGATATCAAATTCAGAAGTCCCCGTCGTTCAAGCAGTCTATGCCAGCATGAAAGGACTAATCAAGATTCACAATCCGAGCCTCGTGATCACAGTAGCTGATGCAGATTCTAATGTTATGAAAGCACTCAAGATGGCTATAGAAGCTAACACAAACAGTTCAAACTTGGTTCTTCTACCTAGATCGTCGGTCAGTAAGGTTCTTTGGATGGCTGATCTTCGTTCTACAGCATTGCCAAGTAAGATATCGATGAACCTTATACCTTACATTTCCCTTATAGCCTTAATTTGTAGTTTCTTGTCCTTCGATTTCTGTTATCTGTTGTTTCTTGTACTTCCGTTACTTCTTATTCAAAACTGCTTTGAACAATGCAATTTGTACTTGCAGATTGGAACCGTATGACGCTTTCTATAAACATCATCACACAGAACAGAGCTAATTCACTAGCAAGGCTTCTCAAGGCACTCAGTGACGCGTACTATATAGGTGATCAAGTTCCTATAACTTTCAACATGGATAGTAAGGTGGATGAAGCAACTATAAAGCTTGTTAACTCATTCAATTGGCCTCACGGAACCAAAACTCTTCGAAGAAGGATAATCCAAGGAGGCCTAATTCGAGCTGTTAGTGAGAGTTGGTACCCCTCATCGGATGATGATTTTGGTCTCTTACTCGAAGATGACATCGAAGTATCCCCTTACTATTACCTTTGGATCAAATATGCTCTCTTGGCCTACCACTATGACCCTCAAATATCACTCCCTGAGCTCTCATCTATCTCACTTTACACGCCACGGTTGGTGGAAGTTGTAAAAGAAAGGCCTAAATGGAATGCAACTGAGTTCTTCAAGCACATTCATCCAAACACACCTTATCTCCATCAGTTGCCTTGCAGTTGGGGCGCGGTGTTTTTCCCCAAGCAATGGAGGGAATTCTACGTGTACATGAACATGAGATTCACAGAAGATCCAAAGAAAAATCCAGTACAGATACCAAAATCAAGAACAAATGGATGGCAAGCTTCTTGGAAGAAGTTCTTGATAGACATGATGTACTTAAGAGGATACGTTAGCCTTTATCCGAACTTTCCAAATCAAATGAGCTTTTCAACAAACCATATGGAACCAGGAGCTCACATTGCAGCTAAGAACAATGTAATCAAGCATAACAAGGCTGATTTTGAGGTGCCATTACTAAAAGATGATTTCAAGAACCTCTTGCCAAATGGGAAAATGCCTCAAGCTTCCAAGCTACCTTCGTTGAATCTCTTCAATCAACCTGTTTCATTAAAGGGCTTAAAGACAGCAGGAGCAAAACTCGGGACAGATGTACTTCAATGCAGTCCAACAGAGATAGTATCCGTTCACCACGATACAGGTTTACCATCACATTGTGCAAGATTCTGATAACTCCATACTCGTTTCGACTACACATTCTTTTGTTTATCTCCCAAGAATTTGTTTTGAATTGTTTTTTTTTTGGTACAGAGAAAGATGAGGCTTTAATGTTGCAGCCAAAAGTGGCTTTTTGTATCCTCTTTGTTCTGCGTAAATCTCGTTATCAATGAAAACGTAATGATCGACCTGCTCTGATACCAATTGTTATAAACTAAACATGCTTGAGAGTCCAAAACCAAACGACTAGTCTGTTAGGTGGAAGAGCTCACTCAGCCTATATTGGTAGATAAACTCGTTATTTTTCTTTTTAATCAACGAAGGACAATTGAAATACAACATACGTTGTCAATGCACAAAAGTTAAACTAACGTGGAATCTGGTGGGTGAAAGAGTCCTGCCAGCAAATACCAATATGGAAATTCTTGATTGTTCAAGTCTCAACCTCTCATGAAAATCAAGAAAAAAAAAGTACAATGTCAAGCAAGTAGGGTAGAACTCATGACATACAAGGACACAATTTTTTTTGTTTTTTTTTGTCTTCAAAATAATCAAGAAATGTAGATGGTTTACCTAACATGCGTTAATAAATTAAATGCATTTGTTATGGAAGGTAAAACATGAAAGAAGCATGTTGGCAAATGTCTTTCTTGTTCACCACCATTTCATATAATAATGTCATCTCATGTTCATAAATAATGTGATCATTTTAAGGCTGTATACATAGACGGCCAATTAAATTTGCTCGATTTTTATTTATAAAGATAAGGATAATATTTGCGTACATTTTATTTTTCCTAGATTTCATTTTTAAAATTACACTGGGTATATTATCGTTTTATATACCTCAATTAAGTGTATTTATTAGACACACAATACAGACATGCCAACATATGTAATAGACCATGCATCCATCATGATAACATAATTCTCAAAGATGGGATTAATCACAAATAATAATTTGGCTAAAAAATTGATATATATATATATATATATATATATATATATATATATAAAAAAAAAAAATTATTTACAAACTTTGAGTTTGATGCATGAAATGCAAATGTCTCCATTCGATATATAATACATGATCCACAGTGTACATAAGAGTTTCTAACTTACTAATGAGGTACGTTGCTCGGATTCTCCAAAAATATCATTATATTTGTATTGAATTTTTCAAAAATATCCTACGTTGGAGGATCTGACACACACTCATCGATATTTTTAAAGATTTCGAGCAACATAGTTGAAGTGTATTTATAGAAATACACATAAGACACTAAGGGGTCGTTTGTATAAAAATAATATTAAATATAGTGTATTAGTAATGCTTGTATAAGTTATGCTTGCATTTGTTATATTTGCAGTAATTATGAAGAGATATTTCGTATGCATTGTTTGATTTATTGTATTAAAAATAACATGCATTGCTTAATTTTTTTAAAAAAATATTTATTTACAAAGATACCCTCCACAAATATGGTGGAAAAGGTGTAAAAAATGATTTATTTTTAACCAATAATGATAGAGTGTATTAGCAAAAATAATGCATGCATTAACTCGGTATATTAATAGTACTTTATTTGGTACATTTTTTATTACTAATATCATGAATTTTTAGGTATTAGTAATGCAAATACATGCATGATTAAAGACATTCATATTTTTTGGGATGACGAAAGGAGTAATTATCATTTCTCCGCATAGACATGAAATGAGCTAAAGAAACATTTATTTTGAGACGGAGAGCGTAATTTACAAAGGATAATATAGTAAATTAGAAAAAAAAAACATTTTTCATCATTTCTTTTTTCTATTTCACAATTTCAAAGCAAAACGAATATTTTTTTTTTCAAAATTTTCTAACATTTCTTACCCAATAAATCGAAAACCTTGAACCGATCTCTCAGGAAGATCTATCTTTCTTCTTCGTGAAAACCCATCGGCGCAACCTGTAAATCTCTCAAACCCTAGTTTTTTTTTTCTCATTTACGATTATTTTAATGCCAGTTTATTTGATTCTTGGGGTTTTTAACAGTTAATTTGAAGATTTTTTAAAAATAATTCTAATGGCCTATCATAGAAATGGAGATTGGGGTGTATTTCGTAACGAAAAGGGTTTAATTAAGAATTTTATTTACAATTTTTGAAGTTTTTTTATTTTTTATGTCAAGAATGGATTTGTCGCATTGAATGTCAGCAGCGTTGTTGATATTTTACTCTAAATTTGATTCATGTCATTGTAATATTTATAGGAGAGTAAAGTGTTTTTGTTTATTTTTAAAATATTTACTCTGATTTTGATGCTGGAGGTGTATGGTTGAGATCGGTAAGCAAGATTTGTTAACCCCACTTTTAAGGAAATTGTAAAAATGGTAACTTTGTATTTGTTTTACACACTTGTTTATTTTTATGTGCTTTACTTGAGCTGAGGGTATTTCGAAAATTGTTTATCTACCTTCACAAGTTAGGAGTAAGGCCGTGTACGCATGTAATTACACTGGATATGTTGTGTTGTTGTGTAAAAATTGTAACTTTAAAGTTACATTCATAAAGGTTTTTGTTTTCATGTTGTTGAAGTTTCAGCAGAAACTTAACTTGCTTATGAAAGGAAATATGTCTTTATTGTAAAACTTTTATCTGACCAGAGTATAAGAACTGTTAGCTGGTTTTGTTTGGTGTTTTTAGTAAGTAAATTGAATTGAGAGATTGAGTTTTTGGGAGAATGGTTATCCAATTTTTTTTACCCGGTTTGCTGTATAGTTATGGTTCATATGTGCTATCAGATCCACATTTTTGGAATAGAATTTTGTCGAGACATTACTAGCAATTGATCACAATGTCAGGTTAAAAGATTAGGTGACATCTTTTAGTTGTTGGGTGTGACTTTTTTCTTTTGAGTGATTGTTATGTGTGACTTATTTCCGCATGACTAAGAGGATTTAAACTTTCAGGCATGTGAATCTTGCTCTTTGAAATTGGAGGATGCTCAAGGAATTGGTTTCTGCCTAGTGGTGACCTTTGAGTTGAGCAACTTTTGTGAAAATGGGAACCCCTTACCGCAGGTCCGTAGGCAATAATGCATGTCTCTCTAATGAATTTCAGAGTTGAGCTTATCGTTAACACATATAGCTTAAATCAACTTCTTTCTGTTATTCCTATTGATACAGTGGGGCTTTCAAAAGATCGAATGATAGTACTAGACTTGTTATAACCACTATCATGGGAATGGTGTTTGGATACTTTGTTGGGATTTCTTTTCCATCTGTTTCTCTAACAAAGGTATGTTAGCTCAATGCCTGCATGGTTCTTGTGGTATAAACCAATTCAATTTTTTCATTCATTACAATCTCGGGTCATTTGCAGATTAATTTACCTTCAAGCCTAATATCAACTCTCGATTATGCCTTCAATGATGATCACAGACGTGCTATAGAGCGTACTTTCCCGGAGAATCTTGGTTCTGGTAGTACTCCTTTAACACCACAGGTATTTATTTCATTGGTGATTGATGGAATATCATTATAGTGGAATAGCTTTAGGGACTCCATGTGGAAGGAAATAACATTTAACTCCATTTTGTGGTTGGAAGAGGGGAGGAGGGGGGGTTTAGCTACCAAAACAGTTACTATGAAACTAAAGCCCCTTTGTCCCTATTGCATATAGTTTCCTGTATTTGTAATATATAGCTCATCCAATGACAATTAGTGTGTTCTTCTGCTTTTGTCGTTCTAGCCCTTTTGTTTACTAAGTATCATTTTGAATATTCAAAGATGGAAATACATATTTTCTTGGTCCACAAGAAGTTGAGCAAATAACTGTTTGTGTTTATGAGACTTGGTCTAGTCTGAGACAAAACTGAATAGAACTAAATACCAGTAATCGCTTGTTGGTTAAGAGGTTAAATTCTTCCTGGGTTGCATCTTATGTGGTTTCTTGCTTGTGACTCAAATTAGCAATTTTTTATTGAAGCTGTACGCTGAAATTTAGAGAAATAAACTTGGGGATATATATGTGAAATCAGCTTTCAGTTTTATCTCCATTTCAACGGTCTCTTCTCCCAATATATACTACTACTCACTTTTACCAACATTTGTTATTATGTGTTACTATCTAGAAATATCGCCAAACATAGTTGATCCCCCTCCCCTCTCCACAGCTACTGTCACATCTACCATTATAATGGAATGAATTAAGTTGGTTTCTTTTGTAAAACATTCTCGAAGGAAAATGTTTTTTATTGGCAAACATATTGTCTTATTAAATGTCACGAAAGTTTGGATTGAGTGAGTAGTATCGTCAAATTAGTTAGAAAGTTGAGTACTACTGGGTCAATGGTGCATTGTTATGGTAGTATGCGTGGTTCATATTTGAAGCCGCCAAAATTTTCTGTATTTGCTTTGTGACAAGCTTTTATAATTCCCTGTAGAATAAAGAAAAATTTGGAGACATAAATGCATGATACATGATTATTTTGCATTGGGAGATGGTGTAGGATATTTATTCTAACTTCCATGGTTGATTTAGGATCTGGAGCACCTAGACATTTGTTCTGAAATATTGATGGGTTGCTTTCCTTTTGCAGATATTTGTCCCAACAAATCCTCGTGGCGCAGAGTCATTGCCTCCAGGGATTGTGGTCTCAGAGTCAGATTTTTATTTGCGAAGGTTGTGGGGTGAACCAAGTGAGGTATGAAGCAAATATCTCTAATGATATTGTTTAACCTGATTTAACAAAAAAGAATAGAACGTGTGGTATTTGAATAGATTATGAAACCTGTAACTGTGTCTGCTTAAGAGAAAGACTCTGCAACTGTTCTAGTAATCATATCATTGTCCTTCATGGCACAAATTTTATGTTAGATACTTAAATGTTAGTAATGGTACGTCTGAGTCAGTTTTGGTTTTCTTATTTGTGCTCCTTAAAAGTCGAGCAATTGGATACTGCACATGAGGATTATACTTGCATTTTAGAACTGGCGTTCAACTTTATGCACTATGACCTGTTCTGACCTGAAGTGTCTTATTGTCAACTTTTTGACATACTTTAGTTGAACTTCTGTCAGTTTCTGGCCAATTATTATCGGATTGGACTAGAATGTAGGGCTGAGAAAAGGACTGTGTGCAATATTCAAAATTGTCTTTTTCAGTTGGTGCTTCTTCTGGGTATAGTTGTGTTGAAAAATTGTGGTATTTTCAGGATCTGACAAAAAAGCCCAAGTACTTGGTTACATTTACGGTTGGTTTGGATCAAAAGCACAACATTGATGCAGCGGTGAAAAAGGTTATAGCAATGAAGCAATTCTACTGAATAAATATTGTTGATATTATGGAGCATTGGCATTTATTTCTCTTTTCTCTTGACGGTTGATGTTGTATTCCATATACTGAGTCTTATATTTTATACATGGATTAGTTTTCAGAGGATTTCCAAATTTTGCTTTTCCATTATGATGGTCGAACGAGTGAGTGGGATCAATTTGAATGGTCCAAGCGTGCAGTTCACATCAGTGTTAAGAAGCAGACGAAATGGTAAGAATTTGAGTTTAGTTATTACCTTTTGTATTCCGACTCTTCTATTTGTTAATTCATGATTTCAAGAATTATGCGCAAGAGTGAATTCTTACCAATTCAGGAAGTCCCTTTTCATTAGCGTGTTTGGCTCGTATAGGATGTAAAATGATGAGAATGTTGTTGTTTGCATACAATAACTAATCCTCTTGATTTTTTAGATACACTGATTTTGTGAAACAATTTTCACTATCAGGTCACAAAAAATAACTACATGTAATTGTCCATAAAAAGTGGACCTCGTAACCTGAAAAGTAAGACAGGCTACATATTAGAACAGGTTAAAATACATTGACAGTGTAAAGTTTTTATATTGTTACTGTATACAAGTTAAATACAATCCCTTTTCATCCATAATTTGTTATTACTTTCTATGACAGGTGGTATGCAAAAAGGTTTCTCCATCCAGATGTTGTAGCTGCCTATGATTACATATTTATATGGGATGAAGATCTTGGAGTTGAGCACTTCAATGCCGAGAAGTAGGCTCCTTTCCGTTGCTCTGTCACATGATTCTTATTCTTTTCAAATCAGAAAAAAAAGTATTTGGTGTCTTTATAATCTTCTTCCATGTGAATATCGTCACTCTGTGGCAGATATATGCAACTAGTTAAGAAACATGGTCTAGACATCTCTCAGCCTGGTCTTGAACCCAACAATGGACTCACATGGCAGATGACTAAGAGGAGAGGTGACAGAGAAGTTCACAAGTATGTTCGTTGTGTTTAACCCCCACCCCACCCCCCCAAAAAAAATACACACACAGGGGGAGCTTCTCTTCATCTTTGATAATATTAGTCCCTAATTTGGATAGAACCACTCTGAAAGTTAACATGTGTTGGTGGTAAACAGGGATACGGAAGAGAAACCAGGATGGTGCAGTGATCCACATTTGCCTCCTTGTGCAGCGTACTCCCTCTCTCTCTCTCTCTCTCTCTCTCTCTATATATATATATATATATATATATATATATATATTTAATGTATGCAAACCGCTGAGTACAATTTTTCCTGTCTACCCCTCTATTGTGTGCTCATAGCATTATTAGCTTGGTTTTGCTCTTTTCTGAAAACATGCACATACTAAAATAGATCATATAGTTCAGCAATATTGATCTAAATCAGAACTCAAGTAATATACCTATATTATCCTTTTTTTTGAGATAGTATGTAACTTAAGACGAAGCATGTGCTTTAATGAGTTCCACTTCCACCATTAGCATTACTAAGCACGTATCTCTGAGCTTCTTTCTGGTCCAGCTTGTCTTAGCAACATCATTAAAGTGGAATTCGTTTAGTGCACCTTCAACTACCGTGAGCCTAAGTATTTACTTGCCTACATCACAATGAATTATTTGACCTTTTACATGAAACCAAAAGCAAGAAAGACGGTCTTGACCTCAGCTTTCGTAAGGCTGTGCTCTTTCATCAAGCTATATTTCCTCCAGCTAAGGTAGTAATGAAGCACTGTTGAGCATTTTACACATGGTTAAGACATATTATCCTGATAGGCAATGATATTCCCATGTGCAAAGTTTTGCTTCATCAAGGAAGAGTAGATCTAATAGCGCTGACTGACAAAAAAAATGCTGACTGACGTGTCTAGTCTTGTGTTGATTATTTAATCCGCTAGTATTTTTAGGTTGCGTCTGGATTTTATGCTCTAGTTGTATCATTTTGTCGTGCCTCTTTTTGTTGGGGTGATGGAGGGGGTCCGAGATATTTATATTGTTTGGTTATTATTGGACTAGCTGTTCTTTAGTATTAAGACTGCACAAGTCATTTTTACTTTCATTATATGTTATTATAGAAAGAAATTTTCCACCTTACAAGTTGAACAGCATGCCATTGGCTGTACCCTTTTTTTGTGTTTCACAAGATGTTAGATTGAAATTTGAGTTAGAATTTTTCCTGCAACTTATAGTTATTATCTTGGTCCATCTTTTTATATACAGTTTTGTGGAAATAATGGCTCCTGTATTCTCTAGAGAAGCTTGGCGATGTGTTTGGCATATGATTCAGGTAGTTTTTACATTTATTATCACTTCCATCTCCTCTCGGTGTCCATTTCTATAATGTTACACTGATGCTTGTACTTTGACTTGATGGTTGGTTATAGAATGATTTGGTGCATGGATGGGGATTGGATTTTGCACTGAGAAGATGTGTAGAGGTTAGTAGTTCTCCTCCCATTGTAAAAGAGGGAGAGCTGCACCTGGAAAACATTGATAACACCGGAGACACGGAACTAATAGTCTTCTTCACTCTTCTATGAATTTTTTACTGATCCAAAGCATGGTGGACCCTTTGGTATAATCTTAATGTTAATCTCTTGGTTTGTGCAGCCTGCTCATGAAAAAATTGGTGTGGTCGATTCACAGTGGATTGTGCATCAAGTTATTCCTTCTCTTGGGAATCAGGTTAGTCAATTGAAATTTCAAGGAACCTAATGCAGTTACTAGAATACAGATTGATAGTTTGTCAATTACATTTCCGTTAATTTAAGCTGTCCAAGTTGATTATGAACAAGTTTAATAACACCCCATGAGAATTCAAATCTTCTCTGGCTCTTTGAAAGCATGATATTTATATAATCGCATATATCTTTCTTACCAGTTCCCTTCTCTGATAACCGAGATGTCAAGTACCTGCCGCACCCTCTAATAGGAATAAGCATCCAAAGCATTCACCTTTCTGAGTCCTTGAGATAATGTGGACTGAAGTCCAGTGTTTCGTTAGCGATAATAGCAGTTGAATTCAAATGAATAAAGCCAAATACCTTATCCCACTTCTTTTTTCCTTTGACAAGTAAAATTGAAAACCATTTCATTTTTATCCCTTTCTTGTTAGTCCTAGACTTATGTTAAAGGATATATATCGTTACTTCTGCTTGCTATAAATTTGATAAAAATATTGCTTGTCTCTCTGGCGGGAGATAAGTGGTGAACTGAGAGAAAGAATGCTGCTTTTGGTAGGAGTTTAATCCTGTATAGAACTAGATCTTGAAGCTCCCGCTAGGTTATTTCTCGAGTTATATACTTAGATATGCTATTTTTTTTGTTATGATTTACATGTATTACTCGTTTCTTTGGTAATGCAACTGACACATAGTCACTTTTTGACTCTGTTCTCATCTTCTTGGATCACAGGGTCAGCCCGAGAATGGCAAAGCTCCATGGGAAGGGGTAAGCATATCCATTCCTTCACTCAAATTTTATTCGGAATATGATAGTCATTTGCCTCCAGTTTCTTGTGGCTAAAAGTGAATGGCTTTCTCTTTTTAGGTAAGAGAGAGATGTAGAAATGAATGGGCAATGTTCCAAGATCGTTTATCAAATGCAGATAAAGCGTATTTTGCCCAGCATGGAAAAACTTGAGTATAACACGCCTCCAATACGCCTTGTACATTGCTTCTTTCGCTTATTTTCTCTCCTTTTTTTCGGTTTCTAGAGGGTGTTGCTTATTCTTTTTCTCAGTATCTGTTCTTTTCATTTCAATGTTAGTGTAGTGAAATTATGTAGCTAGTGAATGCTAAAACCATTAGATATTGGAAGGTTTCTAGTGCATATAGATGATGATACACAAGGTTTATAGTCAATGTTTTCAGCACTTAATTCCTTCTTCTTTTTTTTGGATAATCGAGAAATTTCCGAGAGCCAATAAATAGCACACGGTTTGAAATTGGATGGATAATTGACACGTTTCTTTATCCTTTTCCACTTAAATACGAGGGTTTGTTGCCAGTTTCATTAGCACTTTTGAACCCTAGCTTCGCCTTCAATCAAAAGCTGCGAAAACGTCCATTTTGAGAAATATTACATTTCATACTAAATATTCAACAGTTATATACTTTGTATACAGTTCATATTTTGTGTATCTTGCTATTATACTTTGTATGCAGATCATATTTTGTGTATCTTGCTATTATATACCGATAATAACGTATATAAAACGTGAATTGTATATCGTCAAAGTACATACCTGCTACAATGTAACTTTTTAAAGGGTGAAATTATAAAATCATCCCATTTTAACTTCAATTAGCATGGTTTCTTACCTACCGATCGAGATTCAATTGAATTCCCTTTGTTGAGAAGTTAACAATACACAAATAGGGTTAAAACAAATGGTTTATTTTTAAACTATGAATCCCTTAAACGTTAAGCTTCTAGTATAATGATAAAAAGGGTTTAAAATTACTCTAGGTTGTAGGTTTAGACTTGAATTTGTTTTACTTCTCTCTGGCTAGAATTTCTGATTTTGCCACTATTATCGACATATCGTAACAAGTGAGATAGAATGTGATTTTTCACGAAGTTCAAAACCAGAATAAAGAAACAAGTTTCCTTATGGCCTCCTTGTTTTGAGATATTACGATTTAGGGGTTGACTGACAGACCAAGAGCTCTTTCTTGATTCTATGGGTGGTTAATTTTGTCATCCCTTCGCAGCCAGCTTCTTACAGGGATTACGGCGATTTAAGCCATGGAAATTTGAGGCAATAACAAGTTTGTGATGCCCTTAGATGTTCCTAATAAAAAAGAATGATTCATAAAAACTTTGGATTGTTTTTCGAATAGGTCCTTTTAAAAACCGCACGTGTGGGTCTCCCGAATGCTGCTCACATCATTCAAGGTAGCCTAGTCTAGCATGCACTCATAAATCTCGTAGTAAAATTGAGAATACTCAACCTCCATCTACCTATCACATGACCAAATCATACACTCATCTTTGAATTATGTTGGACCTCGAACAAAAAAATTAGTTATATTTGTTTAAAGTATGCAAAAATTAAAGAAATGGTTAAGTAATAAAATTCTTTAATTAAAGAAATTGGCAGCTTAATATACTAATTCTAGAAATTAGAAGGCATGCTTAAAATTATTAAGACAATAATTATGGACGTCAATCAATCACATCAATTATGGGAGGTGGCATGTATTCCGTGAATTTGTCGAGGTGCGTGAAAGTTAGTCCCGACATCACAGGTCATAAAAAAAAAATTAAACAATCACATCAACAAAGTTATACAAGTTGTATTACTTCTTTATTTTCTATTGGGATCTTAATATTTTTAGTTGGACGAAATAAAAATAAAAATTCGCACACCTTTTGTAACCATATGTAATTATCATCAGTATATACTCAATATATAAAAATGTGTGTATATATAATAACTAATAAGTGTATGATTAATGTATCATTATAAACGTGTAGGTATAACTTTTCTTGCTTTATTATTATCATGTTGTAATTTTTTTCAAATTTAATAAGTGGAACAACAACAACAACAACATGTCGAGGAGGGCTTGGGGCGTGGAGAGGGTGGTGTGTACGAAACCTGACTTTTATTTTGTGAAGGCTAGAGAGGTTGGTTATGATAGAGAAGCGAACGGTTTTTTATTATTTCATTGAGGAGATTTTCAATGAAAGTTGAGATGGGGTAATTGTGAAGAATCAACTATTGCCCTGCTTTTATTATTTTTTAGAAGAATGGCCTCGGTCAGGAGCGGCTTAAGCAGATTAGTGGCCTAAAGCCAAAATCAAATGAAGGCCTCAAATTTAAATTGATAATAACTTTTATATAATTAATTTCTTCTAATATATTTTTTTTCAATTGATAATATAACCATTTTTATTTTAAATTATCTTTCATTAGACATAGTACTCCAAATATGTCAAATTTCTTCTAATATATAATTCTTTCATTTTATATGAAAAATTTGCATTTCCCTAGTGGAAGCCCTCCCGATCCAAAGAAAAATATTCAGATCATTTGAAAAAAAGATGCATCCTCTTAGCTCAAAAAGAAGTGAATTTTTTTTCTCTTTTATTGTTATAAGGTTTAATTTTAAATATGAGTGAGAAACGAACGAGTCAGATTAAACATAAGCGGTAATTAAAAATGGATAAAATATCTGACCCGACCATGGTTGAATATTTGTCATATTTGGAGTAAAATTAAAGTCTTATATTCTCACCAAACACATTGTATTGGCAGGTACATTGTCACATAATATTGAAATGTTCACTTCACCTTTCTGGCTTATGTATTAAGACTTATTTATTTATTTCCTAATTAGGTGAGCCAACAATTTTTTTTAAATAAAATATCACTCACTCTCTCAGTGTAATTAAGAAAGGAAAAATAATTAAGGATTATTTAATTTTTGACCAATTAAAATCCATATTTAATTAATTCATTGTTAGGTTTAAATGTAATAAAAATAAAACCATGCCATTGACATGTTAATTGTATAAAGTTTCTTGTTAGGAGATCTATTTAGAGGTTTAGTAAAGGCTAATACAAGTATTAGTTTTAAAAAGTAAAAAATGGGAAAAGAAAAAAAGTACTAATACATGCATAACCTTTTTTCACACATATATATATCGTTTTGTTGTGTGAATGTTTAGTCCAGTATCTTAGGGTTAATTTAATTAGGATTTTTTGTTAAATTAATATATGTCTAAATTTTGATGGACAGAAATATCTTGTCCACGTGTTGGGGTGGGAGCAAATATTCGATATAGTAATCAAAGTATTAACGTATTTACACCAGGTGATATATCATTTTTTGTACGTTGACCTTTTTTTTCAAAATTAGACACATGGTCTGAATATTGACTTTATACTTTAACTTCAGACTAAACGACTGTTCTAATTTAAAATAATTTCTAAATATTGGGTCACATAGGTGGTTTATTTGTGCAAATTAATCTCGAAATACGTGCAAACTGACATGAAAATCATCGTTATAAAATGAGATTTTTACATTATACAACAATTCCAACAAAGCTCATAACAGAAAACAACTCTAATCTCTTTTTTCTTTACAAACTTCGATCAATATAATCAGTATCTATATATTATACATCGATGTATACCAATACCAACGATAATTACAAACGATTACAACTATGAGTATAAAAAATTATTCGCCAAATAAAAAAATGTTAAGATCCCTTAAAAAATAGTAGTAAAATATTTTTTTAACCTAAAGTAAGTCAAATAATAACTGCTTTGCTTATAAAAACCGTTAGGCCTTTGAAAACCAAACACACAACTAATATTAACAACGTTATATATATATATAGTACCAACATATTTTCATTCAAACAGCACACCCAACAAAAGAAAAAAAGAAAAATCTCATTCTATTTCTTCAATTTTCTTTTGTATAATCAAACATCATCACAATTTTTAAGAGGTAATTAATCTCCATATTTTTTTTTCAATGTCATGTTTTTTTTTTTCTTTCTATTGGTGTCTTACATGAATTTTGTTCGTTAAGACGAAAACTGAAAATTTATAAAGTTATTTTGACTAGTTCATGTTTCTTGTTTTTATTTTGACTCCATTAGATCATTTAGGTTCATTCACCTTTTCCCAAAAAGAATGTCTATAATTAGTATAAACCTAATCAAGACCTAAGAATATTAATTATCGGGTATTCGAAATTCACTTGATTAATTCAAATTCACGTCTCGTATGATTCGTTTATAAGAGAAACACTCCTTACATGTAATTTTTTTCATTCCTACAAGAGGCTAGAATAACTCGAGACCTCTGACAGTAGAGAGATTTCATACATCCCATCATAATCCTCGATGGTGATTTGTTAATAGATTATATTATCAGATAATTTTAGAGTATGATAAATTATATATTATCCAATAAAATTATTCTAATATTTTTTATTTTTTATTTATGGTTGATGAAGATGGGAGAAATGACAAGTTTCCAGTTGGGTGTAGTAGGAGCATTGTTTCTATCAGTGGCATCATCAGTTTCCATTGTTATTTGCAATAAAGCATTGATGAGTAATCTTGGTTTTCCTTTTGGTAATATTTCATTTTCAATTTTTTATCAGTAGTATTAACATTATTCTTAGATCTTCTTGTTTTTTGATATCAGTTATCACGTGTTATTCTTTATGCTTTGGTTATCGTATTATTTGATTGTTGATAGCGTTCCTCATTTTTTTTTGAATGATATGTTTTCTTTACTGTCATATTTTCTTTTTCAAAACTGCTTGGAAAATGCTTTATTTGTGCGAAGAATTTATCGGTACAATATAATTATCTCCTCGAGGTAGCTACGGATAAGATTTATATATATTGTACCTTCCTCGTACGGTCATACCTCACATTATAGAATTTACTGAATATATTATTATTATTGTAATATTTTATTTTAATAAAAGAATGTATAAGTTTATCATAGTACTCACCAAACTTTGTAATAAAATAACATGCAAATATAAAGCATATCTCAGTTGTTGCACACCTAAACAGTTAGTTGGACTCTCTAAAATGGGATAATTGCACTTTTGTCCCTCGGTTATTGAAAAATTCTCGTTTTGATCCTTGTAATATTCGACTAAACACATTGTTAATCTTTAATCAACTGAAATATGTATTTTTGATCTCTTTATATTAAAAAAATGATATATTTAGATTAACAACATTCTTGTAATATTTGGCTAAACACGTTTAATTAACTTTTAATCAACTGAAATATGTGTTTTTGATCTCTTTAAGTAGGACATATGTGATATCTAGAGTATTTTTAGAATTATGATGACGTTACATTTATCATAACACGTCTTTAATTGAATGATTGAGTGATCAAAAGTATTGCATCTCATGTCAACTAATAGAATGTTAAATGTTATGTCATTTGGACTCTTTGAAAATGACGATGGTTGCACTTCAGATTCTCTAAACGTAGTACATCTTTTAAGAATTTGACATCAGTGCGCCAACATTTTTTAAAAGCTCAAGCAACATAGTTTAATGTGGTAAACCAAAAATCACAAAAATCAAAAATAAAATGTCAATATTTAAAATATTGAAGATCATTATTTATTTATTTCCAATGATTATTAATGTACTAATGTCTATTTATTTTGTAATTATAGCCACAACATTAACAAGTTGGCATCTGATGGTCACTTATTGCACACTTCATGTGGCACTCAAATTCAATTTCTTTGAGAATAAGCCCATTGACATGAAGACTGTGATGCTCTTTGGCATATTAAATGGTGTATCTATTGGCTTTCTCAACCTTAGCCTTGGATTTAATTCCATTGGCTTCTACCAGGTATAATACAAAATCAATGTCAAACTATAGTTACATCTATATATATTTAAATGGACGGATCTGGTCAAATTTGAATGGATTAAAACAATGAAATCAACCTAACTCGTCCAAAGTCTGGCTAGGTCAAATAATTGATCATAATGGAGATTTATGCAAATGTCTCTTCTTTTTTTAAGTTACCATTTAAGATTTTGTCCTTATTTTAAAAGATTGTGCAAATATTGCCCTTATTGGAAAATTACCCTTCTTAACAACGAAGATTCGGGCCTGATATTCACTTATGTATTATTCAATCTCACAAATAAAACATTAAATTGTTCAAATTTGGCCGATTCTTTTAAATAAGGTCCCTAACATTCTTTGTATGTTTTTATGTTGTGCAAATATTGCCCCTATTAAAAAATTGTTCTTCTAGTCAACGTTAGATTCAAGTCTAATATTTATTTATATATTATTCAACTTTACAAATAAAATATTAGACTATCGTTTAATTTTTGCAATAGCTTAAAAGATTTTATATCGTTGTCAAACGTTTTTTTCATAAGATATTCTGTTTGCTTAAAAGAAAATTTTAACCGGTGGGTGAAAAATTCCATAAGTTGCAAGAAAAATAAAAATAAAATCCCTAACACTTCTTTGTATGATATTATGTTGTGTTTGCAGATGACAAAGCTAGCAATTATACCTTTTACAGTATTAGTAGAAACCCTTTTCTTGAAAAAACAATTCAGGTAATTAAATCCATCATTCTATAATTTTAATTTCTACTATTAAAAATATAAAAAAATATTACTCTTTTTTGGTTCATTAATAATTTTATTTTATTTTTACATATTTGCAGCAAAAATATTAAGTTTGCATTATTCATTTTGCTTATTGGAGTTGGCATTGCTTCTATCACTGATCTTCAACTCAATTTTGTTGGAACAATTCTCTCACTTCTAGCCATTGTTACAACGTGTGCTGGACAAATTGTATCCTTTTGATTATCTCTACTTGTCTCAATATTTATTTGGCTTTAACTTATATACATACCGACAGTAGCGGATTTTGAATTTTCAGTGGATGGAACCTCACTTACTAGGTTCTGGATAGCTTATTCATACAGATTACTAATATAGTTTTTAGCACGTATTTTGGATTATGACCCTTCTTGCTTACGAGTTCTAAATAGCTTATTTATACATATTAAATAAAGTATTTTTTAAAACATAAATACAAAATTTGAGTCAAGTTATTGGTCGGGTTTTGCATAAGTTATAACTATAACTATGCATCTGGCCCTGCTGACAGTGTAACCAGGAGCAGAACCAAGGGTACAAGGGGTCAAATATATATTGTATATAGAAGGTCAAATTTTTTTTTTTATTATATATAGTATATTATGTTGAATCCCTTAACTTCTTGATATATACTTTTGTCTTCATATTTTAAATGTCCTTAATGAAAATTCTGATTTCACTACTGATAATTAAAATGGATTTTTACGTTATTAGTGTATTTTAATCCGCTTACTATAAAAGGTTATCTGAAGTTTAATTTTTAGTCACCTACTATAGAAGAAATTTGTTGTTTTTTTTTGTATAAAATAATTATTTTTATGATTTTTTTTTCCCCATAATTTGACCTTAACTCTCCAATTTAGCTTACCAACACAATTCAAAAGAGGCTCAACATATCATCCACACAGTTGTTGTACCAATCAGCCCCATTTCAAGCAGCTATTCTATTTGTTACTGGGCCTGTGGTGGATCAATTCCTTACCAAACAAAATGTTTTTGCCTACAAATATTCTCCTATTGTTGTGGTAAGAAAACACTACTCATATTTTCTTTATATTTTTTTCCAAAAAAAATAAAATAATTTTGGTTATACATTAGAATGATTCTTTAGTTAGTTGTTGAAGATAGTTTTTCAAACATAAAATGCATGTCCAATCGCAATTTCAACTTTCAAATAACATGTTTTAGATTCAATTTGAAATACTGCTTTAGTTTTCAAATACAACTAAGTTCATGTCTAGACACCTATTAAAACTATTTATACGAGCTTAGTCGTAACCTTTTGAAGCAGACTTAAGTATATACCCAATGTATAACAAGTGTATACCAAATACATAATTAGTGTATATACACAGATTATATATGACTATACTAGCTAAATTCTATATATAACAAAATATATAAGGGCTATATTTTTAAATGGGACACTTGGGTTGTTATATCATGTAAAAATATTGAAATAAAGCCTATTATCAGACTTACAATTCTAAATTCAAGAGTCACTTCTACCTTCAACACATTTGTGATTTTCAAATGCTCGGGAGTTCCTCTATTCATTCATTTTCTTTCTTCTTGTTGGTAGATATCGCGTTCATACTCACTTTTTTTGCATTGTGTGTTCTCAAATGCAGGGATTTATAGTGTTATCATGTTTGATTGCTGTATCAGTGAATTTCAGCACATTTTTAGTGATTGGAAAGACATCACCAGTTACATATCAAGTGTTAGGTCACCTTAAAACATGTTTGGTTCTTGGATTTGGCTATACATTGTTGCATGATCCTTTCACTTCAAGGAACATTGTTGGAATTCTTGTGGCCATTATTGGAATGGGATTATATTCCTATTTTTGTGTCCATGAAACAAAAAGAAAACAAGTCGGAGACCTCTCTTCCATGGCCCAAGTAAGTTTTTCTCGTAAAAATAGCATTCACTAGTCACTTTTCAACCTGATTTAAAAAATAGCCAGTGTCATGTAGTCCTAAATTGCGCAAGTGAGACTCAATGACTATTATTCTTGAATTTCATCTATGGAATTTGAAATTTCATGATAGTAGTGTTTTTCAACTACATGGGTTGCAAAGTGGCTATTATATAAATTTTACCCAATTTTGTCTCCATTTCTCATCCTTGCTATAATTTGAAGGATATTTGTACTTTGTGCAATAAATCGTTGTACCTTGTTTGTGCTAAAGTTACACCTAGAAAATTTAAATTCAAAAGGTGAAATTTCATGATAATTTCTTTTTGAAACTTCATGACATTGGTTGTTTTTTCAATTTCATGAGCTGTGAAGTAGCTATTTGTAAAATTTACTTGATTTTCTCTCACTTTCTCCTCCTCACAACAATTTGAAGAATGTTGTACTTTGTGCAATAAATCGTTGTACCTTGTTTGTATTAAAGTTACATTTTTGTTGTCATGCCAGGTTAAAGATAAAGATACTACTGCACCACTTCTAGCTGGGAAGAATGGACAAGTTAAAGAAAATAACTCCCTTGTTTAAATTTTAGGGTTGAAAAATGAAATGTTTTTGGAGATTAAAGAAGAGTTTTTATTTTCAATTGAGAGAAATTATATTCCACTTAGATGGATGTAAATGATTTTTGGTTCATAAAATACCATCATCTTTTGTTCCAAGATTTGGTCATTTGCTAGATTGTATTGACTTATTCCATGTAGACAAATGTGATTACATAAAAATTCTTTGTTACACCACTTTTAACTTTTATGTCATGTCTTCATGACTAAGCAAAATGGTTGAATATTCCTTTGGCTATGAATATTCATAAATTTAACGAATTATTGAGTGTTAAATTGTTTAATTGTTGATGTATAATGTTAACTTTTTACCATTATTTCATATTTAAAAGTAACATAGTTTTAAAAATATTTTCGCTTGAACTTCAGTTATATTTGATTGATTTGATTTCAGTCAATTTTTGTTGGAACTTCAATCATATGTTCGCGAACATTTGGACATGAATAACTAAAGTCAAACAAAAATGACTAAATTTCAGTCATATATATTTGAATTTTAATCATATAAAATTTTAGACACAAATTAGACTTTATCAAGTTAGATTTCAAACCTATGATTTATGCTGACATTATACTGAAATAGATACTCAAACAATTTTTTTCCTTCGAATATTCATTTCTTAAACTTATGACTAATTCAAGTTATTGGAACTTAAAAGTATTATGGACATGTTTGTCTATAAAAAGATTTACTTTTTATAAAATAATTATTTATTTTCTTACTTTTAAAATTATATTTAAATATAAACCAACATAAATATTATTTCAAATATTCTTTTCCGAAATTAACGGTTGATACTTGACAGATTGAGTCAACTTTCAGTTTCCAAAGCATTTGAATGAATTCAAATAAAGAATACAACAAATTTGTCAGCACGTAGATTCCTGACCTTTTGTCTCCAATAAAATTAATTCTTAAATATAATTTGTTTAATTTATTTAAGTTTGTGTGAATTATCAATTCGTCTATTTATCAGTTCAATTTATTTATAAGAATAAATAATATAATTAAAATATAGTAAAAATTAAATGAGTTAAAACATTATTTGCATTTTAATTTATTTCAGCTGAAATAATATTTTTTAAAAAATTAATAATTTATTTATTATTAATTTAATTAATTTTAATTCGATCAAATTCAATTTAACCTATTCATTTGACAGTTATGATAGTAATGTGTAGTTCCATGTATGTGCTCCTAAATCAATCTGTCATAAATAACGCTTTTTAAAATTTCTTTCATTTTCAATGACTTTTGTACATTAGTTAAATCACTAATTGACAAAATTGACGTATACTTATTTAGATAGTTTTTTTTTGAATAAATTGTACACAAAAGCATAAACACTCATCGATTACGACATGAATTATAAAGCATCTAATAATGTTTGTTTTCATGTTTTGGCACCTTAACATTGATAAAGACCTAATAATTACTTTCACTTTTTCTTCGTGAAAAAGGCATATATACTTAATATTACGTAAGGATTCAGGCAAATAACACAATAATTTTTATTTAAAATTAAAATTAGAAAATTTATTAATTATATATATATAATTACAAATTCAATAATTAATAAAATGAGATAAAATTTATTTCATAATATATTTAAATTCATAATCGACAAAATTTTAACATTGGCGCTAATTTTTTATGAATAAATGCTTTCATGTTCTCTACTTTTAAGGAGACTTTTATGTGAGACAAATGTCATGATCCGCCACTTTATCATCCTAAAGGGGAAGAATCTTTCAAGTAATTCAAAAGTCTTCTTCAAAAACTCTGTTTTTGTCTTTTTTTATTTTAGCGTTCCTTTAACGATTTAATTTGAAAAAATTTACTTGAGTTTACAAAATTGTGTAAGTGATGTGAATAAATTATCGAATACCGCATAAAAATCTTAATTGAAGCCTAAGTCCGCGATATAAAGAACTTTTTATTGAGTTATTTTGCTTTGTAGATTGCAACTCCCACATATTTTTTTTTCCATATAGGGACAATACGAGCAATAGACAAAACAAAGGACAAAATCAAATTTTACAAAAATGAAAGTCGAAAGATAAAATTTAGTGATCATATATGAAATTAATTTTTTATTTGACTGGTACATTAGAAATATAGCCATGCATATCTTATATATCGTAAGCGTCTCCCCTATTATTCCGGCAATGGCAACTTTATCAACATAATTTCATCATCATCTTTCTTAAATTGTGAATAATAAAAATGAAGGTATTAAAATGATCGACGTTCAAATGAATTATTATTTTTGTTGTGTTTTTTTCATTTTATGTGATTATCATTGGAGTGGAATGGTGGTGGTCTTCAAGTGATGTTCTAAGAGTGAAGTGAATTAATTGTCACGATGATAATCGATAGAGAGAGAATATTTTTATATAATTTAAGAATAAATTTATCTTTTTTCTTTCTAGTTATGAAAACTACGCATATATTAAAACTATTTAATTAATACTTACGTAACTTTAATTAGGAATCAAATAATCCGTTAAAGGTGTAATAATTAGTAGCATGATGCTTAGTGAGGAAAAAGCAGCACTCAAAGAGGAAAAGTTGGAATGTTTGGAATCTCGAAATGATTAAGGAAAAAAAATAGTTCAACAAAGGAGTAAATAACAAAGTATCAACCTTATTTTAAATTTATCGATAAATTTCATTTTAGACATTTAAAATATACGTAATTTATTTAGATTGAACATCTAAAGAAAATAATTATGTAACACTTTCAACTTGAATTTTGAAAACAAATTTACGTATATTCTGAAGCGTTCATTATATTTATAAGTTAACTATTAAAAGAAAAGGCATAATGTATTAAATGTGCCATTTAATTTGACATCATTTCATATATATGTCCTTCAATTTTTGATGTGCATAAGTAAACACTTAAACTTGTATAAAGTTGATCAAATAGATACATGAGTCCTATATGGTATAGTACATGTAGGACACAAATTGTCATGTAGGATGCCATATAGGATGTGTGTTTCTATTTGTTCAACTTTGTACAAATTTAAGTGTATGTACACATACATAGTTGAAAGACATAAATGTGAACTGAGCCAAATTAAAGGGTATATTTATGTATTATGTTGGTCGTATTATTCTCTTCGTCTTGGACCTCTTGGTTATACTCTTTGGATATAATTAAATATTAGAATTTAAAAGTTTGTTCTTTATCTATCAAGTTAACTTTTCAGGTAAGATGATCATACGTTTTAATATAGTATCAAAATAGATAGAAATTCTAGGTTCAAATTTCACTGTCACTCATTATAAAAAAAAAAAAAACTTGTTTGACCAACGAAAATAAATTAAATCTACATTTGAGGAAATGTGTTGAAAATTTATAATTAAATATTAAACATTGTTCTTTCTAACAACTTTATAAGCTTTTTAGATCGATGAGATGGTCACGTAACTTAATATATGTATAATTAAGAGGACAATTAGCAATTAGGACTACAACTTGTTATAATTATAATGTAATACGTATTCTTTTTTTATGATTAAGTCCATGTTACAAATGCAAATTTTTGCTTATGAGCAATTACTACAATCTCTAAATTATATTTGCAAACTTGGAGCAAGTGGGATTATTTCATAACTATATTGACATTTGAAAGTGGCATATCAACGCGCTTAAATAAAACTATTTAAATTTAATCCACCTTTTATAGGAGATGGATAGTTTCATGATGAGAGTATAGTATAACTTTAATTCAAATTTTATATCGGCATGACCCATTTAACCCATCCAACAGAAAGGCAATGGTGGAGCCACCTTATGGTAAGGGGTTGGTTAAAATAATTTTTAAGTATATTTAGTAGATATTGAATCTTTTTTGATTAGTTCGTGTGTTTATTTCTTCAGATTTTAAATTCCCTTAATCAAAATTTTAGCTTTCCATTGCAGACAGGTCAGTAAGTAAGTGTTTGGAAAGTTTGATTGATGTTTGAAAAGAAAAACTCAAAATTTAAATATAATGATATTTGAAAAATTGTGTTAGTATGAAAATAAAGGTAAATTTTTTTAAGTGACTCGATTCTGTTTTGAAACTCATTAAAATTATTTTTCAAATATTAAATTCTATATTTTATATTTAAATTTAAAATAATGATTCAACTTGATAAACAATTATTTCAAATAATCTCCAAAACTTTGAATCCAAATGGAGCCTTCGGTGATTTTCTCTCTGTGGTGGCACTTTTTGTAATTTTAATTTTAAAAAAATATAATTTATGACTTTTTCCACTAAATTCTTTAATTGAAGACTTGACCCAGTGAGTTTTGCATGGTCACCTTTGCACCACTGGCTTTAGTTAATTAATTTGGACGTCCTTATATTAATTTTATATTTAAAAATAAATTAATTTTAAAAAATAAACTTAAATTAAATTACAGTTACACAAATATCTAATACTTGATTCAAATTATAAATTTTTATTTTATTTTTCTCTTAAATTTCGTATCCAATTAAATGATACCATCTAATTGAGATCGATAAAATAAACAAAAAACAAAGAAAAATATTTATCAATAAAGTCTTCTCCTTTTGGTCAATATTTTTATTTTAGTTTTGCAACGATTTGAATAAACAAAATCTGGTAATGCATATCATTTATTCACTATTCTTGACTCTTGAGTAAGTCTAAATAATTTGGACTTGATTTGACTAATCCAATATATATTTTTCTTGAATATTATAGCTTAACAACTGCTTTATTTTATTTTTCTCTTCTTTGAAAAATCAATATAGGATTTCAATCCCACGTCTGGAGCAATATATGACTCAGGTATCTCACTTACCTTTAGTTTCTCACTCGATATCGGAGTTTAAACTCAAAATTTTTGATTAAAAGTAAAAGAATTTCATTCATTATATCATAATTTTTGTTATTTTGCTAAAACTCAGATAAAACTTACACTTTATATACTGTGTTTTAATTTTGCTCGGTCTAAAACCTTTAGACTCTAGGGTTTGTCCCTAAATCTTCAGTTCATTATTATTGAAGTCGAGTCTCTCGTCGATAAATACTACATCGTCTGTCAATACCATACACTATGGTACTTCCTCTTGCTTCTTATATACCACAAATATAAATTAGTCGGATCAATGAATTTCAATACCATGCTAGTAAAATAAAAAAAATAATCAATGCAATAATAATAAAACAACAACAATAATATATTAAGTGTAATCTCATAAAGTGGGGTTTGAAAAGGATTTCTGATAGACCTTCTACTCAAAAAAAATAAATTCAAAGCAATTTCAAAAAAATAAATAATGAAAATACTAGAAACAACAAATAATAAAGAAAAAACATATAGAAACAAGATAATACTACAACAAAATAATACGATAATTAAAGTACAAAAACAATATATAGTAACAAAAATCGAATAACAAAAGACTAATACTATGACTATTCGTCTGGACGGACAACAAGACAATGCATTCATATCTACTAACCTTCTATTATAATTTGTGTCATTCAAAACCTTTTTCATCTAAGATTATTTGCTCGATAAGCTGAAACTGCGTCATTTCCTTTCTGATCATATTTTCTCAACACTTGTTCCATCTAAATTTTACTTCTCGTTGAAATAATTCACATCCAACCTATCGCACCTCTGATTATTCGTGCATCTCCTAGTCACAGTACAATAATAATAATTTTAAAATTATTATTATTGGCATACACGATTCCCAATATCTGTTCTTAACTTTAATTTGTAACTTTACAGATTCGTTTAACTACCAATCACACCTTTTCTGGAAAACCAAAAAGGGTAAAATAGTCAAATAACATTTTTCATCATTTGCCAGCCAAACTTTTGTCTCACGTATACACAAATTCAGTTTCCATTTTCTTCTTCTTCTTCAAAATACACACAGAATTGAGAAAACCAGAAAAAAAATTCTCCTTTTACACACCAAAACAGAGTAACAAATCATCTCTGATACCCCATTGAAGAATTTTCATTGGGGGTCAGAGTTTTTTTCTTTTTTTTCCACCTCTTTTGGTTCTGTTTCTGTAAAGGGTGTGTTTAAATTCACAGAATTTTTTTGTTTAACAACTGGAAATTGATAGTGGAACTTGAGATTTTAAGGGAATTGGAGTGGTGGGTCGTTGGTATTTTTGGCTGAAAATGGGTGTTTCACAGAATGATCATAGTAGGATGGAAGGTTGGTTATATCTTATTCGTTCAAATCGTTTTGGACTTCAGTATTCAAGAAAGCGGTACTTCATTCTACAGGATCAGTTTCTTAAGAGCTACAAATCTGTACCAGTTCCTGAAAATGAGGTATAATTATAATCTGGGTGTTCATATATTGTTGGATTAGTGAAATTGGATAAAACCATTTTGTTGTGTGTTTGCTGGTAATTTGGGATTTGGGATTTTTTTTGTTTTTTCCTTGTACTGATGATACGATTGAGTTTATTTTGTTTGATGAAGAATAACTTCTGATCCATTTTTTGCAATTTGATTTTCCATTCCTAGTTGGTTGTGCTGTTTTTTAAGCTTATACTAACAAGATTTGTTTTTTCTATGAGTTGCATGTTGTGGAAAATTGAAGATTATATTCAGTTTATTTGGAGCTTTGGAGTAACGGTAAAGTTGTCTTTGTGTGATGCCCTAGAAGCAGCCACTAATACTTGCGTTAGGGTAGGTTGTCTACGTCACACTCCTGGGGTACGTCCCTTCCCCGGATGCTGCCAAAACAGGACTTGTTGCTTGAACCCATAAGATATAGTTTATTACTTTATTTGTTTTGATTCCCAAAGGATTTGCATGAAGCTGGACGAGGGTTGTATAGTAAAGGACGTTTGCAAACGAACTCAGAACATCTTATGACTTACGATTTTGGCTACTATACCCTCATTCCATATCCTTGCTTTCGTTCATATTTTGCATATGATCGTTGTTTGGAAATTGGAATATCTTAGAATTTGATTTCTTAAGTTTGATACACATTAGACAGGCTAAAATTTTACTTTTTCAGCAAAGAAAGAGGATCTCAGAGAAACTTTTGCATTTTATGTCAACCTATGCTGATATTCATAATATTGGTTCACAGTCTTTCAAATACTTCCTGCTTCATTGCCAGAAAATCCTCTTGTTGGATATTATCCTAAGTGATCACTTTACTTGATTAATGAGGAATGAAAAATTCCCACGTCCTATGAGCTGAAGGTACTCACATGCTAATTTGCTCGGACTCGGGTGCGGAACTATAGGTCGGATCCTTGTGATCTAACTTCTAAGATTCGGGGGTATGGATCTAGGTACGGATACCGGTGTGGGGATTCAACTAGAAATAATTCAAATATCTAAAATTAGAGTTCAATGTCTAAATTATGAGACATTATGTGGATAACTAACATGGTATTCCAAAGAGAAAATGTTAATCAAGAGGAGAATCCCAGAAGGAGAAACAAGGAAAAAGACTGACATAGAAATTTTTATATATATATTTCATTTTCTTCAATTTCACCTTAGCTTTTGTTTTGACTATAGAAATCATATCATCGTATCTATCCCTAATTTCTTCGATGTTGATCAAAGTACCCGAAATCTTTTGACCACACCCACACCCACACCCACACCCACATGGTGTCGACATGAATGCGGCACCGAAAGTGAAGAGTCCGAGCAACTTAGTTCGCATGTTTGGAGCCCAAATGTCTGGGTACTATGGTTGATTCTCTAGAGAATAATCCTGGATTGCCTAATCCATGTGCTGAAGATACCTCGGACTCAACTACTTATCCAAAAAAAAAAAAGATAACTAGGACTCAACTGTGCACATATATCTTGATCAGTAAGTGTATCCCTTCACTAGTCTTCAGTGTACTCCTTGGGAGTCGAGTATTTTGCACTTCACACATAATCAGGACCTTACTGCTTATTGATTGGGAGATATCTGGAAGTTGGTGTGAATTGGTTGAGTATAAACTAATATTCAGTAATTTGTTGTGTTTCTGCTACCTAGCTGTATTGTAAATGGTAGATTCAGTGCATTTTAGTTTAATAAACAAATATTCAGTAATTTGTTGTGTTTCTGTACCTAGTTGTATTGTAAGTGGTAGGTTCTTTTTCCTGTGCATTTTATTCTGATATTAAAGGGTTTTGAGCTCCTTAAGTGGGAGATATGTCTGTTTATGAAGTTCTTCTGCCTTCACTTGCTGGAATTACAAATTTGCCATATTACCCGGACTCATTGCAATGTGTCGTGTGACTCTTTTGTCAGGATCCTATTAGAAGTGCAGTTGTTGATTCCTGCATTCGTGTAACAGACAACGGTAGAGAGAGCATTCAAAGAAAAGTATGATCTTCATCCCAGTTTCACTTCATGGCGGAGACGATTTTTGCTCTCGCTATATTATTCCGATTTAATGGACTTGTTTCTTTACTGAAACTTTCTGCTGAAACTTACTTCTATAATTTTCCAGGTCTTTTTCATTTTCACACTTTATAACACCTCAAATCATAATGATCAGCTGAAGGTACGGAAATCATCCCCCTCCATTTATTTTTTATTTTTCTGGGCAACAGGTGAATAAATGAAATCTATGAACGACAGTTAGGAGCAAGCAGTCCTGAGGAAGCTGCAAGGTGGATCCAGGCATTTCAGGAAGCAGCTTTAAAGGTACATACTGGTCATTATGAGCTGTTATATTGTTCCTCTTTGGTAACTCACAATAATGCGTAAATTTAGGCAGACATGAACAGAGGAAATGAAGTTGATTTTTCAAGCAGTGGTTCACAGTCTTTGAGGTACATTTAGTTGGTGCATTACCCTTTTTCTTTGCTCAGGATATAACATATAAGTAATTCGCTGCTTTTCATTTTATATGGTGGTGTTTGACCGAACATGAAGTTCAAGAAAGCAAGAAAGATTTTTGGCACATAAGAAAAGTACCCTACACATGCCATGACATATTTATGGCTATAAATCATTGGAATGTTTAAAGCTAAATAGTTTCTATAAATAGAAAGGTTCCATTTTTCTTGGAACAAACTAAAAAAGGTAAGAGTGTCATATCATGCAACATAGGAGTATAAGTTACTTTAAGGGACAGTGTCGGTTTCTTTTCTCATTGTGCAAAAATGGTTCCAATTAAGTATTACCTTTCTAGAAAAAGTTTCCAATTAAGCTCTATGATAGGACTGTAATTGTCATTATTACAATTTTTTTCCATTTTTTTTTTGCACACAGGTTAAATTGTTCCAACAAGTCTTATCGTCTGAATTCGATTGATTGGACTGTCTGTTCATCCTCAGTTACAGATGCTATGACGTCTGATGTTGTTGCACCCTCACCTTGGACAATCTTTGGTTGTGAGAATGGTAGGTTTTGATTTTATAGTTGTGTTTTGAGACGGCTGAAATTACATTTGTAATTCCTACTTCATGGACCAATTCACATCTGCTTAGGAAATTTTGGAACTATTTAATGTGGATTGATGAAGTATATTTTGCAATTTAGCTTCTTGAGGGTGTCAGTTTATAGTTTCTTTTAACTTATGTGTTCAAGTCATGCTTTATTAGTGTAAAGATATGGTACTTGGGTCTAACACAACCCCAAAAGTTAGCTCCTGAAGCGAGGATTGTCCAAGTCTATATAAGGAGACCACCAGTCCATTACCCAACCAATGTGGGGCTTACTCTAACACCCTCTTTTACGCCTAGGCCCAACTGGAGCGTGGACCAGGAGCCCAAATAGGAATGGACCTGGCTCTGATACCAATGTAAAGATATGGCACCTGGGCCCAACTCAACCCCAAAAGTTAGCTCATGAGGGGAGGATTGCCCAAGTTCATATAAGGAGACCACCAGTCTATTCCCCAACCAATGTGGGACTTACTCTAACACCCTCTTTTATGCCTAGGCCCAACTGGAGCGTGGACCAGGAGCCCAAATAGGGATGGACCTGGCTCTGATACCAATGTAAAGATATGGCACCTGGGCCCAACTCAACCCCAAAAGTTAGCTCATGAGGGGAGGATTGCCCAAGTTCATATAAGGAGACCACCAGTCTATTCCCCAACCAATGTGGGACTTTTTACCCACTCTAACAATTAGCCTTATTTCAATATTAGTTTTTGGCGAATAAAAATTTATATAGACATCCTTGAATGGTTCCTTTGTATTTGATATTATGTTGTTTCTTTGATAGTCAAGTGGTCTATCTCATCTCCTTTCATAATTCTTTTTGCCAATTGTCTTGAATCACTTGTGCATGCAGGACTTAGGCTCTTTAAGGAAGCTAAAGATAGGGAATCTCTTGGAAAGGTAAGTGATGTTCTCCAGCTCCTATGGCAGTAAATATATGCATCTAATGCTGCGGAACTTGTTCTATGTTTTGCAGTGGGATGATCACCCCGCGATAATGGCTGTTGGAGTAGTCAATGGAACTTCTGAGGCCATTTTCCAGACACTCATGTCACTTGGTCCTTCAAGATCAGAGTAAGTTGCGAAGTCCATGTCAGTTTTTTTATAGGAAGACTTCACTGCTAGTAGTTTTTTTATCTGTTGACAGAAATATAATTAAAACTTGACGAAAGCAATCTCAGAAAACATGTGCTTAAGAATATAGATACATTTTTAGCCAGTAACCATGTCTTCTGCACTTTAGATGGTTCTTCCCCATGGTTGTTAAATCAGGATTCAATGTGAGCACAAAAATGAATTTTTTTTCATAGTTTGTTCATTCAGGATTCAACTTGAGAACTGTAATCTGAGTTTTGTGATCATACAAATTAAGAATTACGCAATAATTTTTGGGTAAAGTAAAAGTGTACACAGGTAAAATGGAATGAATACCAAACTTCTGTATGATTCAAGTAATCTGAAAGCAATTTATTGACTCTCAAAATTTGAAATTTGTTGTTTGGATACTAATATAAATTTAACACCAAGTAAACAAGAAAGTGAATCAAGAAATAGAAGTTTTCCACTTCACCATAACTGGTATAGAAGTCACAAGCACAGTAGATGTTATCCACACTTGAAATTGTCTGGACAAATCATCACTTAAATCATGTTGAAGAAAGCAGCACTTTTTGAATTGGGATTGGAGATTGAAATAGATAGTTATGAAGAGAGAAGAGTCAAAGAAACTGATGGTTCTTCTTAATTTTCTAGGGATAAAAGCCCAAATAACATATTCAAGGTTAAACCACAAAGAAGATATTGAAATTGAGCAAGTCCTGAAATGGAATTGAATCACATCAATCATGCAATAACATTTCGTTGTCAGTTTGTATTATAAGCTGTTTAGCTGAGATTATTTTGTTAGGATTTTTAGAGAAGGATCGAGTCACTGGACGATGAACAGGAAAATCTAAATCAATTGACTTCGACTTTCCCTTGCTTTTGTTTGAATTCCTAGATCGACCTATTTTGTATATAAATTTAGCTCGTTGAAGGGAGGCTGATACCTTAGAGTTCAATAGAAGAGAGAACTCTGATCTCTTGTTTTTTTGGTTAAAATACGACTTACTGATTTATTCCTCAAAACCCCCTTTAAATAGGAGTCTAATTACAGCAATAGAAAGTCCAATCCTTATGAAAGTAGGAAACCTCAGTCCTATTTCAAACTAATAACTATAGCTAAACCTAATCCTTATAAGGCTATTAAACATAAATCCTATTCTAAAATAATAAAGAAAGCTACTAAATATATAATTAAATACTTAATTTATTGCTTTCAACGCATCCACAACGTTACCCCCCTCACGTTGAAAGAGTTTGTCCTCAAGCTCGAATTTCACGGCAATCATCGAGAACTTCTGGAATAGCGTTGTCAGCTAAATCATCCAATTCCATCTAGAAAAGTTGTTTACACTGGTGAGTGGCTGAATATTGTTCGTCACAATTATAGCATAAGCCCTTAGCTCTTCTCTCTGCAATTTCTGTGCGAGTTAATCGCTTGACAAAAGGGATTTGATTGCTGCACTGGGCATTAGCCGAGGTACTTGAACTGACTAAACTAGCGGCAGATTTTGCCGAGGTTGTTGCGCTGCCAAGACTTGTCTGAGGCTGCTGCCCGTGAATATTACTTACTTTTTGCAGTTGTTGCTTTTGTTCTAAAGCCCTGGCTACACTCATAGCCGTCAATAAGTCAGGTGGTTTGAGCAATTGCACGTCCAATTTGATTGAATTATCCAACCCTGCCATAAATATTCCCACGTGCAAGTGTTCTGGAATAAGCTCATCAGCCTTAGCCAACTTTTCTTGAAATTGTCGTTGATAAACTTCAATTGTACCAGTTTGTCGAAGCGTGACCAATTAACCCACCGGGTTGCTACTTTCGAAGATTCAAATCGCTGGAAACATCGTTTCTGAAAGTCTTCCCAACCCAGTGGGCCCTTCGTCCGTTTAAGTTGATAATACCATAATTGTGCTTCTCCCAAGGTGAAACCCAGCCACTCCAACCTTTTCAGCCTATGTTGTATGTTGATTTTCAAAAAATTGCTCACAACGATGTGCCCAAATTAATGGGTCATTGGTGCCATCATAAGTAGGCAAATCCATCCTTGCATACCTTGGTATTGTCGAATTGGAATTACCACTAGTTTGATGATTCTGATCAGCCAGTTGAATAGGCACTGTATTGCCTCTAGTAGCTGGATTTATTGATCTACCTGTTGCCGAGGCGCTACTAGATTCTGTCCCGTGGACTGCTGGTTTGTATAGCCAATTCCCAAGCTAGAAAATTGTTCTTGACTGACTTGGACAATTCTTTCGCTGAGACGTTCCATCGCTGCGGATTTAGAGTCCATTAGTGTTTCTGTAATCACACGTTCTTCTTGAAACCTGAAATTGATCTCATCGTCCATTGTGTTAGGCTCTGATACCAAGTTGTTAGGATTTTTAGAGAAGGATCGAGTCACAGGAAAATTTAAATCAATTGACTTTGACTTTCCTTTGCTTTTGTTCGAATTCCTAGATCGACCTATTTTGTATATAAATTCAGCTCGTTGAAGGAATGCTGAAACCTTAGAGTTCAATGGAAGAGATAACACTGATCTCTTGTTTTTTGGTTAAATATGACTTACTGATTTATTCCTCAAAAATCCCTTTAAATAGGAGTCTAATTACAGCAATAGAAAGTCTAATCCTTATGAATGTCGGAAACCTAAGTCCTATTCCAAACTAATAACTATAGCTAGACCTAATCCTTATAAGGCTATTAAACATAAATCCTATTCTAAAATAATAAAGAAAGCTACTAAATATATAATTAAATACTTAATTTATTGCTTTCAACGCATCCACAACAAATTTCTTCTCTGAAAATTTAAGTGAATTGGGAATCATATACTGCTCTTTTTCTTTTTTCCTTTTTTTTTTTTTTTGGGGGTGGGTGGGGTGGTAATGACTGCTGAAAAGGGTGCAGTTGAAAAGATATAGAGCAGGGGCTGTGCTTGTTTGACTAGGGTATCTTGCTTTATGAATGTGATATACTTCAAAATTGTTTGGTTCACAGACAGTCAGTTGATTTTTGAAGCCTTGAAGTGGACATGCTTCCTTGTATAAGCAATACCAGTGAAGCATCTTTATCCTATCATGTATATAACTACACTTCTTTAGAATATCGAATGGTGTACCTTGTTATTCTCCGGGAAAGGGAAGTACTTCCCTTCCCTTTTTGATATTTATGAAATGGAGCAGTTGTTCTTTTCAGTGACTAGTATTTGGACACATGTGTCCCATGCAAGAGTGTTTGGATTATTTCAGTAAAAATGCAGAAGTTGTATGCCATTTTCTATCTTGGATGTTCCTTTAGTAGCTTTAAAACCCTGGCTTTCTTTTTAAACCTTTCACATTTTCTCTCTACTTCAACCAATGTTATTGTAATCCATTAAGTTTTCTTAACTATGATCCACATGGTTGAATAGTTAATTCGTAGGAGTGTAAACTACTAAAACTAATTATACGATAAGTAAGAACTAAGAAGATATAAAGGGTAAACGATCATGCACGAGAGGGGCAGAGAGTTATGTTCTCTCTAGACAAAAACAACTCAAATGCAATAATTTAACAAATATATCCTCAACAAGAAAAAAACAATTTAGGAAAAAGGGCACCCAAGGACGTGGCCTAGTGGTCAATGAGGTAGGTTGAGAACCATGAGGTCTCAGGTTCAAATCCCAACGGAGACGAAAAACACTAAGTGATTTATTTCCATCTGTCCTAACCTTGGTAGACAGAGTTACTTGGTATGTGTTGCTGGTGGGAGGTGACATGTATCCCGTGGAACTAGTCGAGGTGCGTGCAAGCTGGTCCGGCCACCACGGTTAAAAAAGAAATAGTTTAGGGAAAAGGAAAAAACTAAACCAAGGAAAAAGTTCTACTTACCTATCTAGTGCATATGTTCACCAAATTAAAAGAACAATAATCTTTGATGAATAAAGGAAATTTACCAAATTATAATATTTCACTTAAAGAAAAAGCAAATAGAAAATGGTAAAATAGATTTTAGTGTCAATTGAATATTGTGCACTTCTATAATTTGACACAGAATATCACAAGACCATATATGAATTGTAGAGCATGTGAAAATATAGTACATCTATTAAATTATTGTTGAAAAGCTAAAATGAGGTAAAGTACAAAATGAAAGAGCTTACCATGTATAAATAAAGAATAAGATAATTTGTACAGAATATAAAGACCTTACCAAATGTATAGCTGTATGTATTTTAGTATATAATTCTTTTTTTTGTATATTTAATTTGTTTGTATAGTCATATATTTTTCGTAACTCTATCTTACTTTTCAGAATTGAATAAAGGAAGATAGTAAAAGATAAGATAATTTCAATTAACTGAAAGATCCATCTTAGCCAACTCTACACATAGAACAAACTAAATGAATTATTCTTTTCAAATTGATTTTTCATCGACTCGGTATATGAATCTTTGTTTTTCTTGTAGTTTTCCCCTCCTTTTGCGCTTTGTTTCTTTTCTATTTCCTCGTTACTCCATGATTACTTCCACATTATGCCTGTAGTTTGCATTTAATATTCTCCTAATTTTATGGAAAACTCCTTAATTCAATGAAAAAAGGGAGAGAAGATAAAAGGTAAAAAACATCCACACACTTATGGAGCTTTCATTTCGTTTCTTTTCCATTTTGATGCTTAGAGATTGAAGTATTAGGAAAAGGGGTTTAGTTTCCAAATTATGAATTTGATTATTAAACCGCCACATATAAGCTAGGTAAATCACTAAAGTAGTAAAGTCCCCCTTTTCTTTTTCCTTCAATTTTTTTTTGATAACCATGATGTCCGAGCCAGCTTGCACGGACCTTGACTAATTCCACGAGATACCTTGCCACCTCCCATCAGGTCCACCAAGGCTAGAACAACTAGGAAGAAATCACCTAATGTTTTGTCTTTACTGAATTGGAACCTGTGACCTCATGGTGCTCAACTCACTTTATTAGCCACTAGGCCACCCAAGTGCAAAAAAACACATGACATTAAGTTAAATTTATTTGCTTTTTTATAGATTCAATCGCCTGCTGATGCTTATATTATGGGCTTGTGTTAGATAAGGGCCTCAAAGGCGAAGTGAGGTGTTAACCATGAAATCTTGGAGTAGTAGTTATTGTGTGTATAACTAGTAGACTGGACATATTCTTTAAATATTAAAGATCAGAGGAATATAATAAACATTGAAAGCATTTTTTAAAGCATAAAAAGTAAAAACATCAATAATTATTCTTTTCAAGGTGAACATTTTCTTTTGAGATATGCAGAAGAGTTGTATGAGTTTCTGCATGGGCACCTTTAGTTATAAAGCTTTCTATTGTGCTCACTACTTAATATAGATCATATAAGCGTTTAGAGGTCAAGTAGATTGCACAACGTATACTATCCCAAAAAGAAATTTTTATAGGCAGTTTACATGGTTTCAGTGTAGAGAGCTGGACAAGAGATGGCCTTTTACAATTTATCATCTGCAAGTTCTTTAAACTGTAGTGATATACTTATCTTGTTGATTCCTCTTATGTTGTGACTGAAATATATTGTGCTTTGTGTTGCAGATGGGATTTCTGTTTCTACAAGGGCAGTGTGATTGAACATCTTGATGGTCACACTGATATAGTTCATAAGCTTTTAAATCGGGATTGGCTACCTTGGTATGTATGGTTCATATTTCAACTCTGGAAAAGTTTATTGGTCCTGTCCTAGAGTTATAATTGACATAAGACTTTGCAGGGGTATGACTAGAAGAGATCTTCTTTTGCAGCGTTATTGGAGAAGGGAGGACGATGGGACCTACGGTACCAAATCTATTGAGGATTGGTCTATAGCTACTTCTTAGAAAGCTAGATCCACCATAACCAATTGTTTCTTTCTTGCAGTTATTCTGTACCATTCAGTGTTTCACCGGAAGTGTGCAGCTCAACAGGGCTACGTTCGTGCCTGCCTTAAAAGTAATGTATGCCTGCAAAGTAGAGTTAGTATAAGCACATGTATTTTTTGATAAAAGAAGCACATGGTTTTCTGTTATCACTGTTATGAACCAGATGTTTTATTTGGATCAGGAATGAACTACAAACTAAAATTACTTCTGTGCTTAGATGCCAGAGTTTCTAGTACATTATGCATGTTGAGTTGTTGATGTAGATTTGTCATAACACTGAACCAGCCACATGCTTCTTCTACTATTTTATTCCCCAAGACTACTCTAACAGCTCTGCATGTTCTCTGCCTTTAAATTGGGAGTCATACAAATTGACATCCCCTAAATCCTTGCAGGTGGAGGATATGTTATATCACCTGTGAATCAAGGGAAGGGATCAGTAGTCAAGCATATGCTTGCTATCGACTGGAAATTCTGGAAGTCATATGTACGAACATCTGCAGCAAAATCTATAACAATACGCATGCTAGGAAAACTCGCTGGTGTGCTCTCTATGTGGTTTCTCTTTCTGTCAAATTCATCAGTTGATTTGTCCAAATTTGCATATTTTGACATTTACCGGACACAATTAGACTATTTTCCACTGCATTTGCAGCTTTGCGGGAGCTTTTCAGTGCAAAAATAGGAAATTACTTGCCCTCTGATGTCTCAGGGGAGCTGATCAAAAGCAAAAGATTGTGTGAAGTTGAAGAAGAAATTAAGCTTGAAGTGCGAACCCGGTTAGAAAATGGAAAGAATGTAGCAGATTTGGAGGAAGAAGCAGTTAAAACACCTTCAAGCTTGATGGGTTTAAACGATGCGGCAGATGAGTTCTTTGATGTCTCTGAGCCACTGGATTATGACCAATCAGAAAATGGCTGGTCTTCTGATTTTGGACCTGAGACATACTCTCAGGTATTACCTAGTTAAACCATAAGCTCAGTGAATTGCTGTATAAACAGGCAGCATCCTACAAAATCAGGAGTCTGCACGAGACATGTCTTCCATTGTGAAATCATGTTTGTTGATTGCCTTCTAGTATCGAATGAATACACTTTGATTCAATTGATTCTCTACCTAACTTAGAGCTTCATGTTTGTTTCTGTCTTCTAACAGTAAGAATCTTTAACCTGGTCTGGGGTATATAGACTGACCTAAGGATATATGTAATATCTCAAGAAGCTCCAGATCTTAGTTCCTAATGTTGTTAATACATCTTCATTTTTTCAACACCCACCTGAAAGAATTATATTTTCTACCGTGCTCCCTCCATCGGATTTTGTGTGAGTGTTTGACCATACACAGAGTTTAAGAAAGAAACACAAATTTTTGATACTTATGGTCTAAAATAGGCTGTAGACATTTGTGTGGCTATAGAATCATATCATTAAGGGTCACTGGAGGACAAACTAAAAAGGGAAGTTTGTCAAATAAAATAGGACAGGGCAGTATATTTTCATCAAAACCTAAATCCTCTGATTTGTTTTTTCTTTCCATCGTCTGGTTGCAGATCTATTCTTTATGGATATGTTTCTTCGTATCTCCTCATTTGTATGCTCGTTTTTGACTATACAGGATGCGCGTCATCCCAAATTGTCAACTGCTGCAGTTTTCGTGAAGAGGCTGCATGATCTTGCAGGCATGTTTGATGCTTGTTGCTATGTTAGAAAACTTGATTAAAATCTGCATGTTGAAGTTCTAAGGACAGAAGATTTCTCTTAATGCTGCAGTTCAGAAGAAGGGTTATGTAGATCTGCATGAAATGGCAAAGGAAGATACATCATTTTGCCACTACGGATCCACTCTACCAAAAGATTCAACCTGTAATTTGCCTTGCAGTTGGACTGAAACAGATCCTTCTACTTTTCTTATTCGTGGAGAGACCTACCTAGATGATCGTAAGAAGGTGAAGTCTCGTTGTTGATTCAGCTTTCATGCTTAGCTTATTATAAACATGTCCGGGTTCAATTTTTGTGTTGTCTTATCATTGACTGATCTGGGTATTTTGGAATGGTTCCCATTGTTTTATTGACATCTACTGTTTGGTTTCTGACTAAAGATTAAGGTCTGATAGTTACCTTCTAATCATTACATGGTAACATCATGCAGAACATGCTATACCTCAAGTCACAGCCAAAAGTTAGTCAATCTGTATGAAAGATAATTATTTTCATGTTTTTGAAACATGTGCAAATTGGCCTAATGGTAAAGAAACTCTAGGTAGAGATCTTGAAAATCCTGCATGCTTCTTGGCTAGGTGTCTGCTATGCTGGAGAGCATGTGGGATTTCTGATGTTCTTGTCTTGTTAATGTTAAAAGATTCTTTAAGTATGCTACTGTATTTCAGAATCTAGATACTTTTCGTGTTGTCATGCCGTTTAATCATTATATGTCTCTTATGCAGAACAAGGCTAAAGGCACTTTGATGCAAATGGTGGGTGCGGATTGGTTGAAGTCTGACAAACGAGAAGATGATCTTGGTGGTCGACCTGGGGGAATTGTTCAGGTTTCTTCTGTTATTCAATGAAAATACACTGATCATATTGTTTAATGCCTATGAGCCTACTGCTCAATATCTCTTCTCTGCAGAAATATGCAGCAAAGGGTGGTCCAGAATTCTTCTTCATTGTGAACATACAGGTATGCAATCTCTTGTTTCCTTCATATACTTTGATTTCCTATAAAGCTGCTACCCAAATGCTTCATTTTGATGGCTTGTCACTTGTATTCAGGTCCCAGGTTTAACAACATACACTCTCACTCTCTACTATATGATGGATACCCCTTTAGAGGATTCACCTTTGCTGGAGAGTTTTGTCAAAGGAGATGATGCTTATAGAAACTCGAGGTTCAAGCTCATACCATACATATCCAAGGTTTGGTTTGCTAATTGGAAATGGACAAAATTACTTTCCGTATAAGGTTTAACATAATTTTACTGTGAGTTGCTTAGTCCATTTAGCAAAAGGTTATGGCACATCTACATTCATGTAGCATGTGCACTGGTCCATATGATTACACTTCTCTTCTGTTCCTTCTCATCTATTAAGCATTATGGTAGGTAGTGTGCTCATGTTTTAGCAAAAGCTAAATGTCATTTTTGATTTATTTTTTTAGCAGATAGGTTTTCATAGAGATTTTTCTTTTGAGCCGAGGGTCTATTGGAAATAGCCTCTCTACCCCATAAAGGTAGGGATAAGGTCTACGTACATCCTGGGATTGCACTGGGTTTGTTGTTGTTGAAGATTTTCATAAAGATGTTAAAAGGCAATCAACATTATGTTACCCACAACTTCGTCCTCATTCTAAGAAAATGATCAGCAACTTTGAAAGAAACAGAAACCCGTTTAAATGGGTTCTTATTTTTCGTGGGAACTCTTTAAGCAAGCAAATTTAATACCCTCTCTATTCCACTAAAAAGATGCACTTTCAGTTTCCCAAGGGCTCAAATTGAGTAAATCTACAACTAGATCCCCAATTGATTAATTTGTTTTCTGCAAATGTAACTATACCTAGAAACAACAGTAATGAAAATTAACAACGGCAAATCTTTCAATTTCAAGGGTATATTTATATGAGAAAGGATCATGGCCAAAGAAATTCTTTTCGGGCCTAGAGAAATGCAGAAAGGTTGTCTAGGAAGACACAAGGATGTTGCATGCTTATGTTATTATTCAGAAACCCATGTATCTTTAGAGTCTTGTTTTCCATGCAGAAGATTGTAATTTGTTATGGTAGTTATTCACGTTTTGGTTCTACGGTGTTCTTTTGTTAGCATTTCTGTAGGTACTTTGAACATATGTCATCCATTTCTGTCTTAGCTGTTGGGATACTTTGACTTGAGCATTCACTTTTCAGGGATCATGGATAGTCAAGCAGAGTGTTGGGAAGAAAGCTTGTCTTATTGGTCAAGCGCTAGAAATTAATTATTTTCGTGGAAAGAACTACATAGAGGTAAAGTACCAGAGTATTTTGGCACTAAATGATGCACAGTGTTGTCCTAATGTTAGGAACTGATCCTCACTGCAGTTAAACATTCACAGTTTAAGGATTTGTAAAAATTACCACTGTGGTAAATGTTGAACAGTTTTTGCCTCTTGGGAAAAAATGGTAGTATGCTATATCTTGTTAACTATCTTAAGAAGTATAAGTGGAACCCGAAACTAATATTGACGGAAATCACTATGTGAACCTGAAGAGTTTTGTTGTAATTTCAGCTTGGTATTGATATTGGCTCATCTACTGTGGCAAGAGGTGTTGTCAGCCTTGTTGTTGGTTACCTAAACAATCTAGTCATTGAGATGGCCTTTCTTGTCCAGGTAAAATTCCATGTCCTTATTCCCCATATAGACTGACAGTTTAACTCGTGATCTGTATTCTATCAATTTGCAACTTGTTATGATCATTTTGTTGATATGAATTTTACTAAAGCACAGTGACTGTCTTTCTCCACAGGCTAACACGCCCGAAGAACTCCCTGAATATCTTCTAGGTACCTGCCGTCTTAACCATCTGGACGTTTCTAAAGCTGTGCAAGTGAAACCTTGATCTTTGTATAATCTCAGTTGGTTTCTAAACATTCAAGTGTATTTTAGGTTAGTCCATATGCTTACAGGAAGGTAGGGGTATTCATTTGCACAGGAAACATGAATGACCAACATAAAACTGCAAAACTTCTTGTAAAGTGACTAGTGAATGTCCAATTCATTGATTCAATCAAAAGCCACACCAGCATAGTGCTGCATTTAGTGTAATTTGTACAGCCAACAAAATTGTACATTGGCGTAATTGGTAAAGTTGTTGCCATACGACTTGGTGGTCACGGGTTCGAACTGTGGAAAAACAGTATCCTGCAGAAATGTAGGGTAAGTTGCGTATAATAGACACCTGTGATCCAATTCTTTCCTGGCTGGAGTATAGTGTACCGGCTTTCCTTTTTGTATAGTCAACAAAAGTGTGCTGTTTCTAGTTATTGTGAGGAAACATGCTTTTCTTTTTCAAATGCAATGTTTTCTCTTTTAAAAGGAACCAAATGGGGGTGTTGTGGGAAATGAGTTTCATGCATGTGACCTCAAAAGGGGAAAGGCTCAAGAGCAGTAATTATGAAACAGGTAAAGGATGGCTTTGCCTCTAGGGAACTGTTCATGTGGGGATGTTGGCCCTTTAGTCTTGGTTTTTGAGTTCATCATGCATTAGACTTTTATACCTCAATGCCTTGGGTCGAGGGTCTATCGGAAATAATCTTCCTATCTCCATGCGATAAGGGTAAAATCTACATACACTTTATCCGACTCACACATGGGATTACACCATGTTGTTGTTTTCGGCCTTATAATTGAAAAATAACTGTTGTTATGGAATTTTATATTACACATGTGAAATTTCAATACACTACAAACTGTGCAAAACCGTCCGCTTGGCCTCAAGATTCTTCAGTTTCGCTGTGTTCGATTTTTGCTCTTTATTGTCTGGTTTGTGTTGCTCTGCCTTTTTTTTTTTGTCACGGTATGGGGTGGATTTAAGAGGGTGTCAGGGTGTTCGTTCGAATCTCCTTGATAAAAATTAGACTGTATTAATATATATTTTTTTACTTTCTATTCTATGTATATATAGAGATTTTGAATCCCCTCACTACAAGACTTGATGACTCTGTGATTTAGTTTTCCCAAATTTATCTTGAGATTCCAAGTTTAAATCTTAGACACTATACTTCTATTTTTTAAACTCTCTAAGTGATAATCCTGAATCTGCTACTGAATATTCCGCCTTTTAATTTGTTTAGAGATTTTGTTGTGCTTTTTTTCAGAAAGGGAAGGAAAGTTTCACCCTCTATTGTTCTGTTTGTGTTTTTGTGTCAACATAAATCATTGATATTACCCACAAATTTATCTCTTTTAGATCGTACTGTACAAATCATGAATTGATGTATACTTTTTCATTTGTTTTTTGCAAGATATTTATCTTCATTTTATTCTATATGATAATGCACATAACCGATGATGCTTTGTTTATATCTACCTGTAGTTATTGAAGAGTTTTTGAATTCACTAGAAAAATATTTATTGGGATGGTAGCTAGAGTATGTTCACAGAAATTTAGTCTTATTTGATATGATATATTGTAATAACAGTAAGAAAGAAAATTTTCTTTCAGATTGTATGGCTCCAAAACAAGTTTTGCATAAGGATCTTTTTTCAGCAAATGCTTATGTTAACATTATAGCGCAGACCCTTACAATTTGCATGTTGTACTCAAAATAACAGAGATAAACACTCCTTCCTTATTTGTTGTGGAGGTCTAATATTAAAATAGTTTAGTATAAATAGTAATTACTAATTTGATAAAAAATGTAACTAAACTACGTACTATCACAAGTTAAACTATGATGAAGTACACAAAAATTAATCTGGTTGTGTATATAAATTATATCACTTTAAATTATCCAAATCACATAATCATAAATATATATGGTGTTTATGTTTTACGGATTCTATCCTTAGGCATTCATTAGAACCAGTCAGATTCAGTTTTAATTCACTTAATTAAAAAGCACATTCAAAATTGTGTGCTATAAATCTGAAATAAGTTGCTCTTAAGAGTACTTGTAACTTGTAAGTGTATTTCCACATGACATATCAACTGTTAAAAATCTGTTTGCATTTTACACCAAGCCAATGTATATAAGACATATATCTTGAATATATACACTTTTTAACACTTAACCATATTTAAGTGATATGTATAATCACTTTCATAATGTTGATTCTTAACGTTAATTATTTGATTAGGTGTAAACACCCAATGTGGATTAAAAACTTTCTCAATGAAGGAATTTGTGTTATTAGAGGAGAGAAATGTGTAGTAGTATCATATACAGAAATATTAGTAACGGATAAAGGCATGAAAGTAAACGAAGAAATAGAAGATGGGAATGTACAAATATAATTATAGATCAGAAGAAAATGACTACCCTAAAAAATAACAGTAAAAATCTATTTTAAGTTGAGAACCGTGTATGCTTTATTCTCAAATGAATACCTCAGAACATAACGACGACAAGCATAAGGCTAAAGTTTGGTTCCACAAATAAGATATTGATAAAAATTAGAATATAGATTTAGAACATATCAAATTCACTAGCTGATGTCTCGGGTGAAAAATTCAATTCTCATTGAGATCCCTAGTATCTTTTTTTAATTTCAGGGACTGCCTTACAAGTCCAAATTACAAAAAGTCCAAATTAACTATAGCAAAAACACGAATAAAAACATCAACACCAAGAATCTGATGAAGTGATGTAGGAACGATGATGGATGACCATATTGATTTCATAAGTCTTATTAAGTTATTAGGTAGCATTCACATTTCCTAATTAGACAATTGAGATTTCATTTTTGAAATCAAATTATGAAAAAAAATTCGTAGCTTCATAAGATATTCAATCATCTTATCTCTTTACATAAGTCATGGTACCACCATATATGTTAAACAATCACAAAATTTATACTTTATTATTTCATGTATAGTTTTTACTCAATTTCGAAAAAATTACACATCTTTTTCTTTGAAAAATATTTAATGATAATATCAACAATTCACCCAAGTTAGGTTCCATTTAATTATATGATAAAAAGTCTATAAAGGTGTACGCGTACTTTTTTTAATGATAATCTTGAAACACTGCAAAGTCTTTCTATATTTCTTAAATTCTATGCATGATCAAACTACCTCAGTAAATTGAGACAGAGGGAATACTATTTTATGGAATTCCAAAAATAATATGATTCGGCATAAATGTGCAACGCAAGTGCTGTAAAACTTAAAAAGTTAAAAGAAAAATAAAATCAAAGTTTTACAAATCAGAAAAGAAAAAGAAAGTAAAAGATAATTAAGAATAAAGTTTTACACATCCAGCTTGTAAGTCAAGTAATTACTTTTCGAATTTTCAAATACTGATAAGCTTTATTTATTGAAAAAATAATAAATATTTCTAAAAAAAGCTCAAGTGGTGGACCCACCAAAACTATTCTAAAATCGACAATTATAGTGAAATTCCACGTAGACGTTGGACATTATTCAAAATTGAACTGAAAAAAATTAAATAGGAGTATTTGAAACTTAAAAGTTGCGTTTGGAAGTAAATTTTACTTATTTAAGAATGTTATTTAAAATATTCTTTTGCTAATTTTTTTTTAAAAAAATGTTTCTTAAAATTGAGAACTATTACTTATTATCACTTGGAATTCCTTTTACAGACACTGCATTGATTATTTAAATATTGAAATAAATATTTAAAGGTAAAAAAGTCATTTTAGTGCAATTTGAAGACTTTTATACTATAGTAAAACGTAAAAGCCCATTTATATCCGATGTATGGTTTTAATGAGAAATTCATTTAATGATATCTTGATCGTGCTAATGTTATTATTTATCTTTAATATGTAATACTTTTTTTATTTATTATATATTTTTTTTTATTATTATTTTCAACATGATTTCTTTTTACTGTATTTTTATTTCATGCTCAATTTGTTATATTTTTCTTAAGTCGAATGTCTTTCGAAAATAATGAAACCTTCTACACACCATCCTTCTCAAATCTTAGAATAGGTTGTTAGTGCTAATATATGAAATAGTTTTCTCAAAAAAATAAATATTATACATCGAAAATTATTTATTGAATAATATTTTTTTAAGAAAAAAGAAAATAACTTCAGTTACCATAAAACATATACTTTAATAAATGTTTTTTTTTTATGACTTTAATTTTCCCTTTTAATAAAGACATAAATACATACCTTCACACTGATCTATCGGCGAAACAGTGTTCGAATTTTCCGGTGGGAAAATCTCAGTGTTTGGATTCCGGATACTTCTCCGATCGGAGAGGTTTGCCGGCGGCAGTGAAGTGGACCCCACCAATTTCCCGATAAGTGGAGGAAGTTTGTTTTTGTCGATTCTCGACACAGTTTTTTGTGCATATTTATGAGCACGAGATCTCGAAATTCCATAATAGGTTAGCCCCAATTTTCCTCAATTCTCTTTCTTTCATGCATTTTAAAGGTAATTAACCCACTCACAGGGGGAAAAAAAGAGAAAAAACTTTCAAGTTTTGTGTTTTCATAGCTGGGTGGGTGCTACTTTTTGATAATTTTAAGGTTAGAAATGCTAAATTTTGAATGTTTTTAAGTTTTGGGCTGGGTTTTCATAGCTGGATGGGTGTTTAATTTTGATAATTTTATGGTTAGAAATGCTAAATTTTGAATTTTTAAGTTTTGGCTTGGTGTTTTCATTGCTGGGTGGGTGTTTAATTTTGATAATTTTATGGTTAGAAATTCTAATTTGAATTTTTAAGTTTTGGGCTAGTGTTTTCGTAGCTGGGTGGGTGTTTAATATAATGTTAAGATTACAAATGCTAAATTTTTAATGCTTACTTGGATTCTTGAGTAATTCTCTCTCTCTCTCTCTCTCTCTCTCTCTCTCTCTCTCTCTCTGCGTGTGTGTGTGTGTGTGTATGCTGTGTATATGACCTTTGAATTGAGCTAGCTGAATGTTAAAGAACTTCCCTGCCCTCCTTTAATTGTGGATTATGTACTTGGGTAGGTGTTAAAATTTGGACTAAGGCTCGTGTATCATGGTTAAAAGTGATGAAGTTTGGATCTTTTACTTTGATTCATGAATATTACGAGTGTGTGTGTGTGTGTGTGTGTATATATATATATAGTGTATATGCCCTTCGAATTCAGCTTGTTGAATGTTAAAGAACTCGCTTGCCCTCCTTTTATTGTGGATTTTGTACTTGGGTGGGTGTTAAAATTTGGAGTAATGGCCGTTTATCCTGGTTAAAATTGAGGAAGTTTGAATCTTTACTTTGATTCCTGAATATTATGAGTGCGTTACAGTTCATTGGAGGATTCTGACATTAAAAGTTTTTCTGGGTCGTTTCAGTTTGACTTCTGGGATAGATTGGAGGTGGGAATGAGGCAGAGAGGTCATATATTTGATGTTTTTGTGATCCTGGTGTTTCTGCTCTCAGGTATGTCTCTTTATTGTTCCATTACTTTTTGCACTTAATGTTATGATTTTATGTCCTGAAGAAATGTATGTTTTCTCTCTATCTACTTGTTTAAAATTATACCTCTTTGTTTATTTCTAGTCCTAGTAGTATAGCTCATGGACATTGTACTTCTTGCTAGTACATACATCTCTTGATTTCCTTTTTTTCTTCCTTGGGTTCGGGAGAACACTAAAGCTTGTTAAAACAAGCTAATTGAGTCTTTGAACAACATGTTATGAAAAGTTCGACAGCAAAAAAGTTCTCCCTCGAAGCGATTTGTATGAAGTTTGACCTTGGACTTGTGTGGAGATAAGTTCTTGAGGCCTCGTTGTGATTTCAGTTTTTTTTCTTCTGATCAAAAGCTGGATGTTCCATGACATTGATGCTTTGTCATGATGAGGATATATAAAAAAAAATATCAGTGCTTGTGTTTTTTGATTGTGAAGTTTTGCGAGCGAAGCATTATACATACAATTCATATGAAATTCATAGAGATTTGCTCTAAGGCATGCTATTGAGCTCACTTTAGGGGAATGGGGATTTATATTTATCTGGGGATTGATAATGTTATTTGCGCCCAGTGTCTACCATAACAAAGGCAACTGAGAGCAAAGATGGCTTCAAGCGGTGTGAACACATTGTCAAGCAGTGGGCATCTTCTTCACTTGATTTGGAAGTCAAAGATGACAAACATGTCTTGCAGAACTTGCTCTTTTTTCTTCATGTCCCCAGGACTGGAGGGCGAACATATTTTCATTGGTAAAAATGGTTTCCCTCTATAAATTCCTTTCCCTTTGACTGAGATAAGGAAAAAAACTGTTTCTATGAATTAATCATAGTATAATTTATATATTGGCTAATGGTTGTATTGTCTTGTCTGTGCAGTTTTCTTAAAAAACTTTATGCCAGTTCTTTGGAGTGTCCACGTTCGTATGATAAGTTAAGGATTGATCCAAGGTAATATATTTCTTCGTTCTTTATGCATTAAATTGATTGGCAAATATTGGACATTTCTATATTCAAAGTTGCTAGATGTTCTGTTAGAAGCTGTAAGAAGGCCTTTTTGTGGAAACTAAAGTATAGTCGTGATGGAGCATCACCAAAGCAAACTTATAACTTATGTTGAAATAAGAAATTGCATTAGGCATTCCAGTGGAGCCTCTGATAATGAATACTGATGTTGCTGTCTTAGAAAAAGTAAACACTGCTGATGATAAGGTCACTTTTATCCACTTGATTATTGTTGTACTCCTGTTTGTGTATTTTGGAAGTTATAGTCAGTGGATGCATTAGAAATATTGAAGTATTTAGCTTTACTGAGTAGAAATAAATGGATTGCCAAACTTAAATACAGATTTTGTAAGATCTCGTTGTTTGAAAGCTTCCAAGGTAGAAGCTATTATATGAATCATTTTGTAGTGTGCAAGAGCACTAAATCGCTCTGCTTGTACTTCAGCTAGTCTTCTTATGGTGAAATATTGTAACAGAGAAACAATTCTGATTAGCACAGTTTGTTCCATCTATTCTCTGCTTCCTCTTTTCCTTTACCTTTTCAATTTCAGGAAATTTATTAATAGTTGCTGTCAATTCTACTACTACTGTTTGCTGGTGCAGAAAACCAAAATGCCGCTTGTTGGTTACTCATGACGACTACAGCATGATGAACAAACTTCCCAAGGATGAAACTTCTGTGGTGACAATACTTAGGAATCCAATTGACCGTGTTTTTAGTACCTACGAGTTTTCCGTGGAGGTAGCAGCCAGGTTCTTGGTGCACCCTAACTTAACATCTGCCACCAAAATGTCTGGACGGCTGCGTTCAAAAAATACAATAAGCACTCTAGATATCTGGCCATGGAAGTACTTGGTCCCTTGGATGAGAGAAGATTTATTTGCTCGAGTATGTCTTTTTAACAGCATTTGTCAATTCATCTTCTTGTCCAATGAGCTTTACTATCTGAGTTTGCCTCTATAGTAACAAATTATAGCATATATATCTAAAAACCTTATTCAACTAAATATATCAACCGAAAAGCATAATTGTCTTATCTAGTTTCGCTTCCTCTTCCTCCAAATATATTTAGATTTTGTCAATGGCAATATGCTTATCAGATAGTTCCTTACTAGCCCACATTGTCGAATGGGCTCCTTTACTGATCATTCGCTGCTTCCTTGCCATCGAAAGAATAAATTATCATTGTTTTGTTTTTGAGCATGTTCCACAGTGTAGTCTGTACTCTGTATCATTCTTGAGGCAGTGATAATCGCGGATGTCCTGTTTCTCAGACATTTCATCATACTTTGCCTCTCTGTTTTATTTAGATGCTTCTTAGTTGCACTTATTTTGTTGCTAAATGAATTACCATATGCTTGTGCTAATAATAGTAGATAATTTCTCTTCCTAGTGTACAACAACTGGTCCAAAACACATAACCTTGTCTATCTATTTGTGATTGATAATGGTGTCTAATCAGTAGAGGAATTAAGATGATTAGTGTAAGTATTGTTATCCATTTATCCTGCTAGCACTGTCAAAGGATTGCCAAACTTAACTAATTAGCATAATAGGAACCATATCTCAACAAAACATCAGGATTCAGAACATTTTTTGTATTTACAAAATACAATTAGAATGATTAATAATCTTTTAGTGGGTTTGCCCATTTTGATGTGGAGGAGGGGAGGCAGGGGCAGCAAGGTGGGGGGAACTTCTGTCATGCATATGTATGTAGCATTATGAATTTATCTTGCATAATCATTAATATGTTGCATTTGCATATCCCCTGGACTGCAGAGGGAAGCAAGAGAACAAAATGGTCATTCTGTTGTTACAGGCACTAATCCATATGATACGGAGGAGATGTTGATGCCTCTACATGAGTATATCAACAACCCTATTGCTCGGGATATCGTTCACAACGGAGCCACATTTCAGGTATTGCGTGGTTTTATATTTACAATATGAAACCTTTTGTCCTTTTCTTTTTCTGAATTATATTGTTTGGAGTTCTACAAGAGCTAAAAGTAGGGATCCAACTCGGAACTTATGGGTGAAGGTTGTGAACACATGCTTATGTTGGTATTTTACTATAAATTTCATATTGTTCTTCTGCTTTATTGGTTAATTGTTGTTTAACTGGTTACTAGAACTGTGGTTGGGTTCTTTTTCGTTTCCTTTTTTTCAGAAGACATTGACAAACTGAAATGAAATTGCAAATTGATTTCAACTTTGAATATCTTGACCCTAGACCAATCTCAGATACTGCCTTGTGGGCTAGATGCTGTATCATAAAACAGTCTCTTGCCGCAACAGGGTCTTTCGGAAACAACCTCTCTATCTCCATGAGGTAGGGGTAAGGTATGCATACATCCCACCCTTCCCAGACCCCACTTGTGGGATTTCACTGGGTATGTTGTTGTTGTTGTTGTTGTTGCCGCAACAATTTTACTTTTTTGAGGTTATTCGGGAGAAGGTGGGAGTGACATCTGTGGTAGACAAGATAAGAGAAGCGAGATTGAGATGGTTTGGGCATGTACAGAGGAGGGGTGTCGACGCCCCAGTTAGGAGGTGCAAGCGGTTGGATTTGGGGCTATGCAGAGGGGTAGGGGTAGACTGAAAAAGTATTGGAGAGAGGTGACCATACAAGATATGGCGCTACTTCATATCACCAAGGACATGACCTTAGATAGAAAGTAGTGGAGGTCACGGATTAGGGTAGAAGACTAGTAGGAATTGAATGGTGTCTTGCCGTGTGTCGGTTTAGGATGGTCGTAGGTCTAGGCGTGCCTTTATAGTTGTGTTGTTATTGCCTTTGATTATCGCATTGCTTTGCTATTGTTATTGTTCTTGTCTTGTAAAACTTTGCATTTTTTATTTTCTATTTTATTATGTTATATATATTGTTTTTCTCTCGGGTTTGGAACTGTGACTTTTGAGCTGAGGGTCTTTCGAAAACAGCCTCTCTACCTCTATGAGGTAGTGGTAATGTCTGCGTACACCCTATCTTCTCCAGACCCCACTTGTGGGATTTCACTGGGTATGTTGTTGTTGTTGTTGTTTGAGAAAGTCTCTGCTAAACAGATTATTCAATTAATGCCGAAAAAACAGAAGTAACAATGATATAAGGTGAGGCGCTTTATCATTTCTTTGGGTGTAGCATAGGAGGGACTCTTTCTTAAGGATTTGAAAGAAAAAAAAAACATTATTGTATGCAAGAGCAATGTTGGATTTTCTTGTTTTTTTAATTTTATTTGGGTAAAATAATAAAAATTTCATTGTTGGCATTAAGAAGATGTAGAATGATACAAAAGTAGGGAAGATAACAAAATTTTGTTAGCTCAATTACAAAAAGACTATAGTACCAGGGAGCTAACAAAGTTCAAAAAGTTCTCAGGGGAACCTATGGGTGAAAGGTTCTGCCAACTATGTAGATACAAAAGACATCTAGCCTTGAGGGAGTGATTTGGAGTTGATAAACCTTCAAAACATTTGTTGTTTTTTTCTGGCCATACATGCACCAAAAATTACTAGCATGTATCGTCTTCCAGATTGGCTTGATGGCAATGTTGGATGCTTTTTATTTTTAATTTTTTTCTGTTCCCCGTTGTGAAGAGCTTGTGCCTGCTCATTTGCAGAGGCAGAGCCAGGTTTTGAAGCTTATGGGTTCTAGATTTTGATCTATTAACTCATCGGGTTCTAATCTATACATATTCAATGTATTTTGAAGATAAATAGAAGGCCTAAACCATAGTTATTGGATTCGGCCGAACCTGAAGGCGACACTCTACCCTCCGCCCTTGCTCATTTGTGCATCATACAAGGTGCCAGACCTCATTCTTGTAGGCTATCTTCTGCTGACAAAATAATAAGTTATTGATTTGGTGAGAAAGATTCTTGGCATACAACAACAACAACAACCCAGTGTTGTTGGCATACAAGTGGATACAAAAGATGAGAGCTTACACAAAAAGTATGTTTTCTACCAATAACACCCAATCAACTATACTGATTGGAACCTTGTGGTGCCCCAAAAATTTACAGAACAAAATAATTTTCCCTAGTATGTGAACAAGTACTTTTCACCCCTTAAACGCTCTTTTATTTCTTTCTTCAATATCTACATGAGAGCCAAAGTTGTTAACCTCCATGATCCTTCACCTTCTTTTCTTCTTCTGAAGATCCAACTGCATATCACGTCGTTGACTGTGGCTGGCGTCATACATTGTGTGCCAAAAAGATACAGTGCTGTTTGCTATATTTCTCGTGGGCTATTTTAACAAGGGATTTTTTGAAACATTCAATGTTTTCGTAATTACATTGAATTGAGGATATAAACAATTTTCTCTCTCTTTTCTTTATAAATGACTATTTTCATTTCGTACTTGTGTCAAAATATTAAACAGATATAACTGTAAGCTCCAAAATATCCATCCGGCTACCCATGCAAAAGAGGAATATTTTCTTCATACCAAAGCTATAATTGGAACAAAAATTCCCATTTGACTTTCCAAGTTGGTCTGTTGTCCTTGAGAAAATCTCCTTCGACTTTCCTTCTATATCATCCTAAACAAACTCAAGGGTGCTGTCTTCCATATCTTCTTCTAATTGGCCTCCTTCCTTCCATCCTCCTTTCTTCATCTAAACACAAGGGAGCTGTCTTCCATATCTTCATCTAACTGGCCTCCTTCCCATCCATCCTCCAAACTCAAATAGCATTCATTACCGTTGACGTCCACATTTTAAGCTTTTCAGCAGCTGTGGCATATGTGTCAACTTCCTTCAAGGTTAATGTCCACATCATCAGGTTGAACTAAAACTATCTTCTGTTATAAGAATGACTTAACCGACCTAACCTAACCGATTATTAGGTTTCTCATAATAAAATTGTAGGTTCTATATAAATCTGTAACTGACATCTGTACCGAATAAATTTATACGTGAAAAATATATTTCATATACAAGTATTAAAATAACGGAGCACTAAAATTTTCGCCTTGGGCTTGGGTATGGGAACGCCAACAAGCCAACAGGTAACTAACATCCAAAGTTCCAACTCCGAAACCTATTATGCTACTCCTATTGAAGCTAAATTAGTTCTAGCATCTCGAGTAGTAACTAGTAAGCTACAAGGTATTAGATATATTTCCTCTCATATGATTTAAATTTCTCTTATTGATTACTTAATTTTTGTAGACTCAGTTATCGAGTCCCATCTTGTTTGATTTCTTCCCGCTCGTGTGATCAAAATATTTTCTTTGTTTAACTATATTTTACATTACTATAAAATTGTGGGATGGATCTCTATTCTTGTCGTCTTTCATGTTTTCTTGATTCACCGCCTTTTAAACTCTAAAAATATCTGGAGAGTTCTTGTCAAAGTCAGATAAAAGTATGCAGGGTATCGTGTTCTAACTTCTACCGCATAACTTTTACATGAATTTTTTTTAAAAAAAATACCAAAAATTAACCTAACCGTACCGATGTCGAAGATAAACCGAGATGATGGGATAGTTTTGAAAAGTCTAATCTTGGTTATATAAAATAAAATAACTGAAACTGGTATGGTATAAATTTTAGAAATAACTACCCGAACCGTACCATTGTCACCCCTATTCACAACCCCTCCCACCTCTCTGGGGGTCCCTTCTCCCTAACCAAAGGAAATGCTCTTGAAGCTGTTTCATCTCGCTGATAGTGTCTAATTTATAGGTCGCAGGACTTACAAACAACTCTTATCTGACAGAGGCACATGATGTTCGTCACTGTGTATTGAAGTATCAGTCTCTTGGAGATTATGTGCTTAAGGTTGCAAAGGTAATCAAGCCACTCTAAATTAAGTTTGACTCTGAGTAATATACTCTGCTACATCCGCTTCTTGATGATGGTCGGAATTATTGTAGATATCTATAAATTTTTGCAGAAGAGGTTGGACGATATGTTGTATGTTGGACTCACAGAGAACCACAAAGAATCAGCCACCATGTTTGCTAATGTAGTCGGTACTCAGGCAATTTCACAGTTCACTGGATCAACATCACATGGAGATCATACTGCTAAGAACAGCTCTGGTCAGTTTAGAAGCTATATAATTTAACTGAATTGATGCCTTGGCTAGAAATATTCCCCTTTTTCTTCTAACGGCAGCATATAACATCCAATGGATGAGTATCAATTTGAACAAGCCATGCAGTGACTCTGCTATGCACTTTCTTTCTATATTTGTTTCTTCTTGAGGGGTGGGGGGGTGGGGTGTGTACTGAACCTGTCACTGAAGCTTCCACCTTACGAGAGGCCAATCTTGGTGGTCCCACTTTTTAAAAAAATAATTAGTTTTCATCAAAAATCCAGTATTGGTCATAACTAGAAGTTGAGTTTTAGAAATGTTTCAAAAGCTGAGTATATAGATATGATTCAACGATTGATTTTTCAAGAATGACACATTTTCTGCTAGAATTTAGTGTTGTTCAAGTTGGAGTGTAGGACACGTGATTGTAGTTTTGACTGTTACATCATCTGGTTTTGCGCAGAACAGGGCTCTTCACTACTAGAATCTGATTTTGATGCAACTTATCACCATGTAAGATCTATGTCTCTCTTGATATGTGATCATTAATTTCCCTACTTGCTCTAAGTGCCTGTTCGAATTTCAAATTAAGCTGTGATCTTAATCCTTCATTTTACCCAAACCTCAGAGCAACAGCTCATACCAAAAGTCCAATCATATCTCATCAGCTGAGCGAGGTGAATCAACAAAGGAAAATGTAAGCCCATTGCTATGAAGTCCAAGACGATGTGTTTCTGTTCTAACTGCAACACATGCGAACTTCCTTACTTTAACTTTTTTGCCTCCATAACAGATGACTGTCGGAAAACTCATGGATGTATACGAGAGCTGCATTTCGAACTTAAGGAAGACCCAGTCTGAAAGACGTGTAAATTCTCTAAAGAAAATTGATCCAGCAAATTTTACAAAGGAGGTATTGTAGCCAAACTGTGTTCTGTTTTTCAATAGCTTGCTATTTTCATTTTCCTTGACAAGCATTGGTGAACTTTCAAGTATGAATCCAAGTATATTGTTTTTGGCCTCTTATCATCATAGTTTCATATTTGATAGGGACGTCGTCAGGTGTCTGAAGCCCTTCTTCAGGAGATCACATCATTAAACCACCTCGATGTGGAGCTTTATAAATATGCCCAGACGATCTTTGCAAATCAACACAAACGCATGTTACTGAACAAGGTTGTCACAGTAAGTGCCCACGTTACCCAGTATTTTTTACTATAGTCCATACCCTTGATTCTGTGAATGGGATAAATAAACAATTAAGGAAGACCTAGAACTTATGCTTATAATTAATAATATCATGTGCATGTTATATTAGTTATATTAGTAGTCTAATTTTGTATGTCACTCAGATTTCATCGCATTAGCTTGTATAACTACATTGAAACTGGCCTCTGAGAATTATTATTCACGAAGGGCAGCCATAGAGCAACAGTAAAATTGTCTCAATGTGACCAATAAGTGGTGGGTTGAGCAGTGGAATCAGCTAGGGATGCTTGCGTCAAGGTAGGCTGTCTACATCACACCCCCTCAGAGTATGGGCCTTTCCCGGTCCTGCATGAACGCAGCACTGTGCTGCCCTTTTATTTTTTTGAAAATTATTATTCACGCAGCAAATATACTGATGAGATATAGGTGTTCCAGTGACTTCATTAATGTGTCTTATTATGTGTTGATGTGGGGTTTCACAGAGTCATTATTCGTTCCTCCAATTGGCATGATAGAGAGGTCTTTTACGAACGCTTACCCATCAATGAAGCCTGTTGCATTTTCAAGACTAGGACTTTCCATTTACTTGGTGTTTTCCTCTGTGATCTCTCTCATTTATTCAACATATCGTGCATCGTTGCATTCGCTACATAGCGCTAGTGCACATTAATGTCTCATCCTAAATAATTATACAGAAGACATGGTTTTCAGCGAGAGCATTCTATTTGACAAATCGGGCTGTGTTATTTTGCAGAACCAGCTGGACAGTGGCTTTGGTGATTCATATCGTGCATTTTCTTGGGAAGCCATTTCTGTTGCCGTTTTCGTGCTGTTTGTGCTTCTGTTTGCTGTCCTGTATGTAACTGCAAAAAGAAGAACATCAAAACTTAAGTTATGATATCACCAACATAAATGACCCATAAAAAAAGATAGAGAAATTGAATAGGAAGATTTAAGAAAAAAAATAGCTCAGGTAGCATGTAAGATTGCTCAAGCCTCACTAGTGGAGGTAACTACTAACTACACTCACATGCAATTTTGTGGGTAAAAGCAAAAGCTTAATGTAAAATTTTATGCTTTTTTATATCAATTTCAGTTCTCCTCTCTGTTCAGCTGGTTCTTAGTAGTGTGTGTGTATATAGTGAGTTGAGCCGATGGTTTATCGAAAACTGTCTTTTTATTTTTTCTGTTCGGAAACTGTCTCCCTAGGCCTCATTTGTGGGATTACACTGGATATGTTGTTGTTGTAAGTTGTTCCAAGTAAGGGCTAAATCAAGAGCCTCAAAGAGAAGCAAAAAATGTTTATATTTTTCAAATATGTTTAATTGAAATCTAACTACTAAAAGGGACATGCCAATAGCTTTGGCGTTGAGGGTTTATCAGAAACAATTTCTTCACCTCACTAAGGAACATGCCAGTAGCTCGTGGATTCACACTGTGTATGTTGTTGAACATGCCAGTACCCAGCAGGAGTATGATGGTATAATTTAAGCATTTAGTAGTCAATGAAGTAAGGCCAAGATTCATTAAGTTTTAGGTTCAATTTTTAGAGAAAGCAAAAAAGTTAAGGTTTTTGTTTTTTCATTTGTTCGACTTTTGATAGACAACACTATCTAATATTTTTTGTGGATGAAAGATAATATGTGCGTAAATTAATTCATACACCATGGCTATTAAAACTAAAAGGTGATGGTATAACTTGAATTTCAAAGTCTTGTCTTTTTTCTTTTTTCTTTTTCTCTTTATGAGTGTAAACCCTATTATATGTCTTGGAATAAAAGAAAAGGGAATTATCTCATCCCTTAACTTCTTCCTCTCCCTTTTAATAAAGTTGACTAAACTAATCATAACTCTCAATTGATACTACCTAGGGCAAAAATTTTGGTGTATTTTCCCAAAATCTTTCTTTTTGATCTTTTCATTATAATTAGGCTAATATTCAAACTTACTTCCAAAATATACCTTCATAAGTTTATGTCAATTTTGACAATATTGTCTACAAATAATACATTTTGTGACTTCATTATGTATCAAATATAATGATTTGTCATAATTTTTTCATACATATCTTTTGTTATATTTATATTCGATATGAATTAATTTTTTTCATCACCCATCAAACGATTTTTCGCGATACTCTATGATATATTTTTGTAGATCGACAAACATCATGTATAGTGCAATTAAATCCAATAACAATTATTTTCCAAAACTTATTTCAATAAATAATGATTCAAAAATACAAAAAAAAATAATCATTTCAACAAAGAAAACTGTCCAATCAGCACACAGTAACATCAAACCATGTACATTATTGGTCAAATTATTATTGTCAGATATTTTTTTTTATGGGGTCAAAGAAAAATAGACCCAAAAAGATAAAATTCTTTTTAAGAAATGGATTATTTTACTGTTCTACCCTTTGATCAGAAGGACCATCACCAATTTTGGACCCTACTCAACAGCTCAGCAATTATCATATACTAACATTTACACCAATCTTAGGTCCCATACCGTCAAAATTATTTGAAAAACTTATTTGTATTCGATAATAATAATAGTATATTTAGTGTAATTTTACGAATAAAATTATGACATAATCTTTGCACAACAAATTCATTTTGAAATTACAAGATGTATGTCTTTATACATACATTTGTCACTTAAACTTTAATTTAGGAACAATGATATTTAGTCTTTAATTATTAATAAACTCTAATTTTGATTCACTAGAAAAGTTATTTCTCATTTTCAAGTACTTATTTTTTTTCAGAAATTATACTCCCGTTTGTCGATAGATTTTGAAATTAAAACTTGAAAATTAAGTTTGTTGTTGAAATTGTGTCTCGACATGTATTTCTCTTGACATTTTTTTTTTAAAAAAATTGTGAATGGAAATGAATTTTCTCCTAAAAACTGCTTTGAAGATCATATTTTCAAAATTTAATCAAATTTTATGGTCAAACAAATATTTAAGAATAATTTTTGAAATCTAATCTAAAATTTATAGTCAATTATTAGCTATATTTTTCAAATATTTTGATCAACCTAAATAAAAAACTTCTTCCTTACCAAACACACCCTTACACTTCTTCTTTTTTGGCACAAAAACCTAAATTCTCAAAAATTGAAATTCCAAAACTCCAAATAAACACCATTCAGATATAAAAGATTTCAAAAAAAGTTTCTTTTTTATTTTCCCCCACTTTTAATAAAATTAAAAAAAAACAAAATTAAAAAATCTATTTGTTTTTTTTCCTCTATCTATATCCTCTCTTTCTTACCCTATCTTTTTTGTTATTCCTCTCTTCTCTACAAAAACCTCTTCTTTAACCTTCAATGGCTTTCTCAAGGGTTTAAGAGTTATTTTTGTTCCAAATGTAAGTACAATTTCTTCTCTACATGCAAAAAAAATAAAATTTAGTACTTTTTCCTCATACCCATTTCACCATTTTACCAAAAAATTAATCTTTTTAAGGAACCCCCCCACCCCACCCCAAACCCAAGTTATTCTAGCTTCTTGAAGCAAAATGGGTATAAAAAATGGAGTTTTTTAAAGCTATTTTTGGTTTAAATGGTTAATTTGGGTTTTTGGGTCACTGAAAATGTATAGTTCTTGAATTTTTTTTTGTTAATTTGGGGTTAATTTTCTCTATTTTTTGTTTAGCCGACATGTTTGTGGCTGCTTAATTTTCTAGGGCAAAAGTTTTTTTGTGGTACTGTTTAGGAAAGTGACTGATAAAACGTCGTCGTTTTTAATTAGGAAAAAATGGCTTTTTTTTAATTATTGGTGTTTTTTTTTCTTTTTTCCTAATTTGGTTAAGAATTACTACTATTTTGATGAAAAGATTTCTCTTTATGCAGCAATCCCTTGATTTAATGTATTAGGGATTTTCCATATATTTGCAATTATTCTGATATATTTTTTTAAAAATAATTAATGTAATGTGGTATTGCTATTTTATTAATTAATTAATTAATTAATCTGGTAAGTGGTTTAGCATAATTAGATTGATATAATTTTTAGTACATTTAACCTAATATGTCTATTAATTTTCTTTCTTAACTACTAAGGTTTTGCATAGGTAAAAAAAAAACGTGTACCCTTTAATAGGGATAAAATTTGAATAGGTAAATATAAATCCAACATTATAGATAGGCGTTACTCTTATTTTTTTTTAAAAAATATTAGTAAAACAATTACTTAAATTAGTGATAGATAATTTTGGAAAAAAATATAATCTATATGGTGAGTTACATTGTATAAATTTTGTGTATGAGTTCTTTTTGAATACTTTTTAGTGGTTAATATCTTGTTATAACTTTTTGGTGTTATAAAGTTACAATCTTTTTTTGTACCTCAGAAGAAGAAGATGACTATGGTTGAGCATGGTGGTTATATGGATGGAATTCCTACTGGTCCTATTGTTGATGACGACTTTGATGACATACTCAATTTCTTGGATATGCCCATGGAAAGTTTGGAAGAAGATGGACTAGGTGGTGTAGAGTGGGATGGTAGTGACTCCAAGGATTTTGGACCAATCCCTACAGATGCTCTAATGGATTTTCCGCCCATGCCTCAAGGCAACATTGGCAATCGTCAGGTGAATGCGGTGGCAAAATCAGATCCTCCTGTAAGTGTTTTAAGTTTACTTGTATAGCTTGTGAATGTATGAATGCTCTATGTAGCTATGTGTGTTTTTTGATTTTATTTGTGTTTAAATAAATATGGGAGTTGGTGCAAACTTATGGTTTTGGGGTTTTAGTAGTTGATTTTTAGTTCTTTATTGTGTTGTTGATAAGAAGGGTGAACAAGTGTTGTCAAAGTATGCTTAAGCCCTAAAGCGAGGCTCAAAACACGTTAAGCGTTCGCCTTGCAGAAATTTCAATTGTTATTCATGCTTGTAATTATTAGTCTTGAACTAAACATATTTATTTATATGTTTTATCCATTTGCGCCTTTTCTGATTAAAGCCCACGCTTTAGTTGTGGTTTGCGCTTAAAGCCCCGATGTACCTTAGAGTTCTTTTGTGGTTTTCGCTGTTGATAACACGGGGGGTCTTGGGTAATTTATTTTGAAAGTCTATATACCAGGGTCAGTGTCAAAACTTGAAATTTGTGCTTTTTTTTTTGTTAATGCTCCCTGCCTCCTGAAGAGTGAATTTGGCTTTACTTGCACATGTGCTGTATGTTCATGTTCCTTCCATGCCTCTTATGATTTTCAATTATGAATTGACATATGAAAGCAATGACATGGAGTGAATTTGGCTTTACTGGCACGTAACCTTTTATCTTTTTGGCTTTCATATGAATTGCTTTCATATGAATTCACATATGAAAGTAATAGCATGGAGTGAATTCGGCTTTACTTGGACATACCTTTATCTTCTTGTTCCTGCCAAGCCTCTACAGTTTTGAGTTATGCATTTACATATGAAAGCAATGACATTCTTGTTTGAAATCCAATGTTTGAGAAACAAAAAATAGCCTTTGCACTCCCCAATAGCTGTGTGGAAAAAAGAATTTTCTATTTCTTTCCTTGTTACACCTGTTCTTTGTTTGTCTTTTTCTATTCCTCCAAGTTTTTCATTTGTAAAAGCTTCATGAGTGAAGGCCAGGACCAGTTACATGGAGTTCCGCCTGAAAGATAAAATCAAATACTGTACCAGCTTGCAAATGTTACAGGATTGAAAAGGAAGGATGAAATATATATTTAATTTTTACTTAAATTGGCACCACTAAAGAAAACTTATATGGTGTGCTTATCAAAAAAGTGCAAGTGTTCCAATGTAAAAGCAACCATAGAAGATTGGGTTACAGTAGCTGTTCCTTTTTTGTCTCTTCTGCTAATGAAAATTCGTTACTGGAAATAGTTTGCTCTAATCACAATCGTTCTTCATGTGCTATAGTGTATGCTGGACATGTAGTGCTATGATGTACTGTAGAAATTGGCCAGGTATAAGAGTATCTTGTGAGTAGTTTACTTGCTTAAAGAATGAAGTTTGTAATGTGGCTTATATAAGTTACTATGATCGCTTGCAACTAGTGACGTTAAGTCGCAGTCTCTGCCATTGGAGCTGACTTATTAAAGATATCTCTATTCATTTTTAAAGTTCTTCTTAAAGATTAATTAACCTTAAGTTTAGTAGGTAGTTGAGCTTTGTCTCTTTTTTTGGAGGGATTAGTCTTGGTGCGAGTTTGGAAGCATCGTGTATTTTGTAGTATTAGCCTTATACATGTAGGTTCTTGCTTTTATGTCTGTTACCATTTGTTGTCCTTGTGTTTCAATTACCGCATTATTTCGTTGTTGTTACTTGTTTTGTTGTTGTTACTGTTCCTTTTTTCGATGCCCTGTACTTCTTTCCGCATTGACCTGTTTTCTCCACTGTTGTATTTCCTTTTTCATAACTACTTTGATTTGCTGCATTCAATGCATTCAAGCTGAGGGTCTTTTGGAAATAGCCTCTCTACCTCCACGAGTTAGGGGTAAGGTCTGTGTACACTCTACCCTATGGGATTATGCTAGGTATGTTGTTGTTGCTATGTTTCTGGAAAGATTTGGATGGACTGAGTCAGTAAAGATGAAGTTCTTGCATCTCTCTGGAAAATCCTTTTTCTTCATGACCTATCTGTCATAGAAAGTTTTGATCTTTCAATGAAGAGTAAATTTATGTTTCATATAAGAGGACATTTAACCTTTGTGAAGGCACTCTAGTCGCTGACCATTAAGATTAAGAAAAGAGGATTATTCTTAAAGCACAGCAGTCTTGCTTTTGCGAAGTAAAAAAAAAAAAAACTAATCCGTTGCATTGAAAAGTATTAGAAAACAATTTGCAGGAAAAAGTCCACCTAATAAATTAATTCATGAGACCAAAGGTTTATGAACTTTTTCTTAACTCATTATTTCATTTGAGTACTATTTATCGTTCCTTGTACCTTGTTTATCATATTGTTTTGCTGTAATTTTTGTTCTATTACTATCTATTGTTTTTGTTATTATTTGTTGTTTCTTGTACTTCCGTTAGTTCTTTTTCTTGACTTTTTTTGACTTTTTTGTACTGATTTTTCTTGAGGCCGAAGGTCTATCGTAAACTACCTCTGAGGTAGGGGTAAGTTCTGCTTACACTTTACCCTCCTCAGACCCCACTTTGGGGGACTACTCTGAGGTAAGTTCTGCTTACACTTTACCCTCCTCATACCCCACTTTGGGGGACTACTCTGAGGTAGGGGTATGTTGTTGTTGTAACTCTAAATAGTGGTAGAGTGCAGAAACTGTTTTCAGTTATATCACATGAATTCCTAATTTAGTGCTATTCTATCAGATCAAATTTACCGAGGTCCAAGGGACTGGTACATTCCAGACACAGAGTCCAGTTTCAGTTCTTGAAGGCAGCAACTCCTGCTCTGGTGGAAAGAGTATACCCATCAAACATGACACTCTCATTCCCGTACGTCCTCGCTCCAAGCGTGCACGACCTTCAGCTGTTAATCCATGGGTTTTGATGGCTCCGATATCTTCTACAAGAGTTGCATCCAAGAAGATTTATGATGCCAGAAAGACGAAAGAGAAGAGGAGAAGATTGTCACTGCTATCTGGTGCCAAGGAATCAATGAGAAACTATGTTCAACAGATCAATGATACTGCACTACCGATACCAGATGTTTCCAAGAAGAAGGTAACCTCCACACAACAGTCTAGTTTTGTCAAAAAATGCACACATTGTGAAGTCACAAAGACACCTCAGTGGAGAGAAGGACCATTGGGGCCAAAGACACTATGCAATGCTTGTGGAGTTCGCTACCGTTCAGGGCGTCTATTCCCAGAGTATCGACCTGCTGCTAGTCCTACATTTGTTCCATCTGTGCACTCAAACTCTCACAGGAAAGTCGTTGAGATGAGGAAAAAGTTTCTGTATGGAACAGCTGAAGCTGAGGAACCTCACAAGGTGATCATGGGAAGAAAGACTGAAGCTTTGCCAGAACCAACTATTGTTGCTGACCCTCCGATGTCACCGGTGCCAGAGTTTGTTCCTATGAGTAGTTATTTGTTTGATGTATACTGAAGAGATGATTATACTTTTAGTTAGGAGCTTAATCTAGTTTATTGTTAAATTTTCGACGGGAGGCACAGGTGGTTCTGGTGGTATGGTTGCTACTCCTGCTTTAAGAGGTTAATGTACAAAATGTTGAATCTTTAGGGTGTCTAGGCTTAGATATTTGATTGGAGGTTTAGAAGGAAAAGCTTTGAGTCAATGTTTGATGAAAAGCAAAGATCCTCTGATGTAAAAACTGAACTAGATATAGTAAGATGGTTAGATTTCTTTTTTAGCCCCTTGATTTGTCCTTCAATATATTTTTATGAGTCTTTGATGTCCATGGAGTTGTAGCTTTTGGATTCATGAAATTGCATATTTGCAGCCTATTTTTCGTCACTATTTTTTTGATTTCCCATTTGGTGTTTGAACTAGCATTGGAATCAGATTAATTTTAGAATCGCCCTGGGTAGGGCCAATTCAAGGGTAGAATTACCTATTAAGGATTTTTCTGTACTCAGGGTTCAAAATCGAGATTTTTCTAGTGAAGGGAGGAGCAATCTCATTTACTGCCCAATAGTTGCAACTTCAATCTATATTCATATATTGCAAAGTTCAAGTTTTACTAAGCCTCTTATAAATGTTCTTGCTTCTTAATCCATTATTTATGTGCTCATACTTGCCCTAAAAGAAAACAATTGTGCTTTAATCCCAAGCAATAAGTTGAGGTCGGTACCAATTAGATGCAAAAAGATATGGAGGAATGGAGGGAATTCTTTTTTATAGGGGCGATACCAATTAGATGAGATTATGTTTTAGTTATATTAGTATATTTACTTTACGTCCAATATTCACCACGAATTGAACAAAATATGTAAACAATGGCATATACCTATTTGGGTGAAGTGTACAAATACTCACTTTGGGGCCGTCATTTGATTTATATCCAAATTAATTATTTCTTTTGGAAGTTTACCTGCTTCGAAATTTATTAACTACTTGTTCTTCAAATTTAACCAATCAAACACATGATTCAATGTCCGAAATCTAAAGGGCCACAATTTGAGACAAAAATTCTAAATAAGCCACTTAATTTCGAAGTTAACCTAGATGAACAAATCGACCAAGCTCCCACGATTTCCTCCATTATTATCAACCCACCCCAAACGATCTTTTAATGTATGGCCCTTTTTGAAATCCAAAAAAAATAAATGAAAAGGGCCCACACACCAAACAATTGTTTGGGGTTGGACACTCGTGGGAGTTTGGATAATTTATCCGTTTAGGTTAACTCTTAAATTAAATCTTGCCTATTTGGAATTTTTTTCTTTAAATTGTGGCCCTTTAAGCTTTAGACTCCGATGCAACACCCAAATCTAAATCAAATAAGTTTAAATCTGAAACAACACTTCCGTATATCATTAAGGAATTTTTTAGTCATCTAACAAACTCATTTGGCAATAATGATGGTTTGCCATTGTTTTCAAGTTTTTCTCAACAATAATTTATTTTCAAGCTTTTCAACCATTATGAACTTATTATTCTATGTAAAGGGAAATAACAAGTATTCAAACTCGGGATCAATAAATAGAAGAAATGGAGACAACTAAATAGGGTGCCCTGTGAAATTTTCACTACCTATTTTTGGAGGGGGTTCTCCTCCTTGAGTTCCCCCAAAACAAAAAAGGAAAAAAAACACTTGTACCCCAAAAAATGAAACTATTTACAAGTAGTTATCCCCTTGTTTTTAACTACTAATTCACGTTTACTGCTTTATACCATTCGAATATATAAATATATACTCTTATGGTATCAAAGAGAAGTAGAGAACACTACTCAGTTACTCCTTGATACCATAAGAGAGTGTATAAACAAACAATGCTTCAGTGAAAAGACTACTCAATTACTGCTTGATACCATCAAAGTATATAGATACCATCAGAGTATATATATATATATATATATATATATATATAGACATCATCAAAGTAAATATATACTCAGATGGTATCAAGGATGAAGAAGCAGTGATACAGTGAATAGAACAAGGGGGCAGGGGCAAATAGTTTGGGATGTGTGTCCAATTCGGGTAAATAGTTTGGATTTGATCCGATTTGGGTAAATACTTTGCATAATAGGTCCAATGTGTGTAATTTTCCTTTAAAAATGGGAAAATTGCACGGATAAGTAAATATATACTAGTTAATTAGCTAACATAACTATAGTTTAAAATAACTACGGCTCGCAAAAAACATAGCTCTCTATTTACGTCTCTCTTTCTCTCTCTCGTCTCTCTCCTCTTTTATACATATACAAATACAAATTATACATATCATATACAATAATTTGTATATCTGGCCTCTTTTGTACATATACAATTCGCCTCTCTCCAATCTTTGTCTCTCTCGCTTGCCTCTCTCCTCCCTTTCGATCTTGCTCGCCTCTCTTCTCCCTCTACCAATCTCGCTTGCCAAATTATCAAATACAAATTATACATATACATATACATATGCATATACATATACAATATGTATTTAATTTGTATATCTGACCTCTTTTATATATATACAATTCACCTCTCTCCCCTCTCTGCCCTCTCTCGATCTCGGTCATCTCTATCCTCCCCTCTCCCAATCTCGCCTGCCAGATATACAAATACATATATATATCAGTTACCATTATATAATTTTTTGACAAATATACATATACAATTCGACATATATACATATACAATTCGTCTCTCTCCACTCTCTGCCCTCTCTCATTCGCCTCTCTCCTCCCCCTCTCGATCTCGCTCGCCTCTCTCATCCCTCTAACATGTAGTTATGAGTCGTAATTAGCAAACTATAAATATGGAGCATAATTAAGGTATTTTTTAGTTGCTATATGTGAAAATTCCTCTTAAAAAAACTTCAACAGTCCTTTAGGCCCATGTCCAAATGTTAGTGGACCAAAAAGGGCCACAACCACAAACTATAACAGCCCATCAGAGTGGAGGAATATCGGCCCAATAAGAACCCTGTAGTGGGCTTTTCCACCTTGGGGTCCACTAGGGCAATCTAAAACAACAATGAGGTGGAGCATTTTCTTATTATGTACTTCTTTTTGGCTAAGTCTTTTTTTTTTTTCCGAAGTCCCAATATAAAGTCGAGTGTTTTGTCCTTCAAAAGGGTTGGTCTTTACTTTTTGTCCTTTAACAATACAATTTATATCTAGTTCGACATAAATTTTTTAGAAGCTGAGTAATCTTCACACATAATTTGTAGAACATTATGATACTAAACTATAAACTTATGCCCATGAAAGAATTATTTGTTATGAGGGACACAAATTAAAGACCGGAACAGTCCAAAATAGTGCAAATGACCTAAATCTCAGGATTTGTAATTATTTTTTCTTACTCTTACAATAATTTGAAGCTTTGGACCACCAAGGTTTTATGTTCGGTGATAATTTGATGTAGTAATACATATTATTGTTGATCATGAATTAGTAATAATATCATGTACTTGTTGATTTTGATACATAATTCGAACCTGTTAATTAATGAAGTTGATGAATTCTTTCACACAATTAATTAATCTAAATAATTGATAAAGATTATTTGAATACACTTGACACATGGTATGTCCATTACCTACTAAGCCACGGTATGTCCATTACCTACTAAGCCATGTGGTAATGACTGAAGAAATCATTAATAATGTACATGGTGTCTTCGATGATCGATGAAGCAGATTGAAAATAATAAGATATCATGTTTAATTTTAAAAAGAGGCGAAAATATTAGATGATTTTATGAATAACGATAATAACATACTTAGTGTACTCCTACATTGTGATCTGTGGAAGGTGAAATATATGCATACTTTATCTCTATTTCATGAAAATAGAAAGATTGTTTACCCCCGGTTCAGTTAACGTATATCAAAAAATACACATAAGCAAAAAAATATAGCAAGTACCATAGGAAGCATAATATAGCACATGATAAAAGAAACAATAACAACAACAAATTACTGCAATGATCAAAATACAATCCTTCGCCTAGTGGAAACCTCCACTTTTCGACCGTAATTTCGTGCTTTACTAATGCATTCAATGGATTCCACCACGAACTGAAAGCGGATGAAGACATGTAGCTTCTGACGATTCACAAATAGAAAACTACGCAAAAATACTAATACTACTGATATAAAAGAGAGGCAGAAGCAGGTACAAGGTGTCAAACTATCACCAAACCTAACACGTACGATATGATATGATTTTCTCATTTGTCAAAAAGTCTTTGTAATCAAAATTATTCAATATTGGGAGAGAGGTAGCATGTGTCTCGTAAAATTAGCTAAAGTGCGCGAAAACTGGCTAAAAGAAAACAAGGCATTTATTGGATGTTGTTTGGTCCCCTTTATTTATTATTACTATTTGCTCTGTAAATACCATGTGATCTTTTTCACTGAAAAGTGTACAAAATTATTGGCACCATTTTGAGTCCTCTGCAATGGGCCTAGTCCAATACTCCACCTGGTCCATACTCTAATAACCCACATCTTTTGTTTCAACTTTATGTCATACCTACTGTTTTTAAAAATAAAAAACTAAAACATCCAAATTTAAATTTTAAAAATTATAAATATAATATGTAGTTTATTAAATTATCTCTATTATATAAATATTTTTTGAAAATTGAACACTGTTAAGAAGATAGAGTTGAGAAAACAGGAGTACCAATTTTTGTTTTGAATTTCTGAAGTGACGTTTATTTTGGGACAATTTTATTTTTGCTAAAGTGACACTTATTTTAGGACGAACCGAGTAATAATCTTTTTTTGTTGAAATAGGGAATTTTTTTATGACTTTCTCCATTTCAATTTGTTTATTTTAGTTTTCTGTTTTATCTGTTTCAAAAAATATTTCCTTTTTTTTTACAATTATTTTAATTTTAATTTTTCATATGATATGATTAAAATTATAAGATTAAATAATATATTATTAGTTTCTATATAATTATAGATTAAGACCATAAAATTCAAAAAAAAATCTTAAATTTTACGTCAAATCAAAATCAGATAAAAAAATATCTTTTTCCGTCTATGAAAATGAGGGGCAAGTAGCACGTTGGCTAATGAAATGAGGGCCAAACTGATGATAGCAAAGTACCACTAAAGGTTGCGGTATTACTTTTTTATTATTAATTAAAGATCTTAAATTTACGTATTTTATATTTTAAAATTAATTTTTTTGATATAATTTTAAATTAATAGAACCTTAAATTAAATATGAAATAAAAAAAGTGATGATACTTTAAAAAAAAATTGTCAGAGGATGACATTGATGCTGTCACGTTGCTGCTGAGCTTTATCCTTTACTTCCTATAAACTGCCAGTTAGCTTTATCCTTTTCTCTTCTTCTTTTTGTCTTTTATTATTCAAAATAATGTTCGCATTGGAAAGTTTTATATGAAATCGTACTTAAGAAAATTCAAATTCAAAATATCTAATTAAGAATAAAAGAAAAATTATCATTTTGCCACAACCCTTATTAATGTTTTAAAATATACTTAGAGCACATTTGGATGGGCTTTAAGTTGGTCAAAATCAACTTAAAGCCCCTTTTTAATTTTTAGACGTGTTTGCTTAATGCTAACTTTAAGCCATAAAGTTCTTAAAGTCAGTCAAAAATGAAAAATTAGGATTTTTTACTTTTTTTTTCTAAGTGCTTAAAGTCATTTTCTTTGACCATGGAAATTACTTTTATATCCCTTATATTTTAACTAAATTTCCAAACTACCCTTTTTATTCTTTTAACCCTAAAATTCACATCATTTTCCTCATTTAAGCACTTTATCCAAACAGTCAACTGCTTATTTATAAAAATAATTTTCAGCACTTCAAAATTCTAATAGCACTTCATACATAAAAGTTACTTTTTTTAAGCTCATCCAAATGAGCTCTTACTCACCAAATACTTATTGTAGAAACAACAAAATCATGGTCTCCAAATCATACATAGTAATTAAAGGCAATTTTGAGCCAAAACTATTACTAGGAAGACATGGTGAGTCAAAACTTTTAAAATGGATACCAAAATTATACATTTTTCATAAATTAGGAGGAATTTAGATCTTTTTCCTTTCTTTTTTCTGAATAGACTTAAAAGAAATTAGTGTTACATAAAATAAAAGCAGTGTCTTTATCTTTATGAGATAGAGATAAGAATTAAGATTTGTACGTGTATACTTTACTTTCTTCAGACCTCACCAACAGAATAATTGATATCTGATAAGGTATCTTTATTTTAAACATTAAAAATCTAAAAAAAAAAAATTCTTTCATTCAATTTATAAGTGACTGAGAGATGTTATTTTTCTTGAAATTTTCAAGCTATCTTTGACATAAACTTTTGAATGTGCCTCTAATAATTGACATGGTTGGTGTTGGGTCATGAAACTATACTACATATAAATGTGTCACCATGAAAAGTTCATTTATTTATGGAGAAGGACCACTTAAAAAGAATTGGCTGGAAAAATTGCTCAGCCCTATAATAGTGAATAGTACTTTAGTTGGTTTTGTTTGTGACAATATACTTATATAATAAAAACAAAGGAGAAGTATAGTAGTACTTAGAAAAAATTGTTAAAATTAGTGAAATGGAGAGGATTAATGGGGAGATCACATTTAATGCTTCTTAAAGTTCTTTTTGCTGTTGGCTTGATGTGGTATGTCTGTTACAATGTTACTTGCTTCCCCTCTCAACAATTTGTCATTTTGTATATTTTGAGAAGTCACCATCAAGAAAAAATAAAAATAATAATAATAATAATATATATATATATATATATATGATGTTAGAATTCTTAATCAGACGTTTTGAGTTTGAGCTTTGAGTGTTAAAATAAATTATGATAAGGAGTGTTTCTCTCTTTTAATGAGACTTTACGTGACATGAATTCAAATTCGTGAAGATTTTGATATGAATACTAAAATTGGGTGAAAAACAAAATAAATATTTTAAGAAGTCATATTTTACCATCAACGGATAAATGAGATCCCTTCATTCTAAATTAGCTAGGTGTATCATGTTTGAGCTTGGGAATTAATAGATTTTGGTAGAAAATATTTCCCTTTAAATGGTCTGATCATCATGTGATAAATAAGATCTTTTCATTCTTGTCTAGGCATATGAAGTTCAAAGTATAGGAATGAATAGATTTTTCTATTAGAAATACTTTTTCTTTAATAAACCCGACACGATAACTATATATCTAGAATATAAGTTAATCATCGTTTAGATTAACCAACTCAATAAATCTTGAATACCAAAGCTGTTTAAACCAAGAGAAGTCGTTTTCATTGTTGTATTATCAATTACCCTTGCATATATGCGTGTTATTATGATAGCAACAATACACTTTTATTTAAAATCTGTTCATTTTGTACCTTTTTACATTTCAAAGTTGTTATTGGTTACAAGCATTTACCAATCATAATTGTACTTCATTCTTGCCTTTTTCTTTTTCAAAAAAGTACCCCTTTTTTTTATATTAGATATTCATATTAAAACTCGATTAAATATGTACGTTGTATAAAATCCCTTGAGAATTGCATGAGTCCTCAGCTATGGTTGTGTAGTTAATCATACATGAATATCTTATACCTTTTTTTTCCTTCAAAAATACTAACAATAAAATTAAATAGCATTTGGTTATATCATTAAATTGATCATTTTCAAAAATAAAATAAAATTATAGATGAATTTTAAGTTTAAGAAATTAAATTTAATTAATTTTTCAATCAAAAATGCTTTAAAAATAAGTCAAAATTCTATCAAAAATAATATCTCTAATGTTACAATATAAATGAACGATTTCGTATACATCACTCTCTCCATATTTCACTTGTTAGATTGAATAGTGCTTTGCGTGTGTCATAGAAATAATACTCCTTTCGTTTTAAAATATTTATTTCACTTTTGCTTTCTATTCCACTTTAAAAAAATTGTTCATCTTTTTTTTATTTTTAATTTTTTATGTAATATATTTAAAATTATAATTTATCTTTTTTAAACTACTTGTCAATCAAAATCAATCAATCAAATTAAAATGGAGATTTTTTATTTTTTTTAGTGGAGTGAAAAAAAAAAGAAAAAAAAATAAAATAAATGGGAATTGTGGATTTGAAAGGACATATCATACAAAAAGGCAAATACTTTTATGTAGCCATTACGTTTTAGCCGGTCAGAATCCCGGTCATATAAAAAGGCTAATCTCGAATCCCGAGGATATGGATTTGCCAATACCCATTTTGGATCTTTTTGAGAGAGATTAGATTTGAATCCGATAAATTGAATGGATTATGATAGATTCGATCTCAAAATCATAATGTTTAAATTATGAATTTGCATTTATTAGAGTGTGTGTATCACTCTAATTGCAAATTCTGAGGTGACGGATTTATTGATATTTATTTTAGAGCTCGACTCATTCTACTCCTTTTTGAGAGATATTAGATTTGAGCTCAAACTCATAATGTTCAAATTTTAAAGGAAAAAAACTCAAATATGCCATCAAACTTTAAAAAAAGGTTTATTTATGTCTTAAAAGTTTGGCTTATCTATGCCATTATTTTTTAACTCCGATTTTGCAAAATCACTTAAACAACTTTTAACACTTTTCTATTAGAGTTTTGAATCAAATATACTTTTTTTACTTTTTCTTCTCCAAGAACACATAAAAAATACCAAAAATTTAAATTTCCAACTTCTTTAATTTTTCACGAAATCATCTCAAATTTCAATAGTAGAATCTCTTTGAGTTAGATATTAAAACTCAATATCTTTTAAGCTTGAATTTAACTTAATTCAAAAGACATTTAAAATTTCTTCAAAATTTCAAAACTTTAACCTCCTATAATGGTGGAATTTTCACCACAATTCCAAATTAATTAAAATTTTGAACGTAAACTTCAAAAGTACTATTTTAAAATTTACTATATTTATATTTAAAATTTTAAATAATTTATTTTTGAATAATACTCTATCATTTCAATTTACGTCACATATTCATTTATAATTCATTCTTTAAAAGGTACTTCTAAATCATACCTAAAATGTTTAACAGTTCAACATGTGTGATATATATTGTGTTGGTCATTTTTTAACAAGATAAAGTAATACCTAGAGTTAAAACTATTACTTTTTTATAAATTTTATATCTAAATTATTTATTGTATTTTTAATTTGAATTATCATCATCTTAAAATACACCTCAAAACTGATATTTCGGATAAAAAAATCATTTCGTTAAAATATGAAATTTACAAAAAAATAATATTCTTCCCTATCAATTTATGTGGTATATTACAAATCGAGAATCAAAATAATTTTATTTTAACTGTGAATTCAGACTTGAAATCTTTAAATCTTTTTTTAAATAAATTTACATATATTGAAAACTAAGTAAACAAATCCTATACATCCCATTAATTCACAATTCAAGATATATAAAAAGTTATGATCATGAAAAAAACTTACTATCCTCTGTCTCAATTTATGTGACACTTTTTAAATTTCAAGATTCAAAAGAGTCTATTTTTTATTATAATTTTTTAATATATCTTTTAAATATATTAAATTAATAATCATTGTGACTTATACTACTTTTTACATAATTTTCAAATATATAAATTTTGTATCAAAATTTTAAAAAATTTCATATTTAAATTCACAATCAAAATTAAACTATTTTACTCTTAAAAAAAATGCCAAAACAAAATGTAAAGTGTCACCTAAATTGAATTAATGGACTAGTTTATGTGTTTTTTGTCATCATCTTTAATTACCAACATGATGCAATTTGTACTGAGTAAGTACTGACAAAGTAAAAACTGTTATTTCTATGTCATTTACTTTTACTGTACCTTTTTTTAACCAGGGTTAGTTTTGTCAAAAGTCAGTATAACTGTTCTTCCGATAAGTACACTTTCAGTAAAAAGACTGTGCCCCTTATTTCTCGCGTTTTCTTAACGTCTCTTCCCTTGCGATACGATATCTTATTAACCATTAATTACTTTTTCGTTCGAATTTACGTGACATAATTTAATTAGACGTAAAATTTAAAAATATGTGGAAATTTTATAATGTTCGAAATTGGAATAGAGGAAATAGTTAGTGCTAATACTAAAACTATAAAAGAGATAACTATAAAAACATAGTATTAAGGGGTCGTTTAGTTAACATGATAGGAAACTAATTTATAACTATAATTAAATATGGAATACGTAATTCACATTTTACCCAAAATTATTATTTCTTATCTCATCAATTAAACAACCCGTAATATATATACAAAATATTTCGTATTAATATATTCAAAAAGGAGCTAACTAAGAGCCTGTTTGGATGAGCTTAAAAAAAATAACTTTTATGTATAAAGTGCTTTTAGAACTTTGAATTGCTGAAAGTTATTTTTATAAATAAGCAGTTGAGTGTTTGGATAAAAGTGTTTATGATGTGAATTTTAGGGTTAAAAGAATAAAAAAAGGTAGTTTGAGAATTTAGTTAAAATATAAAGGATATAAAAGTAATTTTCATGGTCAAAGAAAATGACTTTAAGCACTTTGGAAAAAAAAGTTAGGAATCCTAACTTTTTATTTTTGACTGACTTTAAGAACTTTATGGCTTAAAGTCAGTATCAGGCAAACACGTCCAAAAACTAAAAAGGGCTTTGTATTCACATTATGTCCCAAAATTATTATGTATAACAATCCTCTACACATGTTCAAAATATTCCGTATTAATCATCTTCGAAAAAGATTTGCATTTCAAGAAATGCAATATTATCAAACTATCTTAACTTGTATGATTTATACTTGTAAATCATAATCTATAAATCACACGTAGACAATTTTATGGCTATTTGTCGAAAATTGGTTATACCGAAAACCATGTCGTTTATTCTCATGTCTCATCTTAAAATTTAACTTGTTATATTTAGCAGTATAATAAGTAGTACGTCTACTAGTAGTGAAATTCACATTTTTCTTCTTTTGTTGCGGAGGGAAACGGCATCGGCGACGGGCAACGGCAACGGCAACGGTGACAGATGAATAAAAGGAGTGACAACGGAGTCAGTTTGACTGCCGGATTTTGAGAACTAAGTAGTGTATATTCCGTCAACTAATAACGCCGGCCGGCCGGCGACTACATTTACTGATCTCGTAGAATAAGTTGCTTTCGTCATTTACTGGCTACGATCCAAGTTTCCGGTGTTGTTTTTCGTGAATCGTCTCGTTTCGGCTTCGATCGGAGGAGAAACTGTACGGACATTTACATGTCACTTTAATGCATTTATATGCCGTAGATTATACACACTGATACTCTCTGTGTAGATGTTTGAGATTTTTTTGAAGCTGAAAAGCCTGTAATCGGAACTTTTCTCTTTCATTTTTTTTACCGATTCTGCGAAGCATTTATTCGTATGACTGTATGAGTATATTGATTGATTGATAGAAGTAGAAAGAAGGAAGTCAGAAGCTGCTGCTTTCGGTTTTAGGATTTGATTGAAGAAGAGAGCATTGATGACGATGCCGTAGGGTCATAATTGTTTTTTCAATTTTTGAGACTTTAATCAGTTTTCATAATCGGAAATTTTCATTTTTATTTTCATTTCCATTTTCAAAATCGGTAATAATTTCAGCAGATCCATTTTTGTTGCCTCTAAACTTGTTTATGTGTTCGTATTCTGAATAATCACTGCATATTTATTTTTTTACTTCAGTACTGGTTTCTGTATTTTTTTCCCCTCTTTTTTGGGCCTTTTACTAGGAATTTTTGTTGAAATTTACTGGTTCTGTGCTTTTTTCCTCATTTTTGGACCTTTTAATGGAACTTGTTGAAGTAGTTTTCTCTTATGGTGTTGGAACTCTTCAAAAATGTTGAAAGGTATGTGTTGGATGCTTCAAGTATAGTGTATATTTTGGTTAATCTGTCAACAATTTTGGAGAGTCTGAACAAAATAGGTTTTCTCTGCTACTTGAAATTGTTGAAATTTACTGGTTCCTGTAGTTATTTTCTATTTTTCTGTACCTTTTACTTGAATATCTTCTCTAAATTTATTGGTTTCTGTACGGTGTTCTCATTTTTGTATCTTTTTACTTGAATATATTACTGAAATTTGTTTTATTTGTGGGGTACACAGCTTTTAAGCTTTTCCGGAATTGCTGCTGTTTATTTGTTTTCAACTAAGGAGAAGGGGAAAAACTGCTGGATAAGTGAAATGAAGGAGGTTTTGGAGAAGTGTGTGGATTCACAGCTATGGCACGCCTGTGCCGGAGGAATGGTGCAAATCCCTCCGGTTAACTCCAAAGTCTACTATTTTCCACAAGGGCATGCTGAGCATACTCTTATGAATGTGGATTTCTCGGCTCTACCGAGAAGTCCTGCTCTGATTTTATGCAGGGTGGCTGTTGTGACGTTCTTAGCAGACCCTGAAACGGATGAGGTTTATGCTAGGATTAGGGTTGTCCCAGTTGGGAACAAGGGGAATGACTTTGATGATGATGATGACATTTTGGGTGGTAATGAATCAGGAACAACTGAAAAACCCAATTCATTTGCCAAGACATTGACTCAATCAGATGCAAATAATGGGGGTGGATTCTCTGTACCAAGGTACTGTGCAGAGACGATATTTCCTAGGTTGGATTACACGGCTGACCCACCTGTGCAGACTGTGACAGCCAAAGATGTTCATGGTGAAACTTGGAAGTTTAGGCACATTTATAGGGGGACTCCCAGGAGGCATTTATTAACTACTGGTTGGAGTAGTTTTGTGAATCAGAAGAAGCTTGTTGCTGGAGATTCCATTGTGTTTTTGAGGGCAGAAAATGGTGAACTTTGTGTGGGAATTCGTAGGGCAAAACGAGGCGGTATTGGTGGGCCTGAAGTCCCAACTGGATGGAACTCTGCTGCGGGAAATTATGGTGGATTTTCTGCATTTTTGAGGGAAGAGATGAACAAGAATGGAAATTTGAGTTCTCCTGCGGTGAGCTTAAGGGGAAAGGGAAGGGCGAGGCCTGAATCAGTTGTCGAAGCTGCATATCTTGCTGCTAGTGGGCAACCTTTTGAAGTTGTTTATTATCCCCGTGCAAGCACACCAGAATTTTGTGTTAGGGCGTCTTCAGTGAATGCTGCAATGAGGATTCAATGGTGCTCAGGGATGAGATTCAAAATGGCTTTTGAAACCGAGGATTCTTCTCGAATCAGTTGGTTCATGGGAACTATCTCCTCCATTCAGCTTGCTGATCCCATCCGCTGGCCCAATTCGCCATGGCGGCTTCTTCAGGTAATGCCGCTAATTGCAGTTTTCTATATGTGGCCAAAGTTTATGTTGCTGTTAAGTAATAGGTCAATTACCTGGCCATTCTTCTGATCTTCTTGTGCATCGGCTCTATAGTTGATTGGTGAATATCTTATAGCAAGTTAATAGTCCTCCAATATTATTTTGACCTACTTTCCATATTTCTAAGGTGTTGTGAGATGTCATTGTTGCGTTGCTGAACTACAGTGGCACTGTTCAACTTTCTTAGGGCTTTTCCAAGGTTTAAAGCAAGTCACGATATGTAGTTGATTGTTTGATTAAGATTACATTGTCTCAGTATGTTTAGGATTTATGTCATGTTCTGTTTAAGCTCATATTACTTTTAATCAGCCCGATGCCAGGAAGATTTGCTGTTTCCTTTTTCATGTTTTTAAAGTGTAGATAACACATTCTCTTTTATTGCAAGACCATTCTATAAATAGTCTGCGTAACTTATTCTTGGTTACCTATAATTCTCAAGGCTACATCCTTTCTCTGTCCACTATTGTTTTCTTGGGCAGAAGGGTTATAAGTTTTATGAATCTCTCCAAGAGATGTTCTTATTATCTCGTGTCGTATCTTGGGAGTTCTTTCATTATATTGCCATACAGCTACTGTGATGTCCTCAAGATTTCAAAATGCAATATGCAGTTGTAGCTCTGCTTGCCTTTTAGTCGAAGTTTGATGTGGTAAAGCTTTTCTTCATGATGTGCTGCAGGTGACATGGGATGAACCTGATTTATTGCAGAACGTAAAACATGTCAGCCCATGGCTTGTCGAATTGGTCTCAAATATTCCAGTCATTCATATCTCGCCCTTCTCACCGCCAAGAAAAAAGCTGCGTCTACCACCAGATTTCTCACTTGACAGCCAATTTCAGTTACCATCTTTTTCAGGCAACCCCCTCAGGTCCAGCAGTCCTTTCTGTTGTTTATCCGACAACATCACTGCAGGCATACAGGGAGCCAGGCATGCTCAATTTGGAGTACCTTTATTGGATCTTCACCTTAGCAACAAATTACCGTCAGGACTATTACCACCAAGTTTCCAGCGAGTTGCAGCCGACTCACAACTTCCTAATGTCATCAATAAGTGCCAAAATGACAGAAATGATAATGTCTCTTGTTTGCTTACCATGGGCACTTCAAGTAAGACATTGGAGAAAAATGATAGTGTGAATACACCTCGGTTCTTACTCTTCGGTCAGCCAATTCTGACTGAGCAACAAATCTCTAACGGATGTTCTGTCAATGCTCCAGAAGTAGTCCAAACAGAGAAGGACTTAAGCAGGATACTACTGAAAAATGAAAGATTTCGTCCTGAGCAGAAAAGCATCATTCAAGAAAGTCTATCAAGTGCGACATTTTTCTGGAATCGAGGTTATCATGCAGCTGAACTTGGTGTACTCGATACTGGTCACTGCAAAGTATTCCTCGAGTCAGAGGATGTTGGCCGTACGCTTGATCTGTCAGTTATGGGATCATATGAAGAACTGTACAGAAGACTTGCAAACATGTTTGGACTAGAAAGACCAGATATGCTGACCCGTGTGCTCTATCATGATGCAACAGGCGCTGTTAAACACGCCGGAGATGAACCATTCAGGTGCCTTATTTTTTCCAGCACCCTCTGTTTTTGATTATTTTTTTTCTGTAAAAGAAGGTAGTGTATATGTGCGTGCGTGATCACACATTGTTTATTTGAAATCTAATGAACCTTTCTCTTGGTCTTCTTTTGCAGTGTCTTTGTTAAGTGTGCAAAAAGTTTGACAATTCTGATGAACTCGAGCAGCAGTATTAAAAGGTAATTGTTAATCATTCTCTTCCTTTGTAGGCAATTTCGTTATCATATCGAACTAATAATAGCTGAATCCTTAAACCGGAATAGTATGATAATGATGAAAGTAAATGTTCTATATTTGACACTCTCTAATTACTTGCAATCTTGTATTTCAGGAAATGGATCACTGGTCTCGCAACTGCGGAACGCGGTCTAGATTCTTCAAACCAGGCAGGACCTCTTAGTATCTTTGCATAGAGTCTTCGGCATTTGATAGCCTCTGTGTGTGTAAGTACCTTTCTCGTTTGTGTTTTTCGCAGCCACTGCTTCACTGCTAGTGCTAAGGACACTAGAAGTGGAACATTTGTGTTTGTTTCTGTATGGATATTTTGAGTTGCTCTTTATGTTGGAAACGTTCAATGTGCTTTCTATAACAGTTTCTACTGCGACAGCGCGTATTTGTTGGTGTTATTAATCTGAAAGACATGAATATGTGAGATGGTGCATGTATGTTTTTGACAAGGATATGCTTGTCGTTCGCTCGTGCTCCTCCTCCCCCCCCTACACTCACCCACACACCCCTCCACTATGGTGGCCCATCGTTACACGTTATATACATTTTTGTTGTTGAATTGTATGATCATTTCATCAAGAAGTTTAGTCTGTTAATAAGAGTCTACCCTCATGATTGAGCTTGACTCTTTTTCATGGATCACTTTTTGGTATTAGGTGGTACTTTTCTTTGAAACATCAATTTCAAATAGGGAAATCTTTAATGGAGAAAAAAACAGCATTTAAATGTTTCATGTTTCAATAAGGAAACTCAAAAGCAACTTTTTGGCCATGTTTTTTCAATCATATGACGTGTTTGCATTTTAAAATTATTAACATTCTGATATTTTATTGTCCATAGTACTTTGCATTAATTCTCTATTTTAATTGTCCATCTCTTAATTGGAAAAATGACCAGAACCTATGTGGGCAAATAAAATGAATGGTCTAAGATATATAAGCAAATAAAGCAAACACTTGTTGGAGAAAAATGGAAAGGAACATTCATTTCTACCCTCTATTCACTATTATATAATATATAGTTAATACATACCCTAGCAAATCATGGTATTATTGGTAATATAAGTGCCATTAACACATGGGATCAGAATAAACATGGTTAAAAGAAAAAACTACCCTCAATCATCAAACCAAACAATAAATAAAAAATAATTTCAATATAACTTATCTCAACATTATTAATTTCAATACCACTAGTAATCTTTATTCAATAGTATTCTTAAACATTACTAATTTCAATATTATTAATAATTTTTATTCAATAATATTTTTATACGCTCCGCGACAGGATAGATGCGACCAATTGAATCTAATTTAAATCTAATTTGAAGAAGAAAGTCATTCCCCTCAGCTAATTACCCAAAAAGAAATCAACAATTGAAGCATTGTTTGCCAACCCAATTAAGATTAGGTTTTCATCAAATCAATGTGATTTCTTCTTTAATCAGATCCCACTCACCCAACCGCTTTGATGTGATGAGATGAAATAAAAATTTACTCCCCACCCGTTCAATATCAAAATAACAAAAGTATGTCTCTTTTTGATGTTGGGTTCAGAATTTAAATTCTATGAGTTTAACTTTTAAAATTTTTAATATTGAATTCATTATATTCTTAAAATTATGTGTTTATATGAAAGTACTAGTTCAGATTAACTCGCTTTTGTGTCTCTCATAAAAATATTTATCACTTAATCACTTAATCAAAATATAAAAAAATGTATTGCTTTTCAATTGATTAATTTGTTCATAATTATTTACATCCAACGTTTTCAATTTGTTTGTCCTACTTTCCTTTTTAACAACTTTTTAATTTTAAATTTTCACATAACACGTTCGAAATCATAAGATTAAAAGATATTTTTTAAAATTTACCTAACATATCATTAATTTAAGATTAAAAAAATCTTCTTCACTTTTATAATTTTCATGTCGATTAAAAAATATGACAGAGAAATTAAAAGGGTGAGATTAATAAAGTATTCATTTGACTATAAACACTTTGGTAAAAGTATTCACGTGGGGGTTCCATTGACATCGCCGTATTGATGGGTGAGTCTCATTTATGTCTAAACTTTCATTAATGGTTTATTTGACTAAAAGCACTTTGGTAAAAGTATTCATTAATCCCATTGAAATGTAGATTAAAATAATTCTTGTGATGAAATTAATGCATCAAGATAATTAATAATAATTATATTAATTTCAACAATTTTATTACTAATCCCACTAAGTGGAACATTGAATATAATGTGTCATTAATGCTCACCACAACATACGGGTAACTTAGTTCTAAACAAAAGAAATAAACCTTAGTCTAGTACTAACACATTAGCCGTATTTACTATTTTTTTGGCATTTTGAGGTTATGAGTAATGAATTCATAACTTTGAAAAATTAAAAATATCGCCTAAGTTTTGTCGAGTGATTTTTAAATGCTAAAAAAAGATGTAG